>NC_086445.1:516269116-516941116 GCF_028390025.1 Pseudophryne corroboree
TGATGCTGGATAAGATATCCCAGGATGACACCCTGACCTTCCATCAGGTGGAGATCGACGCCGTAGCCAGGGACCGCAATGCCAATTACGGGCCACACGCCGTTTTTCCCCAGTGGGTACAGCCGATCTCCGCGCCCGTGGCTAGCCGGGAGACCAATCCCTTAGAGACCTGCGTGCAAGACCTGAAAGAGGCCTTCCTTCGGGTGACTAAAGAAATGAGGGAAGAGGTCTCCCAGCTGAGGGAGGAAGTGTACCGGCGTGACCAGCGGGGCACGGAGTCCCGTGAGCGGGACACCAGGCGGCCCCGTGGGCGAGGCGCGGAACCGGACGGCCGTCCGGGAGAGGGCCGGGGCCCTCGTTGTTACCGATGCCATCGGTATGGGCATATTGCGCGGACCTGTACCGAAGCAATCCCGGAGGCACAGTTAAACTGACCTCCCTCGCGGTAACGGGACCACCCGTGGGGGGGAGCGATGGGGAGAGATCAGCCATTAACGAACAGGCTGAATTGGTAGGAGAGTGTCCCGTGGTAGTCAGCCGCCTCGGCGGGAAAGATCAATCCTGCTTGTTGGATACCGGCTCTCAGGTATCCACCATTTCTGAGGCCTGTTTTCTTGAACATTACGCCCATCTTAAAAGTGAGGTGTCCGAGAGCTTCATTACCCTCACGGCGGCTAATAACCTACCCATTCCCGTGGTGGGGGTGGTGTGGATGGAGATGGTAGTTTGTGGCCGAGAGCTGGGTAGGAAGGGGCTGCTGGTAGTCAGCAGCCCGGGACTGAGCCATGGCCCAGTGATCCTCGGGATGAATGTACTCCGACATCTCGACCAGCTCTTGTTCCAGGAAAATGGGCCACAATATTGGAGGAACCTGGGAGTCCAGCGCCCCGTCCAGCAGGCACTCCAACAAGTGGGACGACGGGGAACCAGGGCCCTAGGGACAATCGAAGAGCACCTGGGCCTTTTGAAGGTCGGTCACCACCAGCGCCTGGAGTTGCCACCTCGCCAGGAAGTCCTGATCCCTCTGGAAGTGCGGACCCATCAGCGCCTAAATGGCATGGAGGTGATGGTCGAGCCCACTGATGTGCTGAGGGTAGGGTCTGGAGTGATGGTGGCACGGACCGTGTCGGTGGTGACCGGTGGAAAGGTCTCCGTCCGCTTTTGCAATCTTACCGACCAGCTTTGCCGAGTCCCGGCTGGGACAGTTATCGCTCAGGTGGTGGCGATTCACGAGAATAGCGTTCAGGGTATGCGTAAACTGTCCCTACGGCCAGAGGCTTCCGAGGCATGGGCGTTATCCGTTCAAGTGGAGGAGCAGGAGGGGCCCTGCCCCGAGTGGAACGGTACCATGATCCGTACACAGATGGACGTGTCGCTGGAAGAGTGCGCGGCCGGGGACGTAGCCAAGCTGGACCAGATGCTCTGGAACCGTCAGAAGGTGTTCTCCCGGCATGAGGAAGATTTTGGGTATACGGAGGACCTGCAGCATGAGATCCGCACCGGAGACGCCCCCCCGGTTCGGGAGCGGTATCGGCCGATACCGCCCCGGTTGTACCAGGAAGTAAAGAGCATGTTGCGTCAGATGCTGGACAACCACGTGATCCAGGAGAGCAAAAGTCCCTGGGCTGCACCCATAGTCTTAGTCCGGAAGAAGGACGGGACTATCCGGTTCTGTGTGGACTACCGGAAGCTGAACAGTTGCACCGTCCGGGACGCTTACCCTCTCCCTAGGATCGAGGAGTCCCTAGCTGCACTGGGCAATGCGAAGTTTTTTTCGACCCTGGACCTGGCCAGTGGATACTGGCAAGTGCCGGTGGCCCCCCAGGATAGGGAGAAGACCGCATTCGTCACTCCCATGGGGTTGTTCGAATTCTGCCGCATGCCGTTTGGGTTAAACAATGCACCCGCCACATTCCAGCGGATGATGGAACGGTGCTTGGGAGACTTGAACTTTGAAGCCTTGCTGATTTACTTGGACGACATCATTGTGTTCGCCCCGACCTTGGAGGAACACTTTGCTCGACTCGACCTGGTTCTTCAGCGGTTGGAAGCATACGGCCTGAAGCTCAAGCCCCGGAAGTGCCACCTGTTGAAATCCAGCTTGGAGTACCTCGGGCATGTAGTGTCACGTGATGGGGTGTACCCAACCCCCAGCAAAGTGGCGGCCGTCCAGGAATGGAAGGTGCCCACCACCGTCACGGAATTGCGGGCATTTCTGGGCTTGGTGGGGTACTACCGGCGCTTCATCAAGGATTTCGCCCGGATCGCGGAACCCCTACATGCCTTGCTTAGGGGGATTGCGACCACTAAGAAAGCTGCCCTGGAGACTTGGGGAGAAGCGCAGAACCTGGCCTTTGACCAACTGAAAGGAAGTCTCACGGAAGCTCCAGTGTTGGGGTACGCAGACTTCGAGAAGCCCTTCGTCCTATACACGGATGGGAGTCTACAGGGGTTGGGCGCGGTCTTGGCTCAGGTCCAGGATGGGCAGGAGCGGGTGATTGCTTACGGCAGTCGTAGCCTGCGAGAGACCGAAAGGAACCCAGACAACTACAGTTCCTTCAAGTTGGAGCTACTGGCAGTGGTGTGGGCCGTGACCGAGAAGTTTGCGGAGTACTTGACCGCCACCCACGTGGATATTTTCACGGATAACAACCCCTTGGCGTACCTGGAGACCGCCAAGTTGGGTGCCTTGGAGCAACGATGGGTGGCCAGGTTGGCCAAGTTCTCCTACAAAATCCGCTATCGACCGGGGAAGAGTAATGCCAACGCAGATGCCCTGTCTCGTTTTCCGGTGGAAACCCCCGAACCTGGTGGGGAAGAAGAGGACTGCGGCGAAGAAATGCCGGATCTCACTCGTGTGCGGCAGGCCACGGCCGGAGAGTTGTACCGACAAAACGCCCAGACTGCCTTGCTTAGGTACACGGAGATGGACTGGGCACAGGAACAGCAGGCTGATGAGGATTTGGACCTCGTTCGACAGTGGGTACAGAGGGGTCATGTGCCATCCCGCCAAGAGCAGGATGGACTGACCGGGTTCTGTAGGAAGGTGGTACGTCGTTGGGACCATTTGCGGGTCTGCGCTGGTACCTTGCGGAGACGCTGCTACTTGGAACAGGAAATGCGTACTGTGGAGCAGATGGTCGTGCCAGAAGCCCGGGTGCGGTCGCTGGTGGAAGAGGCGCACGAGCAAGGGGCCCATTTGGGACCCTATAAGACATACCATTGGTTGAGACGCCAATATTTCGCCCCCCGGCTGCAAGCGGTCGTGGACCAGGTGTGTCGTGAGTGCAGGCGGTGTGCGGTAGTTAAACCACCGGAACAACACGTGCCCATCCAGACGATCCGGACCAGTCGGCCACTGGAGATGCTGATGATCGACTACGTGTTGGTCGGGGAATCTGTAAGTGGGCACCAGTATGCCTTGGTAATGACTGACCACTTCACTAAATTCACGGTAGTGGTTCCCACCCGAAACCAGACCGCAGAGTCGGCAACACGAGCGATCGTCGAACATTTCATTCGGCAGTACGGTTGTCCTGAGCGGATCCATTCGGACCAGGGTGCCTGTTTCCAGGGGCAGCTGATGGAGCGCCTCTGCCAGCTTTATGGCGTTCAAAAGTCCCGCACGACACCTTACCATCCGCAGGGGAATGGCGCCTGCGAGAGATTCAACCGGACTCTGCTGCAGATGCTCCGCGTGTTGGAGCGTGCCGAGAAGCAGCGATGGCCCGAACGTGTTCAGGAGCTGGTCTGGACTTACAACAACAGAGTTCACCACACCACGGGATTTTCACCTTTTTTCTTGTTGTTCGGCCGACCCGGACGGGAGGCACACGACTTACAACTGTCCGGGACTGAGGAGGTAACGCCCCTCGCCCCTGCCGAATGGGTCGAGGACCATCGCCTACGTCTGAAGGCGGCGCACGAGTTGGCTGGGAGGCTGATCGCCGACCACCAGCATCCACCTGTGAGGTCCCACGAGCCTGGATCGTTGGCCGTGGGCCAGCGAGTGTTGGTGCGAAAGGTTCGCCCAGGGGGGAAATTGTCCGAACGGTGGGAAGTAACCCCATACCTTGTTCGCCGTCGCTTGGACCCGGGGGGACCAGTGTATCAAGTGGAGTCTACCGATGGGACGAGACGCCTGCGCACGTTACATCGTAGTAAACTGCGACCTTGTCCGTTCCCGGATCCGGCGAGCGGGGCTGAGTCCCCGGCAGCGGAGGACGGGTTAGGGGCCCCTATCGAGGACGCTCTGACCCCTCTGTCAGACGAGGAATGGTGGTTGCCGGTGGAGGAGAATCATCCGGAGGAGGCATCGGAACCTCAACCCCCAGCCGAAGTAGTGGCCTCTCCCCTGCCAAGGCGCTCTCTGCGCTCAAATAGGGGCGTTCCGGGCCCTCGCTACGCGGATCCGAACTTTGTGTGGTCGGATTCTTGCTTTGTGGAGACCACAAAGGACAAAGGGGGGGGAAATGTGAAGGGGATTACCACTTTCCCCTCCACGGAGCGACGGGCGGCAGAGCGGCGGGCGGAGGAGCGGCGGGCGGTTTCCAGTCTGGAGGGGCTTGCATCCGAAAGGATTCAAGCCCCTCCAATCCCAGCGGCGTATTTCAAACGGCGCGCCAAGCGCGAGCCAATCAGGGCTCGCGCCTCGGCCGCCAATCAGAGCTCGCCGCGGCGAGCCAATCGGGGCTCGCCGCGTCATAGCTCCGCCCGCTCCCGGCGCCATATAAGAGGCGCTGCGGAGCGGGACCAGTCTGTCGGACGGCGGACGAGGACAGAAGAGGAAGAAGAGCTCCTGCGGAAGAAGACGTCGGCGGAGAAGAAGACATCGGCGGTGCGGAAGAAGACGTCGGCGGTGCGGAGGAAGACGTCGGCGGAGGCACCCAGGAAGACGGAAGACGGCGACCAGCGGCGGATGTCCGGCGGAGAGTGCTGCAGCGTGTGGAGAGCAAAAGAGCTAACGAAGCTCCCCGCTGCAGCCTCTCCCTCCGCGACAGGTAGGCGGCCCTGGGCCACCTCTACCTATATATAATCCTCCCTAAAGCACCAGGGACAGGCACTAGGCCTGCGGGCAGAGTCAGGCCCTGTCGGCCTGTGTGCACGTTAGGCAGGCCTCCGGCCTGTGCCCACTCCAGGCCCCAGGCCTGTGCCCTCCCTCCAGGCCTCAAGCCTGTGCCCTCTCTCCAGGCTCCGGCCTGTGCTCTCTCCAGGCCCCAGGCCTGTGCCCTCCCTCCAGGCCCCAGGCCTGTGCCCTCCCTCCAGGCCTCAAGCCTGTGCCCTCCCTCCAGGCCTCAAGCCTGTGCCCTCTCTCCAGGCTCCGGCCTGTGCTCTCTCCAGGCCCCAGGCCTGTGCCCTCCCTCCAGGCCCCAGGCCTGTGCCCTCACTCCAGGCCCCAGGCCTGTGCCCTCACTCCAGGCCCCAGGCCTGTGCCCTCACTCCAGGCCCCAGGCCTGTGCCCTCACTCCAGGCCCCAGGCCTGTGCCCTCACTCCAGGCCCCAGGCCTGTGCCCTCACTCCAGGCCCCAGGCCTGTGCCCTCACCCCAGGCCTGTGCCCTCACTCCAGGCCCCAGGCCTGTGCCCCTCCTTCAGGCTCCTGCCTGCGCCCTTCCGGCTGGAAGTGGGCTGTGCAGCAGCTCTCGAGGGGTCAGAGGTTGCTGTTTGAAGCCGACCGGCCCCACGCAGTGTATGGCCCAGGGGATTGGAAGTGTGGAGTAACGTTCCCGTCCCACACGTCGCCATCCCCCGGTCATCGGAAGTGGGCCAGTCTGTTCCAGACCCCCGCCCTCCCTTGTGAACCGAAGGCACCGGCTGGTGTCCAACATCCGGAAGGTAGGACTAGTAAATCGGGGTATACTGTTGGGCCGGGGAAGTGTTCCACTGACTTGCCGGGTAGTGCACGTGTTAATTAGTACAGTCTCCGTTGATTGGGGCAGAACCAGTAGCCTCCAGTTGTTTGAGTTAGTTTGTTAGGCAGGCGTAGTTGGCTGTATCGTTGTTAGCCGTAGAGTAGCCTGCAGGTAGGGAGGTTGTTCTTCTTGTCCCAACAGGAGTGGAGAGGTGCGACAATCAAGGTGACCCGCAAGTTGGAAGTGAGTATCACCCTGTGTCTGTCTGTCGGTCATCCCCCCTGTATACCGGTCCGGAGGGTTTGCTCGCGGACGCGAGGACCCCCCTCTCACCACACAACGTGCGAGAGTGCGAGTGTGTGAGAATTGGGTAGCTGAGGCCTATTGGCCAGTGATGACCTTCCGCCCAGCCGGTTAAGGTCGCGGCTACCCCTGACGTGTCCCGTACTCCAGGCGGAGGTCGGGCGTACGTCTCAACCGACATATTCCTCTCTTTCCAGACCCCTGTCGTCCGCGGTGAGGTGGTGTCCGCCCTGAGGAGTGGTCTCGAGAGTGAAGTCTCTGGCGTGCCTGGAAATCGTCTGCGGCGGCGTTGCACAGGTGGGTGGAGTGACGACACCTGCACAGCAGCAGGCGGTACATCCTTGTTAGCCGCTCACACATGCATAAATGTGTGTGATAATATCTCCTATATAATAGCCCTATTCTGTGACCTTGTGATTCATTTGCTAACGCTGGGCGGAGTTACAACACTGGGCGGAGTTAGTCAAATGAGTCACAGAGATCTGGCCAAATCTACAGGAGACTAGGAGCAGAAGCAGATAGCATGGGCATTGGGCATGTCACAGGCAGGGGTGCAGACCTCCCAGCTTTCTGCAGGAGCTTTCTCCAGGCAGAAGGAGGGAAACACACTCGGCGAAAAGGGGGCGTGGCTTCACGGGAGGGTCCCCGTTTTCGTCAGTGAGGGAGCATGCCCAGCGCTCTGTGAGCTGCTGGCATGCTCCCAGGGGCTGATTATGAGTCCGGGGGGCCCAGGGCACTTGTGACAGGGGAGCCCTATCTCATTGCTGTGCCTGCTGTGGGTTGGGGGCGTGGCCTAATCGCGCCCCGTGCGGCCACGCCCCCTTATGCAAATTTCGATTTTTATTTTTTTGATGGGATTTTGGCCCCTCAGCTAGGGCTAAATCCAGAGGAGGTGGTCGCTCCCCCCTACACACCCGCACAGGGAGAAGAAAGCAGGGAGACTGCTGCCTCCCTGCAACACCACAGACCTGCCAATATGCAGCAGCGTGTGCTGACTGTAGCCAGGGCCGGTGCAAGGTTTCCCGGGACCCTAGGCAAAACTTCTGCCTACTGCCCCTTAACCGTACCCACCCTTCAGGTGAAAAGCATGCTGCTGCTCTCCCCCACCCCCAATCTGTTGCATGGCTGCTCTCTTTTCCCCATCTCCCCAGTCTGTGTGGGTGCCTGCTGCTCTCAGCCTCCCCCCCCCCTCCCCCACTCTGTTAGATGTCTGCTATTCTATGCTCTCCACCATTTGTGTGCACATTGGTGCTCATACCCCCAGACTGGGTGCATGCCTGCTGCTCATCTCCACCCCCACCTCCCCTTTCCGACTGCTGCACTCCCCCTCTTTCCTTATCAAATGCAGAGAGTGCACTGTGCAGCCACCTTACCTGCAGGCTGCGATGCAGAGTTGAGAATGAGTAGACTGTGAAAGAACCTGGAATGAAGAGCAGCGCCGCATGTTATCCCTGGCCAAGACTCCAGGAGCTGTCAAAGTTACTGCCTATGCCGGAGCTGGAGGCTGCAATACGAGAGCTTGGCAGTCGCTGCTACTGTAAGATATGAGTGCCGGGGGTATTGCGACGCCTGTGGGAGGTAGGACCATGCTACCTTTTTCAGGAATCTGCAGCAGGCCGCCCCCTCAGGTCCCGGCGCCCCTAGGCAGCTGCCTAAAGCTGCCTAGGGGAAGCTCCGGCCCTGACTGTAGCACAATGCTGCCGCTGTTGCTGGCAGGACGGGGGGGGGGGAGCTTCTGAGCTGGGACAGAGCTACTCCAGCCGGGGGGTCCCCTAAAACTGTGGGGCCAACGGTACGTATCCCCTGCCCCCCCCACCTTAATCCGGCTCTGCTGCTGGAACCCCCCCATTAATCCGTACCCCCTGATGCCCCCTCACCCTCTGTCTCCACTATTCACCGCTGCTCTGCTAAGCAGAACAGCGAGTACAGGAGCTTTCCAACTGCCCCCCCCCCCCACCGCCGGACACTGCGACCCGCGGGTGGGACAGCGGGACAGACCCCAAAAAATGGGACTGTCCCGCGAAAATCGGGACATTTGGGAGGTATGGGGGTGTGTGAGGGGTATGTCATACAGACAGACGGGCACCGGCTCACTGTGTGCTTGACGCCCCACATCGGCATACTCAGCAGGGTCTCTCTGATGCGGAGGAGCGTCACTTTCTGGCACACTCCACGCTTCTTAGCTGCAGTTTAGTGGGGCACCTGCCGCTGTGCAGGTTCCATACTGCCTCTGTTATCTCCAGCCCCGGCAACCCCACCGCTAGCTGCAGCGCTGCCACCCGCAGTGGAGTGCGCCCAGCTCATTCACACACTTTAGCTGGCGGGTAGCGCTGCAGAAATCCGAGCTGCTTGCAGGCTCTGACCCACTCCTCCCTCCAGCCGCAGCGTCTCCTGGGAGCTAACCAGTCACTCCCAGTCTCCCCTTACCACAGTGCCCGGAAGCCGTGAGGTCCGCGCCACGTGCATGCTATGACCCCCTCCTCCCTCCAGCCGCAGCATCTCCTGGGGGCTAACCAGTCATTTCCAGTCTCACCTTACCACAGTGCCCGGCAGCTGCGCGAGGTCTGCGGTGTGTGACTGAGGAGGGGGGGAGGGATGCGGACGGGCAGAGGAAGCAGGACTCCAGCCTGAGAGAGTCAGCCATGCCAAGTCTCCAGCAGCAGCAGATCCCAACAGGT
The DNA here is from genome assembly GCF_028390025.1 of Pseudophryne corroboree. Lineage (NCBI taxonomy): Eukaryota > Metazoa > Chordata > Amphibia > Anura > Myobatrachidae > Pseudophryne > Pseudophryne corroboree. Next base: position 516,277,948 of record NC_086445.1, read on the forward strand.
TGGAGTGAAACAGCAGCAGCCAGCAGCAGTGACTCCGGTAAGACACATCTGTCTGTCACCACTGTTTTGTCCCTAATACCAATCTCTCCCGTGCCCTGTGTTCTGTCATGTCCCTGTCACCCCTGGCCTTGCCCTGCCACCCTTATCCTGGCCCTTTCACCCTTATCCTGGCCCTGTCACCCTTATCCTGTCCCTATCATTTCTGTCCTGGCCCCGTCACCCCTGTCCGGCCCCGTCACCCCTGTCCTGACACCGTCACCCCTGTTCTGACCCTGTCACCCCTGTCCTGGCCACGTCAACCCTGTACTGACCCTGTCACCCCTGTCCTGGCTCTGTTACTGCATACCCTCCAACTACCTTTTATGGCATGTACAGTACCCGCAGCGCCTCCAGACCTCTCCCCAATGCACCACACCTCCGCACCTTCCCCTCCACCACATGCGGCACTCCACCCCTCCCCCACATGCTGTGCCTCCAAACCCCCTACACCACCCGTGGCTCCCACTCCTCCACCCCTTCACCACCCACAGCACCTCCAGGCCCCTTCCACCATTCACCCCCCTTATATGTCTCCCACCACACCTGCCCCCCTCCACCCGCAGCATCTGCAGACACCCTCCTCCATCAGCGGTCCCCCTCTCACCCACCCCTCCACCACCAATGGCACCCCCGCACCTGCCCCTCCACCACCTGCAGCACCTCCGGACCTCCTTTCCCATTCGCCGCAACACCCGTACCTGCCCCTACCCTACCCATGGTGCCTGCGGTCCCCTACCCCACCCCCGGCACTCCCGTCCCTTCCCATCCAACAGCACCTCCGGAACCCTTCATCCATCCACATCCCCACACCTGCCCCTCTCCCACCCGTGGCACCCCTGCCCCTCCCCCACCTTCAGTGCCTCCGGACCCCTCCCCCTTCTGCATCCCCCACTCCTCTGCCCCTCCCCCACGCGCAGCACCTCCCGAACCTTCCCCATCCGGGCCCCACCCCCACTTCTGCCTCCCTCCACCCGCAGCATCTACAGACACCATCCGCAGTCCCCCCCGCACCCGCTACATTCTGTACATCGTGCCCTGCAGGTGCTGTTCACGCCGTCGCAAGGGGCTGCGCCTCCTTCACCATCGCACGCCCTTTCATTGTGCAATATTTAACAACTAACAAAGGAATGCAGGTAATACTCCATATAATACAAATATTAAACCCCAGAAAGGCATGCAAGGGTTAAGGGGGCGTAGCCCCTTGCGACGGTGTGAAGAGCGCCCGTAGGGCGCGATGAAGCACCTAGTATATATATATATATATATATGTATATTATATAGTTATATAATACAGTATATCTCGTGTGTGTGTGTGTGTGTGTGTGTGTACACACACACACACACACACACACACACACACACACACAATAGAAGTAGTAATGGCGGCACTCTGGTCCTCGTAAGATAATACTCACACACCTCATGTGTGCAGTCAATGTTTCAGTTCTTTATTAAAGCTTTTTTCAAGAAATATACAGCATTCTTGAAAAAAGCTTGAATGAAGAACTGAAATGTTGACTGCTCACACGAGGTGCCGCCATTCCTACTGCTATTGTATATTCCAGAAGCAACTCTGGCGTTGGTGGAGGGCACCTGGCAAGTAATCAGGAGACTGCTGGAGTGCCGGGACTATTTGTGATCGATCTATCTATCTATCTATCTATCTATCTATCTATCTATCTATCTATCTATCTATCTATCTATCTATCTATCTCTATCTACAGGCCCGGCGCAAGCCACTCAGCAAAGGGATGCAGTGCAGGTAGGCGCCAGGGAGGAGAGGCGCTGTCCCTGCTCTGCATCCCTTTGCTGAGAATGAGATCCCCTGCCCCTGCTGCTGCGCCTATCACACTGCAGCGGCGCCGGCAGCATGAATAAGCCTCCTCCCCCCCCCCCCCACTCAGGCATTAGGAAAGGAGCCTGAGCTAAACGGACTCAGGGGGCAGAGCTAAATGGACTCAGGGGGCGGGGCTAAATGGGACCACAAGACTGCTGTAGAGGAGGGCATGCTGCCCCAGATCCAGCCATCCAGACTGTGATAGGTAAGTGTGGGGAGATTGCATGAGAAATTGTGTGTGTGTGTGTGTGTGTGTGTGTGTGTATGTTTTCCTGAGTGAGTATGCATATGTGTGTGTGTGGGGGGAAGGGGAAGCGGGGTGCGGGCTCGCTGTGTAAAAAGGGGATGCTGTTTGCCGTAATGTGTAAAAAGGGGGACCCTTACTGCCGTAATGTGTAAAAAGGGGACGCTGTCTGTCGTAATGTTTAAAAAGGGGACGCTTTCTGCCATAGTGTGTAAAAAGGGACGCGGTCTGCCATAATGTGTAAAAGGGAGACGCTGTCTGCCGTAATGTGTAAAAATGGGACGCTGTCTGGCGTAATGTGTAAAAACGGGATGCTGTCTGCCGTAATGTGTAAAAAGGGGACGCTGTCTGCCATAGTGTGTAAAAAGGAGACGCTGTCTGCCATAATGTGTAAAAGGGGGACGCTGTCTGCCATAATGTGTAAAAGGGGGACGCTGTCTGCCATAATGTGTAAAATGGGACGCTGTCTGCCGTAATGTGTAAAAAGGGGACGCTGTCTGCCGTAATGTGTAAAAAGGGGACGCTGTCTGTCATAGTATGTAAAAAGGGGACGCTGTCTGCCATAATTTGTAAAGAGGGGACGCAGTCTGCCGTAATGTGTAAAAGGGGTACGCTGTCTGCCGTAATGTGTAAAAAGGCGACTCTGTCTGCCGTAATGTGTAAAAAGGGGGATGCTGTCTGCCGTAATGTGTAAAAAGGCAACTCTGTCTGCCGTAATGTGTAAAAAGGGGACGCTGTCTCCCATAATGTGTAAAAAGGGATGCTGTCTGCCATAATGTGTAAAAAGGGGACTCTGTCTGCCGTAATGTGGAAAAAGGGGACGCTGTCTCCCATAATGTGTAAAAAAGGACGCTGTCTGCCATAATGTGTAAAAAGGGGGACGCTGTCTGCCGTAATGTGTAAAAGGGGACGCTGTCTGCCGTAATGTTTGAATAATGGAGACTACTGTGTCCCGTAGTATGAATTGGTATTATTTTGTGGCCACGCCCCTTCCCCACGAAGCCACACCCCTATACATTTTTCACGTGCCTACGGCGCGCACTGCCCTTATCTTGCATGGTGGGGGGTGCCAATGCCGTTTCTTGCACACAGTGCCAAAATGCCTAGTTACAGCACTGGCGCTCTGTATCAGCACCGCTACTGCTGGGGGCGTTCTGTATCAGCATCGCTACTGCTGGGGGCATTCTGTATCAGCATCGCTACTGCTGGGAGTGTCGTTCTGTATCAGCGGCGCTATTGCTGGGGGCGTTCTGTATCAGCGGCGCTATTGCTGGGGGCGTTCTGTATCAGCGGCGCTATTGCTGGGGGCGTTATGTATCAGCGGCACAATTGCTGGGGGCGTTATGTATCAGCGGCGCAATTGCTGGGCGCATTATGTATCAGCGGCGCTATTGCTGGGGGCGTTCTGTATCAGCGGCGCTATTGCTGGGGGCGTTCTGTATCAGCGGCGCTATTGCTGGGGGCGTTCTGTATCAGCGGCGCTATTGCTGGGGGCGTTATGTATCAGCGGCGCTATTGCTGGGGGCGTTATGTATCAGCGGCGCAATTGCTGGGGGCATTATGTATCAGCAGTGCTACTGCTGGGGGCGTTATGTATAAGCGGCGCTACTGCTGGGAGAATTTTGTGTATAAGCAGCGCTACTACTGTGAGTTTTATGTGTATTAGAGGCGCTACTACCTGTGGAGTAATGTGAATAAAATTGTGCTACTCTGTGGCGTAATTTGAAATGGGGGAATTATTGTGTGGCCACAATCCTTCCTTGTGAGACCGCACACCTTTTTAAATGCACTCTGTCCCTTTGTAAATTATGGGAGGGCGCAAATTTATAGTTTGCAGGGGGGCGCTGAACACCCTAGGACCGGCCCTGTATTTATATATATATATAAATAATCCTGACTCTTTGTGGTTATTACGCCGTGTGCTGCCGACTACAGCTGCTGTTGATTTTGGACTCCTTGCCGGGGAGTTTTCTACGGCTGGCACCGGGACTATCATGTTAAAAAAGGTGTGCTGCCCCACTGCTTAGTGTTATATATATATATATATATATATATATATATATCTCACCAATGTAGCACTCTTGGCATAAATCAGTACCACTTCACAGTGGCATTTCAAAATGTGTCAGTGTGAAGTGGTAGGAGTGCCAGGGATGCTTGCTACATTGGTGAGATTATATGTGTGCGTATATATATATATATATATATATATATATAGAGAGAGAGAGAGAGAGAGAAAGCAATGTCCTTATAGAGAGAGGTACAACCACTCCCAATAATAAAGGAACAGGCGGTACTCCAAGGGTCTTGTGAAAAAAATATGTATTCTCTCTCTGCACATGTTATATATGCCTCCCCTGCAGTGCACATGGTTTTGCCCAACTGCTAACAAAATTCCTGCTGCGATCAACTTGGAATTACCCCCATAGGCACTAACTGTGTGTGTGGTGGGGAAGGAAAAGGAAGCAGTTTGGGGGAATGGGGAAGCACACTCCTCATAGGGCTTCAGACTGCGAATGCTGCTGCTGCAATGACATATAGGTGCAGTTGGAGTTGCTATCACTGCAGCAGTGATATCGCTGTGTGGTTATACAGCAGGAGACATCTATTACAAGCAGACGCCTTCTGCTGCAGTAGCGATTCAAACTGTATCCTAGGATGTAGCATCGGATCAAAGCACCCACGATTGGGAGCCCATTGCCGCCTACTTCCCACCTCCAAAACAGCATCAGAATGTCAATTAATGACAGTCTGATGCCAGCCTGCATCCTATGCTGCAGGACACGTTCACACACTGAGAATTACACCCAGTATAATGGATTACAGAAGTGGTGCTGTGAAGCTATCAGAGACATACACTGAGAATGACATCCAATATATAGGATTACATAGTGGTTCTGACATATACTAAGAATTACATCCAGGATACAGGATTACAGAAGTAGTTCTGTGCGGCTCTCAGTGACATATATTGAAAATTCCATCGACTGAACAGGATTACAGAAGTATTGCTGTGAAGTTATGTGACATATACTGAGATTTTCATCCAGTGTACAGCATTATAGAAGTGCTGCTGTGCAGCTATCCGTGACATATACTGAGAATGACACCCAGTGGTATACATGATTACAGAAATGGTTCTGTGCATCTGTCAGTGTTATCTACTGAGAATTACTTCCAGTATACAGGCAGCTGTTAGTGACAATACATGATTACAGTGATGCTGTGCAGCTCTGGACATATACTGAAAATTCCATCCAATATAAAGGATTACAGAAGTAGCTCTGTGCACCTGTCAGTGACATATATTGAGAATTACATCCATTATACATTATTATAGAAGTAATGTTGTTCTGCTCTGTGACATGCTGATAATTACATCCAGTATACCGTATCACAGAAGTGGTGCAGCGCAGCTCTCAGTGACATTTACTGAGAATTTCATCCAGAATACAGGAGTACAGAAGAGATGTTGTGTTATGTATAAGAGTAATTACTAAAGTGCAGCTGGTCTGTGGCTTACAGCTCCTAGTTCAGTTTCTGCAAAAAAGAGCAACAATGTAATTCTGTGTGACAAACTGCAGAGATTAACCCTTCTGTGACTGCTGCACAGGGATCATACAACCTCCATTTATAGGGCTCAATTCAATAAGGGGAGATGTTTTCGCCCCGCAAGTAAGTGCAGGCATATGCTGCACCTACAGTGCCAGGTGCAAATGTAGGATTTTTATAGGGGGGTTTCCGTGTGTGTGCGTATATGTATGTGTGTGTGTATATATATATATATATATATATATATACAGGTTGAGTATCCCTTATCCAAAATCACAAATTTTTGGTTCCCCTACTGAGATAATGACACACATACATATATATTATATAGCTATATAATATATCTATATATACACATAATATATAATATATATGTCCTTATCTCAGTAGGGGACCCAAAAATGTGGGATTTTGAATTTTGGATAAGGGATACTCAACCTGTATATATATATATATATATGTGTGAAGAAGTCTAAAGGACGAAACGCATTGGGTTTTCCCCCTATGACCTCCAGCTCACTAAGTTAAGAATCTCCTTTATTCTTTTATATCTCGGTTTTAACTTTTTTTTTTTTTTTTTTTAGATCTATAGCTTTAATAAATTTTTATTAATTTTAGTTTTTTTATTTAAATATTTCTGTGATATTAACTCTGTTCAAAATAAATATCCCCTTGATCAAGTTTTATTCTGATCACATATGTTACTTATTACAGCTACATATTTGCATATTCACTTGAACCCTTATCGCCTTTTTTTTCTAATATATATACACATAAATACACACACACACACACACACACACACACACACACACACACACACACACACACACACACACACACACACACACACACACACACACCATACATATTATATAGCTATTCATAAATATATATATATACAGTGCAAGAGACTCACTGTTTCACATTATTTCACAATACCATGACGGCTTCTTACAAGAACTCATCCAGGTTCAATCAACTTATTTAAAGGACTATACCCCGTTATTGAAAAAACTCTGTCTCCACTTCGTTTAGGACAGTGGATTTCAAACTTTTTTGAATCACGGTGCCCTAGAATATCAGAGTTTTTTTCACGGCACCCCTAGGCCAAAAATTTCTTATTGAGAAATTTAGAAAGAAATATTACATTAAGTAGATTGCGTTTATATGTCATCCTTAGGGTCAGTTGTGTGGTGAGGGACAAGATTTGCTTCTGTTTGGCCACATATTTTATGACTGGCAGCCACCAGCACTGGTTTTGCCTATTATATTGACCATGAACAATTTGAATTGGACCTGGACCACCAACCCAGGGCACCCCTGCACGTGTCCCGAGGCACCCCAGGGAGCCACGGCACACAGTTTGGGAACCTCTGGTTTAGGATCCTACTTATGTACACTTAATGTAGTATCATTGTATGCTAATATCCCACATGTCAGAGTAGTAGAAGTGGTACACAGATTCCTCATTTCTAATTTGTCATACCATGGACCAGACATCACCTGTCTTTGTCAGCTATTAACTCTAACACTCACAAGAAATTTTTTTCTGTTTGACGGGAGCTGGTATATCCAGCTCTGCTGGTGTGCCATGGGATCTTGTGTCGGACCATCACTGGGAAATATTTTTATGTCTGAGTTAGGTAAAGAGTTGTTCCTATTAAATCCATCTATGCACTCTAACATCTTATACCTCACACGGCACATAGATGATTTTTTCCTCATCTGGACAGGTACTAAATGTGAGGTTCAAGACGCAGTGGAAAACATCAACAAGCAAGATGACAATATAAAATTCACTTATGAAATCAGAGACACTAAGGTACACTGTTTAGACATTGAAATCTCATTGGTGAATGACAATATCCATATGGATTTATATTAAAAAACCAACGGACAGAAACACAATTTTAAAAGCAGACAGCCACATGCTAAGTTTGTCACAAACTGTCTTCCAAGGTCCCAATTTTTGAGAGCTGTTTGAACCTGTGACACTAAGGACAAAGGTGATTCGTGCATCACTTGATGGCAAAGTACAAGAACAACTGGTTGCTCGCCACTTTAGGGAAGCAAAACACCCTTTGACAAGCATGCGTCATAAAATCATTGACCATGTCCCCCAAAATATCCGAGGTGGCGATCATGGGACACAATTATTACATATGGAGGCTCGGTGGCTATTCTAATTACGCACAGTGACACCATTTGGACTAAATGAGACGATTATCTTTGGATATTTTCTATAAAATATAATATTTTTCGCTATAGTAATAGGGCATCTTCATTTATACTATTGTTATGTTGCTAAATTGTTCTAATAATGTGCTGATATTTATCTTTACAGGAATTATCAGAATGTGCTTTGGGGGTGATTCAGATCTGATTGTAGATGTGCTAAATTTAGCACATCTACGATCAGCTTCCTTGACATGCGGGGGGACGCCCAGCACAAGACTAGCCCGCCCTGCATGTTAGTCCCTGCTCCATCGTAGAAGTACAAAAGCATCGCACAGCGGCGATGCTTTTGTACTTCAGGAGTAGCTCCCAGCCAGCATAGCTCCTGCATGCTGGCAGGGAGCTTATCGGCGCTGCCTGGGACGTAGCGGCTGCGTGTGACATCACGCAGCCGCCGTAGCCTGCCCACCCAACGGTCCAGGCACGCCTGCGTTGGCCGGACCGCGCCCCCTAAATGGCGGCTAAACAGCGCCGGCCTGCCTCCTGTCAATCAGGCAGAGGCGATCGCTAGGCTACTACAGCCATTGGCTGTCTAGCATGCACCAGCGCACTGCGGGGCCGGCGCACTTCAGACCTGATCTCTGTGTGCGAACACGCACAGCAGCGATTAGGTCTGAATTAGCTCCTATGTGTGCTATTTTTGCACTTAGGGGGTCATTCCGAGTTGATTGCTCGCTAGCTACTTTTTGCAGCCGTGCAAATGCATAGTCGCCGCCCACAAGGGAATGTATTTTAGCATTGCAAGTGTGCGAACGCATGTGCTGCCAAGCACTACAAAAATAGTTTGTGCAGTTTCTGAGTAGGTCTGAACTTACACAGCTGATGCGATCACTTCAGCCTGTCCGGTCCCGGAATTGACATCAGACACCCTCCCTGCAAACGCTTGGACATGCCTGTGTTTTTCCATCCACTCCCTGAAAACGGTCAGTTGACACCCATAAACGCTTTCTTCCTGTCAATCTTCTTGCGATCAGCTGTGCGAATGGATTCTTCATTAAATCCATCGCCCAGCAACGATCAGCTTTGTAACCATATGACGCGCCTGCGCATTGCGGTGCACACGCATGCGCAGTAGTGACCTGATCGCTGTGCTGCGAAAAACTGCATCGTGCGATCAGGTCGGAATGACCCCCTTAATCTATTGGAGTATATTTTCTTTATCTAATAGGTTGTTAGTAATTACTCCCTGCTGCCATCTTGTGGTTTCTAAACAGTAAGCACTTGGTGTACAATTATTGTCTTTTAGTCTTTAGCACAGTGCTGCATGCCTGGCGGGTTTCTATGACAACGGCGCAGATGGGCGCATGATGCGGTTTTGTGACGTAATCAACCCTTGCCAGCGTGGAGGCTAAGCATGGGGATACTCGTGGTGGAGGTTATTTTTTCTGTTATATAAGGTGAGATTGTGTCTTTTTGTTTTTATGTCCTGACAAAATTTTGATTAAAATGAAACATTGACCTGCTACAAAGTTGTTCAGACTATTGAATCAGTGCATGTGAGTAGGAAACCTGTGAGTGCCGTTCTCCAACCTCCAGAAACTTTATTACTATTGGATGGCACCTGGGCAGGGAGTGCCGGTCACCTCTTCTTTGTATATGTATGTCAGACTTGCCTACTCTCCCGGAATGGCCGGGAGGCTCCCGAAAATCGGGTGACCCTCCCGGCCCCCCGGAAGAGCAGGCAAGTCTCCCGATTACAGGGGTCCCCCCCTGCCCGGCCGCCCACTTAGCGAGTAAAGTGGGCGGTCCGGGCAGGCGATGCCACGATTCTTGTTGAATCGCGTCATCATAGCCACGCCCCCTGCTGTATAATGCCGGTAATAGCGGCATTACACAGCGGGGGTCGGGGCTTACACGAAATGATCCCATAGTCACGCCCCCGGCCCGCCTGCACCACGCCCCCGGCCCACCTGCGCCACGCCTCCGGCCCGCCCCCCTCTGCACTCACATCGCAGCCCGCCCCCCTGCCGAGCCGACCTGGCTGCTCTCTCCCGGAGAGAGCAGCCAAATAGTCGGTAAGTATGATGTACAGTATGTGTGTATATATATATATATATATATATATATCACATGTATATGCCCCACCCATCCATACATATGCACCACAGCAAACACAGGCTGCTGCCATAATTTATTAGATACCCCCACCATTGTAAACACAGACTGCCCTCATTAATCACAGACCCATCCCCCCTCACACACATGAACCACAGCAAATATATACTATAGAATGCTGCCATTATTTATTATAGAGACACCCCACACCCCCCTTTCTTCTTCACACACCTCCACACACATGCACTACAGCAAATACTGGATGCTGTAAACTCTGCACATACTGCTTTTGCTGCAGTTCATTTTGGAATAGATGCACCGAGCCCCTGGCACCCCCGCATGCATCGCAGCCACATACAGGGTGTCACATTACCAGCGGTCATTAGAGGAGGAGGACACACTGTCACACAGCTCTCAAAGCCCATAGTAAGTAACTGTGCTTGAGAAGAGCTGCATGCCATCACTGCAGCTCAGAGGCGTAACTAGGGTTTTTGGAGCCCAGGGCAAGATGTAAAATGGCGCCCCCCCCCCCCCCCCCAAAAAAAAAAAAAACATAGCAAAAGAAGTATGTGCGCGCGCCGAATACTGTGTGTGCTCCTGTACTGTCTGACAGGCGGCACACGGCAGTGTTACAATGTAGCGCCTATGCGCTCCATTGTAACCAATGGTGGGAACTTTGTGGTTGACCGAAAGTGACCTCACCGCTGACCACAAAGTTCCCACCATTGGTTACAATGGAGCGCATAGGCGCTACATTGTAACACTGCCGTGTGCCGCCTGTCAGACAGTACAGGAGCACACAGCCGATCAGGTGGGTGCCACAACGTGGCGCTCCCTGATTGGCTGAAGAAACCCACTTAGACATCAGTCAGAGGGGGTTTCTGGCATTCGGGGAAAGGGGTCCCATGTAAAAACATGGGGCCCCTTTCAGTTCGTGGTCGGGTGTTCCGTTTTTTTATTTTTACAAGTACGTGGATTACAAATGAATTATCCGAGGAGCCCTCTACACTGGATTTGGTGAGTAGAATTTTTTCAACAGGTACACCATGGATTCTACATGGAGAAGAGGACCGACCCTCGTGTGAACATAAGGTAAGTATGTGTATATGGTGGTGTGTATGTATGCATTAAAGTTATACTTTCAAGGTGTGTGTGTAATGTCTTTATTGGGGTATTTTTTTAGTAGTAGTACTACAGGTACCAGCGGGCCCGGTTTACCCCCGCATGCTGGTACTTGTGGTTCTCCAAGTACCAGCTTGCGGGGGAGGCTTGCTGGGACTTGTAGTACTGCTACTAAAAACAATATTCATAACTTTCAACAAAGGCTATCAGCCCCCCATCCGCAGCCCATTGGATGGGGGGGACAGCCTCGGGCTTCACCCCTGGCCCTTGGGTGGCTGGGGGGGGGCCCTTGATTGAAGGGGTCCCCACTCCCCCAGGGTACCCCGGCCAGGGGTGACTAGTTGGATATTTGATGCCACGGCCGCAAGGCACTGTATAAAAGTGACCCCCGGCTGTGGCATTATCTGTCCAGCTAGTGGAGCCCGGTGCTGGTTTCAAAAATACGGGGGACCCCTACGCTTTTTGTCCCCCGTATTTTTGGAACCAGGGCCGGCTCAAAGAGCCCGAGGCTGGTTTGGTTTAGGAGGGGGGACCCCACACATTTTTTTTTTGAAAAATTAAAACATTTCCCACCCCTTCCCACTGAAAAACATGCACGGATCTCATGGATCCGTGCATGCCTATACAAACACGGGATAAAAAAGCAGGTCTGGTTTTTTTTAGCACTTTTTCACGATTTGTATTTCATCACGGCAGTGTTTGGCTATTGTCGGCAATGTTTGTGTTTTGCACTTTTTAGTAAATTCCCGATTTCTACCAAATTGCAGGCGTATTTGACCGATGGTGTATTGATTCGTGATTTTTTCCTAGGACTTCCAAAATATTACGAATGCCCTCATCACTGCCGTGATTTTTGCTTAGTAAATTACCGAGATGACACTTTGAAGAAAAAACGGCATCTCGGTCAAAATCGGGACCTTAGTAAATATACCCCCATGTAACTAAAGGAGCCAGGGGTGTAACTAGACCTTTATGGGCCCCCACTACAAAACTTTGATGGGGCCCCCAATGCTTTTGGAGAGACACCTCCATCCGAAATGGTCCACCAGAGCTTTCTATGATACATGCATACTGAATGAACATGTTTTTTTTAAATTAATATATATTCTATATTAGCCAACCCAGGGCTGCAGCGCATTACAACACTAGCAGAGGGGAGTCACATAAAACATAGCCAACTGTGTGTGTGGTGGGGAAGGAAAAGGAAGCAGTTTGTGGATGAATGGGGAAGTATGGCAGTATGGGGGCTGTGTATGGCAGGATGGTGGGGTGTCTGACAATATGGGGGGATTATGTAAGTCTGGGAGAAACATGCAGTATGAGGGAGAAGTAAGAGGCACTATGCGGGTGGGAGGAGGATTACAACATGGAGGGTGGTGTTACTCACCAGCCCAACAAGAACTGTTTAGTGGTTCTATCACTATTACTGAAATACTTTCTGTGATTTCTCATCTACACTTGGGTAAATCTCCTGGCTTAGAAGGGCTATCTAATGAATATTATAAATTACTGAAACAGCCGTTATCTCCAGCTCTGGTAGATCTATTTAATGATTTGGTGTATAATCATACCACTTTCCCTCATTTCACAAATACTATCACTGTATTACTTCCTAAGCCCCAAAGGGATGTGACATTACTAAATTCTTACAGATCAATTAGTCTACCAATACCGAAGTTAAGCTTTTGTCCAAGATAATGGCGGATAGGTTACAAAACATTCTACCTGACCTACTCACTCCACATCAGGTAGGGTTCGTACACAGCCGACACTCAGTTCAGGGGTTAGAGCAGCACTTCCTGCAGTAGCAGCTTCCTCTAGGTCAAACTCGCACAATAATATCTTACTAAGCCTTGGCACAGCTAGGGCCTTTGACACAGTCTTATGGCCTCATCTTTTTTCGGTTCTGCAAAAAAGATTCTTCGGTACATTTTTATAAACATTATCAAATACCTATATCCATCCCCTATTACAAGGGGGAGGGTGAATTTGCTGTGCAAGTGTGCGTTCAGATGTGTAGAAGAGCTGCACAAACTGATTTTGTGCAGGCTCTGCTTAGCCCAGGACTAACTCAGCCATTGCAATTGCTTTTTGCTGATTGGGGCCGGAGCTGACGTCAGACACTCTCCCTGAAAATGCTTTGACATAACTGCATTTGTCTGGACACTCCCTGGAAACGGTCAGTTGCAACCCACAAACAGCCTCCTCCTGTCAATCACCTTGCGAATGACCATGCAATCGGATATATTGCACCATCCCGTCACTGACCAGCGATCCCCATTGCAGCAGTCCGTCGTGCCTGCGCATTGCACTGCATACACATGCGCAGTTCAGATCTGACTGCACGCTGTATGAAGACGCACAGCAGCGATCAGGTCAGAATGACCCCCTATGTTCCCTTCATAGCAGAATGGGCAATATTTGGCATGATTCCACCTTCAATGAGAGTCAGCAGAGGATGTAGACGACTTCTTTTAGTGGTCAGTGTGGAAGCCCGCAAGATAATACTACAGCAATTTTGAGATATCTTCAATTCATGGTAAAACACGGTATTTAAATTTGTCTTGGTGATGATTTAAATTGGATCTTTTCATTGCTTGATATTGAAATTCTATGTGAAATACACTCTATCCGCGATCATACATGTTATGTATTTACATATTGTCTTCTTTTTTGAAAATATTGTATCTTATGCCCCTACAATGAAGAGACTGTACACTGAAAATGTATTTACAATGTCTTTATTGTATGACATGTAGTGCTTTAATAAAAACTTTTCTGAGATAAAAATCTGCAATTTATATATTTACTCTGTAATAATAGGCAGAGCTGTAATAAATATATAGGTATATAAGTTAAAATTCATTTGTATACAAAATTTGTTACAACTGAAGGATCTTCTCTCAGAAGGGTTTGTTGCCCCTGAAGATCTTCTGGACAGTGACCCTTGTACACCCTGGGTTAAGACTCGTAGAACTCACCAGCAGGTCTTCTTGCCTATAATAGCCGCTTTTCCCATAAGGCTTTATGTGCCTACCGGTACTGGGATGCCATCAGGACTTACGCCACTGGTGGTAGTATGAGCTTAACCTTTGACTGGGTGACCCGAGTCAATGCCGATAGAACAAAAGAACCAAAGAAGAGAGGAGCTGCTCAAAGACAGAAAACAAGAGAAAGAGGGTGGTATTATAGTGCCAGGGAAAAACGGGGAGATCCAAAGAAGTAAACACTGGAGTCTGCGATCGAGGACAAGACAGGAGTAACTAGGTTTAGAATGCAATGGGGATATGAGAGCTCAGAACCAGTAGGTGGAATACTGGAAATGGTAGTGGCGTGTGACAGATTTACAGGGGAGCGCAGCCATTACATGTATATACAGTATAAGGGGAGTGGGATATTGGAGCTTTGGATGTAGAGGCTCACAAGCTCACGCAGAGTGTAAATTTACATAAATGATGGTATAATAGTTGGATGACTTATTATATCCCTCTCCTTTGTGGGAGGATGATAGAGAAAAAAAAAGTCCGGCCTCCGCCTTCCCCATAGCCGGCCAATCACACTCCTTAGATCTTACTTCTCTATCATCCTCTGATGGATACTGGAGCTTGGGACGTAGAGGCTCAGAAGCTCACTGCAGTGTACATTTAAATAATGATGTTATTATGGCAAGGATGTTTAAAGATCTTATCTTCACTGAGGAAACGTCAGATGATATAGTTACTGGTTACAAGGGCCTCAGAGAATGGATGGGTGATGTTATGCCATATCAAGTGCAGCAGAGCTCATGAAGGGGTCCCCGATGTAATCTGCAGCAGGACAGCTATATCCTGGTCTCAAATGAGAATCCCCGGAAGAGTTCCTGGTGGACGGAACTAATTGGTGACTCACAGGCTGATGGTGAAGCTGACAGAAGATCTGAGAACGCCGGTTGTGGAAGCGACTTCTTAGGTGGCTGCAGAGAGAGGAAATAAGAGAAATGTATTTTATATATGTCAGATGGGATCCGGTCATGTGACCGGCGTTCAGGATCCTGGCGGTCACCATGCCGACACCGGGATCCCGAGTGATTAAAAGCCCTACAGTCGGCATGCCGACTAACAGGGACTATTCCCAGTTGTGGGTGTCCACGACACCAATAGAGTGGGAACAGAACCTGTGGCGAGCACAGCATGCCATGAGCCTGCAAGGAGCTTTGTTGTCCTCGCCCCCCCCCAGCATTCTGCAGGCGGGATCCCGGGGCGGTATTCTGACCGCTGGGATCCCCACTGCCAGCCCAATACTGTCAGACAATACAAGTATATAATAATATTGTATTCATATCAGGGGAATTCACATTCGCCTGTACCAATTATCATCTGGCTGCAATCTATATACCGACTACAAAAAAGTCAGTAAGAAATGAGCCATGGCAGCTTTATACATACACACCACAGACACACACAGTACAAGACGCTTATGCCGCCAGCTTTTAACATGGGTTATTGCACATGAGCACGCGTAACCCGTGTTGCTGTGTGGTCTGAAAGGGCCCAGCTGGAATAAACCGGGCCATGCAACCCGTACTCCAACTCAGGTAGCGAGCAGGGTTTAACACGTGTTCAACGAGACTCACTGTGCTGTGTGAACGGGAAGCCGGGTCAATGCAACCCATTTCTTGTGATCCCTAAGCATCGCCCCTGCCGTGGCACTGCTGATGTCACCAACCTGGTAATATGCCGGGTTGGGGACAGCAGTGGCAAGGGGCCTGAGGCAGGTCACACGCAGGAAGCACCCATGTCAGGCTCCCGTGTGCGACCCGCCTCAGGCGGTGTAAAAGGGGTATAACAGTGCACTTACTTTGCTGGGTATGAATGGGGGTGGTATCTTGCGGGCCTCTAGCCTCTCCCAATCCATACTCCAGAAGAAGGGATGGTCTCTAATTACACCATCCAAACCCAGACGCTTATCAGGATCTTCACACAGGAGCTGAAAAGAGCAACAAGACCATAATTATTTAACAGCTGAGCTGCAAATGAAATTGTGACCCATATATATCTAGACATTCATTAGATATGATTTACTTGCAGCATCAAAAAAGTGACAGACAAGCTTTTACTACATCATATTCAAGAATAAATGTGTGATAGGTAAAAGGTCATTTGCACTGAATCATTTTTTAGACTTCAAAATAAAATGTGTATATGATATCTGTGTTTTAAATAATGTATGTTGGGTTCTCAGGTCAGTCATTTAATACATGGCGCAGATATGAAATACACATGCTGTGTGTCTGCGCTGGGGTTACCCCCATACATAATGTATAACACACATAGGGGCGTATGCAATTTGCTCCTTTTTTGTCGCCTAGGTGAAAAAAATTAGCTTTTTAGCTATTTTTAGGGCAAATGAAGATTCGCCCTATGCAATATTTTCGCCTAGGCGAAAAATGTGACAGGGGCGGAAAACACGTGGATCAGCGAATCCACTTGTTTTCTATCGAAATGCGGGCCATTTTCGCCAATTTTGAGGCATTTTTCGCCAATTCCTTTTCACTTAATAAAAGAAGGTGAAAAGGCATTAGCAAAAATGTCTTCAAAACTGCCGAAAACGGCCCTAAATGAATACGAGTGTGGCAAATTCATTAGCTCTGAAATGTAATCGTAACTAATTGCATACGCCCCATAGCAGTAACCGGGGCTGCCATCAGTAAATGTGACTTGCCCCTTATGTAGAAATTGGAAATTGTCTCTGAACACTGATGCAGGACACTGAAGAGTAATAAAACCTTTCCTTGGGAACCTGTAAGACCAATATAGAAGCTTTTCCAACGGTAATTTCTTCTTCATTGAGATTATAGACTAAGAGGCCCATTTATCAAACAGTATTTGCGGGTATGTCACTAAAAACACCCGTTTTCGGGAGCTAGCCGCAAATACTATGTATCCCTGGGATGTATGAAGGAGGGATCGCTGTAGGTATCTCCGATACCTGCTGCGATCCCTCCATTGCTGTGGTGGATGCAATGCTGCCTAATGTATCAATATTGGGAAACACAGAATGTGACGGCAGATAAGAACCATTGATCATTATTTCTTTGTAAGGATATCCTTATGTCTATCCCATGCATGCTTAAATTGCTCTACTGTCTTATGCTCTACCACCTCTGATGGAAGGCTACTCCACTTGTCCACTACTTTTTCTGTGAAGTAATTTTTCCTCAAATTTCCCCTGAATCTACCTCCCTCCAGTCTCAGTGCATGTCCTCGTGTTCTAATACTTCTCTTCATTTGAAGAATGTTTCCCTCCTGGACTTTATTAAAACACTTGATACATTTGAAAGTTTCTATCATGTTCTCCCTTTCCCTTCTCTGCTCCATACTATACATATTGAGATATTTTAGTCTTTCTGGGTAAGTTCTGTGACGTAGGCCATGCACCGTTTTAGTTGCCCTTCTTTGTACAGTCTCTAATGTATTAATATCCTTCTGAAGATATGGCCTCCAGAATAGAACACAGTATTCTAGATGAGGCCGCACCAAGGACCTATACAGTGGCATTATTACTTCTTTCTTTCTACTGCTGATTCCTCTCTCTATGCAACTAAGCATCTGACTAGCCTTCCTCATTGCTTTGTTACATTGCTTACCTGCCTTTAAATCACCTGAACTAGTGACTCCTAGATCCCTTTCCTCCTCAGTAGTTTCCAGTATAGTGCCATTAATACTGTATTTAGCTTTTGGACTTTTGAGACCCAAGTGCATGATTTTGCATTTTTTGGCATTAAACTGTAATTGCCACGCTCTTGACTATTCCTCCAGTCTACCTAAATCCTCAGTCATTTGTTTTACCCCTCCTGGTGTGTCTACCCTGTTGCATACTTTTGTGTCATCTGCAAACAAGCATACTTTCCCTTTAATGCCATTTGCAATGTCACCACTAAAGATATTAAAATGCACTGGTCCAAGTACAGATCCCTGGGGTACTCCACTGGTAACACTTCCCTCCTGTGAATGCACTCCATTTACTACAACTCTCTGTTTTCTATCCTGCAACAAAGTGAGGGAGTGATCTGGCAACCTGAGCTGCATACTCAGCACTTACTCACAGTCACCTTTTCAATGATGTTTTCAGCATCAGGATCTACTGAAAAGTCCTGTATGCCAACTAGCCTGCTATCTTCCGGGGATTGTCCGGTTAGCATTTGGAATAGGACAACTCCAAATGAGAA
The DNA here is from genome assembly GCF_028390025.1 of Pseudophryne corroboree. Lineage (NCBI taxonomy): Eukaryota > Metazoa > Chordata > Amphibia > Anura > Myobatrachidae > Pseudophryne > Pseudophryne corroboree. The sequence continues at coordinate 516,296,242 of NC_086445.1, forward strand.
CCAGTCTGCCGAGGTGTTATACCCGAGGAAATATTCCATCTGCCAAAAGAATGACATAATTTACTATATGCTATAGGTTTTGTCACAATAATGTTAATATAAGTCTGACATTGTATACACTGTACTAACTCACATACACTGGTGTAAGGGCAATATTTCCAATGGGGAATTCACATGTATCAAAGGAAATAATACATACAAGTAACGCATCACTAATTAGAATAATTATACTGGTAAATTTTATACACATAAAAAGTAATATATTTTATTTACTGATTTTATCACTTTATGGGGCCTATTTATCAATAAATATTTGAGGGAAATCCTCTCAAAACACATGTTGTCATGAGGTACCTGTAAGTAATAAGTAGTCTAATAATATATGTGCAGGGGAGCACAGCAGATATTGGAGATACAGTGCCTGCTGTGGTTTCCTGTTTTCACTCACAATAGCAGCCCCATAAATTTCTATAGGGACTGGTGTTTTGCTGAATTTACCCAACTCCTTGCACCCATATCTCATGTCATATCAAGGGTAACTGGAGAGGGATCCTATGGATACCTATAAATCACAGGTTCTCAAACTCGGTCCTCAGGACCCCACACAGTTCATGTTTTCCAGGTCTCTGCACAGAATCGCAATTGAAATGATTAGCTCCACCTGTGAACCTTTTAAATTGTGTCAGTGAGTAATGAATACACCTGTGCACCTGCTGGGTTACCTGCAAATCATGCACTGTGTGGGGTCCTGAGGACAGAGTTTGAGAACCTGTGCTATAAATCATAGACCTGTGGATCAGTACAAATGAGAAACCTATATGGGCTGCGTTTGTGAGCAAAGATGGGAGGCCGCAGCAGATATCTCCGATACTGGCACACTCACTTGTCCTGGCACAGTCAGCAGACCACGCATGTGCAATAGTGTGCCCAGATCCTGAAGATCCTTCCTCCTACATGTTGGTGGGGATGATAGTAGTAACCCTTAGTGGTACCAGCTTTTCTCAAACATTTACAACCAAGGGGATCATTCTTCACACTCTGAATCCTCTTTCAATTGATAACAAAGCTAACACCATATGAAGATGGCATTTACTAACACTGTCAAACTCTGAAAACATTTACTTTTCTGAGATTGATAAATAGCACAACCGTAACATTCCCGCATATTGTATGGGGACTGCAGTGTGCGCTATTACCTATAGGAATGCTGGAGATACCACAGAGACTTAATAGCCTTTTTACTTACATTTGTGGCATTTAGCCCTGTTTCCGCGTGACTACGGGGACTAAAGGGTCTGACCAATAAGCCCTCAAATGTTATAACATCATTTCCTGGTCTCTTGAAAACAGAAACTGGAGATCTGACACTCTCTGCCTCTCTTTCTCTATGTCTATCAATAGATAAAAAATAAAGAAATAGACAGCAACATTGGCATATTCATACCCTGCACTCATGTTTATCATGCACTCGATGTCCAGCGTCGGTGCTGCAGTCGCAGCACAAATCCCCACTGCATCAGGTTCCCGGAGATATGCACATGTGCAGTAGAAAAGTTTCTGGGAACAGGGCACGGGCAATATGTTCCCAGACATCCACATTGCCAGAGGCTACTGTACCGTAATACCACAGAGTCTGCACATGGGATCCCTCCTCTCTTACACCTCCCCTGACTGCAGCATCATTTTGTGCTTTATTTTTGCATACCTCCCAACATGACCCTCTCCAGGAGGGACAGAATGTTCTGCTCCTGGACTTCTCACTTAAGGTATGATTGCCATCACCTGGGCTGAAACACATTTCTTATTCATTACCCTAATATATATATTTTAGATGTGGTAACTTGCACCCTTCTAGCTGCTGCTTAGTCCCACTCACAAGAGCACCAAACTCGTTCAAAACATATACACAAACAATGGAGAGCGGTCCTCAAGCGCTGCTAGATGATCCAAATATTTCTTGACGACCTGTATACTGTTGATATAGGTGGAAGAGTACAATCAATCAATAGGTGCACACTATACTGCTGTCACTGTACAGGAACCTTCAGACTCACCGTAGCTTAGTGAGATGCATTCACATAAAGGTTTCTTTAACTGGTAGTGGTTTATCTTCCACCAATAAACATATATAAACGCATATAGAATGACACTCACCTGGGCTACAAAGCCCTATATGCACCAAAAGGTTTCTTTAGTCCACGTATTCTCCACCAAGCAAACGTGACCCAAGGTTCATAAAAACAGTTTATTTTTTCATAAAAAATAGTCCATATAAAAACATAAATGCTGTATTTCTTCCTGATCTAGCTGAAAGGTGTTTTGTTCCACTCTAAACCCCAAAGGTTATGGAAGAATTTCTTTTAAGAGGCAACACTCCTCACCATACTATTCCCGGGAAAGGTCTATGATTCAGTGTTCCTCCAAGATGTCATCAAAAAACTTCAAAACCGATAGGGTTAAATACGAATGGACCACAGCTATCAGGGATTCTCCAGAACACCAACGCGTGCAGCTACGTGGTCGGGTTCAAACTAGAGATGAGCGCCTGAAATTTTTCGGGTTTTGTGTTTTGGTTTTGGGTTCGGTTCCGCGGCCGTGTTTTGGGTTCGACCGCGTTTTGGCAAAACCTCACCGAATTTTTTTTGTCGGATTCGGGTGTGTTTTGGATTCGGGTGTTTTTTTCCAAAAACACTAAAAAACAGCTTAAATCATAGAATTTGGGGGTCATTTTGATCCCAAAGTATTATTAACCTCAAAAACCATAATTTACACTCATTTTCAGTCTATTCTGAATACCTCACACCTCACAATATTATTTTTAGTCCTAAAATTTGCACCGAGGTCGCTGTGTGAGTAAGATAAGCGACCCTAGTGGCCGACACAAACACCGGGCCCATCTAGGAGTGGCACTGCAGTGTCACGCAGGATGTCCCTTCCAAAAAACCCTCCCCAAACAGCACATGACGCAAAGAAAAAAAGAGGCGCAATGAGGTAGCTGTGTGAGTAAGATTAGCGACCCTAGTGGCCGACACAAACACCGGGCCCATCTAGGAGTGGCACTGCAGTGTCACGCAGGATGGCCCTTCCAAAAAACCCTCCCCAAACAGCACATGACGCAAAGAAAAAAAGAGGCGCAATGAGGTAGCTGTGTGAGTAAGATTAGCGACCCTAGTGGCCGACACAAACACCGGGCCCATCTAGGAGTGGCACTGCAGTGTCACGCAGGATGGCCCTTCCAAAAAACCCTCCCCAAACAGCACATGACGCAAAGAAAGAAAGAGGCGCAATGAGGTAGCTGACTGTGTGAGTAAGATTAGCGACCCTAGTGGCCGACACAAACACCGGGCCCATCTAGGAGTGGCACTGCAGTGTCACGCAGGATGTCCCTTCCAAAAAACCCTCCCCAAACAGCACATGACGCAAAGAAAAAAAGAGGCGCAATGAGGTAGCTGTGTGAGTAAGATTAGCGACCCTAGTGGCCGACACAAACACCGGGCCCATCTAGGAGTGGCACTGCAGTGTCACGCAGGATGGCCCTTCCAAAAAACCCTCCCCAATCAGCACATGATGCAAAGAAAAAGAAAAGAAAAAAGAGGTGCAAGATGGAATTGTCCTTGGGCCCTCCCACCCACCCTTATGTTGTATAAACAAAACAGGACATGCACACTTTAACCAACCCATCATTTCAGTGACAGGGTCTGCCACACGACTGTGACTGATATGACGGGTTGGTTTGGACCCCCCCCAAAAAAGAAGCAATTAATCTCTCCTTGCACAAACTGGCTCTACAGAGGCAAGATGTCCACCTCATCTTCACCCTCCGATATATCACCGTGTACATCCCCCTCCTCACAGATTATCAATTCGTCCCCACTGGAATCCACCATCTCAGCTCCCTGTGTACTTTGTGGAGGCAATTGCTGCTGGTCAATGTCTCCGCGGAGGAATTGATTATAATTCATTTTAATGAACATCATCTTCTCCACATTTTCTGGATGTAACCTCGTACGCCGATTGCTGACAAGGTGAGCGGCGGCACTAAACACTCTTTCGGAGTACACACTTGTGGGAGGGCAACTTAGGTAGAATAAAGCCAGTTTGTGCAAGGGCCTCCAAATTGCCTCTTTTTCCTGCCAGTATAAGTACGGACTGTGTGACGTGCCTACTTGGATGCGGTCACTCATATAATCCTCCACCATTCTATCAATGTTGAGAGAATCATATGCAGTGACAGTAGACGACATGTCCGTAATCGTTGTCAGGTCCTTCAGTCCGGACCAGATGTCAGCATCAGCAGTCGCTCCAGACTGCCCTGCATCACCGCCAGCGGGTGGGCTCGGAATTCTGAGCCTTTTCCTCGCACCCCCAGTTGCGGGAGAATGTGAAGGAGGAGATGTTGACAGGTCGCGTTCCGCTTGACTTGACAATTTTGTCACCAGCAGGTCTTTCAACCCCAGCAGACCTGTGTCTGCCGGAAAGAGAGATCCAAGGTAGGCTTTAAATCTAGGATCGAGCACGGTGGCCAAAATGTAGTGCTCTGATTTCAACAGATTGACCACCCGTGAATCCTTGTTAAGCGAATTAAGGGCTGCATCCACAAGTCCCACATGCCTAGCGGAATCGCTCCCTTTTAGCTCCTTCTTCAATGCCTCCAGCTTCTTCTGCAAAAGCCTGATGAGGGGAATGACCTGACTCAGGCTGGCAGTGTCTGAACTGACTTCACGTGTGGCAAGTTCAAAGGGCATCAGAACCTTGCACAACGTTGAAATCATTCTCCACTGCACTTGAGACAGGTGCATTCCACCTACTATATCGTGCTCAATTGTATAGGCTTGAATGGCCTTTTGCTGCTCCTCCAACCTCTGAAGCATATAGAGGGTTGAATTCCACCTCGTTACCACTTCTTGCTTCAGATGATGGCAGGGCAGGTTCAGTAGTTTTTGGTGGTGCTCCAGTCTTCTGTACGTGGTGCCTGTACGCCGAAAGTGTCCCGCAATTTTTCTGGCCACCGACAGCATCTCTTGCACGCCCCTGTCGTTTTTTTAAAAATTCTGCACCACCAAATTCAAGGTATGTGCAAAACATGGGACGTGCTGGAATTTGCCCATATTTAATGCACACACAATATTGCTGGCGTTGTCCGATGCCACAAATCCACAGGAGAGTCCAATTGGGGTAAGCCATTCCGCGATGATCTTCCTCAGTTGCCGTAAGAGGTTTTCAGCTGTGTGCGTATTCTGGAAAGCGGTGATACAAAGCGTAGCCTGCCTAGGAAAGAGTTGGCGTTTGCGAGATGCTGCTACTGGTGCCGCCGCTGCTGTTCTTGCGGCGGGAGTCCATACATCTACCCAGTGGGCTGTCACAGTCATATAGTCCTGACCCTGCCCTGCTCCACTTGTCCACATGTCCGTGGTTAAGTGGACATTGGGTACAACTGCATTTTTTAGGACACTGGTGAGTCTTTTTCTGACGTCCGTGTACATTCTCGGTATCGCCTGCCTAGAGAAGTGGAACCTAGATGGTATTTGGTAACGGGGGCACACTGCCTCAATAAATTGTCTAGTTCCCTGTGAACTAACGGCGGATACCGGACGCACGTCTAACACCAACATAGTTGTCAAGGACTCAGTTATCCGCTTTGCAGTAGGATGACTGCTGTGATATTTCATCTTCCTCGCAAAGGACTGTTGAACAGTCAATTGCTTACTGGAAGTAGTACAAGTGGGCTTACGACTTCCCCTCTGGGATGACCATCGACTCCCAGCGGCAACAACAGCAGCGCCAGCAGCAGTAGGCGTTACACGCAAGGATGCATCGGAGGAATCCCAGGCAGGAGAGGACTCGTCAGAATTGCCAGTGACATGGCCTGCAGGACTATTGGCATTCCTGGGGAAGGAGGAAATTGACACTGAGGGAGTTGGTGGGGTGGTTTGCGTGAGCTTGGTTACAAGAGGAAGGGATTTACTGGTCAGTGGACTGCTTCCGCTGTCACCCAAAGTTTTTGAACTTGTCACTGACTTATTATGAATGCGCTGCAGGTGACGTATAAGGGAGGATGTTCCGAGGTGGTTAACGTCCTTACCCCTACTTATTACAGCTTGACAAAGGGAACACACGGCTTGACACCTGTTGTCCGCATTTCTGGTGAAATACCTCCACACCGAAGAGCTGATTTTTTTGGTATTTTCACCTGGCATGTCAACGGCCATATTCCTCCCACGGACAACAGGTGTCTCCCCGGGTGCCTGACTTAAACAAACCACCTCACCATCAGAATCCTCCTGGTCAATTTCCTCCCCAGCGCCAGCAACACCCATATCCTCCTCATCCTGGTGTACTTCAACACTGACATCTTCAATCTGACTATCAGGAACTGGACTGCGGGTGCTCCTTCCAGCACTTACAGGGGGCGTGCAAATGGTGGAAGGCGCATGCTCTTCACGTCCAGTGTTGGGAAGGTCAGGCATCGCAACCGACACAATTGGACTCTCCTTGTGGATTTGGGATTTCAAAGAACGCACAGTTCTTTGCGGTGCTTTTGCCAGCTTGAGTCTTTTCAGTTTTCTAGCGAGAGGCTGAGTGCTTCCATCCTCATGTGAAGCTGAACCACTAGCCATGAACATAGGCCAGGGCCTCAGCCGTTCCTTGCCACTCCGTGTGGTAAATGGCATATTGGCAAGTTTACGCTTCTCCTCCGACAATTTTATTTTAGGTTTTGGAGTCCTTTTTTTACTGATATTTGGTGTTTTGGTTTTGACATGCTCTGTACTATGCCATTGGGCATCGGCCTTGGCAGACGACGTTGCTGGCATTTCATCGTCTCGGCCATGACTAGTGGCAGCAGCTTCAGCACGAGGTGGAAGTGGATCTTGATCTTTCCCTAATTTTGGAACCTCAACATTTTTGTTCTCCATATTTTAATAGGCACAACTAAAAGGCACCTCAGGTAAACAATGGAGATGGATGGATTGGATACTAGTATACAATTATGGACGGGCTGCCGAGTGCCGACACAGAGGTAGCCACAGCCGTGAACTACCGCACTGTACTGTGTCTGCTGCTAATATATAGACTGGTTGATAAAGAGATAGTATACTCGTAACTAGTATGTATGTATAAAGAAAGAAAAAAAACCACGGTTAGGTGGTATATACAATTATGGACGGGCTGCCGAGTGCCGACACAGAGGTAGCCACAGCCGTGAACTACCGCACTGTACTGTGTCTGCTGCTAATATATAGACTGGTTGATAAAGAGATAGTATACTCGTAACTAGTATGTATGTATAAAGAAAGAAAAAAAAACCACGGTTAGGTGGTATATACAATTATGGACGGGCTGCCGAGTGCCGACACAGAGGTAGCCACAGCCGTGAACTACCGCACTGTACTGTGTCTGCTGCTAATATATAGACTGGTTGATAAAGAGATAGTATACTCGTAACTAGTATGTATGTATAAAGAAAGAAAAAAAAACCACGGTTAGGTGGTATATACAATTATGGACGGGCTGCCGAGTGCCGACACAGAGGTAGCCACAGCCGTGAACTACCGCACTGTACTGTGTCTGCTGCTAATATATAGACTGGTTGATAAAGAGATAGTATACTCGTAACTAGTATGTATGTATAAAGAAAGAAAAAAAAACCACGGTTAGGTGGTATATACAATTATGGACGGGCTGCCGAGTGCCGACACAGAGGTAGCCACAGTCGTGAACTACCGCACTGTACTGTGTCTGCTGCTATTATATAGACTGGTTGATAAAGAGATAGTATACTCGTAACTAGTATGTATGTATAAAGAAAGAAAAAAAAACCACGGTTAGGTCACTGGTATATACAATTATGGACGGGCTGCCGAGTGCCGACACAGAGGTAGCCACAGCCGTGAACTACCGCACTGTACTGTGTCTGCTGCTAATATAGACTGGTTGATAAAGAGATAGTATACTACTAATATTATATACTGGTGGTCAGGTCACTGGTCACTAGTCACACTGGCAGTGGCACTCCTGCAGCAAAAGTGTGCACTGTTTAATTTTAATATAATATTATGTACTCCTGGCTCCTGCTATAACCTATAACTGGCACTGCAGTAGTGCTCCCCAGTCTCCCCCACAATTATAAGCTGTGTGAGCTGAGCAGTCAGACAGATATATAATATATATAGATGATGCAGCACACTGGCCTGAGCCTGAGCAGTGCACACAGATATGGTATGTGACTGAGTCACTGTGTGCTGTGTATCGCTTTTTTCAGGCAGAGAACGGATTATAAATAAAAGTGGTGGTCACTGGTCACTATAAGCAAAACTCTGCACTGTACACTACTGAGTACTCCTAATGCTCCCCAAAATTAGTAAATCAAGTGTCTCTCTAATCTATTCTAATTCTAAACGGAGAGGACGCCAGCCACGTCCTCTCCCTATCAATCTCAATGCACGTGTGAAAATGGCGGCGACGCGCGGCTCCTTATATAGAATCCGAGTCTCGCGATAGAATCCGAGCCTCGCGAGAATCCGACAGCGTCATGATGACGTTTGGGCGCGCTCGGGTTAACCGAGCAAGGCGGGAAGATCCGAGTCGCTCGGACCCGTGAAAAAAAACATGAAGTTCTGGCGGGTTCGGATTCAGAGAAACCGAACCCGCTCATCTCTAGTTCAAACACCTTTGCTAAGTTTTACAAGTTTGATACCCTGGCTGATAAGGCCCTTATGCTTATGTTTGCTCAATCGGTGCTGCAGAGTCGTCCGCACTCTCCCGCCCGTTCTGGAGCTTTGGTATAGACCCCATGGTCCTTTTGGAGTCCCCAGCATCCTCTAGGACGTAAGAGAAAATAGGATTTTAATACCTACCGGTAAGTCCGTTTCTCCTAGTCCGTAGAGGATGCTGGGCGCCTATCCTGGTGCGGACTGTTAATTGCAGTTGTATTATTACTGGTTATATTTGTTTACACGTGGGTTGTGTATTAGTTTGATTCAGCTTGTTGCTGTTGTTAATTCATACTGTTATCTGGTTTGCTGTTACTCCGGTTGTACGGTATGTTTGTGGTGTGGGCTGGTATGTTTTTCGCCCTTAGTTTAAACAAAAATCCTTTCCTCTAAATGTCCGTCTCTCCTGGGCACAGTTCCTATAACTAAGATCTGGGGGAGGGGCATAGAGGGAGGAGCCAGTTCAAAGTCTTTTTAGTGTGCCCATGTCTCCTGCGGATCCCGTCTATACCCCATGGTCCCTACGGAGTCCCCAGCATCCTCTACGGACTAAGAGAAAAGGATTTACCGGTAGGTATTAAAATCCTATTTTTGGTACTTACCGGTAAATCCTTTTCTCCGATTCCATAGGGGACACTGAGGTATATACATTAGGGTATGGATGGGTGATGAGTGGAGCCTGGCACTTTAAATTTCATCAGAACTGTAGCTGGCTCCTCCCCCTCCATACCCCAGAAGACTTCAGTTAAGATTAACCAAGCCTGAGAGGAGACAGGGAGTAGAGACAACAGAGGAAAAAGGAAGGAGAAGGAGGAACCAAGGAAGCAAACCGTCCCAGGACTGAAATGGTAAGCAAATACAAACCAACAAAAATGCGGTAAAGAAGCAACCTCAAACGTAACACAGAATGACACATTCAGGAATACAGCAGTTACTAACAGCGCGGGAGGGCGCCCAGTGTCCCCATTGAATCGGAGAAAAGGATTTACCAGTAAGCACCAAAATCCTATTTTCTCCTTCATCCATAGGGGACACTGGAGTATATACATTGGGGACGTCCCAAAGCTGACCTCCCCAGGTGGGAAGTAGAGATGAGCGGGTTCGGTTTCTCTGAATCCGAACCCGCACGAACTTCATGTTTTTTTTCACGGGTCCGAGCGACTCGGATCTTCCCGCCTTGCTCGGTTAAGCCGAGCGCGCCCGAACGTCATCATGACGCTGTCGGATTCTCGCGAGGCTCGGATTCTATCGCGAGACTCGGATTCTATATAAGGAGCTGCGCGTCGCCGCCATTTTCACACGTGCATTGAGATTGATAGGGAGAGGACGTGGCTGGCGTCCTCTCCGTTTAGAATAGATTAGAGAGACACTTGATTTACTAATTTTGGGGAGCATTAGGAGTACTCAGTACAGTGCAGAGTTTTGCTGATAGTGACACTGACCACCAGTTTTATTTATAATCCGTTCTCTGCCTGAAAAAAGCGATACACAGCACACAGTGACTCAGTCACATACCATATCTGTGTGCACTGCTCAGGCTCAGGCCAGTGTGCTGCATCATCTATTATCTATATATAATATTATATATATCTGATTATCTGTCTGACTGCTCAGCTCACACAGCTTATAATTGTGGGGGAGACTGGGGAGCACTACTGCAGTGCCAGTTATAGGTTATAGCAGGAGCCAGGAGTACATAATATATTATATAGTGAGTGACCACCAGACACACAGTGCAGTTTATTTAATATATCCGTTCTCTGCCTGAAAAAAGCGATACACACAGTGACTCAGTCAGTCACATACCATATCTGTGTGCACTGCTCAGGCTCAGGCCAGTGTGCTGCATCATCTATATATATTATATATCTGTCTGACTGCTCAGCTCACACAGCTTATAATTGTGGGGGAGACTGGGGAGCACTACTGCAGTGCCAGTTATAGGTTATAGCAGGAGCCAGGAGTACATAATATTATATTAAAACAGTGCACACTTTTGCTGCAGGAGTGCCACTGCCAGTGTGACTAGTGACCAGTGACCTGACCACCAGTATATATAATATTAGTAGTATACTATCTCTTTATCAACCAGTCTATATTAGCAGCAGACACAGTACAGTGCGGTAGTTCACGGCTGTGGCTACCTCTGTGTCGGCACTCGGCAGCCCGTCCATAATTGTATATACCACCTAACCGTGGTTTTTTTTTCTTTCTTTATACATACATACTAGTTACGAGTATACTATCTCTTTATCAACCAGTCTATATTAGCAGCAGACACAGTACAGTGCGGTAGTTCACGGCTGTGGCTACCTCTGTGTCGGCACTCGGCAGCCCGTCCATAATTGTATATACCACCTAACCGTGGTTTTTTTTTCTTTCTTTATACATACATACTAGTTACGAGTATACTATCTCTTTATCAACCAGTCTATATATTAGCAGCAGACACAGTACAGTGCGGTAGTTCACGGCTGTGGCTACCTCTGTGTCGGCACTCGGCAGCCCGTCCATAATTGTATATACCACCTAACCGTGGTTTTTTTTTCTTTCTTTATACATACATACTAGTTACGAGTATACTATCTCTTTATCAACCAGTCTATATATTAGCAGCAGACACAGTACAGTGCGGTAGTTCACGGCTGTGGCTACCTCTGTGTCGGCACTCGGCAGCCCGTCCATAATTGTATATACCACCTAACCGTGTTTTTTTTTTCTTTCTTTATACATACATACTAGTTACGAGTATACTATCTCTTTATCAACCAGTCTATATATTAGCAGCAGACACAGTACAGTGCGGTAGTTCACGGCTGTGGCTACCTCTGTGTCGGCACTCGGCAGCCCGTCCATAATTGTATATACCACCTAACCGTGGTTTTTTTTCTTTCTTTATACATACATACTAGTTACGAGTATACTATCTCTTTATCAACCAGTCTATATATTAGCAGCAGACACAGTACAGTGCGGTAGTTCACGGCTGTGGCTACCTCTGTGTCGGCACTCGGCAGCCCGTCCATAATTGTATATACCACCTAACCGTGGTTTTTTTTTCTTTCTTTATACATACATACTAGTTACGAGTATACTATCTCTTTATCAACCAGTCTATATATTAGCAGCAGACACAGTACAGTGCGGTAGTTCACGGCTGTGGCTACCTCTGTGTCGGCACTCGGCAGCCCGTCCATAATTGTATATACCACCTAACCGTGGTTTTTTTTTCTTTCTTTATACATACATACTAGTTACGAGTATACTATCTCTTTATCAACCAGTCTATATATTAGCAGCAGACACAGTACAGTGCGGTAGTTCACGGCTGTGGCTACCTCTGTGTCGGCACTCGGCAGCCCGTCCATAATTGTATATACCACCTAACCGTGGTTTTTTTTTCTTTCTTTATACATACATACTAGTTACGAGTATACTATCTCTTTATCAACCAGTCTATATATTAGCAGCAGACACAGTACAGTGCGGTAGTTCACGGCTGTGGCTACCTCTGTGTCGGCACTCGGCAGCCCGTCCATAATTGTATATACCACCTAACCGTGGTTTTTTTTTCTTTCTTTATACATACATACTAGTTACGAGTATACTATCTCTTTATCAACCAGTCTATATATTAGCAGCAGACACAGTACAGTGCGGTAGTTCACGGCTGTGGCTACCTCTGTGTCGGCACTCGGCAGCCCGTCCATAATTGTATATACCACCTAACCGTGGTTTTTTTTTCTTTCTTTATACATACATACTAGTTACGAGTATACTATCTCTTTATCAACCAGTCTATATATTAGCAGCAGACACAGTACAGTGCGGTAGTTCACGGCTGTGGCTACCTCTGTGTCGGCACTCGGCAGCCCGTCCATAATTGTATATACCACCTAACCGTGGTTTTTTTTTCTTTCTTTATACATACATACTAGTTACGAGTATACTATCTCTTTATCAACCAGTCTATATATTAGCAGCAGACACAGTACAGTGCGGTAGTTCACGGCTGTGGCTACCTCTGTGTCGGCACTCGGCAGCCCGTCCATAATTGTATATACCACCTAACCGTGGTTTTTTTTTCTTTCTTTATACATACATACTAGTTACGAGTATACTATCTCTTTATCAACCAGTCTATATATTAGCAGCAGACACAGTACAGTGCGGTAGTTCACGGCTGTGGCTACCTCTGTGTCGGCACTCGGCAGCCCGTCCATAATTGTATACTAGTATCCAATCCATCCATCTCCATTGTTTACCTGAGGTGCCTTTTAGTTGTGCCTATTAAAATATGGAGAACAAAAATGTTGAGGTTCCAAAATTAGGGAAAGATCAAGATCCACTTCCACCTCGTGCTGAAGCTGCTGCCACTAGTCATGGCCGAGACGATGAAATGCCAGCAACGTCGTCTGCCAAGGCCGATGCCCAATGGCATAGTACAGAGCATGTCAAAACCAAAACACCAAATATCAGTAAAAAAAGGACTCCAAAACCTAAAATAAAATTGTCGGAGGAGAAGCGTAAACTTGCCAATATGCCATTTACCACACGGAGTGGCAAGGAACGGCTGAGGCCCTGGCCTATGTTCATGGCTAGTGGTTCAGCTTCACATGAGGATGGAAGCACTCAGCCTCTCGCTAGAAAACTGAAAAGACTCAAGCTGGCAAAAGCACCGCAAAGAACTGTGCGTTCTTTGAAATCCCAAATCCACAAGGAGAGTCCAATTGTGTCGGTTGCGATGCCTGACCTTCCCAACACTGGACGTGAAGAGCATGCGCCTTCCACCATTTGCACGCCCCCTGCAAGTGCTGGAAGGAGCACCCGCAGTCCAGTTCCTGATAGTCAGATTGAAGATGTCAGTGTTGAAGTACACCAGGATGAGGAGGATATGGGTGTTGCTGGCGCTGGGGAGGAAATTGACCAGGAGGATTCTGATGGTGAGGTGGTTTGTTTAAGTCAGGCACCCGGGGAGACACCTGTTGTCCGTGGGAGGAATATGGCCGTTGACATGCCAGGTGAAAATACCAAAAAAATCAGCTCTTCGGTGTGGAGGTATTTCACCAGAAATGCGGACAACAGGTGTCAAGCCGTGTGTTCCCTTTGTCAAGCTGTAATAAGTAGGGGTAAGGACGTTAACCACCTCGGAACATCCTCCCTTATACGTCACCTGCAGCGCATTCATAATAAGTCAGTGACAAGTTCAAAAACTTTGGGTGACAGCGGAAGCAGTCCACTGACCAGTAAATCCCTTCCTCTTGTAACCAAGCTCACGCAAACCACCCCACCAACTCCCTCAGTGTCAATTTCCTCCTTCCCCAGGAATGCCAATAGTCCTGCAGGCCATGTCACTGGCAATTCTGACGAGTCCTCTCCTGCCTGGGATTCCTCCGATGCATCCTTGCGTGTAACGCCTACTGCTGCTGGCGCTGCTGTTGTTGCCGCTGGGAGTCGATGGTCATCCCAGAGGGGAAGTCGTAAGCCCACTTGTACTACTTCCAGTAAGCAATTGACTGTTCAACAGTCCTTTGCGAGGAAGATGAAATATCACAGCAGTCATCCTACTGCAAAGCGGATAACTGAGTCCTTGACAACTATGTTGGTGTTAGACGTGCGTCCGGTATCCGCCGTTAGTTCACAGGGAACTAGACAATTTATTGAGGCAGTGTGCCCCCGTTACCAAATACCATCTAGGTTCCACTTCTGTAGGCAGGCGATACCGAGAATGTACACGGACGTCAGAAAAAGACTCACCAGTGTCCTAAAAAATGCAGTTGTACCCAATGTCCACTTAACCACGGACATGTGGACAAGTGGAGCAGGGCAGGGTCAGGACTATATGACTGTGACAGCCCACTGGGTAGATGTATGGACTCCCGCCGCAAGAACAGCAGCGGCGGCACCAGTAGCAGCATCTCGCAAACGCCAACTCTTTCCTAGGCAGGCTACGCTTTGTATCACCGCTTTCCAGAATACGCACACAGCTGAAAACCTCTTACGGCAACTGAGGAAGATCATCGCGGAATGGCTTACCCCAATTGGACTCTCCTGTGGATTTGTGGCATCGGACAACGCCAGCAATATTGTGTGTGCATTAAATATGGGCAAATTCCAGCACGTCCCATGTTTTGCACATACCTTGAATTTGGTGGTGCAGAATTTTTAAAAAAACGACAGGGGCGTGCAAGAGATGCTGTCGGTGGCCAGAAAAATTGCGGGACACTTTCGGCGTACAGGCACCACGTACAGAAGACTGGAGCACCACCAAAAACTACTGAACCTGCCCTGCCATCATCTGAAGCAAGAAGTGGTAACGAGGTGGAATTCAACCCTCTATATGCTTCAGAGGTTGGAGGAGCAGCAAAAGGCCATTCAAGCCTATACAATTGAGCAAGATATAGTAGGTGGAATGCACCTGTCTCAAGTGCAGTGGAGAATGATTTCAACGTTGTGCAAGGTTCTGATGCCCTTTGAACTTGCCACACGTGAAGTCAGTTCAGACACTGCCAGCCTGAGTCAGGTCATTCCCCTCATCAGGCTTTTGCAGAAGAAGCTGGAGGCATTGAAGAAGGAGCTAAAAGGGAGCGATTCCGCTAGGCATGTGGGACTTGTGGATGCAGCCCTTAATTCGCTTAACAAGGATTCACGGGTGGTCAATCTGTTGAAATCAGAGCACTACATTTTGGCCACCGTGCTCGATCCTAGATTTAAAGCCTACCTTGGATCTCTCTTTCCGGCAGACACAGGTCTGCTGGGGTTGAAAGACCTGCTGGTGACAAAATTGTCAAGTCAAGCGGAACGCGACCTGTCAACATCTCCTCCTTCACATTCTCCCGCAACTGGGGGTGCGAGGAAAAGGCTCAGAATTCCGAGCCCACCCGCTGGCGGTGATGCAGGGCAGTCTGGAGCGACTGCTGATGCTGACATCTGGTCCGGACTGAAGGACCTGACAACGATTACGGACATGTCGTCTACTGTCACTGCATATGATTCTCTCAACATTGATAGAATGGTGGAGGATTATATGAGTGACCGCATCCAAGTAGGCACGTCACACAGTCCGTACTTATACTGGCAGGAAAAAGAGGCAATTTGGAGGCCCTTGCACAAACTGGCTTTATTCTACCTAAGTTGCCCTCCCACAAGTGTGTACTCCGAAAGAGTGTTTAGTGCCGCCGCTCACCTTGTCAGCAATCGGCGTACGAGGTTACATCCAGAAAATGTGGAGAAGATGATGTTCATTAAAATGAATTATAATCAATTCCTCCGCGGAGACATTGACCAGCAGCAATTGCCTCCACAAAGTACACAGGGAGCTGAGATGGTGGATTCCAGTGGGGACGAATTGATAATCTGTGAGGAGGGGGATGTACACGGTGATATATCGGAGGGTGAAGATGAGGTGGACATCTTGCCTCTGTAGAGCCAGTTTGTGCAAGGAGAGATTAATTGCTTCTTTTTTGGGGGGGGTCCAAACCAACCCGTCATATCAGTCACAGTCGTGTGGCAGACCCTGTCACTGAAATGATGGGTTGGTTAAAGTGTGCATGTCCTGTTTTGTTTATACAACATAAGGGTGGGTGGGAGGGCCCAAGGACAATTCCATCTTGCACCTCTTTTTTCTTTTCTTTTTCTTTGCATCATGTGCTGATTGGGGAGGGTTTTTTGGAAGGGACATCCTGCGTGACACTGCAGTGCCACTCCTAGATGGGCCCGGTGTTTGTGTCGGCCACTAGGGTCGCTAATCTTACTCACACAGCTACCTCATTGCGCCTCTTTTTTTCTTTGCGTCATGTGCTGTTTGGGGAGGGTTTTTTGGAAGGGACATCCTGCGTGACACTGCAGTGCCACTCCTAGATGGGCCCGGTGTTTGTGTCGGCCACTAGGGTCGCTAATCTTACTCACACAGCTACCTCATTGCGCCTCTTTTTTTCTTTGCGTCATGTGCTGTTTGGGGAGGGTTTTTTGGAAGGGACATCCTGCGTGACACTGCAGTGCCACTCCTAGATGGGCCCGGTGTTTGTGTCGGCCACTAGGGTCGCTAATCTTACTCACACAGCTACCTCATTGCGCCTCTTTTTTTCTTTGCGTCATGTGCTGTTTGGGGAGGGTTTTTTGGAAGGGACATCCTGCGTGACACTGCAGTGCCACTCCTAGATGGGCCCGGTGTTTGTGTCGGCCACTAGGGTCGCTAATCTTACTCACACAGCTACCTCATTGCGCCTCTTTTTTTCTTTGCGTCATGTGCTGTTTGGGGAGGGTTTTTTGGAAGGGACATCCTGCGTGACACTGCAGTGCCACTCCTAGATGGGCCCGGTGTTTGTGTCGGCCACTAGGGTCGCTTATCTTACTCACACAGCGACCTCGGTGCAAATTTTAGGACTAAAAATAATATTGTGAGGTGTGAGGTATTCAGAATAGACTGAAAATGAGTGTAAATTATGGTTTTTGAGGTTAATAATACTTTGGGATCAAAATGACCCCCAAATTCTATGATTTAAGCTGTTTTTTAGTGTTTTTTGAAAAAAACACCCGAATCCAAAACACACCCGAATCCGACAAAAAAAATTCGGTGAGGTTTTGCCAAAACGCGTTCGAACCCAAAACACGGCCGCGGAACCGAACCCAAAACCAAAACACAAAACCCGAAAAATTTCAGGCGCTCATCTCTAGTGGGAAGGCACTGAAGTAAACTGAAAACAGGAACCAGAGGTCGCAAAGGAGCTTCCCTGCAGACCCTGACCAACAGACCAGAACATTTTCTAAAGTAAGGTGATCCGAACTTGGGACCAACTTACGTAAAGAAAGAAAAGAATTACTGCTGCAAAATGGTATGTCACACGCAAGTGAAAAGCCGACAACCACAAGCGGAGGCTAAGGCTGCGCCCACACATAGCGGCCAAGCATGGCCGAAAGGGGGGTTCTGTCATAGGCGTGTGCGCACGGGGGGTGCCTAGTGTGCACAGGCACCCCCTTATGTCCGGAACCCCCCTCACACACGCCTGTTGCAGCGGTCCTGGAGCAAGCAAGGCGGAGACTCTGCCCAGCAAAACCTGTTGCCGCGCCCCCACCCCAGCACCCGGAGCTGGCACAAACATAACGGGAGTGCAGCTCCTATTCACCAGCAGAACAGGACACCATCCCTCCACTCTGGGAAAGCCCTGCAGACTGTGACCTTCCCTGTAGAAACCCAGCTGATATGCCGCAGCTCAGCAGGCACTGGGAATTATCACACTGAATAAAAGAGGAGGCCGCAATCAACTGGGGTTATCCCAGTGAGGTAACTTGGTTTACAACAGTCTGCAGGGCTCTCCAGGGGTTGGAGGTCTGGTGTCCCGTTCTTACACCAAACAGTTGTCTGCTGGTTCCTCCTTGTAAGCCACGGAGATGGGCAAGTTCAGGGGAGCTCCTGCGTTAGGTGAGCAACTCCCCCCAGCAGTTACCATGAGACTCACTGCACTCCTCGGCTCCGAACAACTGGTGAGGGGGTGCCAGCTATGCCCAGCTGAGCTATATTTAAAAGATATATATTCAGTATATTTATGATCTTTTAGGATAATACTGTAGTATGGTTATACCTCCCACCTTGTCTTCTTGTTAAATAGGGATGTCGTTGCGTGCCGAAAATATGGGACACGGCTTGGCAGATCGGGGGCGTTTTCATCAGTATGGGGGCATGAACAGCATTCAGTGAGCTGCTGGCCATGCCCTCTGTCCCTCTCTCTCGGGGAATATACGCTATGCGTATACGCACTGCATCTATTCACCACTGCGATGCTCAGAGCAGCGAGTGACAGAGGTGATCTCCCAACTGCCCCTCCCACCGCAGGACACTGCAGCCCACGGGTGGGACAGCGGGACAGACCATGAAAAACAGGACTGTCCCGCCAAAATAGGAATAGTTGGGAGGCATGGTTTGGTGATTACTGTGGTGCATTTGGTAAAGCAGAGTAGGTTTGTTAGTTTTGGGTAGTCGTACCATAACTATATGAAGACTGGTTTTGTGCAGGCTCTGCTTAGCCCAGGACTAACTCAGCCATTGCAATTGCTTTTTGCTGATTGGGGCCGGAGCTGACGTCAGACACTCTCCCTGAAAATGCTTTGACATAACTGCATTTGTCTGGACACTCCCTGGAAACGGTCAGTTGCAACCCACAAACAGCCTCCTCCTGTCAATCACCTTGCGAATGACCATGCAATCGGATATATTGCACCATCCCGTCACTGACCAGCGATCCCCATTGCAGCAGTCCGTCGTGCCTGCGCATTGCACTGCATACACATGCGCAGTTCAGATCTGACTGCACGCTGTATGAAGACGCACAGCAGCGATCAGGTCAGAATGACCCCCTATGTTCCCTTCATAGCAGAATGGGCAATATTTGGCATGATTCCACCTTCAATGAGAGTCAGCAGAGGATGTAGACGACTTCTTTTAGTGGTCAGTGTGGAAGCCCGCAAGATAATACTACAGCAATTTTGAGATATCTTCAATTCATGGTATTTAAATTTGTCTTCGTGATGATTTAAATTGGATCTTTTCATTGCTTGATATTGAAATTCTATGTGAAATACACTCTATCCGCGACCATACAGGTTATATTTGCATATTGTCTTCTTTTTTGAAAATATTGTATATTATCTTCCTACAATGAAGAGACTGTACACTGAAAATGTATTTACAATGTCTTTATTGTATGACATGTAGTGCTTTAATAAAAACTTTTCTGAGATAAAAATCTGCAATTTATATATTTACTCTGTAATAATAGGCAGAGCTGTAATAAATATATAGGTATATAAGTTAAAATTCATTTGTATACAAAATTTGTTACAACTGAAGGATCTTCTCTCAGAAGGGTTTGTTGCCCCTGAAGATCTTCTGGACAGTGACCCTTGTACACCCTGGGTTAAGACTCGTAGAACTCACCAGCAGGTCTTCTTGCCTATAATAGCCGCTTTTCCCATAAGGCTTTATGTGCCTACCGGTACTGGGATGCCATCAGGACTTACGCCACTGGTGGTAGTATGAGCTTAACCTTTGACTGGGTGACCCGAGTCAATGCCGATAGAACAAAAGAACCAAAGAAGAGAGGAGCTGCTCAAAGACAGAAAACAAGAGAAAGAGGGTGGTATTATAGTGCCAGGGAAAAACGGGGAGATCCAAAGAAGTAAACACTGGAGTCTGCGATCGAGGACAAGACAGGAGTAACTAGGTTTAGAATGCAATGGGGATATGAGAGCTCAGAACCAGTAGGTGGAATACTGGAAATGGTAGTGGCGTGTGACAGATTTACAGGGGAGCGCAGCCATTACATGTATATACAGTATAAGGGGAGTGGGATATTGGAGCTTTGGATGTAGAGGCTCACAAGCTCACGCAGAGTGTAAATTTACATAAATGATGGTATAATAGTTGGATGACTTATTATATCCCTCTCCTTTGTGGGAGGATGATAGAGAAAAAAAAAGTCCGGCCTCCGCCTTCCCCATAGCCGGCCAATCACACTCCTTAGATCTTACTTCTCTATCATCCTCTGATGGATACTGGAGCTTGGGACGTAGAGGCTCAGAAGCTCACTGCAGTGTACATTTAAATAATGATGTTATTATGGCAAGGATGTTTAAAGATCTTATCTTCACTGAGGAAACGTCAGATGATATAGTTACTGGTTACAAGGGCCTCAGAGAATGGATGGGTGATGTTATGCCATATCAAGTGCAGCAGAGCTCATGAAGGGGTCCCCGATGTAATCTGCAGCAGGACAGCTATATCCTGGTCTCAAATGAGAATCCCCGGAAGAGTTCCTGGTGGACGGAACTAATTGGTGACTCACAGGCTGATGGTGAAGCTGACAGAAGATCTGAGAACGCCGGTTGTGGAAGCGACTTCTTAGGTGGCTGCAGAGAGAGGAAATAAGAGAAATGTATTTTATATATGTCAGATGGGATCCGGTCATGTGACCGGCGTTCAGGATCCTGGCGGTCACCATGCCGACACCGGGATCCCGAGTGATTAAAAGCCCTACAGTCGGCATGCCGACTAACAGGGACTATTCCCAGTTGTGGGTGTCCACGACACCAATAGAGTGGGAACAGAACCTGTGGCGAGCACAGCATGCCATGAGCCTGCAAGGAGCTTTGTTGTCCTCGCCCCCCCCAGCATTCTGCAGGCGGGATCCCGGGGCGGTATTCTGACCGCTGGGATCCCCACTGCCAGCCCAATACTGTCAGACAATACAAGTATATAATAATATTGTATTCATATCAGGGGAATTCACATTCGCCTGTACCAATTATCATCTGGCTGCAATCTATATACCGACTACAAAAAAGTCAGTAAGAAATGAGCCATGGCAGCTTTATACATACACACCACAGACACACACAGTACAAGACGCTTATGCCGCCAGCTTTTAACATGGGTTATTGCACATGAGCACGCGTAACCCGTGTTGCTGTGTGGTCTGAAAGGGCCCAGCTGGAATAAACCGGGCCATGCAACCCGTACTCCAACTCAGGTAGCGAGCAGGGTTTAACACGTGTTCAACGTGACTCACTGTGCTGTGTGAACGGGAAGCCGGGTCAATGCAACCCATTTCTTGTGATCCCTAAGCATCGCCCCTGCCGTGGCACTGCTGATGTCACCAACCTGGTAATATGCCGGGTTGGGGACAGCAGTGGCAAGGGGCCTGAGGCAGGTCACACGCAGGAAGCACCCATGTCAGGCTCCCGTGTGCGACCCGCCTCAGGCGGTGTAAAAGGGGTATAACAGTGCACTTACTTTGCTGGGTATGAATGGGGGTGGTATCTTGCGGGCCTCTAGCCTCTCCCAATCCATACTCCAGAAGAAGGGATGGTCTCTAATTACACCATCCAAACCCAGACGCTTATCAGGATCTTCACACAGGAGCTGAAAAGAGCAACAAGACCATAATTATTTAACAGCTGAGCTGCAAATGAAATTGTGTGACCCATATATATCTAGACATTCATTAGATATGATTTACTTGCAGCATCAAAAAAGTGACAGACAAGCTTTTACTACATCATATTCAAGAATAAATGTGTGATAGGTAAAAGGTCATTTGCACTGAATCATTTTTTAGACTTCAAAAGAAAATGTGTATATGATATCTGTGTTTTAAATAATGTATGTTGGGTTCTCAGGTCAGTCATTTAATACATGGCGCAGATATGAAATACACATGCTGTGTGTCTGCGCTGGGGTTACCCCCATACATAATGTATAACACACATAGGGGCGTATGCAATTTGCTCCTTTTTTGTCGCCTAGGTGAAAAAAATGAGCTTTTTAGCTATTTTTAGGGCAAATGAAGATTCGCCCTATGCAATATTTTCGCCTAGGCGAAAAATGTGACAGGGGCGGAAAACACGTGGATCAGCGAATCCACTTGTTTTCTATCGAAATGCGGGCCATTTTCGCCAATTTTGAGGCATTTTTCGCCAATTCCTTTTCACTTAATAAAAGAAGGTGAAAAGGCATTAGCAAAAATGCCTTCAAAACTGCCGAAAACGGCCCTAAATGAATACGAGTGTGGCAAATTCATTAGCTCTGAAATGTAATCGTAACTAATTGCATACGCCCCATAGCAGTAACCGGGGTTGCCATCAGTAAATGTGACTTGCCCCTTATGTAGAAATTGGAAATTGTCTCTGAACACTG
The DNA here is from genome assembly GCF_028390025.1 of Pseudophryne corroboree. Taxonomy (NCBI): domain Eukaryota; kingdom Metazoa; phylum Chordata; class Amphibia; order Anura; family Myobatrachidae; genus Pseudophryne; species Pseudophryne corroboree. The sequence goes on from NC_086445.1 coordinate 516,318,643, forward strand.
ATGCAGGACACTGAAGAGTAATAAAACCTTTCCGTGGGAACCTGTAAGACCAATATAGAAGCTTTTCCAATGGTAATTTCTTCTTCATTGAGATTATAGACTAAGAGGCCCATTTATCAAGCAGTATTTGCGGGTATGTCACCAAAAACACCCGTTTACAGGAGCTAGCCACAAATACTATGTATCCCTGGGATGTATGAAGGAGGGATCGCTGTAGGTATCTCCGATACCTGCTGCGATCCCTCCATTGCTGTGGTGGATGCAATGCTGCCTAATGTATCAATATTGGGAAACACAGAATGTGACGGCAGATAAGAACCATTGATCATTATTTCTTTGTAAGGATATCCTTATGTCTATCCCATGCATGCTTAAATTGCTCTACTGTCTTATGCTCTACCACCTCTGATGGAAGGCTACTCCACTTGTCCACTACTTTTTCTGTGAAGTAATTTTTCCTCAAATTTCCCCTGAATCTACCTCCCTCCAGTCTCAGTGCATGTCCTCGTGTTCTAATACTTCTCTTCATTTGAAGAATGTTTCCCTCCTGGACTTTATTAAAACCCTTGATACATTTGAAAGTTTCTATCATGTTCTCCCTTTCCCTTCTCTGCTCCATACTATACATATTGAGATATTTTAGTCTTTCTGGGTAAGTTCTGTGATGTAGGCCATGCACCGTTTTAGTTGCCCTTCTTTGTACAGTCTCTAATGTATTAATATCCTTCTGAAGATATGGCCTCCAGAATATAACACAGTATTCTAGATGAGGCCGCACCAAGGACCTATACAGTGGCATTATTACTTCTTTCTTTCTACTGCTGATTCCTCTCTCTATGCAACTAAGCATCTGACTAGCCTTCCTCATTGCTTTGTTACATTGCTTACCTGCCTTTAAATCACCTGAACTAGTGACTCCTAGATCCCTTTCCTCCTCAGAAGTTTCCAGTATAGTGCCATTAATACTGTATTTAGCTTTTGGACTTTTGAGACCCAAGTGCATGATTTTGCATTTTTTGGCATTAAACTGTAATTGCCACGCTCTTGACTATTCCTCCAGTCTACCTAAATCCTCAGTCATTTGTTTTACCCCTCCTGGTGTGTCTACCCTGTTGCATACTTTTGTGTCATCTGCAAACAGGCATACTTTCCCTTTAATGCCATTTGCAATGTCACCACTAAAGATATTAAAATGCACTGGTCCAAGTACAGATCCCTGGGGTATTCCACTGGTAACATTTCCCTCCTGTGAATGCACTCCATTTACTACAACTCTCTGTTTTCTATCCCGCAACAAAGTGAGGGAGTGATCTGGCAACCTGAGCTGCATACTCAGCACTTACTCATACTCACCTTTTCAATGATGTTTTCAGCATCAGGAGCTAATGAAAAGTCCTGTATGCCAACTAGCCTGCTATCTTCCGGGGATTGTCCGGTCAGCATTTGGAATAGGACAACTCCAAATGAGAACCAGTCTGCCGAGGTGTTATACCCGAGGAAATATTCCATCTGCCAAAAGAATGACATAATTTACTATATGCTATAGGTTTTGTCACAATAATGTTACTATAAGTCTGAACAGTATACACTGTACTAACTCACATACACTGGTGTAAGGGCAATATTTCCAATGGGGAATTCACATGTATCAAAGGAAATAATACAAGTAACGCATCACTAATTAGAATAATTATACTGGTAAATTTTATACACATAAAAAATAATATATTTAATTTACTGATTTTATCACTTTATGGGGCATATTTATCAATAAATATTTGAGGGAAATCCCCCCAAAACACATGTTGTCATGAGGTACCTGTAAGTAATAAGTAGTCTAATAATATATATGCAGGGGAGCACAGCAGATATTGGAGATACAGTGCCTGCTGTGGTTCCCTGTTTTCGCTCACAATATCAGCCCCATAAGTTTCTATAGGGACTGGTGTTTTGCTGAATTTACCCAGCTCCTTGGCCCCATATCTCATGCCATATCAAGAGTAACTGGAGAGGGATCCTATGGATACCTATAAATCACAGGTTCTCAAACTCGGTCCTCAGGACCCCACACAGTTCATGTTTTCCAGGTCTCTTCACAGAATCGCAATTGAAATGATTAGCTCCACCTGTGATCCTTTTAAATTGTGTCAGTGAGTAATGAATACACCTGTGCACCTGCTGGGTTACCTGCAAAACATGTACTGTGTGGGGTCCTGAGGACAGAGTTTGAGAACCTGTGCTATAAATCATAGACCTGTGGATCAGTACAAACTAGAAACCTATATGAGCTGCGTTTGTGAACAAAGATGGGAGGCCGCAGCAGATATCTCCGATACTGGCATACTCCACTTGTCCTGGCACAGTCAGCAGACCACGCATGTGCAATAGTGTGCCCAGATCCTGAAGATCCCTCCTCCTACATGTTGGTGGGGGTGATAGTAGTAACCCTTAGTGGTACCAGCTTTTCTCAAACATTTACAACCAAGGGGATCATTCTACACACTCGGAATCCTCTTTCAATTGATAACAAAGCTAACAGCATATGAAGATGGCATTTACTAATGCTGTCAAACTCCGAAAACATTTACTTTTCTGAGCTTGATAAATAGCACAACCGTAAAATTCCCGCACATTGTAGTGGGACTGCAGCATGCGCTATTACCTATAGGAATGCTGGAGATATCACAGAGACTTAATAGCCTTTTTACTTACATTTGTGGCATTTAGCCCTGTTTCTGCGTAACTACTGGGACTAAAGGGTCTGACCAATAAGCCCTCAAATGTTATAACATCATTTCCTGGTCTCTTGAAAACAGAAACTGGAGATCTGACACTCTCTGCCTCTCTTTCTCTATGTCTATCAATAGATAAAAAATAAAGAAATAGACAGCAACCACTGACATATTCATACCCTGCACTCATGTTTATCATGCACTCTCTGATGTCCCACGTCGGTGCTGCAGTCGCAGCACAAATCCCCACTGCATCAGGTTCCCTGAGATATGCGCATGTGCAGTAGAAAAGTCTCTGGGAACAGGGCACGGGCAATATGTTCCCAGAGATCCACATTGCCAGAGGTTACTGTACCGTAATACCACAGAGTCTGCACATGGGATCCCTCCTCTCTTACACCTCCCCTGACTGCAGCATCATTTTGTGCTTTATTTTTGCATACCTCCCAACATGACACTCTCCAGGAGGGACAGAATGTTCTGCTCCTGGACTTCTCACTTAATGTATGATTGCCATCACCTGGGCTGAAACACATTTCTTATTCATTACCCTAATATATATATTTTAGATGTGGTAACTTGCGCCCTTCTAGCTGCTGCTTAGTCCCACTCACAAGAGCACCAAACTCGTTCAAAACATATACACAAACAATGGAGAGCGGTCCTCAAGCGCTGCTAGATGATCCAAATATTTCTTGACGACCTGTATACTGTTGATATAGGTGGAAGAGTACAATCAATCAATAGGTGCACACTATACTGCTGTCACCGTACAGGAACCTTCAGACTCACCGTAGCTTAGTGAGATGCATTCACATAAAGGTTTCTTTAACTGGTAGTGGTTTATCTTCCACCAATAATCATATATAAACGCATATAGAATGACACTCACCTGGGCTACAAAGCCCTATATGCACCAAAAGGTTTCTTAAGTCCACGTATTCTCCACCAAGCAAACGTGACCCAAGGTTCATAAAAACAGTTTATTTTTTCATAAAAAATAGTCCATATAAAAACATAAATGCTGTATTTCTTCCTGATCTAGCTGAAAGGTGTTTTGTTCCACTCTAAACCCCAAAGGTTATGGAAGAATTTCTTTTAAGAGGCAACACTCCTCACCATACTATTCCCGGGAAAGGTCTATGATTCAGTGTTCCTCCAAGATGTCATCAAAAAACTTCAAAACCGATAGGGTTAAATACGAATGGACCACAGCTATCAGGGATTCTCCAGAACACCAACGCGTGCAGCTACGTGGTCGGGTTCAAACACCTTTGCTAAGTTTTACAAGTTTGATACCCTGGCTGATGAGGACCTCATGTTTGCTCAATCGGTGCTGCAGAGTCGTCCGCACTCTCCCGCCCGTTCTGGAGCTTTGGTATAGACCCCATGGTCCTTTTGGAGTCCCCAGCATCCTCTAGGACGTAAGAGAAAATAGGATTTTAATACCTACCGGTAAATCCTTTTCTCCTAGTCCGTAGAGGATGCTGGGCGCCTATCCCGGTGCGGACTGTTAATTGCAGTTGTATTATTACTGGTTATATTTGTTTACACGTGGGTTGTGTATTAGTTTGATTCAGCTTGTTGCTGTTGTTAATTCATACTGTTATCTGGTTTGCTGTTACTCCAGTTGTACGGTATGTTTGTGGTGTGGGCTGGTATGTTTTTCGCCCTTAGTTTAAACAAAAATCCTTTCCTCTAAATGTCCGTCTCTCCTGGGCACAGTTCCTATAACTAAGATCTGGGGGAGGGGCATAGAGGGAGGAGCCAGTTCACACCCATTCAAAGTCTTTTTAGTGTGCCCATGTCTCCTGCGGATCCCGTCTATACCCCATGGTCCTTACGGAGTCCCCAGCATCCTCTACGGACTAAGAGAAAAGGATTTACCGGTAGGTATTAAAATCCTATTTTTGGTACTTACCGGTAAATCCTTTTCTCCGATTCCATAGGGGACACTGAGGTATATACATTAGGGTATGGATGGGTGATGAGTGGAGCCTGGCACTTTAAATTTCATCAGAACTGTAGCTGACTCCTCCCCCTCCATACCCCAGAAGACTTCAGTTAAGATTAACCAAGCCTGAGAGGAGACAGGGAGTAGAGACAACAGAGGAAAAAGGAAGGAGAAGGAGGAACCAAGGAAGCAAACCGTCCCAGGACTGAAATGGTAAGCAAATACAAACCAACAAAAATGCGGTAAAGCAACCTCAAACGTAACACAGAATGACACATTCAGGAATACAGCAGTTACTAACAGCGCGGGAGGGCGCCCAGTGTCCCCATTGAATCGGAGAAAAGGATTTACCAGTAAGCACCAAAATCCTATTTTCTCCTTCATCCATAGGGGACACTGGAGTATATACATTGGGGACGTCCCAAAGCTGACCTCCCCGGGTGGGAAGGCACTGAAGTAAACTGAAAACAGGAACCAGAGGTCGCAAAGGAGCTTCCCTGCAGACCCTGACCAACAGACCAGAACATTTTCTAAAGTAAGGTGATCCGAACTTGGGACCAACTTACGTAAAGAAAGAAAAGAATTACTGCTGCAAAATGGTATGTCACACGCAAGTGAAAAGCCGACAACCACAAGCGGAGGCTAAGGCTACGCCCACACATAGCGGCCAAGCATGGCCGAAAGGGGGGTTCTGTCATAGGCGTGTGCGCACGGGGGGTGCCTAGTGTGCACAGGCACCCCCTTATGTCCGGAACCCCCCTCACACACGCCTGTTGCAGCGGTCCTGGAGCAAGCAAGGCGGAGACTCTGCCCAGCAAAGCCTGTTGCCGCGCCCCCACCCCAGCACCCGGAGCTGGCACAAACATAACGGGAGTGCAGCTCCTATTCACCAGCAGAACAGGACACCATCCCTCCACTCTGGGAAAGCCCTGCAGACTGTGACCTTCCCTGTAGAAACCCAGCTGATATGCCGCAGCTCAGCAGGCACTGGGAATTATCACACTGAATAAAAGAGAAGGAGGCCGCAATCAACTGGGGTTATCCCAGTGAGGTAACTTGGTTTACAACAGTCTGCAGGGCTCTCCAGGGGTTGGAGGTCTGGTGTCCCGTTCTTACACCAAACAGTTGTCTGCTGGTTCCTCCTTGTAAGCCACGGAGATGGGCAAGTTCAGGGGAGCTCCTGCGTTAGGTGAGCAACTCCCCCCAGCAGTTACCATGAGACTCACTGCACTCCTCGGCTCCGAACAACTGGTGAGGGGGTGCCAGCTATGCCCAGCTGAGCTATATTTAAAAGATATATATTCAGTATATTTATGATCTTTTAGGATAATACTGTAGTATGGTTATACCTCCCACCTTGTCTTCTTGTTAAATAGGGATGTCGTCGCGTGCCGAAAATATGGGACACGGCTTGGCAGATCGGGGGCGTTTTCATCAGTATGGGGGCATGAACAGCATTCAGTGAGCTGCTGGCCATGCCCTCTGTCCCTCTCTCTCGGGGAATATACGCTATGCGTATACGCACTGCATCTATTCACCACTGCGATGCTCAGAGCAGCGAGTGACAGAGGTGATCTCCCAACTGCCCCTCCCACCGCAGGACACTGCAGCCCACGGGTGGGACAGCGGGACAGACCATGAAAAACAGGACTGTCCCGCCAAAATAGGGATAGTTGGGAGGCATGGTTTGGTGATTACTGTGGTGCATTTGGTAAAGCAGAGTAGGTTTGTTAGTTTTGGGTAGTCGTACCATAACTATATGAAGAATTGGGGTCTAGGTTTAGGCTGTGGAGAGGGGGGGGGGGGGTTAAGGTTAGGCACCCCCCAGGAGGGTTAGGCTGCAGGGTCGAGGTTAGGTTTAGGTTGCAGAAAGGGGGGTCAGAGTCAGAGAACCAGAAAGTGAGGAAGATGGTGAGAGATGCAGATGGGAGATGATGACATGGCAGAGAAACGCAGGCAGGAGATTATAGCACGGCTGAGAGAAGACACAGGGAGGAAATTATGACGTGGCTAAGAGACGACGAAGGGAGGAGATGATGGCGTGGCTAGGAGACGACGTAGGGGGGAACATGATGGTGTGGCTGAGAGATGCAGGGGGATGATGATGGTGTGGGTGAGAGACGCAGAGGGCAGGAGGTGACACAAGTCTGATTGAACCTCTGTAGGATGATGACATTGGTTATATTCCTATACAAACAGGCATCTTCCGGACCATGTGATATCCTACATGAATAGTGAATAACGAATGAAGACACTGTCTGCTCAAGAAGGATACATTTCTTCAGAGGTTCCCCTTTGTAAGAAACCACCATGTAGGTAAGGTGCATATGGAATGTCAATAGGCGGTAATAGACACGCCCAGTAGGTGAAGCTTGTCGAAGTCGATTTGTATTACCTGAAAAGGTCTGTCTGTAGGAGGGATATGGGATGGCTCTGTTGGTATTGCCTTACCAATATTCTTCCTCAAGCAAGTAAGACATGTCATTGCTTTCTTACCTGCATGAGAAGAGAACCCTGGTGCACTCCAGTAGGCTCTTACCAGTTTGCACATACCTTCTTTACCTAGATGAGTCAGACCGTGTGCCACCTCAGCTAGACTTGGAAGATATGCTCTGAGGGCCACTGGCTTACCTTGTCCATGTGTCCAAAGTCCTGAGGACTCCTGACCATATCCCTTCGCCTTCCAGACCGCCTTCTCCTGTAGGGAACACAAATTTTGCATTTCTATTTTGAATGTTGTGTATTTGTTGTGTGGTGAAAAACCATCTCTAAAAGAGAGACGAGAGGGGAATAAAAACAGAAAATGTCAGGTTTGCATTCACCAACAGGCTGTCACACCATCATGCATATCAGTGTCCGTACACAATCTCCCTTCACCAGTATTCCCATTCTCCACGCTTTGTGCATAACAAGGCACACTGCAGTAATACTGGTGCCATTGTGCTGGTGAAATATACTGGATTCGGGCAGCACTCTGAATCTCCGATAAGGCATGTGGTGTATGACTTATAATCGGGTCCATGTATTGTACCCTCCTGTAGGTGAACAAAAAATGTGAAGAGGAAACTCTTGAAGAAAAACCACATAGAGGTTGGTAACAGATAAGTTTGTAGAGGTAAAGAAGATTTTATAAAAATGACAACTGGATTGGGCACTACGGGGAAGTGATTCTCTACTTGGTCTACTCCCCTTTTAAAGTCTGTGTTTGTTGTATCACTACTGGGACTATCCCAGCCATCAATCCAGTGTCCTGTCCATCCTAAATTCATAGGGAACCCGGTATTTTGCGAGATAATTTCCTCTACCTGCGATGGACATGTGTCTATAACGGTGGAGTGTAACATTAACCTTTGAGGGGTGTCTAATATATCTTGTACCTCCTGTGCATGGTTCTCAGGGATATCTAAGAACACACCCTCAGGGGTACAGTATATGACACACCGCATTTTACACAACTAGTCTCTGCCCAGTAGATTAGTCGGAGCCGATGTAGCCAACAGGGAAGAATGTTTGGTTTGCAATGGCCCTATCGTAATCTCTGCAGGTCTACTAAAAGGGTATTGCTGCACCTTTCCCGTTACTCCCATTGCCGAATCTGTGTTTTCTATATGGCTTTGAATCCTTACTATATGTTCCTTGGTCCCGTCTATGTGTTTAATAATGTGGCTCATGTTCTTTGTCTAGGGGGTCTATATACGTTATGTGTCCCGCTACTTCTACAATCCCTGGCGAAATGCCCTTCCCTTTTGCAAAGATAACATGTTGTTGACCGTTTGTTACCCTCAGGTATCTGTGGTTTAGGCAGATGGGACTTCCCTGTATGTGACTGTATACTTACAGTCCTCAACGTCTCCTCCTGTTGTTCTCTGTGTCTGGAGATATTCTTGTGATGTTCAATAGCGCACTCTCTGAGAGTAGCTACTGTGACCCCTCTCCAATTAGGCAAAGAAGTCTGCACCCTGACCCTCAATGTCTTATTGAGCCCGTCCATTAGCACAGAGACAGCTACCTCCCTGTAATTCGCATCGTTCCCTATATCTGATACCCCAGTGTATCTAGCCATTATTTGTAAGGCCCTATGGAAATATTCCGATGTCATTTCATTTGTATGTTAATTTGTTCCACGTTCTCCTGATTGTGTTCGTCAGTCAGAGAACCGTCTGACTTTATTTTACAATCCGTGATAAATTTTTAGGTGTTAATATTAGGTGGTAGGCACGCTTTCAAAAGTGTCCGCCAATCTTTGTTTGCAGGTTCATGGGCATTACCCAGATCCTTGATATACTTCTGACATCTGGCTAAATGTCTCCGGGGATCGGGGAATTCTGAAATGATTGACCGCAGTTCTGATCTGGTCCACGGGCAATACATTGCATTATTCCTGGTGAGGGTTACTCCCTGACTATCGGTCCTCCCGTTGGGATTTGCTATTTCCAAGACAGGATGTAACCCAACCATTCCATTCCTAATTGGCTCACTGTGAGGTGTTACTGTCTCTGTGTAATGAACAGTCTCACACTTACTGGTGGCTGTGATCTCACCAGTCCTTTCAGTGGGAGACACCTTCACTGCTCTTAACAAAAAACAGAGTAATGCAACTTGCGCCTTCCTAGCTGCAGCTCAGTCCTGCTCAAAAGAACACCACTTCTTTAGTCGACATATATTCTAAAACACAGAAGAGCGGTCCTCAAGCGCTGCTAGATTTTCTCAAATTAATTTCGTGAACACAGTTCTGTTGGTATATATGAGAAGAGATCACGGCACCAAAATATTCAATAATCAATGTCAGCTTCGATCTTTTCTGGAATAGACTCCCTTACTCACCGTTAAACAGTGAGATGCGTGCGCATAAAGGTATCTTTTTACTCAATATTCCACTTGTTCATAATAAACCGTACTCTTATGGAACAACACTCACCTGGGTCAAAAGACCCTATATACACCAAAAGGTTTCTTTTTCCTCAGAATAACCGTTAAACAGTGAGATGCGTGCGAAATAAAGAAATCTTTTTACTCGATATTCCACTTGTTCATAATAAACTGTACTCTTATGGAACAACACTCACCTGGGTCAAAAGACCCTATATGCACCAAAAGGTTTCTTTTTCCTCAGGATAACCTTCACGACACATCCAAGTCTCAAAAATACACAGGGTAAAATCTCAACACCAACGCGTTTCGGAAATCCTTTTCCTTCCTCAGGGTGTCCAGGGTGTCGTGAAGGTTATCCTGAGGAAAAAGAAACCTTTTGGTGCATATAGGGTCTTTTGACCCAGGTGAGTGTTGTTCCATAAGAGTACAGTTTATTATGAACAAGTGGAATATCGAGTAAAAAGATTTCTTTATTTCGCACGCATCTCACTGTTTAACGGTTATTCTGAGGAAAAAGAAACCTTTTGGTGTATATAGGGTCTTTTGACCCAGGTGAGTGTTGTTCCATAAGAGTACGGTTTATTATGAACAAGTGGAATATTGAGTAAAAAGATACCTTTATGCGCACGCATCTCACTGTTTAACGGTGAGTAAGGGAGTCTATTCCAGAAAAGATCGAAGCTGACATTGATTATTGAATATTTTGGTGCCGTGATCTCTTCTCATATATACCAACAGAACTGTGTTCACGAAATTAATTTGAGAAAATCTAGCAGCGCTTGAGGACCGCTCTTCTGTGTTTTAGAATATACCTTCACTGCTCTTGTTGGTTGGGCTGGGCCCACCTGAGTTTCCCGCAAGGTGACTGCCTGGATGAGGGCTGAGATTAGGCTGGATCCATCATCTTCCTCTGACCTATGACCTTGGAGAGAATTCAAAACGGAATACAACTTGCAAGGGTTAGGGTTAACACATTGATTCTGCCTTTTACTATCATTTACAGATGTACCATTGGTTGTAGCGAATTTCTCCCCATCGACATGTGTCGGTGATGGTGTGCTTGCAATCACATTCCTGTTAGGTTTGGAACCTGCTGTGCGAGCCGGTTCCCTTTGCACCTCCCCCTCATGTTGCCACAGATTTAAACAGTCGGTATGTCTGATCCTCTGTTTTCTAGATTTGATCAGATATATTCTAATCCTTATGCTCTGTAATACCTCTGATTCAAAGCTATCCACCCTAGGGAATGATGCCCTATCTTCAGCAGTCATACGTACCCATTCATCGCAAAAAGCCTCCGCGTGTGGACCATATTTCCCAAACATTATAAACCGAGCTGACCCGTTGGGCCGTAGCTCTCCAGCCTGAACCCTGGCTGCTGAACGTCTCTCACTTGAGCACCTGGCTCCCATTGCGGGCTTCTTACCCCAAACACCAAAATACACAATGCAAGCAGACAGTGAAAGTTCTCAGAGCGCCTTCACCAGCTCTCGCCCACGCTGGCCAGTACAACGATACACTGTTGATAGTGGATCGCGATGTACCCAACTTTGGGCTCCTATCAGACCTTACAGCACCGTAATTTCTTTCGGTGGAGGTTCTGTTGGAATATTTTCCTGAGAGAGGCAGCGAAAAATTCCTTTTCGGTGTCTTTCCACTGGAATTTTTGTAGGGTGAAGAACAGAAAACTTCAATAACTATTGCTCACCCTTTCCAATGGACTTCCACCAGGGAGATTTCCTGACATAATCAGCGAAAAAACCCTTGTTTGGACAATCATGTCTGCGTATGCTTTCCACACCGCATATGACACAATAGTATCACGTTGTGCTGTGTAGAACACACGGACGTGCGGTTCAATCGCACGGCCTATAGATACTTGTTATCTATATTCCCTACGATTGCAGGAGTCGAATTCACAAGCTGCGCTCCTCAGCCGAAGCGTAACACAAAACCTTAACTTCAATTCACAATTTCTATACTCACAATTCACAATTCTATATCACGCTCCTGTGCAAGTCTCCTCACGACTTGCGTACTTCTCTATTTATGTATTCACGTAAGGTAGCGGACCTTACACCACTGATCCTCTACTAACTCAGTGTTTCCACGGGAACCTGATTTCCCCGGGGTTCAATACAGCCACTCCTACTTTCACTCACTCAAATAATACACCGTGTTTTTCTTTTCTGTACAGAAAATATCACTCCCTTTGATTGATTGCCTTACCCCAGAGGTAGTACAGTTTAAACAAAATATTATATTAATCTGCTTTTGAAGTCGGATAGTTATGTGCTACAGTATTAAATGTATACTATCCCACCTTAAATTGAACAGCTATCGTGTGGCTATACCTTGCGCTCGCAACTCTACGCAACCTTGTGTAAACACGTGACCGTGCGTGTCTCTACGCCACGTGCGAGACCCTGTACGCTGTCCTCACATACCGTACCACATGTACAAACGTGCGTTCGCAATTTAATAAACAACACTATCTCGATAAATGTGAGCAATAAACACTACTATCGCTCACTAACACAATACACACTTGTTCCGTATAAACCTAAACGACTAGGCCGGAACTGTGTTTCGTGTTTTACAATTACACCCTTAACACACTCAAATATCTATATAGCAAACAAATGTATCCGATTTCACACAGATCTATAATGACTGTTAACCTATGGCAACAATATGTGAGAAAGCATGCAAAGTATCGATACGCTTTGTGTACGCTTTCGCACCAAAATTACACACAAATTTAAACGGCTTTTTTCCTGTTTCCCTGGGTTACAGCACCAGCACCCCTAAGACTGCAGTACAGACGTGATCTAACAACACAAAAGAGGGTTTTAAAACACCAAGCAACAAAGCAAGGTTACTTAAAGATGTGTCTCCACCCTTTGTTGGTAGATCAAAGTCTGTTTATGGCCTGCAAGTCTGTGAGTGTGAGATGAACCAGAGGAGCCCTCAATTGTTATAGTCTCATTAACTTTCAGGAAGAAAAACAATACTTTGTACAACTGTTCAGGCTGCAGCAACCACTAATCATGTGTCAGTTAAACCTCTATGAATTGCATACACGTTGCATAAGCACACCGTCACGCTGTAAGCACAAAATAGCTACACGTGCGGTCTATACACTTTAACCCCTAACAGGAAAGTAAATGCGACACCAAGTGTATATGCAATGTTGCAGGTCCAACCCAGCAACAATGATTTACTTAAAAGGGGGTTAATACAGAAATACAATAATACAAGAGAAGAAGCTACAACCAATGGAAACATACGTTTGTTCGCCTGCGCAACACGGATTCCGGTCCTCAGTCAATCTGAATAGATGACTTTCAGAGAAAAAGACTGAGGCCAGCCAGGAGGCTTGGTTTTATACAATGGTCCAAAGCATGAAACAAAGGAAACTGTAATCTCTTCATCCATAGGTTAAAGGGCTGGTCATTTACAGTACATGAGGGGTCATAGGTCGGTTTGAGTAGGTGGGCGATGCCTGGTCCAGGTGCACTTGCAGATGTCCTCCACTGGGTTCCCTCCGAATATCAAGAGTACAGTACATACAGTGTGATATTAATAATATATTCCTGCGCATATCTATGCGTAGGAGCGTGCTACTTTCTGCAAACTGCCATCAGAATATTGCCCTTGAAATACTGTACAGCTGGATACCAATCACCACCTCACCTAATTCTGTCCCCTCATATCCTGTAACGTTGGATATCTCTATTGTTCCCTTTCCAAAGTAAATGTAACTCGCTGGTGTGGTGCATGTAGGCTATGTGTAAATGATGTACTATGTGGATTAGATATGGAATATGTCTTTATGGCTTTTCCATGCGCATGCTTATGCTACCGTATTTACTCATACCACGCGCTAACACGCAAGACTGCGTGAGCGATTATACGTAACTTGCGAGTATGCGCACGTACGGCAGAACACGCACCCGCACGGAGGCCATCTGTGTGGTGTTTGTACGTGATGCATGTGGCTATATATAATATCGACAAGCTATACACGCCCCTCAAGCGGTGCACCCCCTAATAAAATGTGCTGCGCACGCCTATGGGTTCTGTATGCACATGGATTCTGTTCTGCGAGATCCCGCAGAATAGGATCTAGTCAGTGACACACAGGATTTCAATGGAACACAGTGCTGCACAGCTGCACTGTGTGAACACATACATTGAAATGTATATGTTCACATTGAAATCCCGCCATCCTGTCATCCAGCCTGACCGCAGCATGCTGCGGTTGGATCCAGCGGCTGCGGGACTGCCGCACATGTGTGGGCGCCTGCATAGGCACCCAGGTGAACTCTCCTTCCGGCCAAGCGGGTCCCATTGAACGGAACCCGCTTGGCCGCTATGTGTGGCCGTACCCTAAGAGGACCCCACTGAGTGTAGAGAAAATGAGGTAGTTCTAACGAAAGGCCAAGCCATGACTATTGAAGACTGAAAACGGATACACATGAAAAGAGTCCGTTAAGAACAATCCAGCCTCAGCTGCAGGTAAGAGAGCGCACAATAAATGATAGAGTACAATTGATGCCATGGAACATGACATACCGAAAACAATGGTTGAGGATGTGAATTTCCATTATTTCAAATAACCATTTAAATACCAGCGTTAATATATACTGCTGACACAAGGTGCATCTTATTACCATATATGGAATTAGTGCGCTAAATGTTGCAGCACTATGTCCCTTAAGAGAAAGCAAGTACTCACACACATGGTATACTGAGGTCCAACGCTCAGAGATATGTATTTGATATTAAAAGTCATGCATACAAAATAACATATAACACGACAATTATAGAACTCTATATTTATCTAATCAGGCGCTCCGTTAAAGTAACAAATAAATGTAAATATCAATTATTGGTCACCTAAAATGTCTATAGTAAAAAAGCAGCTCCCATCCGAGTATTCTGGATTACTCAGAAACAAAACAGCAATAAAGGACATATACTATCACAAGGGAGTGCTTAAGTATAAAAGATATTTGTCATTGACAATTTATTAAAAAGTATATAAACATATAATGGTACAATACTGTACATACAATACAATAGTTAAATGTGAATCACTGCTGATGTTATACCACGCTAGCACTGAATCTGTCCCATTTATATACCGCACATAGGGGGTCATTCAGAGTTGTTAGGTCGCTAGCAGTTTTTAGCAGCTGTGCAAACGCTAAGCTGCCGCCCTCTGGGAGTGTATTTTAGCTTAGCAGAAGTGTGAACGAAAGGATCACAGAGCGGCTACAAAAAAAAATTGTGCAGGTTTAGAGGCGCTCCAGATCTACTCAGTGCTTGCGATCACTTCAGACTGTTCAGTTCCTGTTTTGACGTCACGAACACGCCCTGTGTTCGCCCAGCCACGCATGCGTTTTTCCTGGCATGCCTGCATTTTTACGAACACTCCCTGAAAACGGTCAGTTGACACCCAGAAACGTCCACTTCATGTCAATCATTCTGCGGTCAGCAGTGCGACTGAAAAGCTTCACTAGACCTTGTGTAAAAAAACATTGGCTGTTGTGAAAGTACGTCGCGCTTGCGCATTGCACCACATACACATGTGCAGAAGTGCCGCTTTTTCACTTAATCGCTGCGCTGCGAACATTTTTATCTAGCGATCAACTCGGAATGACCCCCATAGGTAGTCCACAACCAATTTAATGGGAATAGAGTACTCCACTGGACTCAGGATAATAAAGTCCCAGAGTATTCCACAGGGAACACAGAGTGAATGGTAAACGTTAACTGTGGTACTAGTCAATGCACCGTAGAGCCCACACTGTAGAGCCTGCGCTGTGCTACCACGTCCCCAGCCGCCAGATGATTTAGCTCACCACTGGTTCCTTGAGGTCTCGGTGAGACTGGCCGTCAGCATGCAGGGTCCAAGATGATGTGTGGGAGCGGTACTCAGCTCAGTATCCGGGGAGGGAGGGCGCAGCTCATGGCTATCAAGCTTTGGCAAAAGCCGCTGTGTTGTTGTGGGCTGTGGTGAAGTGCGGGTGTGAATTCAGGGCAAAAGATGCACGTAGCGTGGCAAATCCTTGATGCGTTTCTCCATGAAAAAGGGAACCACGGTTTCATCAGAAGGTGCATGTACAGTATATCATTCAGTATAATACATATATATGCCTAAGTAGGTGGTACAGAGTTATAGTTACATAAGAAGCAGTTACAGCCAGTATACCTATCCCAGTATCACCCTATCCCATAAGACCTTCCTCCATGTCTTCCTCTCAGCAAGCATGAAATGGACATTGCTTACATATGAACTGACCAATAACACACAATAAATGAGAAACCTCCCTCTCCTGGACCAATGGAAGGAGACCGAAACCAACAACCTGTTAACTCCCACAGTTTGATATATGTAGTTTCTAGGGCTTAGAGAGTTAGTTAACTCTCTAAGCCCTAGAAACTACATATATCAAACTGTGGGAGTTAACAGGTTGTTGGTTTCGGTCTCCTTCCATTGGTTCAGGAGAGGGAGGTTTCTCATTCATTGTGTGTTATTGGTCAGTTCATATGTAAGCAATGTCCAGTTTCAAGACGCAGGTACAGGGTTAACCACTGGGATTCTGCCCACATGCTTTCTTAGGAAGTACTTTGTTCTCGTAGAATGTGACTTTATATTCATACATTTGATCATAACTAATCGTTGCAATGTGCTACAATTTACCCATAGCTATCAAATTAATCCACACATCCTCCTGACCATTTTGACACTAAGCATGATATAATAAACTTGTTCCATCCCAATAATACATATATATCTTGTTTTACACTCTATTACATAAATACAATATAATACAAGTCTGGTGCTGGACATGTTTTGTCTATGTGTAATTTATGTGTTGTATGAATATGTGTCTGTGTGCATCTTTATGGTGTTTCTCAGTGATTGCGCCTTTTACTGTATATACACCCACCATGCTGCAATACGCACGCAGTGCGGCTCTATGCATGATGTACGGTAAAGAAGCGTGGTGCATCCATATATGTCAATTGCGTCCTTATGCCACCATCGAGAAGCGTGTGTGTAGTTTGTATTGTCTTCTTTTTCCGACAAGGAAAAAAATAAAAATAAGGGCAGAGGCAATATTGGCGAACCAGCAGTTAGCCTGCGGCTCACAATCCAATCAATGAGTGAAGGAGAGTACCAAACAAAACACTGATACCCACTGCTTGTCCTTCCTGACAACAGTGGAGATCCATCCCAAGAAAAGGAGTGATAGAAGCAGCCGAAAGGTAAAATCTATTTGGGCGATAGCAGGTTCCAAGCTATTGGGCCCAGACAAACAACAAATCCCATAAGTACAGTAGGAATCTGTGAGCAGGACCTACGAAGGTGTAAGATGGAATTTTTTTGATTACGGTCCAAACACACCTAGGCGGATATCAGCATATCACTCACACCTTGTGTGATCGGAATCATAGAAGGAAACTGTCTCCAGGATAACTTTGTGCTGTAGAAGCGTTGCGTGAACAGGCCAGCTGAAAACAAGATGTGCGAATAACAGGCTGACTGCAAGACCTGCAGAAAAACATACACAAAGTACAGTTACAGACGTGTCCGCCTATAGATTTCAGATTTTTCTCAATATGGCACGCCATGCATAGCACAATATATTTGTTATTTTTTTTGTTTGCCATAATAGAATATGTATACAGAAAGATATTAAAGAAGCAAGGTTAGCAAAATCACCAGGCACGCCAAACCATGCCATACTGTACATGGCAGGATGTTGAAAAAATGAAATGTGGACACATCTGCTAGCCACACCGGAGTCCCGAGGACCACTGTCATGTTTTCTGTGATGCGATAGAATTCCTGGACTGCTAGCCCAACAGGAAAAACCCTGCTGCACCGGAGAGTCTCAAGAATAAGGAACAAGTCTATGTGATACCACTGTGTTGCAGATATGCACACGGTAAAAATAATCTGTATGGTCTATCCTGACCCAGAAATGCAGTGGCGCACGCAGGGGAGGTTTCTGGGTACCCAGAAACCCCTCCTGATGGACCAAAAAGCTTTTTTAGAGCTGCCGGCAGGAAGTGTCCAGCAGCTCTGATCGCGAGGTGCCGTGGCTGATGCAAACGGAGACAGCCGGTAGGAAGTGTCCGGCAGCTCTTATCGCGGGGGTGCCGCGGCTGGTGCAGACAGAGACCACCGGAAACTCTGATCACGGGGTGCCACGGCTGGTGCAGACGGAGACCGCCAGAAGCTCTGATCGCGGGCTGCCGTGGCTGGTGCAGACGGAGACAGCCGGCAGAAAGCGTCCGGCAGCTCTGATCGCGGGGCTGCCGCGGCTGGTGCACTCATCAAAAAACAAGCTGCAATTTATAATGTAAGTATGCTACAGTATGTGTAATGAATGCTGTGTATGCATGTATGTATGGTATGTATGTATGTATGTATGTTTGTGTGTGTGTGTGTGTGTGTGTGTAAGTATGATGTGTGTGTCTATGATGTCTGTGTTTGTGTAATAATGCTGTGTGTCTCACAAATTATTTATATATAAATATATCTGGCACTCCACCCACTGGCATAAATATAGACTTAAATATAGACTTCGGTGCCCCCTGGAAGTGATGTAGTACAAATGTAGAAAGGCAGCGGCACACAGATAACTTTTTCATTATTCAAAATTGTATTAAAACATTACAAATGTTACAAAAGTATGCAAACATTTAAGGGCTCAAGCGCCATAAAGGTCCGATTGAGCCCCGAAACGTCGGCTTTAATACAAATGAATACAATTTGAATATTGAAAACAACTGAGTACTGCTGCCTTTCTCTCTCTCTCTCTCTCTCTCTATATATATATATATATATATATGTCTGTGTGTATATATATATATATATATATATAAAAAAAAACACAATTACCGGCACTCAATACCTCACATGTAGGATGCCCAGGTTCCCTCCGTCACTTTCGTGTAAATGAATCCAAATATACAATGGCGGCACTCAAACGGGACTTATCCAGCAAATGAAAAAAGGAAGAGACAGAGCTCTTATCCATAGTTAACGTTTCAGTTTTTATAACTTTCGAAAGTTATAAAAACTGAAACGTTAACTACGGATAAGAGCTCTGTCTCTTCCTTTTTTCATTTGCTGGATAAGTCCCGTTTGAGTGCCGCCATTGTATATTTGTGTATATATATATATATATATATATATATATATATATATACATATACACACACACACACACACACACGAATATGTGTGTGTGTATAATATAGATACGGAACCCCCCCCATAAAAATCCTGCGTTTGCCACTGAAAAGAGCCTATAGAACACTATGGCTTATAGTAGCCCTAAGTGTAAAGGGCCCTACACACTAATAGATTTTAATAAACGATATGAACGTTCTCGTTCATTAAGGAACGAGAAAGCGTTCATAACATTTAGTGTGTAGGAACCAACGATGAACAATGCGCGGCCCCGTGCTCGTTCATTGTTGGTACCCAGTCGCTAATGTATGCAGGCAAATATGGACATGCACTGCTATGAAACTTCACTTCCTCCGTCACTGCCCCCACGCCGCCCGCCGGTCGTATCGGCCATCGGGCAGCTCGGCGGCGGATTGCCAAATGTGTAGGGGCCTTTACACACCCGCTAAATTCATAGAAGAAGGGTGAAAATTCAGAGTGGACTAGAAAATGACTCACAGGAAACCAGAACTCCAAACAGGAAGAGCGAAGAAGAATGAGGCAAGGAGGTGATGGAACTGCAAGCCTCCGCAATTAATAACTAATAAGCAGTAGCAAAAAGACAGGGTCAATGAGTGACACTTGTAACTGTAGTACACCACATTGCAAGGTCACCAGACAATAGAGGAACACAGAGAACCTCTGCTTATTGAATATATCTGTCTTTGTTAGGCTTGATCTGTGAACTTCCTGTTTTTTTTAAATTTTATATATATGGCATGAGCTCATAGGCGTGCGCAGCACATTTTATTAGGGGGTGCACCATCAGAGGGGTGTGTCTAGCACCGCCTTTTGGGCGTGTTTAGCACCATCTATTGATTGTCAATGCAATATAAAATATCCACCCTTGTACCAATCCTAATAAAGCAGATACATTGTCAGATGTTGTGGTGTGCACCAAACAAACACCCCTGATGGCACTCACTGCAATTACACTGCTCCTCCTCAGCCTGGTCTGGCTCCCCCTCTCTTTCCCCTGCAAGCTGCAGCAGCTTACTTACAAGTCAGTCACTCACTGACACTGACAGTCACAGACTAGAACTGCTGCTGCTGGAAAAACGAGTGACGTGTCAATGTTGCTGCCAACCACCTGCCAGTATTGAATTTGTCTTCCTAAGAGGAACGCTGGCTGCATGCTGATCCTCATCAGTGGCTGACGTTGGCATAGCATAGAAGGAGAGAGGTGGGCGTGTGGCGGGTGTGACGAGTGGGCGTGAGAGCAGCATTACATAATCACGTCACATCACGCTGTTTTTGTACATGGAGGTGGAGCCGGGAGTTTGAAAGCCGGTTGCAGTGGCACCCTTGATTAACTCAGCCATCTGGTCAGTAATGCTGTCCTGACAGGGTGCAGCGCAGAGGGGTCAGTAATCAGCCTGCTCGGCGATCGCTGCATCAGGCATGTGAGATCGGGGTGCCAGACATTAGGGGGTGCCTGTGCGCACCAGGCACCCCCCCTGCGCACACCTATGCCTGAGCTACTACTTGAACGAAGGAGAGGGGTGGTAAACAAGAAAAAGGTCACACAGGAAGCTTTATTCAAGCCTTTTCTGTTCCCAGGTTATATGAACAGTATTCAAACTCATGTCCCTTCATATGTCACGCTGTTACTCTACCTTTACACTTGAAGCATAAACGTAAAGAAAAATAAAATGAAGAAAAAATAGCTGGAGACAGCCCTCTGCGCCCCCGGTTCCTTCAGGCACTAATCTAAAGCTGAAGTCTGCTTGTGTATGGAGGGGGAGGAGCCAGGCTCCACTCATCACCCGTCCATACCCCAATGTATATACTCCAGGGTCCCCTATGGATGGAGAAATATATATATATATATATATCCCCACAGCTAGAGAGAGAGAGAGAGAGAGAGAGGGAGCTGTGGGGGTGTGTGTGTATATATATATATATATATTTATATATATATATATATATAGAATGGGGTTTTAATACCTACCGGTAAATCCTTTTCTCATAGTCCATAAGGGATACTGGGGTTCACTTAATACGATGGGGTATAGAAGGGGTCCAAAGAAGCCGGTGCACTTTCAATTTCTTCAACTGGGTGTGCTGGCTCCTCCCCTCCAGGGGCGGATCCAGAAGAAAATGAAAGGGGGGACACCATGATAGGGGAACGGTATTAGTTATATTTACATGTACCTAAGGCACGCGTGCTCCCAGATAAGGGGTGTGGTATCACGGGGGCGTGGCCTCACAAAATACGCCATCAGGTAATGATTGGCTGTAGGAGCGCATCCTGGCTTATTGCCAATGTTTCACCCTGATGAAAAGGCTGATTGGGCCTTGAAATGTTGGTCACCTGTTCCATTAGTTAAGGGAGCCTGGAAGGCACCCTAGCACAATATAATTATTATAGTTTTTAGTTGGTGGTGGCAGGTGCAGCATACCTTGTTTTGGGCACTGCAGTGAGACTCAGACTGCAGGGCAGGACACGTCTTTGATTAGCGGAAGCAGCCAGCTGGATATCCAACAAACAGCATAAGACATCTGCAGGACAGCCCTGTCACAATCACACGGGCCGCCTTCTCAAAGCTGAGTCTGAGTTTGACTGCACCTAGCATGGTGGTAAAGGAAGTGGAGGAGGAAGCGCTGGGTAACTGTGCGATGCAGTGAGGGCTAATGAAGCCTTCTGCGCCGTCATAAGTAACAGTCTTACTTGATGCTGGCATATGAACCCCGCGCCTGGGCTGAACTCTGGACGGCTGGCAGTGGGGGAGGTAGGTTGAGGTGTGAGCAGGGGGAGGCTGGAGCTGCAGCTCCAGCCTCCCATTGGTTACCACACGGATTTGCTGTTAGAGCCACGGCAGGTCCCAGTGCCTGCCGGCTCTTTTATCAAATCTGACCGATGGAAAATAAGATTTTACTTACCGATAAATCTATTTCTCGTAGTCCGTAGTGGATGCTGGGGACTCCGTCAGGACCATGGGGATTAGCGGCTCCGCAGGAGACAGGGCACAAAAATAAAGCTTTAGGATCAGGTGGTGTGCACTGGCTCCTCCCCCTATGACCCTCCTCCAAGCCTCAGTTAGGATACTGTGCCCGGACGAGCGTACACAATAAGGAAGGATTTTGAATCCCGGGTAAGACTCAATACCAGCCACACCAATCACACCGTACAACTTGTGATCTGAACCCAGTTAACAGTATGACAACGTAGGAGCCTCTGAACAGACGGCTCACAACAATAACAACCCGATTTTTTTGTAACAATAACTATGTACAAGTATTGCAGACAATCCGCACTTGGGATGGGCGCCCAGCATCCACTACGGACTACGAGAAATAGATTTATCAGTAAGTAAAATCTTATTTTCTCTAACGTCCTAGTGGATGCTGGGGACTCCGTCAGGACCATGGGGATTATACCAAAGCTCCCAAACGGGCGGGAGAGTGCGGATGACTCTGCAGCACCGAATGAGAGAACTCCAGGTCCTCTTTAGCCAGGGTATCAAATTTGTAGAATTTTACAAACGTGTTCTCCCCCGACCACGTAGCTGCTCGGCAGAGTTGTAATGCCGAGACCCCTCGGGCAGCCGCCCAGGATGAGCCCACCTTCCTTGTGGAATGGGCCTTGACAGATTTAGGCTGTGGCAGGCCTGCCACAGAATGTGCAAGTTGAATTGTGCTACAAATCCAACGAGCAATCGTCTGCTTAGAAGCAGGAGCACCCAGCTTGTTGGGTGCATACAGTATAAACAGCGAGTCAGATTTTCTGACTCCAGCCGTCCTTGAAATATATATTTTCAATGCCCTGACAACGTCCAGCAACTTGGAATCCTCCAAATCGCTAGTAGCCGCAGGCACCACAATAGGCTGGTTCAGGTGAAACGCTGACACCACCTTAGGCAGAAAATGAGGACGCGTCCGCAGTTCTGCCCTGTCCGAATGGAAAATCAGATATGGGCTTTTATACGATAAAGCCGCCAATTCTGACACTCTCCTGGCTGAAGCCAGGGCCAGTAGCATGGTTACTTTCCATGTAAGATATTTCAAATCCGCCGATTTGAGTGGCTCAAACCAATGGGATTTGAGAAAATCCAAAACTACATTAAGGTCCCACGGAGCCACTGGGGGCACAACCGGGGGCTGTATATGTAGTACTCCTTTTACAAAAGTCTGGACTTCAGGAACTGAAGCCAATTCTTTCTGGAAGAAAATCGACAGGGCCGAAATTTGAACCTTAATGGACCCCAACTTGAGGCCCATAGACAATCCTGTTTGCAGGAAATGTAGGAATCGACCCAATTGAAATTCCTCCGTGGGGGCCTTCCTGGCCTCACACCACGCAACATATTTTCTCCAAATGCGGTGATAATGTTGTGCAGTCACCTCCTTCTTGGCTTTTACCAGTGTAGGAATGACCTCTTCCGGAATGCCTTTTTCCCTTAGAATTTGGCGTTCAACCGCCATGCCGTCAAACGCAGCCGCGGTAAGTCTTGGAATAGACACGGTCCCTGCTGAAGCAGGTCCCGTCTTAGAGGTAGAGGCCACGGATCTTCCGTGAGCATCTCCTGAAGTTCCGGGTACCAAGTTCTTCTTGGCCAATCCGGAGCCACGAGTATCGTTCTTACTCCCCTTTGCCGTATAATTCTCAGTACTTTTGGTATGAGAGGCAGAGGAGGAAACACATACACTGACTGGAACACCCACGGCGTTACCAGAGCGTCCACAGCTATCGCCTGAGGGTCTCTTGACCTGGCGCAATACCTGTCCAGTTTTTTGTTGAGGCGAGACGCCATCATGTCCACCTTTGGTTTTTCCCAACGGTTCACAATCATGTGGAAGACTTCTGGATGAAGTCCCCACTCTCCCGGGTGTAGATCGTGTCTGCTGAGGAAGTCTGCTTCCCAGTTGTCCACTCCCGGAATGAACACTGCTGACAGTGCTATCACATGATCTTCCGCCCAGCGAAGAATCCTTGCAGCTTCTGCCATTGCTCTCCTGCTTCTTGTGCCACCCTGTCTGTTTACGTGGGCGACTGCCGTGATGTTGTCCGACTGGATCAACACCGGCTGACCCTGAAGCAGGGGTTTTGCCAGGCTTAGAGCATTGTAAATCGCTCTTAGCTCCAGTATATTTATGTGAAGAGATATCTCCAGGTTTGACCATACTCCCTGGAAGTTTCTTCCCTGTGTGACCGCTCCCCAGCCTCTCAGACTGGCATCCGTGGTCACCAGGACCCAGTCCTGTATGCCGAATCTGCGGCCCTCTAACAGATGAGCACTCTGCAACCACCACAGAAGAGACACCCTTGTCCGTGGCGATAAGGTTATCCGCTGATGCATCTGCAGATGCGATCCGGACCATTTGTCCAGCAGATCCCACTGAAAAGTTCGTGCGTGGAATCTGCCGAATGGAATCGCTTCGTAAGAAGCCACCATCTTTCCCAGGACTCTTGTGCATTGATGCACAGACACTTTTCCTGGTTTTAGGAGGTTCCTGACAAGTTCGGATAACTCCTTGGCTTTCTCCTCCGGAAGAAACACCTTTTTCTGAACCGTGTCCAGAATCATTCCCAGGAACAGCAGACGTGTTGTCGGGGTCAACTGAGATTTTGGAAAATTCAGAATCCACCCGTGTTGTTGCAGCACTACTTGGGTTAGTGCTACTCCGTCCTCCAGCTGTTCTCTGGACCTTGCCCTTATCAGGAGATCGTCCAAGTAAGGGATAATTAATACGCCTCTTCTTCGCAGAAGAA
The DNA here is from genome assembly GCF_028390025.1 of Pseudophryne corroboree. Taxonomy (NCBI): domain Eukaryota; kingdom Metazoa; phylum Chordata; class Amphibia; order Anura; family Myobatrachidae; genus Pseudophryne; species Pseudophryne corroboree. The sequence goes on from NC_086445.1 coordinate 516,343,170, forward strand.
TCATCATTTCGGCCATTACCTTGGTAAAGACCCGAGGTGCCGTGGACAATCCAAACGGCAGCGTCTGAAACTGATAATGACAGTTTTGCACCACGAACCTGAGGTACCCTTGATGTGAAGGGCAAATTGGGACATGCAGGTAAGCATCTTTTATGTCCAGGGACACCATAAAGTCCCCTTCTTCCAGATTCGCTATCACTGCTCTGAGTGACTCCATCTTGAACTTGAATTTTTGTATGTACAGGTTCAAAGATTTCAGATTTAGAATAGGTCTTACCGAGCCGTCCGGCTTCGGTACCACAAATAGTGTGGAGTAATACCCCTTTTCCTGTTGTAGGAGGGGTACCTTGACTATCACCTGCTGAGAAAACAGCTTGTGAATGGCTTCCAATACCGTCGCCCTGTCTGAGGGAGACGTTGGCAAAGCAGACTTTAGGAACCGGCGAGGGGGAGACTTCTCGAATTCCAACCTGTAACCCTGAGATACTACCTGCAGGATCCAGGGGTCCACCTGTGAGCAAGCCCACTGCGCGCTGAAATTCTTGAGTCGACCCCCCACCGCTCCTGAGTCCGCTTGTAAAGCCCCAGCGTCATGCTGAGGGCTTTGCAGAACCCGGGGCGGGCTTCTGTTCCTGGGAAGGAGCTGCTTGCTGCCCTCTCTTACCCTTTCCTCTGCCTCGGGGCAGATATGACTGTCCTTTTGCCCGCTTGTTCTTATAGGACCGAAAGGACTGCGGCTGAAAAGACGGTGTCTTTTTCTGTTGGGAGGGGGTCTGAGGTAAAAAGGTGGATTTTCCGGCAGTTGCCGTGGCCACCAGATCCGATAGACCGACGCCAAATAATTCCTCCCCTTTATACGGCAATACTTCCATATGCCGTTTGGAATCCGCATCACCTGACCACTGTCGCGTCCATAAACTTCTTCTGGCAGATATGGACATCGCACTTACTCTCGATGCCAGAGTGCAAATATCCCTCTGAGCATCTCGCATATAAAGAAAAGCATTCTTTAATTGCTCTAAAGTCAATAAAATACTGTCCCTATCCAGGGTATCAATATTTTCAGTCAGGGAATCCGACCAGACCACCCCAGCACTGCACATCCAGGCTGAGGCGATGGCTGGTCGCAGTATAACACCAGTATGTGTGTATATACTTTTTAAGGTAGTTTCCAGCCTCCTATCAGCTGGATCCTTGAGGGCGGCCGTATCAGGAGACGGTAACGCCACTTGTTTTGATAAGCGTGTGAGCGCCTTATCCACCCTAGGGGGTGTTTCCCAGCGCGCCCTAACCTCTGGCGGGAAAGGGTATAATGCCAATAACTTTTTTGAAATTAGCACTTTTCTATCTGGGTTAACCCACGCTTCATCACATACATCATTCAATTCCTCTGATTCAGGAAAAACTACAGGTAGTTTTTAGAGATGAGCGGGTTCGGTTTCTCTGAATCCGAACCCGCCCGAACTTCATGTTTTTTTTCACGGGTCCGAGCGACTCGGATCTTCCCGCCTTGCTCGGTTAACCCGAGCGCGCCCGAACGTCATCATGACGCTGTCGGATTCTCGCGAGGCTCGGATTCTATCGCGAGACTCGGATTCTATATAAGGAGCCGCGCGTCGCCGCCATTTTCACACGTGCATTGAGATTGATAGGGAGAGGACGTGGCTGGCGTCCTCTCCGTTTAGAATTAGAATAGATTAGAGAGACACTTGATTTACTAATTTTGGGGAGCATTAGGAGTACTCAGTAGTGTACAGTGCAGAGTTTTGCTGATAGTGACCAGTGACCACCACTTTTATTTATAATCCGTTCTCTGCCTGAAAAAAGCGATACACAGCACACAGTGACTCAGTCACATACCATATCTGTGTGCACTGCTCAGGCTCAGGCCAGTGTGCTGCATCATCTATTATCTATATAATATTATATATATCTGTCTGACTGCTCAGCTCACACAGCTTATAATTGTGGGGGAGACTGGGGAGCACTACTGCAGTGCCAGTTATAGGTTATAGCAGGAGCCAGGAGTACATAATATATTATATAGTGAGTGACCACCAGACACACAGTGCAGTTTATTTAATATATCCGTTCTCTGCCTGAAAAAAGCGATACACACAGTGACTCAGTCAGTCACATACCATATCTGTGTGCACTGCTCAGGCTCAGGCCAGTGTGCTGCATCATCTATATATATTATATATCTGTCTGACTGCTCAGCTCACACAGCTTATAATTGTGGGGGAGACTGGGGAGCACTACTGCAGTGCCAGTTATAGGTTATAGCAGGAGCCAGGAGTACATAATATTATATTAAAATTAAACAGTGCACACTTTTGCTGCAGGAGTGCCACTGCCAGTGTGACTAGTGACCAGTGACCTGACCACCAGTATATAATATTAGTAGTATACTATCTCTTTATCAACCAGTCTATATTAGCAGCAGACACAGTACAGTGCGGTAGTTCACGGCTGTGGCTACCTCTGTGTCGGCACTCGGCAGCCCGTCCATAATTGTATATACCAGTGACCTAACCGTGGTTTTTTTTTCTTTCTTTATACATACATACTAGTTACGAGTATACTATCTCTTTATCAACCAGTCTATATATTAGCAGCAGACACAGTACAGTGCGGTAGTTCACGGCTGTGGCTACCTCTGTGTCGGCACTCGGCAGCCCGTCCATAATTGTATATACCACCTAACCGTGGTTTTTTTTTCTTTCTTTATACATACATACTAGTTACGAGTATACTATCTCTTTATCAACCAGTCTATATATTAGCAGCAGACACAGTACAGTGCGGTAGTTCACGGCTGTGGCTACCTCTGTGTCGGCACTCGGCAGCCCGTCCATAATTGTATATACCAGTGACCTAACCGTGGTTTTTTTTTCTTTCTTTATACATACATACTAGTTACGAGTATACTATCTCTTTATCAACCAGTCTATATATTAGCAGCAGACACAGTACAGTGCGGTAGTTCACGGCTGTGGCTACCTCTGTGTCGGCACTCGGCAGCCCGTCCATAATTGTATATACCACCTAACCGTGGTTTTTTTTTCTTTCTTTATACATACATACTAGTTACGAGTATACTATCTCTTTATCAACCAGTCTATATATTAGCAGCAGACACAGTACAGTGCGGTAGTTCACGGCTGTGGCTACCTCTGTGTCGGCACTCGGCAGCCCGTCCATAATTGTATATACCACCTAACCGTGGTTTTTTTTTCTTTCTTTATACATACATACTAGTTACGAGTATACTATCTCTTTATCAACCAGTCTATATATTAGCAGCAGACACAGTACAGTGCGGTAGTTCACGGCTGTGGCTACCTCTGTGTCGGCACTCGGCAGCCCGTCCATAATTGTATATACCACCTAACCGTGGTTTTTTTTTCTTTCTTTATACATACATACTAGTTACGAGTATACTATCTCTTTATCAACCAGTCTATATATTAGCAGCAGACACAGTACAGTGCGGTAGTTCACGGCTGTGGCTACCTCTGTGTCGGCACTCGGCAGCCCGTCCATAATTGTATATACCACCTAACCGTGGTTTTTTTTTCTTTCTTTATACATACATACTAGTTACGAGTATACTATCTCTTTATCAACCAGTCTATATATTAGCAGCAGACACAGTACAGTGCGGTAGTTCACGGCTGTGGCTACCTCTGTGTCGGCACTCGGCAGCCCGTCCATAATTGTATATACCACCTAACCGTGGTTTTTTTTTCTTTCTTTATACATACATACTAGTTACGAGTATACTATCTCTTTATCAACCAGTCTATATATTAGCAGCAGACACAGTACAGTAGTTCACGGCTGTGGCTACCTCTGTGTCGGCACTCGGCAGCCCGTCCATAATTGTATATACCACCTAACCGTGGTTTTTTTTTCTTTCTTTATACATACATACTAGTTACGAGTATACTATCTCTTTATCAACCAGTCTATATATTAGCAGCAGACACAGTACAGTGCGGTAGTTCACGGCTGTGGCTACCTCTGTGTCGGCACTCGGCAGCCCGTCCATAATTGTATACTAGTATCCAATCCATCCATCTCCATTGTTTACCTGAGGTGCCTTTTAGTTGTGCCTATTAAAATATGGAGAACAAAACTGTTGAGGTTCCAAAATTAGGGAAAGATCAAGATCCACTTCCACCTCGTGCTGAAGCTGCTGCCACTAGTCATGGCCGAGACGATGAAATGCCAGCAATGTCGTCTGCCAAGGCCGATGCCCAATGGCATAGTACAGAGCATGTCAAAACCAAAACACCAAATATCAGTAAAAAAAGGACTCCAAAACCTAAAATAAAATTGTCGGAGGAGAAGCGTAAACTTGCCAATATGCCATTTACCACACGGAGTGGCAAGGAACGGCTGAGGCCCTGGCCTATGTTCATGGCTAGTGGTTCAGCTTCACATGAGGATGGAAGCACTCAGCCTCTCGCTAGAAAACTGAAAAGACTCAAGCTGGCAAAAGCACCGCAAAGAACTGTGCGTTCTTTGAAATCCCAAATCCACAAGGAGAGTCCAATTGTGTCGGTTGCGATGCCTGACCTTCCCAACACTGGACGTGAAGAGCATGCGCCTTCCACCATTTGCACGCCCCCTGCAAGTGCTGGAAGGAGCACCCGCAGTCCAGTTCCTGATAGTCAGATTGAAGATGTCAGTGTTGAAGTACACCAGGATGAGGAGGATATGGGTGTTGCTGGCGCTGGGGAGGAAATTGACCAGGAGGATTCTGATGGTGAGGTGGTTTGTTTAAGTCAGGCACCCAGGGAGACACCTGTTGTCCGTGGGAGGAATATGGCCGTTGACATGCCAGGTGAAAATACCAAAAAAATCAGCTCTTCGGTGTGGAGGTATTTCACCAGAAATGCGGACAACAGGTGTCAAGCCGTGTGTTCCCTTTGTCAAGCTGTAATAAGTAGGGGTAAGGACGTTAACCACCTCGGAACATCCTCCCTTATACGTCACCTGCAGCGCATTCATAATAAGTCAGTGACAAGTTCAAAAACTTTGGGTGACAGCGGAAGCAGTCCACTGACCAGTAAATCCCTTCCTCTTGTAACCAAGCTCACGCAAACCACCCCACCAACTCCCTCAGTGTCAATTTCCTCCTTCCCCAGGAATGCCAATAGTCCTGCAGGCCATGTCACTGGCAAGTCTGACGAGTCCTCTCCTGCCTGGGATTCCTCCGATGCATCCTTGCGTGTAACGCCTACTGCTGCTGGCGCTGCTGTTGTTGCCGCTGGGAGTCGATGGTCATCCCAGAGGGGAAGTCGTAAGCCCACTTGTACTACTTCCAGTAAGCAATTGACTGTTCAACAGTCCTTTGCGAGGAAGATGAAATATCACAGCAGTCATCCTACTGCAAAGCGGATAACTGAGTCCTTGACAACTATGTTGGTGTTAGACGTGCGTCTGGTATCCGCCGTTAGTTCACAGGGAACTAGACAATTTATTGAGGCAGTGTGCCCCCGTTACCAAATACCATCTAGGTTCCACTTCTCTAGGCAGGCGATACCGAGAATGTACACGGACGTCAGAAAAAGACTCACCAGTCTCCTAAAAAATGCAGTTGTACCCAATGTCCACTTAACCACGGACATGTGGACAAGTGGAGCAGGGCAGGGTCAGGACTATATGACTGTGACAGCCCACTGGGTAGATGTATGGACTCCCGCCGCAAGAACAGCAGCGGCGGCACCAGTAGCAGCATCTCGCAAACGCCAACTCTTTCCTAGGCAGGCTACGCTTTGTATCACCGCTTTCCAGAATACGCACACAGCTGAAAACCTCTTACGGCAACTGAGGAAGATCATCGCGGAATGGCTTACCCCAATTGGACTCTCCTGTGGATTTGTGGCATCGGACAACGCCAGCAATATTGTGTGTGCATTAAATATGGGCAAATTCCAGCACGTCCCATGTTTTGCACATACCTTGAATTTGGTGGTGCAGAATTTTTTAAAAAACGACAGGGGCGTGCAAGAGATGCTGTCGGTGGCCAGAAAAATTGCGGGACACTTTCGGCGTACAGGCACCACGTACAGAAGACTGGAGCACCACCAAAAACTACTGAACCTGCCCTGCCATCATCTGAAGCAAGAAGTGGTAACGAGGTGGAATTCAACCCTCTATATGCTTCAGAGGTTGGAGGAGCAGCAAAAGGCCATTCAAGCCTATACAATTGAGCAAGATATAGTAGGTGGAATGCACCTGTCTCAAGTGCAGTGGAGAATGATTTCAACGTTGTGCAAGGTTCTGATGCCCTTTGAACTTGCCACACGTGAAGTCAGTTCAGACACTGCCAGCCTGAGTCAGGTCATTCCCCTCATCAGGCTTTTGCAGAAGAAGCTGGAGGCATTGAAGAAGGAGCTAAAAGGGAGCGATTCCGCTAGGCATGTGGGACTTGTGGATGCAGCCCTTAATTCGCTTAACAAGGATTCACGGGTGGTCAATCTGTTGAAATCAGAGCACTACATTTTGGCCACCGTGCTCGATCCTAGATTTAAAGCCTACCTTGGATCTCTCTTTCCGGCAGACACAGGTCTGCTGGGGTTGAAAGACCTGCTGGTGACAAAATTGTCAAGTCAAGCGGAACGCGACCTGTCAACATCTCCTCCTTCACATTCTCCCGCAACTGGGGGTGCGAGGAAAAGGCTCAGAATTCCGAGCCCACCCGCTGGCGGTGATGCAGGGCAGTCTGGAGCGACTGCTGATGCTGACATCTGGTCCGGACTGAAGGACCTGACAACGATTACGGACATGTCGTCTACTGTCACTGCATATGATTCTCTCAACATTGATAGAATGGTGGAGGATTATATGAGTGACCGCATCCAAGTAGGCACGTCACACAGTCCGTACTTATACTGGCAGGAAAAAGAGGCAATTTGGAGGCCCTTGCACAAACTGGCTTTATTCTACCTAAGTTGCCCTCCCACAAGTGTGTACTCCGAAAGAGTGTTTAGTGCCGCCGCTCACCTTGTCAGCAATCGGCGTACGAGGTTACATCCAGAAAATGTGGAGAAGATGATGTTCATTAAAATGAATTATAATCAATTCCTCCGCGGAGACATTGACCAGCAGCAATTGCCTCCACAAAGTACACAGGGAGCTGAGATGGTGGATTCCAGTGGGGACGAATTGATAATCTGTGAGGAGGGGGATGTACACGGTGATATATCGGAGGGTGAAGATGAGGTGGACATCTTGCCTCTGTAGAGCCAGTTTGTGCAAGGAGAGATTAATTGCTTCTTTTTTGGGGGGGGTCCAAACCAACCCGTCATATCAGTCACAGTCGTGTGGCAGACCCTGTCACTGAAATGATGGGTTGGTTAAAGTGTGCATGTCCTGTTTTGTTTATACAACATAAGGGTGGGTGGGAGGGCCCAAGGACAATTCCATCTTGCACCTCTTTTTTCTTTTCTTTTTCTTTGCATCATGTGCTGATTGGGGAGGGTTTTTTGGAAGGGACATCCTGCGTGACACTGCAGTGCCACTCCTAGATGGGCCCGGTGTTTGTGTCGGCCACTAGGGTCGCTAATCTTACTCACACAGTCAGCTACCTCATTGCGCCTCTTTTTTTCTTTGCGTCATGTGCTGTTTGGGGAGGGTTTTTTGGAAGGGCCATCCTGCGTGACACTGCAGTGCCACTCCTAGATGGGCCCGGTGTTTGTGTCGGCCACTAGGGTCGCTAATCTTACTCACACAGCTACCTCATTGCGCCTTTTTTTTTCTTTGCGTCATGTGCTGTTTGGGGAGGGTTTTTTGGAAGGGCCATCCTGCGTGACACTGCAGTGCCACTCCTAGATGGGCCCGGTGTTTGTGTCGGCCACTAGGGTCGCTAATCTTACTCACACAGCTACCTCATTGCGCCTCTTTTTTTCTTTGCGTCATGTGCTGTTTGGGGAGGGTTTTTTGGAAGGGACATCCTGCGTGACACTGCAGTGCCACTCCTAGATGGGCCCGGTGTTTGTGTCGGCCACTAGGGTCGCTTATCTTACTCACACAGCGACCTCGGTGCAAATTTTAGGACTAAAAATAATATTGTGAGGTGTGAGGTATTCAGAATAGACTGAAAATGAGTGTAAATTATGGTTTTTGAGGTTAATAATACTTTGGGATCAAAATGACCCCCAAATTCTATGATTTAAGCTGTTTTTTAGTGTTTTTGGAAAAAAACACCCGAATCCAAAACACACCCGAATCCGACAAAAAAAATTCGGTGAGGTTTTGCCAAAACGCGTTCGAACCCAAAACACGGCCGCGGAACCGAACCCAAAACCAAAACACAAAACCCGAAAAATTTCAGGCGCTCATCTCTAGTAGTTTTTTCACACCCCACATAATACCCCTTTTTGTGGTACTTGCAGTATCAGAGATATGTAAAGTCTCCTTCATTGCCGTGATCATATAACGTGTGGCCCTACTGGAAAATAAGTTTGTTTCTTCACCGTCGACACTAGATTCAGTGTCCGTGTCTGGGTCTGTGTCGACCGACTGAGGTAAAGGGCGTTTTACAGCCCCTGACGGTGTCTGAGACGCCTGGGCAGGTACTAACTGGTTTGCCGGCCGTCTCATGTCGTCAACTGATTTTTGTAATGTGCTGACATTATCACGTAATTCCATAAACAAAGCCATCCATTCCGGTGTCGACTCCCTGGGGGGTGACATCACCATTACCGGCAATTGCTCTGCCTCCACACCAACATCGTCCTCATACATGTCGACACACACGTACCGACACACAGCAGACACACAGGGAATGCTCTATTGAAGACAGGACCCCACTAGCCCTTTGGGGAGACAGAGGGAGAGTTTGCCAGCACACACCCAAGCGCTATAATATATATGGGAACAACCCTATATAAGTGTTGTATCCTTATAGCAGCTTAAATATAGTAATATCGCCAAAAAAGTGCCCCCCCTCTCTGTTTTACCCTGTTTCTGTAGTGCAGTGCAGGGGAGAGTCCTGAGAGCCTTCCTCACAGCGGAGCTGAGCAGGAAAATGGCGCTGTGTGCTGAGGAGAATAAGCCCCGCCCCCTATTTCGGCGGGCTCTTCTCCCGGAGTTTGTGAGATCTGGCAGGGGTTAAATACATCCATATAGCCTCAAGGGCTATATGTGATGTATTTTTAGCCATAAAAAAGGTATTATACATTGCTGCCCAGGGCGCCCCCCCCAGCGCCCTGCACCCTCAGTGACCGCTGTGTGAAGTGTGCTGACAACAATGGCGCACAGCTGCAGTGCTGTGCGCTACCTCATGAAGACTGAAAAGTCTTCTGCCGCCTGTTTCTGGACCTCTTCAATCTTCGGCATCTGCAAGGGGGGTCGGCGGCGCGGCTCCGGGACCGGACTCCATGGCTGGGCCTGTGTTCGATCCCTCTGGAGCTGATGGTGTCCAGTAGCCTAAGAAGCCAATCCATCCTGCACGCAGGTGAGTTCACTTCTCTCCCCTAAGTCCCTCGATGCAGTGAGCCTGTTGCCAGCAGGACTCACTGAAAATAAAAAACCTAAAAACTTTTTCTAAGCAGCTCTTTAGGAGAGCCACCTAGATTGCACCCTGCTCGGACGGGCACAAAAACCTAACTGAGGCTTGGAGGAGGGTCATAGGGGGAGGAGCCAGTGCACACCACCTGATCCTAAAGCTTTATTTTTGTGCCCTGTCTCCTGCGGAGCCGCTAATCCCCATGGTCCTGACGGAGTCCCCAGCATCCACTAGGACGTTAGAGAAATAGCAGTAGTGCTGCTGCTGTTCTCCTTTTGAAAAATAGAAGTCAGAGACGACAGGGGGGGCACAGGCCCGAGTGCCCCCCCCCCCCCCCCCTGGATCCACCTATTCTCCCACAGGCAGTTATAAGTAAAATAGTGCCCGAAGGAGAAAGCACATACTTGAGAGAAAGAACATAACAACAATGGGCAGTGAGATTCATACACCAGCACACCATAACATAGACAACTGGCAACGGCTGGCACAAAACAGCTACAGCTGAACAGGTAACTTTTGGATAAGAACAAAACCTGCAGAGAAGTCAATGCACTGAGACGGGCGCCCAGTATCCCTTATGGACTACGAGAAAAGGATTTACCGGTAGGTATTAAAATCCCGTTTTCTCTAGCATCCATAAGGGATACTGGGGTTCACTTAATAAGATGGAGACATCCCAAAGCTTCCAGAATGGACGGGAACATGCGGAGACGCCTGCAGTACCGTCTGCCCAAACTGGGTATCCTCCTTGGCCAGGGTATCAAACTTGTAGAACCTGACAAAGGTGTTCTTCCCCAACCAGGTAGCAGCTCGGCATAGTTGCAAGGCCGAGACTCCACGGGCAGCCACCCAGGAAGACCCCACCGATCTTGTAGAGTGGGCCTTCAGAGGCTGTGGAACGGGCAAGGCTGCTGACACATAGGCCTGTTGTATGGTCAGCCTAATCCAACGAGCAATGGACTGCTTAGAAGCAAGGCAACCCTTTTTCTGCACATCATAGAGCACAAACAGGGAATCCGTCTTCCTAACCAGAGCCGTCCTCCTGATATAGATATTCAAGGCTCGCACAGCATCCAACAACTCAGAGGAGCAGATGTACCAGAACTTGCCGGAACTACAATCTGTTGATTCAAGTGGAATGCAGAGACAACCTTCGGCAGGAACTGCTGTCTAGTCCTCAGCTCAGCTCTGTCCTCGTAAAAGACCATCTAGGGACTTTTACATTATAAGACCCCAATTCTGAGATACTGTATGCCTAGCAGAAGCCAGGGTAACATCACCATCTTGAACTTAAGTTACTTGTCTTCTACCATCATCGAAGGTTCAAACCAGGAGGACTGTAGAAATTCCAACACCACATTCAAGTCCCAGGGTGCTGTGGGCATCACAAATGGAGGTTGTATGTGGAGACCTCCCTGCAAGAAGGTCTGAACTTCTGGCAACACTGTCAACTTCTTCTGAAAGAAAATTGACAGAGCTGAAATCTGGACCTTAAGGGAACCCAGACGTAAGCCCTTATCCACACCAGCCTGCAGGAAACGTCCTAAATGGAACTCTACAGGTGGATATGTGCTTTCCTCGCACCAGGAGACATATCTCCTTCAGATATGATGATAGTGTTTAGATTTTCTGGCATGAACCATGGTTGTAATAACCTTCTTGGAACACTTTTTCGAGCTAGGATGTTCCGTTCAACTTCCAAGCCATCAAACGAAGTCGCCGTAAGTCCGGTTAGATGAACAGTCCTTGTTGCAGAAGATCTCTTCTCAGTGGCAGAGGCCAAGGGTCTGACACGGACACGTCCGGAAGATCTGCGTATCATGCCCTCTGAGGCCAATCTGGGGCAATCAGATTGCCTGGACTCCCTGATTCATTTGAGCACCCTCGGGAGCAACAGAATCGCAGGCAACAGGTAAACCAACCGATAAGGCCAGGGAGACGTCAGCGCGTCTATTGCCCTATTGCTTGAGGGTCCCTGGTTCTCGAGCAATACCATTGAAGTTACTTGTTGAGTCGAGAAGCCATCAAGTCTATCTGTGGGCAGCCCCATAAGTCGAAACACATGTTGATGGAGACCCCCTCTCCCGGGTGGAGATCATGGCAGCTGAGGAAGTCCGCTTTCCAGTTGTCCACCCCCGGAATGAAAATGGCGGACCACTTTTGAGTTTCTTTCCGCCCAGAGGAGTATTTTTGACCCCTATCGCATGCAGGCTCTGCTTTTTGTCCCTCCTTGTCGATTTATGTAAGCCACTGCCGTGGCGTTTTTCGACTGAACTTGGATCGCCCAATCCCTGAACAGAGGAGAGGCCTGAACCAGGCAATTGTACTATCACAGTGTGTGTGTTTTGTTTTTATTTGGGTATTTATTTTGTAGTAGAACTACAGGTAACAGCGGGCAGGGCCGCCATCAGGGGGATGCTGGGGGCACAGCTGTCCCGGGCCCAGCCTTTCTGACAGAGAGAGGAGGGCCCAGGATGCTCATGCAGCCACCTGCCTGCCCACCGCTGCCCCCCGCCGTTCCGCGGTCGTCCCCGCTGTTCTGTCGCTGTCCTCCGACCCTTCAGCAGCTCTGTATTGAAAACTTCCCTCCCAAAATGGCTGCCGCCACAGAGGGGAAAGTTATTAATGCTACTAGAGGAGCCCTCTAGTATCTTGAATAACTGTCTCCTCTGAGGCGGTGGCCATTTTGGGAGGGACATTTTCAACACAGCTGCAGGAGAATGGAGGAGAGCAGCAGAACAGTGGGGATGGAGGCGGGCAGGCAGTGGCATCAGCATCCCGGGCCCTCCCAACAGCGGCACATGTATGTATGTATGTATGTATGTATGTATGCATGCATGTGTGTGTATATAATACACACACACACACACACACACACACACACACACACACACACACACACACACACGTTAACTGGTGCAATTCTAAAGTTGACTCTTTCACAGTGGGGGGGTGGAGGAAGGGGGCCTGCCCAGGGCCGGAGCTTCCACTAGGCAGCTTTAGGCAGCTGCCTAGGGGCGCCGGGACCAGAGGGGGCGGCCTGCTACAGCTGCCCTACCTTTTACAGCCACTGCAATCCCCCAGAATGCGTATCTTACAGTAGCCGTGACTGCTAAGCTCCCGTATTGCAGCCTCCAGCTCCAGCTCCTTCCGGCACAGGCAATAACTTTGACAGCTCCTGGAGTCCTGGCTGGGGGTGACATGCAGCACTGCTCTTCATTCCAGGCTCTTTTACAGACTACTCAGTTTCAACTCTGCACTGCAGCCTGCAGGTAAGGTGGCTGCACAGTGCATTCTCTGCATTGATAAGGAAAGAGGGCGAGAGCAGCGGTGTGGTGAGGGGGTGGGGGGAGGAGATAAGGAGCAGGCATGCACACAGTCTGGGGGGATGAACAGCAGCATGCACACAGATTTTGGGGGGATAGAACAGCAGACATTTACCAGAGTAGGGGGGAGGGGGTGAGAGCATCATGCCTTTCATCTGAAGGGTGGGTAGGGGGAAGGGGGTGTAGTATGGTATGCCGGCGGCCGGGCGACCAGCATACCGGCGCCGGGAGCCCGACCGCTGGCATACCGACAGCGTGGCGAGCGCAAATGAGCCCCTTGCGGGCTCGCTGCACTCGCCGCGCTGCAGGCACGGTGGCGCGCTAAGCGCGCCACGCTATTTATTCTCCCTCCAGGGGGGTCGTGGACCCCCACGAGGGAGAATGTATCGGTAGGCCGGGTGTCGGGATTCCGGCGCCGGTATACTGTGCGCCGGGATCCCGACATTCCGCAACCAGAAGACCACCCGGGGGAAGGGGCAGAAGGCAGAAGTTTTGCCTAGGGTGCCGAGAAACCTTGCACCGGCCCTGGGCCTGCCTATTTTGTCAGTTCCGGGCCCCGCAATTTCTGATGGCAGCTCTGCCAGTGGGCCCGTTTCCCCCCGCATGCTGGTACTTGTGGTTCTCAGGACATGAGATTGTGTACAATAGCGGCTCTCCCCCTGTTAGACACCCTTGTACTAGTTTCCTGTGTATCCCGGAATGCCTGAAGGAGCTGTGTGTCCTTGCTGCAGCTGCTGTAGGCTAAGGAAGGCGCCAAAATGCTGCTGGTCCCGCCCTAGCGGGGCCTCCGGTTTGTACTCACCACTCTCCTCACCTTCAGGCTATGTTAGGGGAGTGCGGCGTGCTGTGATTGCGACTGCCAAGGCGCAGTGCCCTGAGGAACAAACAACCTCTCAGGATGGTGGTCCTGCAGCGGGGAAGCGGCTCTGACGCCTTACAGAGGCCGGTAACCGTCCTCTCCCCCTCTTCCCCCCCAACTCCAACGGTGCAGGTATACTGTTGCCCAAACAGTATAACGAAAATACTAAAGTTTAAAATAAACTGAAGAAAAAATCCTCTGGAGCTTCCAGTGTGTGCATCCTCTCCTGAGGGACTTTTTTCTAAACTGTCTGTGGGAGGGGGCATAGAGGGGAGGAGCCAGCACACTCAGTTGAAGAAATTTCATGTGCACCGGCTCCTTTGGACCCCTTCTATACCCCATCGTATTAAGTGAACCCCAGTATCCCTTATGATGCTAGAGAGATATATATATATATATATATATATATATATATACTGTATATATAAAATAGTTGTAGAATGGGCACTCAAATATCCAAGAAAAACAATTTGTTCATGGCAGAAAATTATATATTTGAGTGCCCATTCTACAACTATTGTCTATTTGATCCACTTGGATTTTAAAGGAGCACCATACTGTTGCTGATTAGAATTACTTGTGTGCGGACTCTTGAATACTATATATATATATATATATATATATATATATATATATATAGCTGTGGGGATAGATATCTATATATATATAGAGAGAGAAAGAGAGAGAGAGCTGTGGGGAGATACATATACACACACACACACACACACACACACACACACACACACATATATTACACCCCAAATCACCTCAACCAGCCCGCAAAAATGTATAATAGGAGCCAGCCCAAGGAAACCAGATTGCAAGCTGCAGGAATTGGTGACAGTAATCCAGTCAGGGAACAACAGCAGGGGGCCGCATGCAGTCTCCTCTGTAGCCGCAGTCTCTCACTGATCACCCCCTCCGGGGGGATGTCACCAGTGGGACGTAGAGCAGGGAGGCAGCAGCCAGGCAAGGACACCGGCACCCAAGAAAGCGTGAGTGGAGCTTCATTCCTAGGGAAGGAATGGCCTAGAGCAGCTTACAGGGGCTCTTAACTCACAGGGCAGAGGCGGTACTTGAGGGACAACGCGCCGGCGGAGCTGACGAGAAATGCGTCCGCCATCATTGCCATGAAGACCACTCCCCCATCCCTGATTTTTCTCACAGACAGCAACAGTGACAGATGCCCGCCCCGTCAGGTTCCGGCGCCCATAGGCATCTGCATAAAGCTGCCTAATGGAAGTGCCGGCCCTGATAAAGTGCCACATTATATTACCCACATCCTGCAGATTTCATTCTTCATCTCTAGGGAGTGAGCTTTCTGGTCTATTTGTAGTCCAGGAGATTCCCAGCAGCTTGGTATTTATTGCCACCTACTACTCACTATAATAGGGACGGACACAAAGAATAAGATTTTCTCTCATCAATGTCTAAGCAGAGATACCCCTGATAATACTGGAATCCTCTTTACAAGGGACTGGAGGGAAACATTATTGAATAAGGAAGGCCTGGAAATAAAATAAAATTCTCTACCTGGCTTCCATATGTTCACTCTTTCTCTTCACATAAAAAACATCTCTTAAGGTGGGTACACACTGGCCGATATATATAAGCTGTTCTCTCGAACGGCTGATATATCGCGGGTTCTTCGGCCAGTGTGTACGGGCGATATGTCTGTGAACTCCGTCGTTCACAGACATATCACGTCGGCCCCGCAGCACAGCCGACGGCCAATATATCTACCGATATATTGGCGCGTCGCTGTGTGTGTACGGGCGGGCATGCTGCGGCAGCCGGCGGTGATTGACAGCTGAACTGGGCGGGCGTGTGTACACGCCCACCCAGCTCGTGACGTCAGTCCCCAACGGATCGGGCAGTGTGTATGCACAGCACACTGCCCGATCCGTCCATAGATATATCTGCCGATCAATTGATCGGCAGATATATCTTTCAGTGTGTACCCACCTTTAGGGACCTATTCGGGTGGGGACAGCTGCTCAAGCGATCCACAACACTACTACAGAAGTAGCAGTGTAATTTACCAGCGTTGTTCCGGCGACTACGCATGTGTGACTTGAGTTCACACATGTATACGGCCAAAGGTCTCGCAGTGTTTCTGTGGAGGGAAGCAGTGGGGCTCCGGAAAACAATGCCATTTGAAGATGGTGTTGGTTCCCACAAGCAAACTTTCCGTTTTTGGGGTTTGCTGGGTTGCAGGCTGCCCCATCAGGCACCTAATAATATACTGGCCCATTACAAAGAAAACATGTCAGAAACTAGTGTTGACCACGTAATTGGTCCCTTACAGTTTATCTTGATCCTACTTCTTGGTACAATGTGGAAATGCTTACAAAGAATGCTTTACCCTAAATGTGTGTGTCTTTTTGTGCTGCTGGATACCTATTATACTTAAGTTAGATCAATGCTTCTGTTTCTATGACAAAGGTGGTCATTCCGAGTTGTTCGCTCGTTGCCGATTCTCACAACGGAGCGATTAAGGCAAAAATGTGCATGCGCACGGTACGCAGTGCGCATGCGCTAAGTATTTTAGCACAAAACTTAGTAGATTTACTCATGTCCGAACGAAGAATTTTAATCGTTGAAGTGATCGTAGTGTGATTGACAGGAAGTGGGTGTTTCTGGGCGGAAACTGACCGTTTTCTGGGAGTGTGCGGAAAAACGCAGGCGTACCAGTATAAAACGCAGGAGTGTCTGAAGAAACGGGGGAGTGGCTGGCCGAACGCAGGGCGTGTTTGTGACGTCAAACCAGGAACGAAAAGGGCTGAGCTGATCGCAGTGTAGGAGTAAGTCTCAAGCTACTCAGAAACTGCTAAGAATTATTTATTCGCAATTCTGCTAATCTTTCGTTCTCAATTCTGCTATGCTAAGATACACTCCCAGAGGGCGGCGGCCTAGCGTGTGCAATGCTGCTAAAAGCAGCTAACGAGCGAACAACTCGGAATGAGGGCCAATAATAATTACAGATAGATATCAATGTTATGCTTAAAGCGCCTAATAGTACAAATAATCTAAAGGGACTTTTCAACAAGTGCTAAAGTGCTGTAAAGTGAAAAAATATTTCAGGAAATAGCTTAGCTTCATTGTCTCCTTAATAAAGTCCATGCTGAGGACGAAATGCGCTGGACAGGGCCGTAACTAGGTGTGTGCCAATGGTGCCTTGCCCACAGAACAAATGCACTGAGGGCGCACCATCTTTCAGTACACCCCTCACCCGCATGGCCGCTATCTCACTACACACTGCCTCCGCCTATCTCCTGTCTCCCACCACAAGGTACTAGGGAGCGCAGCAGCCAGCTCTCAGGACATGTCCGACCCACGTCCCCCCGCCGACACCGCCCTACCACCCAGCTGCATTGCCCGGCTATATCTCACACAGGTAGCCAGGCAGCACTGCAGCTCGCCACCCGTGTGCTGGGAGAGATGACGTCTCTCCCAGCCCGCCCCCAGCCTTCCCACAATGCCCTGCACTACGAAGAGCGCAGCGTAGGGCGGGAAGGGGAAGAAGAGAAGCCTGCCAGCTGGTTATGCGTAAGTAGAATTCATTCATATTCCCTCTCTCTGACTGCCTAATGAGTAAAAAAGGGGGACTTTCCTGCCTAATGTGTAAAAAAAGGGGACTCTGCTGCCTAACGTGTAATAAAAGGGGACTCTGCTGCCTAATGTGTAAAAAAAAATGGGAATCTGCTGCTGTAATGTGTAAAAAAGGGGGACTGTGCCTGCCTAATGTGTAAAAAGGGGGACTCTACCCAGGGCCGGATTAAGCCCTCGGGGGGCCCGTGGCACCAAAGACAGCAGGCCCCCACAGTGGACCACCAGCCCCCACAGTCCCCCCCCCCCTCCACCCCGCTGCTCACCTCCCGCGGTCACAGGCAACGGGAGCCGCGCTGCAGCAGGGGGAGAAGAGAAGACACCAGGCTGCCGGGGTATGAGGGATCCACGCTGCCGGGGGAGGAGTGCGGCTGTGCATGCGGCTTCCTCCCCCCTCCTCTCGGGCAGCACGGTCGGGGACTGAGTCAAGCAATCTCCAGCCTCTGCCACCAGCAGCATCTCAACAAAAAGAAATAAATCTGCACAGGATATAACAATTATTTTACAATAAGTTAGAAATATTAAACCAACATGAAAGCCTACTAGAATGATACGTTCAGCAAATGGTTGGTGGTGCTCCCGGAAGATAGTTATGACAACTATGAAACAACAAGTATGGTCCTTTAGAGAAAGCAAAGGGCCAAAAGAAAGCAACTATAAGCCTTTTCCTGGGCACACTTGAAAAAATTGAAAAGATGAAATTATTAAGACATAACTTTTATTAATGTATACTTTAAGAAAAGACGAGAGCTGGCATCAATAATTGAAGAGCATAGGTGTTCATAAATACTAATGTACCTATTATAGGCAGGATAATAATTTAAGTGAGCGAAAATAGACGACACCTCATTCATAAAGATAAATCATACATATCCTCTATGATCAAAATTTTGTATGAATGAGGTCACTACCTCGGGTCTGATATAGTCTGATAAATGCTGTAACCTGAAACCAAGTTGATGCACTGGGTCCCAAAATGTTTTAGCTGCTGGAGAGTAAAATACCTACGGTACCTAGTATTCCCTGGTGGTTCCCCATCCAGGTACTAACCAGGCCCTGCAGTGCTTGGCCTCCAAGATCAGACGAGTTTGGGCATACTCAGTGCCGTCTGACCGTAGGTAAGTCCGTCTCCTAGGCGCACCGTTGACCGATTGTATTAGGACCCAGGATGTCAATCACAGAATAAATATCAGGTTAAATTCGTATCAGAGAATATAGATACAATAAATTGCTAAATTGTTGCTGAAAGATCTAATCAGTGGTGATTTGAGGCAATAATAATGACTGTAAGGTCTTGGGGTTGGAATTCCCAAGATTAGAATCTACTACCGTTGTGCTCTCAAATAGTCTAAGCAACAGGAGGGCTTTGTAGCGCCCACAATAATCAGGAAAATAAAAGTGCATCTAAAGTACAAAAATATCCCTAATTCTCTGATATTGATTTTAGCATTATGGTTACAGTTGCTACCGTCCCTTGTGAGAGGTGTCGTCTATTTTCGCTCACTTAAATTATTATCCTGCCTATAATAGGTACATTAGTACTTATGAACACCTATGTTCTTCAATTATTGATGCCAGCTCTCGTCTTTTCTTAAAGTATACATTAATAAAAGTTATGTCTTAATAATTTCATCTTTTCAATTTTTTCAAGTGTGCCCAGGAAAAGGCTTATAGTTGCTTTCTTTTGGTCCTTTGCTTTCTCTAAAGGACCATACTTGTTGTTTCATAGCCAGCAGCATCTCTCCTGGCAATAGCGAAGGCTGGAGATTGCTTGACTCAGTCCCCGACCGTGCTGCCCGAGAGGAGGAGGGAGGAATCCGCATGCACAGCGTGGATCCCTCCTGCCCCGGCAACCTGTAGATTGGTGCAGAGCTTCGGCCAGGGGGCCCCTTAAAACAGGGGGGCCCGGGGTACTGACCCCCGGGGCACCCCCCTTAATCCGGCTCTGACTCTACCTGCTGTAAAGTGTAAAAGGGAGCTCTGCCTGCCGTACTGTGTAAAAGGGAGCTCTGCCTGCCGTAATTTGTAAAAGAGAGCTCTGTGGCCACGTGCCTTCCCTATTAGGCCACGCCCCTATATTTTTGCCATGCGCCTGCGGCGCACACTGTCCCTGTTTTGTATATGAAGGGGGTGGGGTGGGGGGGCTCCAATGCTGTTTCTTGCACATAGCGCTGAAATATCTAGTTACGGCACTGGCGTTGGGACTCTGCTGTACCTAGGAATGCCACCTCTGGACAGATAAGCTTTTTTAATTTTGACCTCTTGTATGTGTGTGCTACTTACTATTATCTGCTATTTTGTATTGGTTGTATATTTTTAATCAAATTAAAATTGTGTATTAATTTGCATTGAGTGGTGAAAAAAAGAGATTTTATTTTGGGATTGCCTTTCCCTAACCACACACAGGGGTATATTTACTAAGGTCCCGATTTTGACCGAGATGATGTTTTTTCTTCAAAGTGTCATCTCGGGAATTTACTAAACTCAAATCACGGCAGTGATGAGGGCATTCGTATTATTTTGGAAGTCCTAGGAAAAAATTACGAATCAATACACCATCGGTCAAATACGCCAGGAATTTGGTAGAAATCGGTCATTTACTAAAAAGTGCAAATCACAAACACTGCCGACAATAGCCAAACACTGCCGTGCTAAAATACAAATCGTGAAAAAGTGCTAAAAAAAAACAGACCTGCTTTTTTTACTGTGTTTGGATAGGCATGCACGGATCCATGAGATCCGTGCATGTTTTTCAGTGGGAAGGGGTGGGAAAGTGTTATTTTGTAAAAAAAAAAATGCGTGGGGTCCCCCCTCCTAAGCCAAACCAGCCTCGGGTTCTTTGAGCCGGCCCTGGTTGAAAAAATATGGGGGGAAAAATGTCAGGGGTTCCCCCATATTTAAACAACCAGCACCGGGCTCTGCGCCTGGTCCTGGTTCCAAAAATACGGGGGACAAAAAGCGTAGGGATCCCCCGTATTTCTGAAACCAGCACCGGGCTCCACTAGCCAGATACATAATGCCACAGCCGGGGGACACTTTTATATAGCTCCCGGCGGCCCTGGCATTACATACCCAACTAGTCACCCCTGGCCGGGGTACCCTGGAGGAGTGGGGACCCCTTCAATCAAGCCCCCCCCCCCTCCAGCCACCCAAGGGCCAGGGGTAAAGCCCGAGGCTGTCCCCCCCATCCAAGGGCTGCGGATGGGGGGCAGATAGCCTTTTTGTCCAAAAATAAATATTGTTTTTAGTAGCAGTACTACAAGTCCCAGCAAGCCTCCCCCGCAAGCTGGTACTTGGAGAACCACAAGTACCAGCATGCGGTGGAAAACCGGGCCCGCTGGTACCTGTAGTACTACTACTAAAAAAATACCCCAATAAAAACAGAAGACACACACCTTGAAAGTAAAAGTTTAATACATACATCCACACCTCCATATACACATACTTACCTATGTTCACACGAGGGTCGGTCCTCTTCTCCATGTAGAATCCATGGTGTACCTGTTGAAAAAATTATACTCACAAAATCCAGTGTAGATGGCTCCTCTTCTTTTCTCTTTGTAATCCTGGTACTTTGCAAAATAACAAAACGGACACCCGACCTCGCACTGAAAGGGGCCCCATGTTTTCACATGGGACCCCTTTCCCCGAATGCCAGGAACCCCCCCTGACTTCTGTCTAAGAGGGTTCCATCAGCCAATCAGGGAGCGCCACGTTGTGGCACCCTCCTGATTGGCAGTGTGCTCCTGTAGTGTATGTCAGGTAGCACACGGCAGTGTTACAATGTAGCGCCTATGCGCTCCATTGTAACCAATGGTGGGAACTTTGTGGTCAGCGGTTGACCGAAAGTAACCTCACCGCTGACCACAAAGTTCCCACCATTGGTTACAATGGAGCGCATAGGCGCTACATTGTAACACTGCCGTGTGCTACCTGACATACACTACAGGAGCACACAGCCAATCAGGAGGGTGCCACAACGTGGCGCTCCCTGATTGGCTGATGGAACCCTCTTAGACAGAAGTCAGGGGGGGTTCCTGGCATTCGGGGAAAGGGGTCCCATGTGAAAACATGGGGCCTCTTTCAGTGCGAGGTCGGGTGTCCGTTTTGTTATTTTGCAAAGTACCAGGATTACAAATAGAAAAGAAGAGGAGCCATCTACACTGGATTTTGTGAGTATAATTTTTTCAACAGGTACACCATGGATTCTACATGGAGAAGAGGACCGACCCTCGTGTGAACATAGGTAAGTATGTGTATATGGAGGTGTGGATGTATGTATTAAACTTTTACTTTCAAGGTGTGTGTCTTCTGTTTTTATTGGGGTATTTTTTTAGTAGTAGTACTACAGGTACCAGCGGGCCCGGTTTTCCACTGCATGCTGGTACTTGTGGTTCTCCAAGTACCAGCTTGCGGGGGAGGCTTGCTGGGACTTGTACTTGCTACTAAAAACAATATTCATTTTTTTACAAAAAGGCTATCAGCCCCCCATCCGCAGCCCTTGGATGGGGGGGACAGCCTCGGGCTTCACCCCTGGCCCTTGGGTGGCTGGAGGGGGGGCACCCCTTGATTGAAGGGGTCCCCACTCCTCCAGGGTACCCCGGCCAGTGGTGACTAGTTGGGTATGTAATGCCAGGGCCGCAGGAACCTATATAAAAGTGTCCCCCGGCTGTGGCATTATGTATCTGGCTAGTGGAGCCCGGTGCTGGTTTCAGAAATACGGTGGACCCCTACGCTTTTTGTCCCCCGTATTTTTGGAACCAGGACCAGGCGCAGAGCCCGGTGCTGGTTGTTTAAATATGGGGGAACCCCTGACATTTTCCCCCCCATATTTTTTCAACCAGGACCGGCTCAAAGAGCCCGAGGCTGGTTTGGCTTAGGAGGGGGGACCCCACAATTTTTTTTTTTAGATTTTAACAATGATTTCTATTTTAATAAAGGTGCACAATGAAGCCCAGCACGGATCTCTCAGATCCGGCCGAGATTCATTGTGTTAAAGTCGGCAGTGTTTTACAAGTCACTCACGTAAAACACTGCAAAAAAAACCGAATGACATTGACATCGGTAAATACGAAAATGCAGAATACGACAGCTTAGTAAATTAGTCGTAATAAATTCAAAAAGTTGCAACTTTACACTTTCGATGTCATCCGTGATTGAACTTTAACCTCAGTCGGGAAAATACGAATTTTAGTAAATATACCCCACAGTTTTTGCTCTTCAACAAATATGCAGTTTTAAGACAATACACACAATGTTCTATACTTTTGTTTTCTTTTTTATGTACCTTGGCAATATGATGGTCATATGGTCGAAGACCGGACAAAGAAGCTAAATTCTTTCCTGAAATATTTTTTAACTTTACAGCACTTTTTGAAAAGTCTCTTTAAATTATTTGCACTATTAGGCGCTTTAAGCATAATATTGATCGCAACACTTACTTACGTGTGACTCACACACACACTGCCTGATACTTGTTTTAAGCAGCCACCCATATTTATGAGGAGTGCCTTTTTAAATTATTATTAATAAAAAAAAATTAAGAATTTTGTTTATTTTCCACGTGCAACTATTCTACACCAGTGCGCTTAGGGGTAATTCCAAGTTGATTGCAGCAGGATTTTTGCTAGCAATTGGGCAAAACCATGTGCAGTGCAGGGGAGGCAGATATAACATGTGCAGAGAGAGTTAGATTTGGGTGTGGTGTGTTTAATCTGCAATCTAATTTGCAGTGTAAAAATAAAGCAGCCAGTATTTACCCTTCACAGAAACAAAATAACCCACCCAAATCTTACTCTCTCTACACATGTTATATCTGCCTCCCCTGCAGTGCACATGGTTTTGCCCAATTGCTATCAAAAATCCTGCTGCGATCAACTTAAAATTACCCCCTTAGTTCTTTGGGGGATATCCTATTAGCGCCGGTAATTTGCCAGGGCTAATTGTTTAGCCAGGAGCTATCTAATTAGCTTCAATAAGCCGGCACGAGACGCAGCTTATTGGGGCTTTTGCTTCACCTACCTCAGGCAGGTGAAACCAAATTAACAGCATGTAAACGGGGCTGTTTCTACTGAAAACACACAGGTTTCACTGAACCTGTCTGTTTTCGGAAGATAGGGCATTTTTTTACAGGCGATCAATCAGGATAGCATGTAAAAAAAAAAAAAGGTGAAACATCGGGAAAAATAAATAAAAAAAACATATGTTTTTCGCACCCAATGTTTTACCGGGGCTAATAGGATATCCCCTACATGTCTTTTCTTTACAGATAGATATCACTTTGCACTGGCTGTATGTTTCCATGATGCTATTTTAGTGATCTACTGTTGTTTAGGTGTTTTCACAATATAATTTATGACTTTATGTTTCCCTTACGTCCTAGAGGATACTGGGGTCCATTTAGTACCATGGGGTATAGATGGGTCCACTAGGAACCTTGGGCACTTTAAGAAATCAATAGTGTGGGCTGGCTCCTCTCTCTATGCCCCTCCTACCAGACTCAGTTTAGAAAATGTGCCCGGAGGAGCCGGTCACGCTTATGGAAGCTCCTGAAGAGTTTTCTGCATTTCTTTTCTGTTTGTTATTTTCAGGCAGGTCTGGTTGGCATTAGTCTGTCTGCTTCGTGGGACTTTGGGGGGTGAACGGCCTAACCTCCTAATGGTCCCGTTCCCAGCTGACAGGACACTGAGCTCCTGAGGGAACCATTCGCAAGCCCCACCACCGCGAAGGTACATTCCCACAGCACGCCGCCACCCCTAACAGAGCCAGAAGTAAGAAAAGTGGTGAGTAGGCGGCCGGTGGACAGGTTAGTGGGTCTCCGGCTGTAATGGCGGCATAGGGGTATGGAGCGCAGCGCTGACATGCA
Organism: Pseudophryne corroboree; assembly: GCF_028390025.1. Classification (NCBI taxonomy): domain Eukaryota; kingdom Metazoa; phylum Chordata; class Amphibia; order Anura; family Myobatrachidae; genus Pseudophryne; species Pseudophryne corroboree. The sequence continues at coordinate 516,367,352 of NC_086445.1, forward strand.
GGCTGCATCTCCAGGCTCAGGACAACATGCTGTGTGTGTGTTCCACTGTGAGGGGCGAGCTGAGCCACTAAAAACTATACCCAAACTGGCAGTACAGCTTACAGGGGTTCTAACCAGTTCCAGAGACTTAAAAAGAACTGTTCCGACGAGGATGTCTTTATAACTCAGGCGGAACAGATGAGTAACCAATTTTTAGCAAGTGGTTATGCAGATGAGGAAGTACCCATGGCTTTAGATATAGTAAAAAAAAACTAAAGAGAGAAGACATTATTAATAGGAGGGATAATAAAAGAGAAGTAATAGATACAGAGAAATTTAAATGGTCATTTACAACAAATTTTTCCAATTTTTTTTGTTACAGAATCCAAATATAGGATAGGACTTACCTAGAGAGCCAACGTGTATATTTAGCAGGTTGCCAAATTTAAAGAATAAGTTGGTAAAAAGTTTACATTCAGGGTCACCTAAAAAAGCAACAATTCTAACTGAAGGCTTCCATAGGTGCGGTATATGTATAGGATGTAAGACTGTCCCCAATAATTTTGGGGGGAAAAAGGTTGATGTGATGATAGGAGAGAGAAAGCATTCCATCAGAGATTTTATAACTTGCCATTCAACTAACATTATTTATGGTATAGAATGTAGTTGCCACAAGTTCTATATAGGTCGCACAAGTCGCCCATTAAAAACGAGGATTAGTGAACATGTGCGCAATATATGGAAGGGTTTAGAAACCCATGCTTTGTCGCTCCATTTTAAGGAGGAACATCAATGTAATGTTAAACATACAGAGAACTATTATGGCTTGAAAAAAGTAACTAAAAATATTAGAGATCAATGTTCTGCATCTAAATTAGCACGAACAGAAATGGAAATGATATATAATTTCCAGACATTAATACCACATGGCCTCAATCATACTTGCCTACCTGACCCTCTCCATGAGGGAGAAAATGCTCTGTTCCTGGACTTTCCTGGTAATGTATGATTGCCATCACCTGTGGTGAGCTAGTTAATTGATAAGAAAGGTGTTTCACCACAGGTGAGGGCAATCATACATGACCAGGAAAGTCCAGGAACAGAGCATTTTCTCCCTCATGGAGAAGGTCAGGTAGGCAAGTATGCCTCAATAAAGATTTTGAGGTGAAGTGGTTTCTCTGATGGAATGCTGTTTCTCTCTGATTTTTTCTTATCCTCTTATCCTCTTTTATATTTTTTTGTAATTTTTATGTTTTTTTAATGTATTTTTAAGGATTTACTGTTTTTGTACTAATATGTATTTTTATGCATCCTTATATTTTTCGCCCCTTAACTGGTCCTCAAAAACATGGCCGCCCATTACATTGGATCACCACAATGGCCGCTGAGGTATAGATAGGATCCTTAATCCCCGCAAAATATCAGAGGAACGGACCTAGGGCGGAAATACGTAACCGGAAGTGACGTCATTTGGACCACATACAAAACAGGAAGTTATGTCATTTGGAACGCAAATAAGTGCCGCGACTTCCGGTATCTACGAACTATTACATTCAGCTGAACCAGGAGGATTGTATGAACACCAGGGCAAGTGGACTTTCTGATACCCATTGTGTGAATATGTAATTAGATTGAGTAGGAATTCCATGTCTGGCATTAGCTTTTTCCATGTGTGACTTCCACTTAATTGTTGGGGGTATATATATCAGGATATGTAGAAGGTCTCCTCATACCTTGAAAAAGATACCCTGTATGGTATTGAAACGCGTTGGTGAGGAGCCTGTGCGGACTGCTTTCTTGGAACTCTTACCCAGTGTGCGTGGAACATCTGTCCAGGGACGCCTGTTGCGCATTTGTCTACCTTGTTTATAGACTGATATCTTTGGTGAGAGTCCAACTTGTTTAGCCATTGTGCAAATTTTAATTTTTGAATGTAAATAAAATAGTGTTACGCTATGTAGAGTTTTCTTAAATTGGAGGATTGTGGGATAAGAAGGGAAACTGCATGACTGCCATTGTCCGCTCCACCCAGCTGCTTGATTGTCTACGATAAGTAGACCACCTCTTCTGGTAGGAGTCCATGCTATTTCTTCTCCATCATTATAAATGTAACAATACCATCTGCACTATTTTTATTGTTCTTTCTTTTTTAAAGGAATACTAATGAATCATTGATGCAAACTGTGAATCCTAAAAAAGGAGGGTAATTTATACTTTCTTTTTAAGGTGGTAGCGCCTATATATACAGTGGTTTAAAATGTTCTACTTTGTAGGGGTTCTATCCCGCCGTTAAGCATCACAAACACCTCAGCAAGTATAAAAAAAATGGGAAGAGCACACGCCATTAAGGGGGCGGGGCTTCACAATGAGCGGATCCAGCATCTCACCAGCGCCATTTTCTCTCTGCAGCTCACACTGACAAGATGGGCAGGGAAGCGCAGCTCCTCCACAAGAACTCCACATTTCCTCAACGGTACCAGGGGGTCATAGGCCCTCATTCCCAGTTGTTCGCTAGCTGCTTTCGTTTGCAGCGCAGCGATCGGGCTAAAAATTGGCACTTCTGCGTATGCGGCTCAATGCGCGTGCGCGACGTACTTTCACAAAAGCCGATGCAGTTTTACACAAGCTCTAGCGACGCTTTTCAGTCGCACTGCTGGCCGCAGAGTGATTGACAGAAAGTGGGTGTTTCTGGGAGGTGACTGACCATTTTCGGGGAGTGTGTGTAAAAACGCAGGCGTGTCAGATAAAAACGCAGGAGTGGCTGGGGAAATGTAGACGTGGCTGGGCGAACGCAGGGCGTGTTCGTAACGTCAAAACAGGAACTAAATAGTCTGAAGTGATCGCAAGGTAGGAGTAGGTCTCGAGCTACTCAGAAACTGCACAATCTTTTTTTGTAGCAGCGCTGCAAACCTTTCGTTTGCACTTCTGCTAAGCTAAGATACACTCCCAGAGGGCGGCGGCTTAGTGTTTGCACGGCTGTTAAAAGCAGCTAGCGAGCGATCAACTCGGAATGAGGGCCATAGTTAGGGGGGGTGAGCGGTGTTAGAATACAAAGCCCCTATTAAGGGTGCTTAGTCTACCACCCAGCTAAGCTTGGCATTAGCAAGAAGGGCGCTGGATCCATCACACTCTGTGTCTCCCTAGAAGGGCTCTGTGTGGGTTACTTGTGCTTAACCTTTTCCTGTGTGTGTGGGGGTGATTTCACATTTACGATGTCAAAGGAGTGTGTTTCATGCACAGTGGAGTGTTTTTCTTCCCCAGGGGGATCACTCAAGATAGTACACATTCTCAGGCTAGTGGGTCCAAACCAGCATGGTTGGATTCACTAAAAGGGATGATCTCGAATATTTCTAATAAAGGGTGGTCTTCAGTATGCCGGCTGTCGGGATCCCGGCGCACAGTATACCGGCGCCGGAATCCCGACAGCCGGCATACCAACACTTATTCTCCCTCATGGGGGTCCACAACCCCCCTGGAGGGAGAATAAAATAGCGCAGCGTGGCGAGCGCAGCGAGCCCGCAAGGGGCTCATTTGCACTCGCCACACTGTCGGTATGCCGGCGGTCGGGCTCCCGGCGCCGGTATGCTGGTCGGTGGGAGCCCGACCGCCGGCATACCATACTACACCCCTAATAAATTATCCCAGAATGAGAAAGAGACGTAATACATAAGACAGTCTGTGGATGACCTGATGAACAGAGATTCAGGCACCCCACCAGCGCCTCAGACCCCTACCATTTGTCCACAAAAGAGTACACTGGCTCAAATCCTGCTGGCTGGCACTGATGACGACTTGTGAGAGGTGGACTCAGTGGGAGGGATGCAGCTCTGTCACAAGGGGTACAGGCTCTGATAGCATCTATTAGAGACGTCCTGCAAATTCCTGATAAGATGACAGAAGAGGATGAGGAGTCTTATTTTAATGTAAAAAAAGAATTCCTCTGCTACTTTTCCTGCACCAAAAGAGTTGAATTCTCTGTTTGAAGAAACTTGGGTTAATCCTGATAAGAAGTTTCAGATCCCTAAGAGATTACTCATATCCTTTCCTTTTCCTCAGGATGATAGATCCCTCAGAGATTACTAATATCCGTCCCTTTTCCTCAGGATGAAAACCCACCGATTATTGACGCATGGGTATCTAGGTTGTCACGTAAGATAGTCTTACCTGTCCCTGGAGCAGCCTCCTTAAACACGGCTGACCGCAAAATTGAGACCACTCTCAAATCCCTGTACACAGCTGCTGGGGTGGCCCAGAGACCCACTATTGCTTGTGCATGGATCACTAGGGCCATTACTAAATGGTCAGGTAATCTAATTGACGGGTTAGATTCCTTATCCAGGGAGGAGATAGTTTTTCTCCTACAGCATATACAGGACTCTGCAAATTTTATGGTGGAGACCATAAAAGAAATTGGCTTGCTCAATGCATGCACCACTGCCATGGCAATGTCAGCACGCAGGGGCTTGTGGCTACGCCAATGGACTGCGGATGCGGATTCCAGGAAAAGCGTGGAGATGAACTAGATACGTGGATATCCAAGGCTACGGCGGGTAAGTCTACATACCTTCCTTCTGCAGCCCCTCCAGCAAGGAAGACCTACTCTGCTCCAACTCTGCAGTCCTTTTGGTCAACAAAATTCAAAAGTAAAACCAAAGGTTCTTTTACAGGCTTCAAAGGCCATAGGTAAACTCAGAAAACAAGCAACTGCAGGTTCATAGGAACAGAACTCCGGTTCTGCTTCCTCAAAGATTACAGCATGTTGGTGGACCGCACTGCCTGGGAGACAGGCAGGTGGGAGCCTGATTAAAATATTTCAGTCACATATGGGCAACATCATGCCAAGATCCCTGGATCAAAGATCTTATCGCCCAGGGCTACAGACTGGAGTTTCAGGAACTCGCACCTCACAGATTCTTAAAATCAGGCTTACCAGCTTCTCAAGAGGCAAGTGTGACTGTACAGGAAGCAATTCAAAAACTGGTACAGACTTCAGTTCCACTTCAGCTGCAAAACAAGGGTTATTATTCCAACCTGTTTGTGGTACCGAAACCGGTGGGTTCGGTAAGGCCCATTTTAAACCTCAAGTCACTGAACCGATACTTACGGGTGTTCAAGTTCAAGATGGAGTCTCTGAGAGCGGTGATCTCAGGCCTGGAGGAGGGGAGATTCCTGGTGTCTCTGGATATCAAGGATGCGTACCTTCATATTCCAATTTGGCCACCTCATCAGGCTTATCTAAGGATTGCATTACAGGACTGTCACTACCAGTTCCAGGCCATGCCATTTGGCCTCTCCACGGCACCGAGGGTGTTCACCATGGTAATGGCAGAGATGATATTTCTCCTCCACAAACAAGGAGTGAACATAATACTGTACCTGGACGATCTTCTGATAAAAGCACCATCCAGGGGGAGGTTGTTGGACAACATTGCCCTCTCAACCCGACTACTCCAGGATCACGGGTGGATTCTGAACCTACCAAAATCTCACCTGGAACCAACATGGAGGCTTCTGTTCCTGGGGATGATTACTGGATATGAAGGCTCAATAGGTATTCCTTCCATTAGAAAAGGCATTGATAATCCAGTCAATGGTGCGGGATGTTCTAAAACCAACCCGGATATCGGTGCAACTATGCATTCGCCTTCTGGGGAAGATGGTAGCCTCTTACGAGGCACTGCAGTACGGAAGGTCTCACACAAGGACCTTCCAGCTGGATCTGTTGGACAAATGATCCGGATCGCATCTTCACATGCACCAGACGATATGTCAGTCGCCAAAAGCTAGGGTTTCCCTTCTGTGGTGGCTTCAGACTTCTCACCTGACCGAGGGCCGAAGGTTCGGGATTCAAAATTGGATTCTGCTAACAACAGACGCAAACCTAAGAGGTTGGGGAGCAGTTACCCAAGGGGAACAGTTCCAAGGAAAATGGTCAAGTCAGGAAACCATTCTTCCAATCAATATTCTGGAACTAAGGGCCATATACAACGCCCTTCTGCATGCATCACATCTTCTTCAAGATCACACCATTCAGGTTCAGTTGGACAATGTGATGGCGGTAATGTACATAAACCCAGTGGCGGAACTGTGGGAGGCAATGGAGTCGGCTGCCGCTGGGCTCCTGACCTGCAGGGGGCACTTCTCCATTGCCTCCCACCCAGGAGCAGATTTACCGCTAAACAACCAAACCAGCTGCCTAGGGCCCGACAGGTCCAAGGGGCCCAGCCAGTGCTTAATTGTCTAGGAGTAAATTCGCTAATGCTCCCCAGTGTAACGCCTGCCAGCAGTGTCAGCCAGCTCACCCGCCGCCCGCCTCCGCTGAGGCTCATACATACCTTCTCCAGCTACGGACATTGTCACCTTTCCCACTTCCCTCTCCTGAACAAAAAAGCTGATCAGAGGCAGAAATGCCAGAGACAATGGGGCTCCTGTTGTGAAGGGGGTACAGGATGCATAACAGTGACCGGCATAGGACCGTAGATATCCCCTATCCTGAAAGGCTAGCCATTTTGGATGATCCTGTTCGATCCCGAAGACCCGCATCTCCCCTGAAAGGTGAGATTTCCAGCTTTTAGGAACCGTTGTCAGCTTGTTGATAGACCCATGGGCCGCGGAGATATCTGCCTGCAAAACTATAAAACCGCATTTTTTTCCCGACCGGAGACAGGCTCCAGGGGGACCCTTGTGTCGGTCTCTTCCCATTCCGGCATTTCCAGTCCGATCCTGGCGACCCAGGTGTCCCCTGAAAGAGGAGAGTCCCTGCTTTTTGGACCTGTCATCTGATTTTTGATAGGACATGGGGTCGCGGAGATATCTGGCTGCAAAGTGGGCGGGACCGTGCATTATCTATAGGGAAATTAAATAAAGCTCTCTGTTTGTGGAACATTTATTCCTCGTCTTCGCTGGAAATCTCCAGTTCTGTAAAACTTAGAATTTGCTTGAGACACTCAAAATTTAAAGGAGACTCTCAGCTTCCAGGTGACCCTGGATCCAAGTTTCTACCTCTAATAGAACCAGAGATATCCTGCTTCACGCACCGGGTCCTAGTGCCAGCTCCACACTAGAGATAAGTCCGGTTTCCTTGGTCGCATTTGTTTGACCTTTGACCCCTGATACCTCTGGAAACACCAGCCAGATCTACTTGACCCAGGTACCATCCGATAGCTGAGTCTCTCTTATTCAAAAACCAGTGAAATCTAAATTTTAGACCCCCCAGGCTACGGAGCTATCCCCCGCAGAAGTGACCACCCCCCTCCTGAAAATATGGATTATTGAGCCCACCCCCACTGGTCTCCACCATTGTGTGTTCCAGATCAACCTACCCCCACCTACAAGTCAGTGAGGGCGCTTATCTTGTCTTTCCATCCCTGACACCCTCTCGCTCTGCCATCTTTTATTCTCTCACTTTCCCTGATACAATTTTCTTTCTCGCTCCTCTCTTGGTCTCTCTCTTCCTGACACCCCTCTTTCTCTATCCCTGATACTCTCTCGCTCTGACAGGGGGGGTCAGAGAATGTGGGGGAAGAAGAGAGGGGGAGATAGTGAGACAGTGTCAGGGATAGAGATGGGGTGTCAGGAAGAGAGACAGAGAGACACACAAGAGAGAGGGTGTCAGGGAAAGTAAGGGAATGAGAGAAAGAGAAGGGACACCCTCTTTACCTCTCTTACTTCTCTCTTTACCTTGATACCTTATCTCTCTTTCATTCTTCCCTTTCTCCTCCTTTCTGATAAAGCTGATTATCTTTACAGGAATGAAAGCTATACCTTAAACACACCTTAAATAAACTTTAAACCTTTAGCCGCTGTGGCCGCTATACTTAATTCACACTACGCACCTTTTACGCTATTAGCGGAAAAGGGTTCCGTAGTGTACGGACTTTGCGTACACACGCCGCGCTGACGATACAAAGTACTCGCAGGCATACACACCCAGAGATACACTTTAAACCTTCTACAGCAATGCTATGCAATAATAGTAATAATACACTTTAAACCTTAGCAGGGCAATGAGCACACGACACCAATTGTGAGTTTACCGCTGGGTTCCGACACCACAGTGGATTATTTCTGAAAGGGGGTTTACAATACAAATTATACACTACAATACAAGACAATATATATAACAGAATAATGGCTACAGTCAATGTACATACGTGAGAATATTCGCGTGCGCTTCCTGGTCCAGTCCTCCGTAATCAAATAGATAACGTTGTGAGTCTTGTGTCTGGCCGGCCTGCAGCAGGCTTTATTTATACAAGTCTTCCAAAAGCAATACAATGGATACTGTAATCCCTTTGTCCATTGGACACAGGGATGCACTTTTACAGTACAGGAGAGGTCATAGGTTGATTTGAAAAGGTAGGCGATGTCTTTCTCAACTGCTCTTGTGGGTGGTCTCCTCTGGATTCCCGCCGCATACATAATATACAGTAAATACAGTTTATATGTATATTCTGCTTCTGCAGACTAACACCGGAATGTTACCCTTAAAATACCCTACAGCTGGATACCAAATACCACCTTATAACCTTAGTCTGTCCCCTCTTATCCTGTAAAGGTGAATCCCTTTGATCTGCAACCATTTAAACAGCTATAACTTTCTGATGTGGTGCAAGGAGACTATGTGTACATTGTGCACTATTTGGATTAAATATGTAATGTGTTCTGATGGCCCTCCATGCGTACACAAACCCTGCCGTAAATACCCATACCACGCGCCGATGCGCAGGACCGCGGGAGCGACCATACGCAAAGTGCGTACACGTGCGTACACGTGCACGCACTGCAGAACAAGTGCACGCGCAGTGGGCATGTGTTTGCAGTTTATACGTGCTGTGTGTTCTTCAATATTTTCCACCCTTTGGCAGTCACCAATAACTGCCACTATCTAATCACTAAACAGAAAAAATATCAATACAATATCTACAGACGACTGGATGGTCGGAGGAGAGTTGTAGGTGGGAAATGTATGACCTAGTGGGATAGTAAAAAGCATGTATGTATGACTCCATGTCTGAGGGGCATGTATCATCGTGCCGTATATGTTTTAGATAAGCTTCGAGGTATTGCGAAGTATACATTAAATCCTTCTTATCCCGTATTAAGGGTCTGTAAGTGGGCCGACAAACACTACCGAGCTCTTTTCGGCTTATTGTTCCAACAAATGGGGTGCACATTTAGTTGATGATACATGGAGGGGGAACATATGTGAGTGCTAATATATGTGGATATCACCTGTCGACTATGTGTGTCATTAACTGAAGGTTGTAGAGATGAAGATAAGACACATATCTAAAATACATTCACATAACATTTACATAAACATTCTTGGGTAAGGCTGATGTCTTTTCCGGATGGGTGTATCTGGGCAGAGGGGGAGACAAAGGAAAAACGGGTGAAAGAAACAGGCCATGGAATTCAGTTGCAATCCTTATCATAACACTGTCTCTATGGATGGGTCGTAAATTAAATCGGCTGCTATAACAATGCCCTCGCTCCTTAAACTCATCAAATTTGTGCCGTGCTTGCGCCGCGTCAGAATTCGAACACACCTAAATATCAAGCCAATAATTATGACGACTCCCAGGATACAAAGGAGAAACTTTCCTACACTCATAATAACATTTTGAGCCCACTCTCCTAATCCTGAGAACCAATTTCGTGGGTTCAACCATGAGACCCAGCCAGTCAGCTCATTACCCACAGCGGTTAGGGTAAGGTTGTGTCTCCTCCGGAACTCCCACTTCAACGGCAAGATATCGTCCTTCTTTTGATCGATGATCTCCGTGGGGTCGTTAGTGCTGTTTGTAATATACGTACAGCACTTCACACCATACTGAGTTGCCAAAGTGACACAGTACCCACCCGTCACGGCTGTGATATAATTAAGGACCATCCTGTGCTGGATCAGTTTCGTCTTGTAAGCTTGTAACTCCCTTCCCGTATACCTGAAGGTGTCGTAATACATCTCAGTGATATTATCTATCAAGTTCGCTAGCGCATGGATATACCTATAATTTATAATTCCTCTGGCAGTACGGATGATGTCTAATGCGAGAAGGAATTGAATCCCGGTGGATTCGTGGATCAAATCAGAGGCTACGTGCTCTGTCCTCTCTGAGGTGTCTCTTGACGATGTGTTCATAGTGAGTATGAGTATAAGGAGCCTGAGCACCGCGGTGAATATCTTTCATCTTATCATGGGTTATGGTCATGACCTCTGGCAACAATCTTCCAACATAACACAATCCCTTTGAGTTCGGGGCAAGCCACTTATACGCCTTCCTCCCACATATGAAATAGGCATCATCGGGGAGAACATAGGGGACAGAATATGACATTACCATATTACAAACTTTCCAAGTGGAAAACTCAATCCCTAGTTCTCCCATCTGCTCAGTACAAGTATCGGGCTGGATGATATGAGCACGGTACCCTGGTGATACTTCTCCAACCCACATGGTCTTGCTTCCTCGAGGGTACCTATACCGAAAATACCTTCCACTGTTGGCTATTTGGCATACAAGTTCAGAGTCTATGGGTATCCTATCAGCTCTGTGCGAAAAGGCTATTGTCTGGTTATTCCACGTCACTTCCCAATTTCCCGGTTTTCGGTAATTGGAAATATTGAAACATAATAAGGATCTATCTACATGATACTGGTGGAGCTTCAAACTAGGGGGCCTAGAAATATTGAATTTCTTGCCCACCGGTCTCCCACCCCGTAATTCGAGTACCTCATCTATTGCTAAAGGGTACGGTACTAATCCTGACTTGCTCTGACCTTGAGGTACTTGTGAGCACACCCAGCATTCTGTCTGGTTTAAGACCTTACCCACTAGTGAGTGGTAATCACTCAATGGATGACGGTCCATGTTGATATTAAGGCTGGACTGACATCTCTGGATGCACCCATCCTCGACTATGTTCTCACAATTCCTACAAATGCAATTTTCCTCAGCCAATAATCCTTCACAGTGCCTCTGAGCTCCCTGACTACCAGATCGCTTTCTGATACTCACCTTTGCTCGAGTGATGTGTTGCTCTTGAGATTCTACAAATCCATCCCCGCCATCAGAACCCATTCCAGATCCTTTCTCGACCTCTCTGGGACCCTCACCGAAACAGACTGTTCTGGTCAACCACACTATTAACAGGAAAACCCGGAACGCAGTCTCTTGGGGTAAGTCCATCTTGTTAAGGGAAGAGAAGGGAAACAAGAAGGGGGGAGAAAGAGAGGAAGAGAAGGAGGGTAGTGGGGAATGGAGAAAATAAAAAAAACTGGTGCGACAACCGCCTCTGGTCTTGTTGTTCTCCGCGCTCAGGTGCCGTCTTAACAGTACTGCCTCTCAACCTTCCCGGAACAGACACTCCAGTGATACGATGTTCTCTATACTCTGCTCTTTGTCACGGGTTCTCTCTGGGTCAGAGACCTTTCTGTAGGGAACATAAATCTTGCATTTCAATGTGTTTAACTGTTGTGTATTATCAGTTGTGTGAAGTGAACCATCTTTGGAAAGTGAAAAGAGAGGGGAAATAATAAAAAGAAAATTTGTCAGATTTGCGTTCACCATCAGGGTGTCACACCATCATGTATATCGGTATCTATGCACAGCCTCCCTTCACCAGTATTTCCATTCTCCACCCTTTGTGCATGGCCAGGCACACTGATACTGGTGTCCCTATGCTGGTGAGATATAATGGGTTTGGGCAGAAATCTGAAAAGACCGAGTAGGCATGTGACGTTTGAACTGTAATCCTGTCGGTGAACTTAAGAGATGAAGAGGAAACTTTGAAGACAAATCACAGAGTTTAGTAACAGATAAGTTTGTAGAGGCAAAGAAGATTTTACAAAGTTTGACATCTGGATTGGGCACTACGGGGAATGATTCCCTAATCGGTCTGTTCCCCTAAAAAAAAATCTATGTGTGTTATATCTCTACTGGGACTATCCCAGCCATCAATCCAGTGTCTTGTCCATTCTAAGTTCATAGGGAACCCGGTATCTTTGAGATAATTTCCTCTACCTGTGATGGACATGCATCTAAAACAGTGAAATGCAACATTAGTCTTCGTGGGTATCAAACATATTTTGTGCTTCCTGGGTGGGAGTACTCTATATGTATACCATCTCTAACAAAACTCCTGTTAAGTTACTTAGAGGTCACTTCTGCTACAGAGAGAAGCAGAAGTTTAGAGGCCTCCTCCTAACCACAGTAAGTTCTGTCAAAAGGGTAAAGTTGCATTTATTCTGTTCTTCCCATTAACCGAATCTGTGTTTTTCTATACTGCATCGTGATTCCTTACTATATGTCCCTTGATCCCGTCTATGTGTTTAATAACGTGGCTTGTTTTCTCTGTCTAGGGGTCTATATTGGCTATGTGTTCTACTATACCTACAATCTCTGGCAAAATGCCCTTCCTTCCTACAAATGTAGCATGTTCTCTGTCTTTTCCAAACAGCAGGGGTCTGGGGTTTAGGCTGATGAGACTTTGGTGTAAGAGCCTGTATACTTTCAATCCTCAGCCTCTCCTCCTGTTGTTTTCTACGCCTAACAATATTCTTGTGGTGTACAATTGCACACTCTCTAAGGCAAGCTACTGTGACTCCTCTCCAATTAGGCAAAGATGTTTGTACTCTGTCCCTTACTGTCTTATCGAGTCCGTCCATTAGCACAGAGACAGCCACCTCCCTGTAATTCGTATCGTTCCCTGTATCCGATACCCCCATGTATCTATCCATTATTTGCAGGGCCCGATGGAAATATTCAGATGTCATTTAATTTTCCCTCTGTTTTATGGAGAAAATTCTTCTCCACTTAACAGTTGTGGGGAAATACAACTCTAGTTGCCTGTTAATTTGCTCAAGTTCTCCTGATTGTGTTTGTCAGTCATAAGACTATCCGACTCTAATCTACAATCAGTGATACATTTTTGAGTGTCAATATTAGGGGATAGGCACGCTTTCAAAAGTATCCGCCAGTGTTTGTTTGTCGGTTTATACGCATTACCCAGATCTCTGATAAATTTCTGACATCTAGCTAAATCCTTCCGAGGGTCGGGGAATTCTGAAATGATTGATCGCAGCTCATCTCTGGGCCACGGGCAATACATTGCATTATTCCTGGTGAGGACTACTCCCTGACTATCGGTTCCCCCATTGGGAGTTACTGTTCCCAAGACAGGGTGTAATTCTACCATTCCGTTCCTGATTTGTTTACTGTGAGGTGTTGTTGTCTCTGCGCAATGAGCTGTCTCACACTTACCGGTAGCTGTGACCTCACTAGTTCTTTTATTTGGGAATATTGTTACTGCACTACCTGGTTGGACAGGCCCCACCTGATTGTCCTGCAAAGTGACTGCTTGGAGGAGAGCTGCGATTTGGCTGGATCCTTCATCTTTCGGTGACCTATAACCTGGAAAAGACTTCAAAACAGGATGCAACTTGCAAAAATTAGGGTTAATACATTGATTTTGCATACTGCTATCGTTTACGGATATACCATTGACTGTAGCCATCTCTTCCCCTTCGACCTGTGTCGACACTGGTGTGTTTGTGTTCTCATTCCCGCTAGGTTTTGAACCTGTTTTGCGAATTTGTTCTCTTTGCATATCCCCCTCCTGTTGCCATAATTTTAAACAATCATTATGTCTAATCCTTTGTTTTCTGGATTTTTGAAGACATATTTTACTGCTTACATTCTGCAATACCTCTGGTTCAAAGCTGCCCACCTTAGGGAATGGTTCCCTATCTTTGTCAGTCACACATTCCCATTCAGACAAAAAGTCTTCAATACTTTTTCCTTTAAACTCCGCTGACCCCATGGGCCGAGGCTCTACAACCTGAACCCTGGTTAAACGTCCCTTACTTGAGCAACTGGCTCCCATAATTGTGGGCCTTTTCCCACAAACGCCAAAATACTCAATATAAGGTAACGGTGAAAGTTCTCCGAGCGCTCTTCACCCGCTCACCGCCCACGTTGGCCAGTACTACCATACACTGTCAATAGCGAAGGCAATGTACCCAACTTAGGGCCCTATGTGACCTATATTTCTCTGACGTCCTAAGTGGATGCTGGGACTCCGTAAGGACCATGGGGAATAGCGGCTCCGCAGGAGACTGGGCACAACTAAAGAAAGCTTTAGGACTACCTGGTGTGCACTGGCTCCTCCCACTATGACCCTCCTCCAGACCTCAGTTAGAATCTTGTGCCCGGCTGAGCTGGATGCACACTAGGGGCTCTCCTGAGCTCCTAGAAAGAAAGTATATTTTAGGTTTTTTATTTACAGTGAGATCAACTGGCAACAGACTCACTGCAGCGAGGGACTAAGGGGAGAAGAAGCGAACCTACCTAACTGGTGGTAGCTTGGGCTTCTTAGGCTACTGGACACCATTAGCTCCAGAGGGATCGACCACAGGACCCGACCTCGATGTTCAGTCCCGGAGCCGCGCCGCCGGCCCCCTTACAGAGCCAGAAGCAAGAAGTGTTCCGGAAAATCGGCGGCAGAAGACTTCTGTCTTCAACAAGGTAGCGCACAGCACTGCAGCTGTGCGCCATTGCTCCTCATGCACACCTCACAACCCGGTCACTGATGGGTGCAGGGCGCTGGGGGGGGGGCGCCCTGAGGGCAATATAATACACCTTGGCTGGCAAATCATCACAATATATAGTCCCAGGGCTATATATGTGATAAATTACCCCTGCCAGAATCCATAAAAAAAGCGGGAGAAAAGTCAGCCGAAAAAGGGGCGGGGCTATCTCCCTCAGCACACTGGCGCCATTTTTTCTTCACAGTGCAGCTGGAAGACAGCTCCCCAGGCTCTCCCCTGTAGTTTTCAGGCTCAAAGGGTTAAAAAGAGAGGGGGGGCACTAAATTTAGGCGCAATATGTGTATACAAGCAGCTATTGGGGGAAAAATCACTCAGTTATAGTGTTAATCCCTGCATTATATAGCGCTCTGGTGTGTGCTGGCAGCATTCCCTGTGTGTGTGCGGTGTGTCGGTACGGCTGTGTCGACATGTTGGATGAGGAAGGTTACGTGGAGGCGGAGCAGAGGCTGATAAATGGGATGTCGCCCCCTGTGGGGCCGACATCAGAGTGGATGGATAGGTGGAAGGTATTAACCGACAGTGTCAACTCCTTACATAAAAGGCTGGATGACGTAACAGCTGTGGGACAGCCGGCTACTCAGCCCGCGCCTGCCCAGGCGTCTCAAAGGCCATCAGGGGCTCAAAACACGCCCGTTACCTCAGATGGCAGACACAGATGTCGGCACGGAGTCTGACTCCAGTGTCGACGAGGTTGAGACATATACACAATCCACTAGGAACATCCGTTGCATGATCTCGGCAATGAAAAATGTGTTACACATTTCTGACATGAACCCATGTACCACATAAAAGGGGTTTTATGTTTGGGGAGAAAAAGCAGCCAGTGTTTTGTTCCCCCATCAGATGAGTGAATGAAGTGTGTAAAGAAGCGTGGTTTCCCCCGATAAGAAACTGGTTATTTCTAAAAAGTTACTGCTGGCGTACACTTTCCCGCCAGAGGATAGGTCACGTTGGGAGATATCCCTAGGGTGGATAAGGCGCTCACACGTTTGTCAAAAAAGGTGGCACTGCCGTCTTGGGATACGGCCACTTTGAAGGAGCCTGCTGATAAAAAGCAGGAGGCTATCCTGAAGTCTGTATATACACACTCAGGTACTATACTGAGACCTGCATTTGCCTCAGCATAAATAGTGCTGCTGCAGCGTGGTCTGATACCCTGTCAGATAATATTAATACCCTAGACAGGGATAATATTTTGCTAACATAGAGCATATTAAAGACGTCGTCTTATATATGAAGGATGCACAGAGGGATATTTGCCGGCTGGCATCCAGAATTAATGCAATGTCCATTCTGCCAGGAGGGTATTAGAGACCCGGCAGTGGACAGGTGATGCTGCCTTTAAAAGGCACATGGAGATTCTGCCTTATAAGGGTGAGGAATTGTTTGGGGATGGTCTCTGGGACCTCGTATCCACAGCAACAGCTGGGAAGAAATTTTTTTACCTCAGGTTTCCTCACAGCCTAAGAAAGCACCGTATTTTCAGGTACAGTCCTTTCGGCTTCAGAAAAGCAAGCGGGTCAAAGGCGCTTCCTTTCTGCACAGAGACAAGGGATGAAGGAAAAAGCTGCACCAGACAGCCAGTTCCCAGGATCAAAAATCTTCCCCCGCTTCCTCTGAGTCCACCGCATGACGCTGGGGCTCCACAGCGTCTCGGGAACTTCAGGGACCAGTGGGCTTGCCCACAGGTGGATCCCTAGGTTCTGCAAGTAGTATCACAGGGATACAGGCTGGAGTTTGAGGCGACTCCCCCTCGCCGTTACCTCACATCAGCCTTGCCTGCTGCCCTCGGAGAAAGGGAGGTAGTACTGGCGGCAATTCACAAGCTGTACTTCCAGCAGGTGAAATCAAGGTACCCCTCCTTCAACAAGGCCGGGGTTACTATTCCAAAATGTTGTGGTACCGAAACCAGACGGTTCGGTGAGACCCATTCTAAAATTGAAATCCTTGAACACTTATATACGAAGGTTCAAGTTCAAAATGGAATCGCTCAGGGCGATTATTGCAAGCCTGGAGAATTTCATGGTATCACTGGACATCAAGGATGCTTACCTGCATGTCCTTATTTACCCTCTTCACCAGGAGTACCTCAAAATTGTGGTACAGGATTGTCATTACCAATTCCAGACGTTGCCGTTGGTCTGTCCCCGGCACCGAGGGTATTTACCAAGGTAATGGCCGAAATAATTATCCCGTACTTGGACGATCTCCTTATAAAGGCGAGGTCCAGGGAGCAGTTGTTCGTCGGAGTAGCACTATCTCGGGAAGTGTTACAACAGCACGGCTGGATTCTGAATATTCCAAAGTCGCAGCTGGTTCCTACGACGCGTCTACTGTTCCTGGGTATGGTTCTGGACACAGAACAGGATAAAAAGGGTTTCTCCCGGAGGAGAAGTCCAAGGAGTTGTCGTCTCTAGACAGAGACCTCCTAATACAAATACAGGTGTCGGTGCATCAATGCACGCGAGCCCTGGGAAAGATGGTAGCTTCTTACGAAGAAATTCCATTCGCCAGGTCCCATGCAAGGATCTTCCAGTGGGATCTGTTGGACAAGTGGTCCGGGTCGCATCTTCAGATGCATCGGCGGATAACCCTGTCTCCAAGGGCCAGGGTGTCGCTGTTGTGGTGGCTGCAGAGTGCTCATCTTCTAGGGGGCCGCAGATTCGGCATACAGGACTGGGTCCTGGTGACCACGGATGCCAGCCTTCGAGGCTGAGGGGCAGTCACACAGGGAAGAAACTTCCAAGGACTATGGAAAAGTCAGGAGACTTCCCTACACATAAATATTCTGGAACTAAGGGCCATTTACAATGCCCTAAGTCAGGCTAGACCCCTGCTTCAACACCGGCTGGTGCTGATCCAGTCAGACAACATCACGGCGGTCGCTCATGTAAACCGACAGGGCGGCACAAGAAGCAGGATGGCGATGGCAGAAGCCACAAGGATTCTCCGATGGGCGGAAAATCATGTGTTAGCACTGTCAGCAGTGTTCATTCCCGGAGTGGACAACTGGGAAGCAGACTTTCTCAGCAGACACGACCTCCACCCGGGAGAGTGGGGACTTCATCCAGAAGTCTTCCAAATGATTGTACACCGTTGGGAAAGGCCACAGGTGGACATGATGGCATCCCGCCTCAACAAAAAGCTACAAAGATATTGCGCCAGGTCAAGGGACCCTCAGGCGATAGCTGTGGACGCTCTGGTAACACCGTGGGTGTACCAGTCGGTGTATGTGTTCCCTTCTCTGCCTCTCTTACCCAGGGTAATGAGAATAATAAGAAGGAGAGGAGTAAGAACTATACTCATTGTTCCGGATTGGCCAAGAAGAGCTTGGTACCCAGAACTCCAAGAAATTATCTCAGAGGACCCATGGCCTCTGCCGCTCAGACAGGACCTGCTGCAGCAGGGGGCCTGTCTGTTCCAAGACGTACCGCGGCTGCGTTTGACGGCATGGCGGTTGAACGCCGGATCCTGAAGGAAAAGGGCATTCCGGAGGAAGTTATCCCTACGCTAATTAAAGCTAGGAAAGAAGTGAACGCAAACCATTATCACCGCATATGGCGGAAATATGTTGCGTGCTGTGAGGCCAGGAAGGCCCCAAAGGAGGAATTTCAGCTAGGTCGATTTCTGCACTTCCTACAGTCAGGGGTGACTATGGGCCTAAAATTGGGTTCCATTAAGGTCCAGATTTCGGCTCTATCGATTTTCTTCCAAAATAGAACTGGCTTCACTGCCTGAAGTTCAGACTTTTGTTAAGGGAGTGCTGCACAGTCAGCCCCCGTTTGTGCCTCCAGTGGCACCGTGGGATCGCAACGTGGTGTTGGATTTCCTGAAGTCGCATTGGGTTGAGCCACTTAAATCCGTGGAGCTACAATACCTCACGTGGAAAGTGGTCATGCTGTTGGCCTTGGCGTCGGCCAGGCGTGTATCAGAATTGGCGGCTTTGTCATGTAAAAGCCCTTATCTGATTTTTTATATGGATAAGGCGGAATTGAGGACTCGTTCCCAATTTCTTCCTAAGGTGGTATCAGTTTTTCATGTGAACCAACCTATTGTGGTGCCTGCGGCTACTTGGGACTTGGAGGATTCCAAGTTACTGGACGTAGTCAGGGCCCTGAAAAGTATATGTTTCCAGGACGGCTGGAGTCAGGAAAACTGACTCGCTATTTATCCTGTATGCACCCAACAAGCTGGGTGCTCCTGCTTCTAAGCAGACTATTGCTCGCTGGATCTGTAGCACGATTCAACTTGCACATTCTGCGGCTGGACTGCCGCACCCTAAATCTGTAAAAGCCCATTCCACGAGGAAAGTGGGCTCTTCTTGGGCGGCTGCCCGAGGGGTCTCGGCTTTACAAATTTGCCGAGCTGTTACTTGGTCGGGTTCAAACATTTTTGCAAGAGTCTACAAGTTTGATACCCTGGCTGAGGAGGACCTAGAGTTTGCTCATTCGGTGCTGCAGAGTCATCCGCACTCTCCCGCCCGTTTGGAAGCTTTGGTATAATCCCCATGGTCCTTACGGAGTCCCAGCATCCACTTAGGACGTCAGAGAAAATAAGATTTTACTCACCGGTAAATCTATTTCTCGTAGTCCGTAGTGGATGCTGGGCGCCCATCCCAAGTGCGGATTGTCTGCAATACTTGTTTATAGTTATTGCCTAACTAAAGGGTTATTGTTGAGCCATCTGTTGAGAGGCTCAGTTATATTTCATACTGTTAACTGGGTATAGTATCACGAGTTATACGGTGTGATTGGTGTGGCTGGTATGAGTCTTACCCGGGATTCAAAATCCTTCCTTATTGTGTCAGCTCTTCCGGGCACAGTATCCTAACTGAGGTCTGGAGGAGGGTCATAGTGGGAGGAGCCAGTGCACACCAGGTAGTCCTAAAGCTTTCTTTTGTTGTGCCCAGTCTCCTGCGGAGCCGCTATTCCCCATGGTCCTTACGGAGTCCCAGCATCCACTACGGACTACGAGAAATAGATTTACCGGTGAGTAAAATTTTATTTTACTGGAAGTTTTTAGGAATAACTTACCCTTTCTAGTAAAGTATTGGCCGTTGGAGATTTTCCTGAGAGAGACCAGCGAAAACTCCCTATGCACTTTATTATACACAAATCACGCTTGCGTATGTTCTATACAGCGCTGGTGATACCGCGATTTTATGCAAAAGCTCGTAAAAAGGATATCACGTTGCGCTATATATCGCACCCACAAACGCGCGGTCCAATCGCACAGCGTATAGGTACTTGTTACTTATCTGCCGTACGACCACTGGAATCGATTTTCAGGCTGCGAAACCTCAGCCGGAGCGTATAAAAAAAAAACTATATGGGTCACAACACTTCACAATTCCCTACCACGTTCCTATAAGTCTCCTCACGACTAACGTATTAAACCTTATATTAACGTGAGTCAGCCGCCTCACGCCACCAAGTCTCCACTCACTTGATGTACCACACACCGAGATTCCAAATTCCGTGGTTCAAATTTCCACTCGCTCCTGCGTTCGCTCACTCAATTACACTTTGGTTTTTCTGTACAGAAAATGATCATTCATTCAGACAAGCAGCTTTACTCCCAGAGGCAATACAGTAAACAAGGGTTTTATACTAAACTTTGGAAGCTGGGCAATCTTGTGTTATTGTAGCGTGGCTACTGTCTCACCTTTAAACTAAACGAACTATTGTGTAATTTGTACTTAGCGACCGTATTCTTATGCAATTTGCGTAAACACGCGACTGTGCTTACGCCGCGTGTGCAGTTCCGTACCTTGTCCGAGACACGTGCACAAAACCGTACGTCCGCAATAGCACAAATCACACAATTTCTATAAATGTGAGCAATATTAACTATAATTGCTCACTTAACACGCCACACAGTTTCTTTTCTGTATAAACCTTTATAACTAGGCCAGACTGCGTTTGTGTTTTATACTTCCTTCCTTAATATTTATATTACGAATCTAGTAATCTGAATGTTATGGCAACAATGTGGGAGAGTATGCACAGTGTATGGGTGTACACTTTTGTTGTGTACGCATTTGGCGCCAAAAATAAATTCACAGATTTTAAATAACTTTTTACCTGCTTACCTTACGAGTTCTTACCAGCATCCCTACAAACCATACAGATTAGACACTATCTAATCAGCAATTAAGTAGGGTTTTCAGTATATCCACCAACCAAGAAAAGGATACGTAGGATCCCCGTCCACCCTTATGCTGATAGATTATGTCTGCTTGTGACCTGTTAAGCAGTAAAAATGTGGAAAATCGGACAATGCCCCCAATTGATAAAGCTGATTATCTTTACAGGAATGAAAGCTATACCTTAAACACACCTTAAATACACTTTAAATCTTTAGCCGCTGTGGCCGCTATACTTAATTCACACTACGCACCTTTTACGCTATTAGCGTAAAAGGGTTCCGTAGTGTACGGACTTTGCGTACACACGCCGCGCTGACGGTACAAAGTACTCGCAGCGCATACACACCCAGAGATACACTTTAAACCTTCTACAGCAATGCTATGCAATAATAGTAATAATACACTTTAAACCTTAGCAGGGCAATGAGCACACGACACCAATTGTGAGTTTACCGCTGGGTTCCGACACCACAGTGGATTATTTCTGAAAAGGGGTTTACAATACAAATTATACACTACAATACAAGACAATATATATAACAGAATAATGGCTACAGTCAATGTACATACGTGAGAATATTCGCTTGCGCTTCCTGGTTCAGTCCTCCGTAATCAAATAGATAACGTTGTGAGTCTTGTGTCTGGCCGGCCTGCAGCAGGCTTTATTTATACAAGTCTTCCAAAAGCAATACAATGGATACTGTAATCCCTTTGTCCATTGGACACAGGGATGCACTTTTACAGTACAGGAGAGGTCATAGGTTGATTTGAAAAGGTAGGCGATGTCTTTCTCAACTGCTCTTGTGGGTGGTCTCCTCTGGATTCCCGCCGCATACATAATATACAGTAAATACAGTTTATATGTATATTCTGCTTTTGCACATAACTATCCGCAGGAACATGCGATCTTCCGCAGACCAACACCGGAATGTTACCCTTAAAATACCCTACAGCTGGATACCAAATACCACCTTATAACCTTAGTCTGTCCCCTCTTATCCTGTAAAGGTGAATCCCTTTGTTCTGCAACCATTTAAACAGCTATAACTTTCTGATGTGGCGCAAGGAGACTATGTGTACATTGTGCACTATTTGGATTAAATATGTAATGTGTTCTGATGGCCCTCCATGCGTACACAAACCCTGCCGTAAATACCCATACCACGCACCGATGCGCAGGACCGCGGGAGCGACCATACGCAAAGTGCGTACATGTGCACGCACTGCAGAACAAGTGCACGCGCAGTGGGCATGTGTGTGCAGTTTATACGTGCTGTGTGTTCTTCAATATTTTTCGACTTTGACATTTCTCTCCCTCAACCCCCTTCCCCCACCCCCCCCACCAACACACACACCTTTCTCTTTTTGTCTATCTAGCTATCTATAGGGGGGCACCAACATTTATCTTGCCTCTGGGCGCCTGGGACAAACTTACGCCACTGCATAAACCGACAGGGCAGAACAAACAAGTTGATCGCAGCAGGATTTTTGATAGCAACTGGGCATAACCATGTGCACTGCAGGGGAGGCAGATATAATATGTGCAGAGAGAGTTAGATTTGGGTGTGGTGTGTTTAATCTGCAATCTAATTTGCAGTGTAAAAATAAAGCAGCCAGTATTTACCCTGCACAGAAATAAAATAACCCACCCAAATCTAACTCTCTCTGCACGTGTTATATCTGCCTCCCCTGCAGTGCACATGGTTTTGCCCAGTTGCTATCAAAAATCCTGCTGCGATCAACTTGGAATTACCCCCAAAGAGCAGTAATGTCAGAGGTAACAAGGATTCTCCTCTGGCAGAAAGACACGCTGTGGCATTGTCGGCAATCTTCATTCCGGGAGTAGACAACTGGGAAGCAGACTTCCTCAGCAGACACAACCTCTACCCAGGAGTGTGGGGCCTTCACCTGGAGGTGCTCGGGTGCTTGACTCGTCGGTGGCGAATTACACATATCGACATGATGGCCTCTCGTCTCCACAAGAAGCTCAAGCGGTATTGTTCCAGGTCGAGAGACCCACAGGCAGTGGCGGTGGACGCTCTGGTGATTCCATGGATCTACCAGATGGTGTACATGTTTCCACCTCTTCCATTGATCCCAAGAATACTCAAAAGAATAAAAAGGGACAAGTTTCAGGCAATTCTCATTGCTCTGGATCTTAGAGGATCCATGGCCTCTACCTCTTCGTGAGGGTCTTTTACAACAGGCATCATTCGTCTATCAAGACTTACCAGGGCTACGTCTGATGGCATGGGAGTTGAGCGTCAAATTCTAGCTCGGAAAGGGATCCTGGACAGGGTTATTCCAACCTTGATTTAAGCCAGAAAGGGGGTAACATCTAAACATTACCACCATATTTGGAAAAAGTAAGTCTATTGGTGTGAGAACAGGAAATTTAATACGGTGGAATTTCATCTGGAACGTTTTCTGCTTTTTCTGACATCAGGTGTGGATGTGGGCCTACGTTTGGGCTCAATAAAAGTCCAGATTTCGGCCTTATCCATTTTCTTCCAGAAACAATTGGCTTCTCTCCCTGAGGTTCAGACATTTTTGAAGGGGGTTCTGCACATCCAACCACCCTCTGTGCCTCCTACGGCACCTTGGGATCTCAATGTGGTGTTGCAGTTCTTACAATCGGAATGGTTTGAGCCTTTACAGGAAGATGACGTAAAGTTTCTTACATGGAAGACTGTCACACTGTTGACCTTGGTTTCAGCAAGACGTGTGTCGGAGCTGGGGGCGTTATCTCACAAAAGCCCCTATTTGATTTTTCATGAAGATAGAGCTGAACTCAGAACTCGTCAGCAATTTCTTCCTAAGATGGTGTCTGCGTTTCATATCAATCAACCTATTGTGGTTCCAGTGGTTACCGACACCTCCACTACTTCAAAGTCCTTGGATGTTGTACGGGCTTTGGAGAGCTATGTGAAGCGGACAGCTCGTCACAGAAAATCTGACTCTCTGTTCTCTATGATCCCAATAAAATTGGGTGTCCTACTTCAAAGCAATCTATTACTCGCTGGATCAAGCTTAGTATCCAGCATGCTTATTCTACGGCAGGTTTGCCGGTTCCAAGATCTGTACAGGCCCATTCTACTAGGTCGGTGGGTTCTTCCTGGGCGACTGCCCAGGGTGTCAACGGTTTGCTAAGTTCTACAAGTTATACAAGTTCGATACTTTGGCCTCTGAGGACCTTCAGTTTGATCACTCAGTGCTGCAAGACCCTAGATGCCAAAAAAATGCTTTTCACTTGCTCCAAACGACTGCAGCCAGGTCCTATTTCAGAGCCACACCAATGCTCCTATACAACTTTACAACAAAAATTGAAACAGAACCCCGGCGCCGTCAAATTCAGGTAAACAGGAACCCAATCTTTTCCAGACCGGATGATTCACCAGTATGTGGAACTTTAGATCAGCTCCTCCAAGAATCTTCATACAACCTCAGAGAGATCATGTAAAGAATGAAAAGGTAAGAACATATGGAAATGCCCTCTGGCTGGATGCTGCCAGGGGTGGTAGTCATGTGACCGCCGGTCGGCTGACCGACAGTCACATGACCTCCTCCGTGAGCCCGACGGCTCACTATCCCGATGGTCGGCATGCCGACCAACAGGGACTATTTCCACTCATGGGTGTCCACGACACCCATAGAGTGGGAATAGAACCCGTGGCGAGCGCAGCGTGGCGAGCGCAGCGTGGCGAGCGCAGCGTGGCGAGCGGCTGCACTCGCCCCTACCCGCCAGTCGGTATGCTGCCGGGATCCCGGCGTCGGTAATGTGACCGGCGGTCAGGAGACCGCCGGTCACCCGTACTACACCCGCTGCCAGATAGAGACCTTTCAGGCACTGACCTTAAAATAGTGCCCTATATGCACTGAAAGGTTTCTTTATGTGTCCCTCCTATAGACCTTCCTTCTTCATCTCGAAAATACGGCAGATATCATGCAGGATGTATACTGCAAATAGAGACCTGTCAGGCACTGACCTTAAATTAGTGCCCTATGTGCACTGAAAGGTTTCTTTGCATATGTGGCCCACAGACTTCCCTTGTTCTTCAGAAACAGGCAGCAGATTCACATAAAAAATGCAGACTGACCTTCATACAGTTCCCTATGTTCTCATAAAGGTTTCTTTGGGTTGATCCTATTCAGCCAGATAGGTTATATCTCCATATAGTCCATATCTCAAGAAAAATTAGTCAAAATCTGTGCTATCTGGGCTCCGTGGAGTTCAAGGGAAATCGCAAGTGAAAATCGGGCATAGCAAGGATCTCACCGTGTGTACACACCCTAATGGTGCCCATACACTTGTGCGATGCCCCACGAAGCGACATCGCGGGGCATCGCACCGGCAGTTCAGGTGCGATGAAATCGCACCTGAACTGCCAAAAAGATTACCATACGATAGATCGCATGGTAATCACGTGATGGGCACGTCACCGCTGAGTGGGAGCGGTCTCTGACAGTTCCTGGCGGGTGTCCATCGCACATCGCAGTGCGATATATAGCATGTGTTTCTAGAAACACATGCAATCGCACTGCGATTCGATAAATATTATGTGCAGCACATAATATCTTGAGACGCGATATTCGACCGGCGTGCCCGTGCATCGCGTCAAAAGGTCCTAAAAAGTGCATACAATCCTTTGATTTATCTCACAGATGTGGTCGAAATCGAAGTAAGTGTATGGGCACCATTAGAGTTTTTCTGAGGGTATACTCCAAAAGCTGGGATTCTCCTCCTTTTGGTGGACACTGGCAGCTTGTGTCTATTATGCCCAGAACCAGATATATCAGCCTTCTAGCAGCTGGTCTGTGCTCCAGTTCCACACGCCTGGTATGCAGTTTTATATTTTCGTGGGTGGATTGCTCTGGCTCCTGAGCTCTGATCCCCATACCTCTGCATTCATGCAAGATGCCCTCCCACCAGGAAAATGATGAATATTAAGCAAACTTTCCACCCCTCCCCTATGTATTAAACACCCCCTACCAGGGTAGAAGTCATGTACCAGGTCCCCTTCATTCAACCCAATGCCTCCTTCTACAGTTTAGTGTTCTCCCTCCCGCCCCATCTCCCACCATCTGTACAGTAAAAGAGTAATTAGCAGAAATTACTGCTCCATGTCCTACATGCTGAGCAGAAGATAGAATACCCCCTACTCTGGGACATCAAAGCTGACGCTGATAGCACCCCTTACCGCTGGAGGATCGGCAGTGCATTGCTTAGCCCAGGGGCTATACTGCCGTTAAGATGGCCCTGAAGCTAGATACACACTAGTGTGACCAGTAATCGTTGCCGATGTGCAGGGCGATTGCCCTTTGCCCTGCTCGTTCAGGAGATTGCTGCTACACAATAGGCAGATATTAATGAGCAACGGAATGATCACTCTTCCGTTCTTCATTAATATTCACTGCATCACATGCGAGGTCGTGTGATTAGCCATGCAGCATGGCCAATAGCATGACCTTGAATGCAACCTGCGGTTTAGAGCAGTTGGCTGTACACACTGCACAATCCGCCCAATTTGCAGAACAAGGGTGTACCCAACCTTAGTTTACTAAACAGACCCATACGGTCTTACAACAATACATATGGGTGGTCATTCCGAGTTGTTCGCTCGTTGCCGATTTTCGCAGTGCAGCGATCAAGTGAAAAAACGGCAAAAATGCGCATGTGCATGGTACTTTCACACAAAACTTTGTAGATTTACACAAGCTCGAATGACGTTTTTTCATCGCTCGAGTGATCGTAGAGTGATTGACAGGAAGTGGGTGTTTCTGGGCGGAAACTGGCCGTTTTCAGGGAGTGTGCTAAAAAACGCAGGCGTGCCAGGTAAAAATGCAGGAGTGGATGGAGAAACGGGGGAGTGGCTGGCCGAACGCAGGGCGTGTTTGTGACTTCAAACCAGGAACTAAACGGACTGAGGTGATTGCAATCTAGGAGTAGGTCTGGAGCTACTCAGAAACTGCAAGGAATTATTTAGTAGCAGTTCTGCTAATCTTTCGTTCGCTATTCTGCTAAGCTAAGATACACTCCCAGAGGGCGGCGGCCTAGCGTTTGCAATGCTGCTAAAAGCAGCTAGCGAGCGAACAACTCGGAATGAGGGCCATATACATAAAGGGTGTGACACAGAGAGATGGTGTGATCCACACATAGGGGGGTATTCAATTGTTTGAAAAGTCAGCTGGGTGTCTGTTTTTTCCTATCTAATAGACAGGAAAAAATGGACACCCAACCGACTTTCCAAATAACTGAATTCCACCTATAGTGTCTGATGGCACATACTTTATAGTCACAGCGTGTCCCCCATACCCAGTGGTGCAAGTAGAAAAAATGTCTTACAGGTACTGTGTGCATGCGCCAAAAAATGGGTGTGGCCAAATGCCACATGGGGTGTGGCTAATGAAAATGGAGGTGTGATACACATATGGGGGGAGGGGCAGATACACATATGACCCCAATAGTGCCAGATACGGGTTCACTACGGCTGGCCGGCGGTCGGGCTCCCGGCGACCAGCATCCCGGCGCCGGGAGCCCGACCGCCGGCTTACCGACAGCTTGGCGAGCGCAAATGAGCCCCTTGCGGGCTCGCTGCGCTCGCCACGCTACGGGCACGGTGGCGCGCTACGCGCGCCACACTATTTTATTCTCCCTCTATGGGGGTCGTGGACCCCCACGAGGGAAAATAATTGTCGGTATTCCGGCTGTCGGGCTCCCGGCGCCGGTATACTGAGCGCCGGGAGCCCGACCGCCGGCAAACAGAAGACCACCCCAAGATACACGTTGCCCCACAGTGCCAGATATACATTGCCCCACAGCGCCAGATATACATTGCCCCACAGTGCCAGATACACATTGCCTCACTGTGCCAGATACACAAATGCCCCCAGAGTGCCAGATATACATTGCCTCACAGTGCCAGATACACATTGCCCCAGTGTCAGATACCCAAATGCCCCCAGAGTGCCAGATATACATTGCCTCACAGTGCCAGATACACAAATGCCTCCACTGTGTCAGATATACATTGCCCCCCAGTGCCAGATACAGATATGCCCCCAGTGCCAGATATACCTCCAGTGCCAGATACAGAAATGCCCCCAGTGCCAGATACACATGTCCCCCCAGTGCCAGATATGCCCTCAGTGTCAGATATGCCCCCAGTGCCAGATGCACATGTCCCCCCAGTGCCAGATATGCCCCCAGTGCCAGATACACATGTTCTCCCCAGTGCCAGATATGCCCCAAGTGCCAGATACACATCCCCCCCGTGCCAGATATGGCCACAGTGCCAGATACACATGTCCCCCCAGTGCCAGATATGCCCCCAGTGCCAGATACACATGTCCCCTCAGTGCCAGATATGCCCCCAGTGCCAGATACACATGTTCTCCCCAGTGCCAGATATGCCCCAAGTGCCAGATACACATGCCCCCCCAGTGCCAGATATGCCCCCAGTGCCAGATACACATGTCCCCCCAGTGCCAGATATGCCCTCAGTGTCAGATATGCCCCCCCGTGCCAGATACACATGCCCCCCCAGTGCCAGATATGCCCCCCAGTGCCAGATACACATGTCCCCCCAGTGTCAGATATGCCCCCAGTGCCAGATACACATGTCCCCCTAGTACCAGATATGCCCCCAGTGCCAGATATCCCCCAGTGCCAGATGCACATGTCCCCCCAGTGCCAGACATGCCCCCAGTGCCAGATACACATGTCCCCCCCAGTGCCAGATTTGCTCCCAGTGCCAGGTATACATGCCCCCCTTCCCCTGCTGCTGCGGGTGTCTTTGTTCAATTCAGCGCCGATCCGTGAGCCAATCAAAGCTCGCGGTCCAGCAGCCTAGGCTGCCCGTCCGCAAGCTCTGATTGACTCACGGGCGGCGCTGAACTGAACGAAGACACTGAGGGGCAGGAGAGCGAACGCTTCGCTCTCCTCCCCTCACATCAGCGGCGGTCAGCAGCGGAGGGAGGGACGGAGCGGTGGCTAAATTCTTAAGGGTACGCCGTACCCACCCGTACCCACACACTTGCACCGCTGCCCATACCTTATACACACACCAGTAGTTCTCCTCACTGTGGGCGGGATTTACTAAAGGGAAAATGCGGTAAAACCCCCGTTTTACTGCATTTTCATATGTACTAACCCCCGACCGCCGCGTTTTCGCCCCATAAGGTATCGCCATCTTTTTATGGCGATACCCTATAGAAGCCTATGGGACTCTTACCTCCGCCGCCGGATCCCGCCGCCGCCCCGCGCCGCTCACGACGACCCCCCCTTCCCCCCGGCGTACCTGAGAGGCTGCTGGTGCGGCCCCCCTCCTCCTTCTCTCCCGCA
Organism: Pseudophryne corroboree; assembly: GCF_028390025.1. NCBI lineage: Eukaryota > Metazoa > Chordata > Amphibia > Anura > Myobatrachidae > Pseudophryne > Pseudophryne corroboree. The sequence goes on from NC_086445.1 coordinate 516,396,431, forward strand.
GCACAGCCTTGTCTCCTTCCGGCTGCAGGGGGGAGGAGGAGGAGCCTGGGGACTCCCTGCGCACGTCACCTCCCGGGTCTGGGAGGTGACGGAGACCTCCGCTGACCCCGCCGACCCCCGCAGACCACCACAGACATCATCGCGGGGGGCCTCCTATACCGCATTGCGATACTAATCGCATATGTTAGTACATATGCGATTAGTATCGCTGCGGTAGTTGGCGAGGGGCGGTGATGTCTTATTGTACATCCCACCTTGTATGCAGTACTCTGGATGGAAGCCTGGAGGTTGCACTGCATTATCTCCTTCCCTTCCAGTCTCTATGGTGAAGTGGCTGCACTCTGTTGGAGGACTGAGCTATGTAGCCCCGCCCCCTGCTGGATATCCTTCCTTTCTTCTCCTCTCCAGCTCTGCAGCAGGCTGGTCAGAGTCAGAAGCCAAAGAGCTGCACTGCACGGTGGTCCCCGCACATGTAAGTTAGGCATCAGGGCCCATCGATTGCATATGTTTCCTCAATCAGGATAAATTTAGCACATAAATTAGGTTATACAAAGCAGTATTTTAGAAGTGAAGCTGACACAGTGAGTTTATTTTACACTTGCATAGTGTCTCTGGAGATTCCTCTGCTGTCTGCACTTGTAGTTTGCGGATTTGCAACAGAGAACGCAGAGTACACGTGTGCCAGGTATACTGATGACCCAGTGGCGTAACTAGAATTTTTTCTCCCCCAAGTCAAAATATTCTCTGGCGCCCCCCCCCCCCCCCCCCCCCCCTTCCCCCCCTTCCCCACCCATAATTGGCACTAGTAGAGCAATAAACCGGGGTGCGGCGCAAAAAAAGGGACGTGACCTTGCTGAAATGGGTGTGGCTTTGCATAAAGGGGCGTGGTTTTGCAGGAAAAGACTACCTTATACCTCAGTTTTGCAACCTGCACGCCCAGACGTTGGCCACCACAGGAAAAAAATAAATAATCCTGATTCATGCCCCTTACATTATTTGTAATTTTTCCTCCGTATAGTAATGCCCAGTATACATTATGCCACATACTGCAATGGCCCTTAGACATTATGCCACACACAATAATGCTCATGACACAATATGCCACACACCATAATGCCCCGGAAAAATTATGCCACACACCGTAATGCCTGTGACACATGATGACAGGCATCGCAATGCCCGTTATTCATTATGCTACACGCTGCAGTGCCTCTGATAAATTAAAGCACATACAATGCCTGTGACACATTATGACACACACCACAATGTCCGTGATACATTATGCCACACACTGCAATGACCCTGAGACATTATACCACATCCCACAATGCCCGTGATATAGTATACCACACACCGTAATGCCTGTGACACATACCGCAATGCCCGTTATACCCTATGCCACACACCGCAATGCCCGTTAAACATTATGCCACACACTGCAATGCCCCTGAGACATTATATCACATACCACAATGCCCATGATATAGTATACCACACACCGTAATGCCTGTGAAACATACCGCAATGCCGTTATACTGTACCCTATGCCACACACCGCAATGCCCGTTATACATTATGCCACACCTTGCAATGCCTCTGAGACATTATACCACATACCACAATGCCCATGATATAGTATGCCACACACCGTAATGCCTGTGACACATTATGACACACACCGCAATGTCCGTGATACATTATGCCACACACCGCAATGCCCATTACACATTAAGTCCTACAGTAAGGCTTCTAATTACTTTTAAATTACCTGCTCGTTGCCAGTGGTTTCATGCTCTTGGTTCCATGCACGGTGCCAGAGGTTTTCATGCTCAGGGTGTCATACTCGTTGCCAGGGGTTTCATGCGGTAGGTGTTATGCTTGTTGCCAGAGGTATCATGTGATGGGTTTCAAGCTTGTTGCCAGGTGGTAATATTTGTTGCCAGGGGTTTCATGCACTGGGTGTCATGCTCGTTGCTAGGGGGTAATGCTTGTTGCCAGGGATTTCATGAGCTGGGTGTTGTGCTTGTAACCAGGGGGTAATGCTTGTTGCTAGGGCTGTGCTCCCAGTGCCACATATGGCCCCAGTGCCAGATATTCCCCCACAGTGCCAGGTACACATATGCCCCCAGTGCCAAATATGCCCACCCTCCAGTGCCAAATATGCTCCCCCAGTGCCAAACATGCCCCCCCAGGTGCCAAATATGTTACCCCAGTGCCAAATATGCCCCCCCCCCCCCCCCGAGTGCCAAATATGCTCCCCCAGTGCCAGGTACACCCCCTCCTTGCCCCTCGGGTTCCCCCCGCTGTTGTGCCGTTTTGGGAAGGAGGGACACGGAGGGCACAGCGCGCGCCACTCCTGTGTGTCCTTCCTGCGTCTCCGGCGGCAGCGGCGTGTCTATCAAATGAAGTGCCGGTTCGTGAGCCAATCAGAGCTCATGAACGGGCACTTCATTAAACAGACATGCCGCTGCCGCCGGAGACCCAGGAGGGACACACAGGAGAGGCGCGCGCTGTGCCCTCCGTGTCCCTCCTTCCCAAATCAGAATCAGTGGCGGCGGCTAGGGCGCCCCGCAGCCCTGCGTGCCTCCAAGCGCTCGCAGTGGCTGCGGACCCCTAGTTACGCCACTGCGATGACCAGTGATGTGCGGTGAGGTAAATGGCTGAGGAGGCTAGTACCAGAGCAAGATTTACACACGCATATATGTGGTTATCATACACAGGTGCAGCAGTATATACTGCTGGAAATTTGGTGAGTTTTGATCAGAGATGTGCAGAATGAGGTAGGCAGGGGAGACACTGCCTCATCTGTCATAGACTTTTGACATCAGAGTTTTTATTATAAAATTATTAGAATAACACAAGATATTTATAATATATTCTTTGTATTTTTTCATATAATTCATATAGTCAAAACTCTGGAGTATGACAGGAAAGGCTCTGCTGCACCTGACGCACGTCATTGTCAGGGCTGGTGCCTAACAGTGCCAGATACACATTGCCCCACAGTGTCAGATACCCAAATGCACCCAAAGTGCCAGATATGCATTGTCTCACAGTGCCAAATACACAAATGCCCCCACTGTGTCAGATATACATTGCCCCCCAGTGCCAGATACAGATATGCCCCCAATGCCAGATATACCTCCAGTGCCAGATACAGAAATGCCCCCAGTGCCAGATACACATGTCCCCCCAGTGCCAGATATGCCCTCAGTGTCAGATATGCCCTCAGTGCCAGATGCACATGTCCCCGCAGTGCCAGATATGGCCACAGTGCCAGATACACATGTTCTCCCCAGTGCCAGATATGCCCCAAGTGCCAGATACACATCCCCCCCCCGTGCCAGATATGGCCACAGTGCCAGATACACATGTCCCCCCAGTGCCAGATATGCCCCCAGTGCCAGATACACATGTCCCCTCAGTGCCAGATATGCCCCCAGTGCCAGATACACATGTTCTCCCCAGTGCCAGATATGCCCCAAGTGCCAGATACACATGCCCCCCCAGTGCCAGATATGCCCCCAGTGCCAGATACACATGTCCCCCCAGTGCCAGATATGCCCTCAGTGTCAGATATGCCCCCCCCCCGTGCCAGATACACATGCCCCCCCAGTGCCAGATATGCCCCCAGTGCCAGATACACATGTCCCCCCAGTGTCAGATATGCCCCCAGTGCCAGATACACATGTCCCCCTAGTACCAGATATGCCCCCAGTGCCAGATATCCCCCAGTGCCAGATGCACATGTCCCCCCAGTGCCAGACATGCCCCCAGTGCCAGATACACATGTCCCCCCCAGTGCCAGATTTGCTCCCAGTGCCAGGTATACTATACATGCCCCCCTTCCCCTGCTGCTGCGGGTGTCTTTGTTCAATTCAGCGCCGATCCGTGAGCCAATCAAAGCTCGCGGTCCAGCAGCCTTGGCTGCCCGTCCGCAAGCTCTGATTGACTCACGGGCGGCGCTGAACTGAACGAAGACACTGAGGGGCAGGAGAGCGAACGCTTCGCTCTCCTCCCCTCACATCAGCGGCGGTCAGCAGCGGAGGGAGGGACGGAGCGGTGGCTAAATTCTTAAGGGTACGCCGTACCCACCCGTACCCACACACTTGCACCGCTGCCCATACCTTATACACACACCAGTAGTTCTCCTCACTGTGGGCGGGATTTACTAAAGGGAAAATGCGGTAAAACCCCCGTTTTACTGCATTTTCATATGTACTAACCCCCGACCGCCGCGTTTTCGCCCCATAAGGTATCGCCATCTTTTTATGGCGATACCCTATAGAAGCCTATGGGACTCTTACCGCCGCCGCCGGATCCCGCCGCCGCCCCGCGCCGCTCACGACGACCCCCCCTTCCCCCCGGCGTACCTGAGAGGCTGCTGGTGCGGCCCCCCTCCTCCTTCTCTCCCGCAGCACAGCCTTGTCTCCTTCCGGCTGCAGGGGGGAGGAGGAGGAGCCTGGGGACTCCCTGCGCACGTCACCTCCCGGGTCTGGGAGGTGACGGAGACCTCCGCTGACCCCCGCCGACCCCCGCAGACCACCACAGACATCATCGCGGGGGGCCTCCTATACCGCATTGCGATACTAATCGCATATGTTAGTACATATGCGATTAGTATCGCTGCGGTAGTTGGCGAGGGGCGGTGATGTCTTATTGTACATCCCACCTTGTATGCAGTACTCTGGATGGAAGCCTGGAGGTTGCACTGCATTATCTCCTTCCCTTCCAGTCTCTATGGTGAAGTGGCTGCACTCTGTTGGAGGACTGAGCTATGTAGCCCCGCCCCCTGCTGGATATCCTTCCTTTCTTCTCCTCTCCAGCTCTGCAGCAGGCTGGTCAGAGTCAGAAGCCAAAGAGCTGCACTGCACGGTGGTCCCCGCACATGTAAGTTAGGCATCAGGGCCCATCGATTGCATATGTTTCTCCTCAATCAGGATAAATTTAGCACATAAATTAGGTTATACAAAGCAGTATTTTAGAAGTGAAGCTGACACAGTGAGTTTATTTTACACTTGCATAGTGTCTCTGGAGATTCCTCTGCTGTCTGCACTTGTAGTTTGCGGATTTGCAACAGAGAACGCAGAGTACACGTGTGCCAGGTATACTGATGACCCAGTGGCATAACTAGAATTTTTTCTCCCCCAAGCCAAAATATTCTCTGGCGCCCCCCCCCCCCCTTCCCCCCCTTCCCCACCCATAATTGGCACCAGTAGAGCAATAAACCGGGGTGCGGCGCAAAAAAAGGGACGTGACCTTGCTGAAATGGGTGTGGCTTTGCATAAAGGGGCGTGGTTTTGCAGGAAAAGACTACCTTATACCTCAGTTTTGCAACCTGCACGCCCAGACGTTGGCCACCACAGGAAAAAAATAAATAATCCTGATTCATGCCCCTTACATTATTTGTAATTTTTCCTCCGTCTAGTAATGCCCAGTATACATTATGCCACATACTGCAATGGCCCTTAGACATTATGCCACACACAATAATGCTCATGACACAATATGCCACACACCATAATGCCCCGGAAAAATTATGCCACACACCGTAATGCCTGTGACACATGATGACAGGCATCGCAATGCCCGTTATTCATTATGCTACACGCTGCAGTGCCTCTGAAAAATAAAGCACATACAATGCCTGTGACACATTATGACACACACCACAATGTCCGTGATACATTATGCCACACACTGCAATGACCCTGAGACATTATACCACATCCCACAATGCCCGTGATATAGTATACCACACACCGTAATGCCTGTGACACATACCGCAATGCCCGTTATACCCTATGCCACACACCGCAATGCCCGTTAAACATTATGCCACACACTGCAATGCCCCTGAGACATTATATCACATACCACAATGCCCGTGATATAGTATACCACACACCGTAATGCCTGTGAAACATACCGCAATGCCGTTATACTGTACCCTATGCCACACACCGCAATGCCCGTTATACATTATGCCACACCTTGCAATGCCCCTGAGACATTATACCACATACCACAATGCCCATGATATAGTATGCCACACACCGTAATGCCTGTGACACATTATGACACACACCGCAATGTCCGTGATACATTATGCCACACACCGCAATGCCCATTACACATTAAGTCCTACAGTAAGGCTTCTAATTACTTTTAAATTACCTGCTCGTTGCCAGTGGTTTCATGCTCTTGGTTCCATGCACGGTGCCAGAGGTTTTCATGCTCAGGGTGTCATACTCGTTGCCAGGGGTTTCATGCGGTAGGTGTTATGCTTGTTGCCAGAGGTATCATGTGATGGGTTTCAAGCTTGTTGCCAGGTGGTAATATTTGTTGCCAGGGGTTTCATGCACTGGGTGTCATGCTCGTTGCTAGGGGGTAATGCTTGTTGCCAGGGATTTCATGAGCTGGGTGTTGTGCTTGTAACCAGGGGGTAATGCTTGTTGCTAGGGCTGTGCTCCCAGTGCCACATATGCCCCCAGTGCCAGATATTCCCCCACAGTGCCAGGTACACATATGCCCCCAGTGCCAAATATGCCCACCCTCCAGTGCCAAATATGCTCCCCCAGTGCCAAACATGCCCCCCCAAGTGCCAAATATGTTACCCCAGTGCCAAATATGCCCCCCCCCCCCCCCCGAGTGCCAAATATGCTCCCCCAGTGCCAGGTACACCCCCTCCTTGCCCCCCGGGCTCCCCCCGCTGTTGTGCCGTTTTGGGAAGGAGGGACACGGAGGGCACAGCGCGCGCCACTCCTGTGTGTCCTTCCTGCGTCTCCGGCGGCAGCGGCGTGTCTATCAAATGAAGTGCCGGTTCGTGAGCCAATCAGAGCTCATGAACGGGCACTTCATTAAACAGACATGCCGCTGCCGCCGGAGACCCAGGAGGGACACACAGGAGAGGCGCGCGCTGTGCCCTCCGTGTCCCTCCTTCCCAAATCAGAATCAGTGGCGGCGGCTAGGGCGCCCCGCAGCCCTGCGTGCCTCCAAGCGCTCGCAGTGGCTGCGGACCCCTAGTTACGCCACTGCGATGACCAGTGATGTGCGGTGAGGTAAATGGCTGAGGAGGCTAGTACCAGAGCTAGATTTACACACGCATATATGTGGTTATCATACACAGGTGCAGCAGTATATACTGCTGGAAATTTGGTGAGTTTTGATCAGAGATGTGCAGAATGAGGTAGGCAGGGGAGACACTGCCTCATCTGTCATAGACTTTTGACTTCAGAGTTTTTATTATAAAATTATTAGAATAACACAAGATATTTATAATATATTCTTTGTATTTTTTCATATAATTCATATAGTCAAAACTCTGGAGTATGACAGGAAAGGCTCTGCTGCACCTGACGCACGTCATTGTCAGGGCTGGTGCCTAACAGTGCCAGATACACATTGCCCCACAGTGTCAGATACCCAAATGCACCCAAAGTGCCAGATATGCATTGTCTCACAGTGCCAAATACACAAATGCCCCCACTGTGTCAGATATACATTGCCCCCCAGTGCCAGATACAGATATGCCCCCAATGCCAGATATACCTCCAGTGCCAGATACAGAAATGCCCCCAGTGCCAGATACACATGTCCCCCCAGTGCCAGATATGCCCTCAGTGTCAGATATGCCCTCAGTGCCAGATGCACATGTCCCCGCAGTGCCAGATATGGCCACAGTGCCAGATACACATGTCCCCCCAGTGCCAGATATGTCCCCAGTGCCAGATATGTCCCCAGTGCCAGATACACATGTCCCCCCAGTGCCAGATATGCCCCCAGTGCCAGATACACATGTTCTCCCCAGTGCCAGATATGCCCCAAGTGCCAGATACAAATGCCCCCCCAATGCCAGATATGCCCCCAGTGCCAGATACACATGTCCCCCCAGTGCCAGATATGCCCTCAGTGTCAGATATGCCCCCCAGTGCCAGATACACATGCCCCCCCAGTACCAGATATGCCCCCAGTGCCAGATACACATGTCCCCCCAGTGTCAGATATGCCCCCAGTGCCAGATACACATGTCCCCCCAGTACCAGATATGCCCCCAGTGCCAGATACACATGTCCCCCCAGTGTCAGATATGCCCCCAGTGCCAGATACACATGTCCCCCTAGTACCAGATATGCCCCCAGTGCCAGATATCCCCCAGTGCCAGATACACATGTCCCCCCAGTGCCAGATATGCCCCCAGTGCCAGATATCCCCCAGTGCCAGATACACATGTCCCCCCAGTGCCAGACATGCTCCCAGTGCCAGGTATACATGCCCCCCTTGCCCTGCTGCTGTCGTGTGTGTGTGTGCTCCGGCGGGTGCTGGTGACTTTGTTCAATTCAGCGCCGATCCGTGAGCCAATCAAAGCTCGCGGTCCAGTAGCCTTGGCTGCCCGTCCGCAAGCTCTGATTGACTCACGGGCGGCGCTGAATTGAACGAAGACACTGAGGGGCAAGAGAACGAACGCTTCGCTCTCCTCCCCTCACATCAGCGGCGGTCAGCAGCGGAGGGAGGGACGGAGCGGTGGCTAAATTCTTAAGGGTACGCCGTACCCGCACACTTGCACCGCTGCCCATACCTTATACACACACCAGTAGTTCTCCTCACTGTGGGGAACATTTACTAAGCAGTGATAAGAGCAGAGAAGTGAGCCAGTGGAGAAGTTGCCCATGGCAACCAATCAGCACTGAAGTAACATCTATAATTTGCATACTATAGAATGATACAGAGTTGCTGATTGGTTGATGGGACTACTTCTCCACTGGTTCACTTCTCCGCTCTTATCACTGCTTAGTAAATGTTCCCCTGTATGCTGTACTCTGGATGGAAGCATGGAGGTTGCACTGCATTATCTCCTTCCCTTCCAGTCTCTATGGTGAAGTGGCTGCAATCTCTTGGAGGACTGAGCTATGTAGCCCCGCCCCCTGCTGGATATCCTTCCTTTCTTCTCCTCTCCAGCTCTGCAGCAGGCTGGTCAGTCAGAAGCCAAAGAGCTGCACTGCACGGTGGTCCCCGCACATGTAAGTTAGGCATCAGGGCCCATCGATTGCATATGTTTCCTCAATCAGGATAAATTTAGCACATGAATTAGGCTATACAAAGCAGTATTTTAGAAGTGAAGCCGACACAGTGAGTTTATTTTACACTTGCATAGTGTCTCTGGAGATTCCTCTGCTGTCTACACTCGTAGTTTGTGGATTTGCAACAGAGAACGCAGAGTACACGTGTGCCAGGTATACCGATGACCCAGTGGCGTAACTAGAATTTTTTCTCCCCCAAACCAAAATATTCTCTGGCGCCCCCACCTTACCCACCCATAATTGGCATTAGTAGAGCAATTAACCGGGGCGTGGCGCAAAAAGGGGTGTGGCCTTGTTTAAATGGGCGTGGCTTTGCATAAAGGGGCGTGGTTTTGCAGGAAAAGACTACCTTATACCCCAGTTTTGCAACCTGCATGCCCAGACGTTGGCCACCACAGGGAAAAAAAATAATCCTGATTCATGCCCCTTACATTATTTGTCATTTTTCCTCCGTATAGTAATGCCCAGTATACATTATGCCACATACTGCAATGGCCCTTAGACATTATGCCACACACAATAATGCCCATGACACAATATGCCACACACACTATAATGCCCCCGACACATTATGCCACACACCGTAATGCGTGTGACACATTATGACAGGCATCGCAATGCCCGTTATTTATGCAACACACTGCAATGCCCCTGATAAATTATAGCACATACAATGCCTATGACACATTATGACACACACCACAATGTCCGTGATACATTATGCCACACACTGCAATGACCCTGAGACATTATACCACATCCCACAATGCCCGTGATATAGTATACCACACACCATAATGCTTGTGACACATACCGCAATGCCGTTATACCCTATGCCACACACCACAATGCCCGTTATACATTATGCCACACCTTGCAATGCCCCTGAGACATTATACCACATACCACAATGCCCGTGATATAGTATGCCACACACCGTAATGCCTGTGACACATTATGACACACACCGCAATGTCCGTGATACATTATGCCACACACCGCAATGCCCATTACACATTAAGTCCTACAGTAAGGCTTCTAATTACTTTTAAATTACCTGCTCGTTGCCAGAGGTTTCATGCTCTTGGTTCCATGCACGGTGCCAGGGGTTTTCATGCTCAGGGTGTCATGCTCATTGCCAGGGGTTTCATGCGATACGTGTTATGCTTGTTGACAGAGGTATCATGTGCTGGGTTTCAAACTTGTTGCCAGGTGGTAATATTCGTTGCCAGGGGTTTCATGCACTGGGTGTCATGCTTGTTGCTAGTGGGTAAGTCTTGTTGCCAGGGATTTCATGAGCTGGGTGTTGTGCTTGTAACCAGGGGGTAATGCTTGTTGCTAGGGCTGTGCTCCCAGTGCCACATATGCCCCCAGTGCCAGATATTCCCCCACAGTGCTAGGTACACATATGCCCCCAGTGCCAAATATGCCCTCCCAGGGTCAAATATGTTCCCCCAAGTGCCAAATATTTCCCCCCAGTGCCAAATATGCCCTCCAGTGCCAAATATGCTCCCCCAGTGCCAAACATGCCCCCCCAAGTGCCAAATATGTTACCCCAGTGCCAAATATGCCCCTCCCCCGTGCCAAATATGCTCCCCCAGTGCCAGGTACACCCCCTCCTTCCCCCTCTGGCTCCCCCCGCTGCTGTGCTGTTTTGGGAAGGAGGGACACGGAGGGCACAGCGCGCGCCTCTCCTGTGTGTCCTCCCTGCATCTCCGGCGGCAGCGGCGTGTCTATCAAATGAAGTGCCGGTTCGTGAGCCAATCAGAGCTCATGAATGGGCACTTGATTAAACAGACACGCCGCTGCCGCCGGAGACCCAGGAGGGACACACAGGAAAGGCGCGCGCTGTGCCCTCCGTGTCCCTCCTTCCCAAATCAGAATCAGTGGCGGCGGCTAGGGCGCCCCGCAGCCCTGCGTGCCTCCAAGCGCTCACAGTGGCTGCGGACCCCTAGTTACACCACTGCGATGACCAGTGATGTGCGGTGAGGTAAATGGCTGAGGAGGCTAGTACCAGAGCTAGATTTACACACGCATATATGTGGTTATTATACACAGGTGCAGCAGTATATACTGCTGGAAATTTGGTGAGTTTTGATCAGAGATGTGCAGAATGAGGTAGGCAGGGGAGACACTGCCTCATCTGTCATAGACTTTTGACTTCAGAGTTTTTAATATAAAATTATTAGAATAACACAAGATATTTATAATATATTCTTTATATTTTTCATATAATTCATATAGTCAAAACTCTGGAGTATGACAGGAAAGGCTCTGCCGCACCTGACGCACGTCATTGTCAGGGCTGGTGCATGGTTTCTCAGCACCCTAGGCAAATCGACAGCACAACCTCCTCCCCCCAAAAATAAATAAATAAAAAAAAATACAGAGCCCCTTAGGTGAAAATGTGTGACACATATGTTAACATTTGGACTCATCCTACACCGCCACATTATTGGTTCCCCAGGTGACATAGGGAGCAGTCAGGGGTGTATCAGGGACATAGGGAGCAGTCAGGGACATAGGGAGCAGTCAGCGGTGTATCAGGAACATAGGGAGCAGTCAGGGGCATAGGGAGCAGTCAGAGGTGTATCAGGGACATAGGGAGCAGTCAGGAGCATAGGGAGCAGCCAGGAATGTATCAGGGACATAGGGAGCAGTCAGAGGTGTATCAGGGACATAGGGAACAGTCAGAGGTGTATCAGGGACATAGGGAGCAGTCAGGAGCATAGGGAGCAGCCAGGAATTTATCAGGGACATAGGGAGCAGTCAAAGGCATAGAGAGCAGTCAGGGGTATTTCATGGGCATAGGGAGCAGTCAGAGGTGTATCAGGGACATAGGGAGCAGTCAGGGCATAGAGAGCAGTTAGGGGTGTGTCAGGGACATAGGGAACAGTCAATGGTGTATCTGGGACATATGCAGCAGTCAGGGGCATAGGGAGCAGTCTTGGATGTATCAGGGGCATATGGAGCAGTCAGGGATGTATCAGGGGCATACGGAGCATTCAGGTGTATATCAGCGACATAGGGAGCAGTCAGGGGCATAGAGAGCAGTAAGGGGTGTATCAGGGACATAGGGAGCAGACAGGGATGTATCAGGGGCATAGGGAGCAGACAGGGATGTATCAGGGGAATAGGAAGCAGTCAGGGATATAGAGAGCAGTCAGAGGTGTATCAGGGATATAGGGAGCAGTCAGGGGCATAGGGAGCAGACAGGGATGTATCAGGGGCATAGGGAGCAGTCAGAGGTGTATCAGGGACATAGGGAGCAGTCAGGGGCATAGGGAGCAGACAGGGATGTATCAGGGGCATAGGGAGCAGTCAGAGGTGTATCATGGACATAGGGAGCAGTCAGAGGTGTATCAGGGACATAGGGAGCAGTCAGAGGTGTATCAGGGACATAGGGAGCAGTCAGAGGTGTATCAGGGACATAGGGAGCAGTCAGAGGTGTATCAGGGACATAGGGAGCAGTCAGAGGTGTATCAGGGACATAGGGAGCAGTCAGAGGTGTATCAGGGACATAGGGAGCAGTCAGAGGTGTATCAGGGACATAGAGAGCAGTCAGGAGCATAGGGAGCAGCCAGGAATGTATCAGGGACATAGGGAGCAGTCAAAGGCATAGAGAGCAGTCAGGGGTATTTCATGGGAATAGGGAGCAGTCAGAGGTGTATCAGGGACATAGGGAGCACTCAGAGGCATAGAGAGCAGTTAGGGGTGTGTCAGGGACATAGGGAACAGTCAATGGTGTATCTGGGACATATGCAGCAGTCAGGGGCATAGGGAGCAGTCTTGGATGTATCAGGGGCATATGGAGCAGTCAGGGATGTATCAGGGGCATACAGAGCATTCAGGTGTATATCAGCGACATAGGGAGCAGTCAGGGGCATAGAGAGCAGTCAGGGGTGTGTAAGGGAAATAGGGAGCAGTCAAGGGCATAGAGAGCAGTCAGGGGTGTATCAGGGACATAGGGAGCAGTCAGGGGTGTATCAGGGACATAGGGAGCAGTCAGGGGCATAGGGAGCAGACAGGGATGTATCAGGGGCATAGGGAGCAGTCAGGGATGTATATGGGGCATAGGGAGCAGTCAGGGACGTATCAGGGGCATAGGGATCAGTCAGGGATGTATCAGGGGCATAGGGAGCAGTCAGGGGTGCAACATACTGTAGGGCATGAGGCTGTACTAGTGACCTGCTACGAGTGTACATCAGGCAAGCAGAGTCAGTGACAGTAACTGACTGACCTGAAGCAGTAGCAGCAGAAGCACCAGTCCCTGAGTCCCTGGCCTCCTGTGTCCAATGCTGAGGATCCTATAATGTCCACTCCCAATGGATGGTCCTGTCTTCTGCACCAATCTCGGATATCGGGGTCAGAGGAGCTTTTTCTGGTACCTGGGGAGGGGTCAGCCAGCGACCCGGAAGTGCATTGTAAGCTTAGCCGGCCCCAGCGATGTACTCTGGAGCCAGCTCAGAGTCAGTAGCACCCTGCACATCAGCCTCTAAGGAAAGTTCCGCCTCTGGCTGCTGGGGGCTCCTACTGGCGGGTGCTGGGCTGCAAATAAATAACTTCCTGAACGCCACTGACACCCGTCTTCCAGCAGCTCTGTGGCCAGTTTGTGGTTCCGCTGGAGGGAGCAAATCTAAAAATCTACATGGTCATCGGGTCGGGCTGGAGCGGGAGAGTGGGTAGTAGCAAGCGAGCGATGCAGAAGGGACAAGTGGCTCTAACCTGGCAGATCCGACGCTGGGTTAGCAGGGAACGGGTCTCCCCACATCCTTCATGGCGAGCACAGTCACTTAATTCATTTTTTTTGTTGCATCAGCGCCGCCCTTCAAGTGCCAGCGCCCATAGGCAGCTCCCTAAAGCTGCCAAATGGTAGCGCTGGCCCTGACTACATCATGGGAATGCAAGGATATGCCCATTTATGCAAGAAATCCATGGGACTGCATGGTGGAAGCCTGTCACACCAAATGTTTTTGTCAGCAGCTGGGTGCAAATAATCCATCTAACATGACACGGACATCCTATCTCCATCTGCTTGGTTTACCCACAACATCTCATGTGTTTTCCGTGAGATGGATCAGTTCCATGACATTGCATGGTAGCCTCCCAGAAATGTCCATTTCACAGATGTGATCTGTTGAAGGACGAATCAATCTGTATGCACTAGTGAACTCTGGGCCTGATTCTGATGTGGTTAGTATTGTACAACCACAAGGAAGTGGCTGACGCTGTGCAATACTGTACCACAAATATTCTAACGCTGTAGGAGGCGTGTGCCAGCATCTGAGATCCGAGTGCTGAATCCATGTTATTTGGATACTCTTTCCACAATGTGGGCTTATACTGTTAATGGACTTACCCTCACATCAATGATTGTTCAATCATTATTGTTTTGCTGTTATATTGACTGTGGTTGGTGATTACCGCCTGGGAACAAAGCTGCACCTGCTGTGCATATGTAGTTCCGAAACCATCAGGTTAGTACATAAACCATCATGTACTAACATGAATAAGGCACAATGAGCCTTGTTTTGATGCTTTAAAACTCTTTCCAGCAAGTTCCTCCTGTTCTTATGAAGAATTGTAAATATACCTGCCAGGGCCGGCTCCAGGCACATTCCTTAGGAGCGGCCTTGTTGGGAGCCGTCTCCCACCATCGGCCAGTAGCCGGCCGTAATTTTAAATCAGCCGCCAGTCAGTCAGCCAATCAGAGCTCGCGAACCAGCAGCGGTAGCTGCTGCCAGACCGCGAGCTTTGACTGGTTGACGGACCAGTGACTGATTTCAGGCAGGGGGCCGCCGGAGATGGGACTGAGGGGCAGGAAAGGTGCACACTGTGCTCTCCTCCCCTCACACAGAAGCAGCGGCGGAGGTGATGGCAGCTATGGGAGCAGCAGGAGATGCCGGCAGCTGTGAGCAGCACTAGAGAGGCCACGTGTATCTGGCACTGTGGGGGGCATGTGTATCTGGTACTGTGGGGGCATATTATGTGTATCTGACAATGGGGGTCATTCCGAGTTGATCGCTCGCTAGCAGTTTTTAGCAGCCGTGCAAACGCTATGCCGCCGCCCACTGGGAGTGTATTTTAGCTTAGCAGAAGTGCGAACGTCTTTATCGCAGAGCGCCTGCAAAAAAAAAATTGTATAGTTTCAGAGTAGGTCAAAACCTACTCAACGCTTGCGATCACTTCAGACTATTCAGTTCCGGATTTGAAGTCACACACCTGCCCAGTGTTCGCCCAGCCACGCCTGCGTTTTCCCTGGCACGCCTGCGTTTTTCCGAACACCCCCTGAAAACGGTCAGTTGCCACCCAGAAACGCCCACTTCATGTCAATCACTCTGCGGCAACCAGTGCAACTGAAATGCATCGCTAGACCCTGTGCAAAACTACATCGTTCGTTGTGCCTGTACGTCGCATGTGTGCATTGCGCCTCATACGCATGCGCAGAACTGCCAGTTTTTAGCCTGATCGCTGTGCTGCGAACAAATCCAGCTAGCGATCAACTCGGAATGACCACCAATGTGGGGTCATATTATGTGTATGTGGCACTGTGAGGGCACATGTGTATCTGACAATGTGGGGGCATATTGTGTGTATCTGACAATGTAGGGGCATATTATGTGCATCTGACAATGTGGGGGGCATATTATGTGCATCTGACAATGTGGGGGCATATAATGTGTATCTGGCACTGTGGGGCATATAATGTGTATCTGGCACAGTTGGGGCATATTATGTGTATTTGGCACTGTGGTGGCATATAATGTGTAACTGGAACTATTGGGGCGCATATGTGTATCTGGCACTGTGGGGCATATAATGTGTATCTGGCACTGTGGGGGCATATAATGTGCATCTGGCACTGTGGGGGCATATAATGTGTATCTGGAAGTGTGGGGGCATATCATGTGTATCTGGCACTGTGGGGGCATATCATGTGTATCTGGCACTGTGGGGGCATATAATGTGTAACTGGCACTGTAGGGGCATATAATGTGTATCTGGCACTGCACTGCTATGGGTATATGTGTATCTGGTACTACTGGGGGCGTATATGTGTATCTGGCACTGCACTGCTGGGGTCATTATGTGTATCTGACACTATACTGGAGACATAATGTGTAAGGAACACTACTGTGGGCGTTATGTGTAAGTCTGCTAATTGTGGGTGTAGAGGGGGTGTGAAAATATATTTATTTATAGTTTGATAATATAAAGTTGTGAGGCCACGCCCACTTTTCCAGGTGCGCGCACGCCGAAGGCACGTGCATGAGGGGCGCATCAAAATTTTCTCGCTCATGGCACTAGTAGGCCTGGACCTGGACTTGGCCCTGGTACCTGCTATGAAATAATATACTTTCGCTATATGTCAGAGGTTCCCAAACGCGGCCCCCGAGGCACCCCAACAGTCCAGGATTTAGGTATATCCATGGCTCAGCACAGATGGTTAAATCAAATTGACTTAGGTGCTAATTAAGCCATCTGTGGCCAAGCATGGATACATTTAAAACCTGGACCATTGGGGTACCTTGAGGACCGCATTTGGGAACTTCTGCTTTAATGTCTTTGAACTGCTTTAATAAGAAATGATAAAAACTAGGGAATATGGTGGTCATTCCGAGTTGTTCGCTCACTGCTATTTTTAGCAGAATTGCTAATAGGCTAAAATCCGGCAGTTCTGCGCATGCGTATGCACAGCAGGGCGCACGCGCTAAGCAATTTTACACAAAACTATGCTATTTTACTCACGGGCGAACAAAGCTTTTCAATCGCTCTGCTGATCGTAGTGTGATTGACAGGAAGTGGGTGTTCCTGGGCGGAAACTGGCCGTTTTCAGGAAGTGTGCTAAAAAACGCAGGTGTGCCACGTAAAAACGCAGGAGTGGCTGGAGAAACGGAGGAGTGGCTGGCCGGACGCTGGGCGTGTTTGTGACGTCAAACCAGGAACTAAACGGACTGAGGTGATCGCAATCTAGGAGTGGGTCTGGAGCTACTCAGAAACTGCAAGGAAATACTTATAGCAGAATTGCTAATCTTTCATTAGCAATTCTGCTATGCTAAGATACACTCCCAGAGGGCAGCGGCTTTGTGTTTGCATTTCTGCTAAAAGTAGCTAGCGAGCGAACAGCTTGGAATGGGGGCCTAGGGCCCTCATTCCGAGTTGTTCGCTCGCAAGCTGCTTTTAGCAGCTTTGCACATGCTAAGCCGCCGCCTACTGGGAGTGAATCTTAGCTTCTCAAAATTGCGAACGAAAGATTCGCAATATTGCGAAAAGACTTCTCTGTGCAGTTTCTGAGTAGCTCGAGACTTACTCTGCCAGTGCGATCAGTTCAGTGCTTGTCGTTCCTGGTTTGACGTCACAAACACACCCAGCGTTCGCCCAGACACTCCTCCGTTTCTCCAGCCACTCCCGCGTTTTTCCCAGAAACGGTAGCGTTTTTTCACACACCCCCATAAAACGGACAGTTTCCGCCCAGAAACACCCACTTCCTGTCAATCACATTACGATCACCAGAACGAAGAAAAAACCTTGTAATGCCGTGAGTAAAATACCTAACTGCATAGCAAATTTACTTGGCGCAGTCGCGGTGCGGACATTGCGCATGCGCATTAGCGACTAATCGCTCCGTTGCGAGAAAAAAATAACGAGCGAACAACTCGGAATGACCCCCTATATTCCTCAATTTCTTAGTATTCTACAACTAAATATATCACTATGTTGTGCGGACAGTGGAATCTTGTTATATTCTGCATGCATTTTGTTACATATGTGTTACTTTTTCTTTTTTCTATTCAATAAACACAATAAAAAAAAGAAATGATCAAAAAAATTATAAAAAAACTAAATAGGAAATCATACAAAGACCTTTCATCTTAATTAAATCATTGGTGAACTGTTATCTGGAGCCTTTCTTGCATACTTTTTGGTAGATCATAAAGTTTTTATCAGTTAAGACTATGCTGGGTACACACTTGTAGATATATCTGCAGATCAATTGATCTACAGATATATCTACAGACAGACAAAATACACTGCCTGATTCGTCGGGACTTATGTCACAAACTGGGCAGGCATTTACATGCACCTGCCCAGTTGTGCTGTCAATCACCGCGGGTGTCTGCAGCAAGTGTATGGGCGATTTGCTGACCACTTGTACACACAGCACGATGTGCCAATCTACCGTTAGATACTGTATATTGGCCGTCAGCTGTGCTGCAGGGCTGACGCGATATGTCTGTGAACGACGGCGTTCACAGACATATCGCTCGTACACACTGGCTGGCGGACCTGCGACATACCTCCCAACATTTGGACTCGCAAAGAAGGGACTCCTGGGCGTGGCACCAAAAGGGGGCATGGTCTATTGGAAAAGGGGTGTGGCCTCACGTGGATGACGCGATCGCAAGCCACGCCTCCAATTTCCATCACAGTGGGGGCACGACCAGCGCTCTGTGAGCTGTTGGCCATGCCCCCAGTCCCTCTGCCTCACTGCTGCACTGCTCTGAACCGAGTAGAGCAGCAAAAGATCAGGAGCCTCCCAACTGCCCTCCCCCCCCTACCGCAGGACACTACGGCCCACGGGAGGGACAGCGGGACAGACCCCAAAAAATGGGACTGTCCCGCGACAATCGGGACAGGTGGGAGGTATGCTGCGATATATATCAGCCCTTCAATAGAACATCCGATATATTGGTCAGTGTGTACACACCTTAGTAACAGAGCCTTGTTACGTGCTCCCCGTGGAAGGTACTGGCAAACATGATCTGACTTTTAAAGCTACACCAGTGCTCGCACTGAAAAAAGGATTCACAACTATTCATGTCACAGCAAATACATGAACCAGAACACTCAAAGCAGAGGATTGCATGTCCCGTCAAAATCATTGATTCATGTTCTCTTGTACTTATTAAAAAACAAAATTACCCAGGAGATGGCGCTCCTGCATATACAGACGTTTGTGCAAAGTCATAGAACTGAAAACATTTCTCTCTTTGACAACATACTTCTTAATTATCAGTATCTAAAATATGCCTTCATAGTAAGTGACAATGGAGCCGACATCTTGAAAGCAATACAGGATGAAGGATTTGATTACATTTGCCAATAGCCTTCTCAGCAAAGCAACAACAGTGGATGGTGACATTGCTAATTACAGAAAACCTGTGTTGGTGATATTGGGGGTCATTCCGAGTTGTTCGCTCGCTAGCTGTTTTTAGCAGCTTTTGCACACGCTAAGCCGCCGCCTACTGGGAGTGAATCTTAGCATATCAAAATTGCGAACGAAAGATTAGCAGAATTGCGAATAGACACTTCTTAGCAGTTTCTGAGTAGCTTCAAACTTACTCGGCATCTGCGATCAGTTCAGTGCTTGTCGTTCCTGGTTTGACGTCACAAACACACCCAGCGTTCGCCCAGACACTCCCCCGTTTCTCCAGCCACTCCCGCGTTTTTCCCGGAAACGGTAGCGTTTTTTCGCACACACCCATAAAACGGCCTGTTTCCGCCCAGAAACACCCACTTCCTGTCAATCACACTCCGATCACCAGAACGAAGAAAAAACCTTGTAATGCCGTGAGTAAAATTCCTAACTGCATAGCAAATTTACTTGGCGCAGTCGCACTGCGGCCATTGCGCATGCGCATTAGCGACTAATCGCTCCGTTGCGAGAAAAAAATACAGAGCGAACAACTCGGAATGACCCCCATTGCTGCTTACAGAAAACTTGTGTAAAATGTTCACTTTCAGCTAAGGCTATTTGGAATCGGAAATGATTAAAAATGTAAAATTAAAAACAAACAAACAAACAAACAAACAAACACTTATTCTGCCAAACAACAGCTTAAAATGATTGGAGCTTTTTATGCTGTAGCACCAGAGTGAAGGGAAGCTGTACAGTAGTATTGTTCCAGATTAATTATTGAAGATGGCATTATAATCTCTGCACTGCAACAGATATTGGCCCTCATTCCGAGTTGGTCGCTCGGTAAAAATCTTCGCATCACAGCGATTTTCCGCTTAATGCGCATGCGCAATGTTCGCACTGCGACTGCGCCAAGTAAATTTGCTATGCACTTAGTAATTTTACTCACGGCTTTTTCATCGTTCTGGCGATCGTAATGTGATTGACAGGAAATGGGTGTTACTGGGCGGAAACAGGCCGTTTTATGGGCGTGTTGGAAAAAACGCTACAGTTTCCGGAAAAAACGCAGGAGTGGCCGGAGAAACGGAGGAGTGTCTGGGCGAACGCTGGGTGTGTTTGTGACGTCAAACCAGGAACGACAAGCACTGAACTGATCGCAGATGCCGAGTAAGTTTGGAGCTACTCAGAAACTGCTACGAGGTGTGTAATCGCAATATTGCGAATACATCGTTCACATTTTTAAGATGCTAAGATTCACTCCCAGTAGGCGGCGGCTTAGCGTGAGCAACTCTGCTAAAATCGCTTTGCGAGTGAACAACTCGGAATGACCTCCATTAATGGAGTCATTAATGTGCTGCAATGTAGGTCCTATTGAGACAGCCACAAGGGACCTGGGGCCTGATTCATTCCTGATCGCTTCTGTGCGTTTTCGCAATCAGGTACTGTGTATGCACTGCAATGCGCACGCGTGTCGGATAACAACAAAGGGCATCGCTGGCCAGCGACGGGGTGGTGCTAAAAATCCGATCGCACGGGCGTCCGCAAGGTGATTGACAGGAGGAAACCGTTTGTGGGTGGTAACTAAGCGTTTATTGGGAGTGTCGGAAAACGCCGGCGTGCCCAAGCGTTTTCAGGGATGGTGTCTGACGTCAGCTCCTGCCCTGATCAGCCTCTTCTCATCGCACCGTAGGAGCACGTCCTGGGCTTGGGAACGCCTGCGTTTTCCATGACACTACCAGAAAACGGTCAGTTACCATCCACAAACTACCTCTTCCTGTCAATCAGCATGCGAATGGCTGTGCGATTAAAATTTTCGCACCAGCCTGTCGCTGACCGGCAATGCCTGTTGTTTGCCGATGCACGTGTGCATTGCGGTGCATATGCATGCACAGTCGATTGCTGTTCACCTGCTGTGCGAAAACGTACAGCAGCGAT
This sequence comes from Pseudophryne corroboree, assembly GCF_028390025.1. Lineage (NCBI taxonomy): Eukaryota > Metazoa > Chordata > Amphibia > Anura > Myobatrachidae > Pseudophryne > Pseudophryne corroboree. The sequence continues at coordinate 516,417,587 of NC_086445.1, forward strand.
CAGGTCTGAATCACGACCTATGTTCCTGAATGCAAAATGGCCATATCCGCACACTTAGGGGTCTATTTACTAAGCCTTGGATGGAGCTAAAGCCGCTGGAGATAAAGTACCAGCCAGTCGGCTCGTAACTGACATTTTTCAAACACAGCCTGTGGCATAGCAATTAGGAGCTGATTGGCTGGGACTTTATCTCCAGCGACTTTATCTTCATCCAAGGCTTAGTAAATAGACCCCTTTTCTCTGACGTCCTAGTGAATGCTGGGGACTCCGTAAGGACCATGGGGAATAGACGGGCTCCGCAGGAGACTGGGCACTCTAAAAGAAAGATTAGGTACTATCTGGTGTGCACTGGCTCCTCCCTCTATGCCCCTCCTCCAGACCTCAGTTAGAATCTGTGCCCGGCCAGAGCTGGGTGCTCCTAGTGGGCTCTCCTGAGCCTGCTAGTTAAAGAAAGTATTTGTTAGGTTTTTTATTTTCAGTGAGCTTCTGCTGGCAACAGACTCTCTGCTACGTGGGACCGAGGGGAGAGAAGCAAACCTACCTGCTTGCAGCTAGCTTGTGCTTCTAAGGCTACTGGACACCATTAGCTCCAGAGGGTTCGAACACAGGCAGCTGTCCTCGATCGTCCGTTCCCGGAGCCGCACCGCCGTCCCCCTCGCAGAGCCAGAAGATCAGAAGCTGGAAGACGGTCAAATCGGCGGCTGAAGACTCCTGTCTTCATTTAAGGTAGCGCACAGCACCGCAGCTGTGCGCCATTGCTCCCACAGCACACCACACACTCCGGTCACTGTAGGGTGCAGGGCGCTGGGGGGGGAGCGCCCTGGGCAGCAATTAGAGTACCTTTGGCATAAATCTACACATAATACAGTCTGGACTGTATATGTGAAAAATCCCCCGCCATTTTCCTGTCACAGACAGCGGGAGAAGCCCGCCGCTGAGGGGGCGGGGCCTTCTTCCTCAGCACACCAGCGCCATTTTTCTTCACAGCTCCGCTGGAAGGACGCTCCCCAGGCTCTCCCCTGCAGTCTCCTGGAAGCTAGAAGGGTAAAAAGAGAGGGGGGCACATAAATTTAGGCTCAAAAGCTGTTTATTAAGCAGCTATTGGGAAATCACTTCTTGTGGTGTATATCCCTGAGTTATATAGCGCTGTGGTGTGTGCTGGCATACTCTTTCTCTGTCTCCCCAAAGACCTTGTGGGGTCCTGTCCTCAGTCTGAGCATTCCCTGTGTGTGTGCTGTGTGTCGGTACGGCTGTGTCGACATGTTTGATGAGGAGGGTTACGTGGAGGCGGAGCAAGGACAGATAAATGTGGTGTCGCCGCCGTCGGTGCCGACACCAGATTGGATGGATATGTGGAAGGTCTTAAATGACAATGTAAACTCATTACACAAAAGGTTTGATGATGTTGCTGCCGGGGGACAGCCGGGCTCTCAACCCGGGCCTGCCCAGGCGCCTCAGAGGCCGGCAGGGTCTCAAAAACGCCCACTATCTCACTTGGTTGACACGGATGCTGACACGGAGTCCGACTCCAGTGTCGACGATGATGAGGCACAATTACAGCCTAAAATGACCAATGCCATCCGATACATGATTATTGCAATGAAAAATGTATTACACATTTCAGAGGTTGACCCTGTCCCAAGAGGGTAAATATGTTTGGGGAGAAAAAGCAGCCAGTGACTTTTCCCCCGTCACATGAATAAAATGAGTTATGTGAAGAAGCGTGGTCTTCCCCTGATAAGAAAGTGGTGATTCCCAAAAGAATACTAATGGCGTACCCTTTCCCGCCAACGGATAGGTTACGTTGGGAATCCTCCCCTAGGGTAGACAAGGCCCTGACGCGCTTATCTAAGAGGGTGGCCTTGCCGTCTCAGGATACGGCCGCCTTAAAAGAGCCTGCGGATAGGAAGCAGGAAGGTATCCTGAAGTCAGTGTATACACACTCTGGTACTCTACTGAGACCGGCTATTGCTTCAGCCTGGATGTGCAGTGGTGTAGCAGCATGGACAGATACTCTGTCAGAGGAGTTAGATACCCTGGACAGGGATACCGTATTGCTAACCCTTGGCCATATTGAAGACGTTGTCTTGTATATGCGGGATGCCCAGAGGGACATTTGCCTGCTGGGCTCTAGAATAAATGCAATGTCCATTTCTGCCAGGCGGGTCTTATGGACTCGGCAATGGACAGGGGATGCCGACTCTAAAAAACACATGGAAGTTTTGCCTTATAAGGGTGAGGAGTTGTTTGGGGACGGTCTCTCGGACCTCGTATCCACAGCAACAGCTGGAAAGTCAACTTTCTTGCCACAGGCTTCCTCACAGCCTAAGAAAGCACCGTATTACCAAATGCAGTCCTTTCGTTCTCAAAAAAGCAAGAAAGTCAGAGGGGCGTCTTTTCTTGCTAGAGGCAGGGGTAGAGGAAAGAAGCTGCACCATGCAGCCAGTTCCCAGGAACAAAAGTCCTCCCCGGCTTCCACTAAGTCTACCGCATGACGCTGGGGCTGCACAGGCGGAGCCAGGAGCGGTGGGGGCGCGTGTCCGACACTTCAGCAGTCAGTGGGTTCGCTCACAGGTGGATCCTTGGGCTATACAGATTGTATCGCAGGGATACAAGCTGGAGTTTGAGGTGACCCCCCCTCACCGTTACCTAAAATCTGCCTTGCCAGCTTCTCCCACGGAGAGGGAGGTAGTCCTGGCGGCAATTCACAAGCTGTATCTCCAGCAAGTGATAATACTGGTACCCCCCCTTCAGCAGGGAAAGGGTTACTATTCCACACTGTTCGTGGTACCAAAACCGGACGGTTCGGTAAGACCCATTCTAAATTTAAAATCCTTGAACATTTACATGAAAAAGTTCAAGTTCAAAATGGAATCGCTCAGAGCGGTCATTGCGAGCCTGGAAGAAGGGGATTTTATGGTATCTCTGGACATCAAGGATGCGTACTTGCATGTCCCCATTTATCCACCTCACCAGGAGTACCTCAGGTTTGTGGTACAGGACTGTCATTTCCAATTCCAGACGTTGCCGTTTGGTCTGTCCACGGCACCGAGAGTTTTTACCAAGGTAATGGCGGAAATGATGGTACTCCTTCGGAAGTAAGGAGTTACAGTTATCCCGTACTTGGACGATCTCCTCATAAAGGCGAGGTCCAGGGAACAGTTGTTGATCAGCGTAGCATACTCTCAGGAAGTGTTGCTACGGCACGGCTGGATTCTGAAAATTCCAAAGTCGCAGCTGTGTCCTACGACGCGTCTGCCCTTCCTGGGTATGATTCTGGACACAGAACAGAAGAAGGTGTTTCTCCCGGAGGAAAAGGCTCAGGAGTTAGTGACTCTGGTCAGAGACCTCCTGAAACCAAAACAGGTATCGGTGCACCACTGCACGCGAGTACTGGGAAAGATGGTGGCGTCATACGAGGCCATTCCCTTCGGCAGGTTCCATGCCAGGATCTTTCAGTGGGATCTGTTGGACAAGTGGTCCGGATCGCATCTTCAGATGCATCGGCTGATCACCCTGTCCCCGAGGGCCAGGGTGTCTCTTCTGTGGTGGCTGCAGAGTGCTCATCTTCTTCAGGGCCGCAGGTTTGGCATTCAGGACTGGGTCCTGGTGACCACGGATGCAAGCCTCCGTGGATGGGGAGCAGTCACTCAGGGAAGAAACTTCCAGGGCCTGTGGTCAAGTCAGGAGACTTGTCTGCACATAAACATACTGGAATTAAGGGCCATATACAATGCCCTGAGTCAAGCGGAGCCCCTGCTTCGAGACCAACCAGTGCTGATTCAGTCAGACAACATCACGGCAGTCGCCCATGTAAACCGCCAGGGCGGCACAAGAAGCAGGGTGGCAATGGCGGAAGCCACAAGGATTCTGCGTTGGGCGGAGAATCACGTGCAAGCACTGTCAGCGGTGTTCATTCCGGGAGTGGACAACAGGGAAGCAGACTTCCTCAGCAGGCACGACCTCCACCCGGGAGAGTGGGGACTTCATCAAGAAGTCTTCGAGCAGATTGTAAATCGGTGGGAACGGCCACAGGTGGACATGATGGCGTCCCGTCTAAACAAAAAGCTAAAAAAAAAATATTGCGCCAGGTCAAGGGACCCTCAGGCGATAGCTGTGGATGCACTAGTAACACCGTGGGTGTTCCAGTCGGTATATGTGTTTCCTCCTCTTCCTCTCATACCCAAGGTGCTGAGAATAGTAAGAAAAAGAGGAGTGAGAACAATACTCATCGTTCCGGATTGGCCAAGACGGACTTGGTACCCAGAGCTACAAGAGTTGATCACAGAGGACCCATGGCCTCTGCCTCTCAGACGGGACCTGTTGCAACAGGGACCCTGTCTGTTTCAAGACTTACCGCGGCTGCGTTTGACGGCATGGCGGTTGAACGCCGGATCCTAGCGGAAAAGGGTATACCGGATGAAGTAATTCCTACGCTGATAAGAGCTAGGAAGGATGTGACAGCAAAGCATTATCACCGCATATGGCGGAAATATGTTGCTTGGTGTGAGGCCAGGAAGGCCCCTACAGAGGAATTCCAGTTGGGTCGTTTTCTGCATTTCCTACAGTCAGGTGTGACTATGGGCCTCAAATTAGGGTCCATAAAGGTTCAGATCTCGGCCCTATCCATTTTCTTTCAAAAAGAACTGGCTTCACTGCCTGAGGTTCAGACGTTTGTAAAGGGAGTGCTGCATATTCAGCCTCCTTTTGTGCCACCAGTGGCACCTTAGGATCTTAACTTGTGTTGGATTTCCTGAAATCCCACTGGTTTGAGCCACTTAAGACCGTGGAACTAAAATATCTCACGTGGAAAGTGGTCATGCTATTGGCCTTTGCTTTGGCTAGGCGTGTGTCAGAATTGGCGGCTTTGTCATGTAAAAGCCCCTATCTGATCTTCCATATGGACAGGGCAGAATTGAGGACTCGTCCCCAATTTCTCCCTAAGGTGGTATCATCGTTTCATTTGAACCAACCTATTGTGGTGCCTGCGGCTACTAGGAACTTGGAGGATTCCAAGTTGCTGGACGTAGTTTGGGCTTTGAAAATTTATGTTTCCAGAACGGCGGGAGTCAGAAAGTCTGACTCGCTGTTTATTCTGTATGCAGCCAACAAGGTTGGCGCTCCTGCTTCGGAGCAGACTATTGCTCGCTGGATCTGTAGCACGATTCAGCTGGCTCACTCTGCGGCTGGATTGCCGCATCCAAAATCAGTAAAAGCCCATTCCACAAGGAAGGTGGGCTCTTCTTGGGCGGCTGCCCGAGGGGTCTCGGCTTTACAGCTTTGCCGAGCTGCTACTTGGTCAGGTTCAAACACATTTGCTAAGTTCTACAAGTTTGATACCCTGGCTGAGGAGGACCTTGAGTTTGCTCATTCGGTGCTGCAGAGTCGTCTGCACTCTCCCGCCCGTTTGGGAGCTTTGGTATAATCCCCATGGTCCTTACGGAGTCCCCAGCATCCACTAGGACGTCAGAGAAAATAAGAATTTACTCACCGGTAATTCTATTTCTCGTAGTCCGTAGTGGATGCTGGGCGCCCGTCCCAAGTGCGGACCTCTTCTGCAATACGTGTATATATAGTTATTGCTTACTAAAGGGTTATTGTTATGAGCCATCCGTTGATTGAGGCTCAGTTGTTGTTCATACTGTTAACTGGGTATGGTTATCACAAGTTGTACGGTGTGATTGGTGTGGCTGGTATGAGTCTTACCCGGGATTCCAAATCCTTTCCTTGTAGTGTCAGCTCTTCCGGGCACAGTTTCCCTAACTGAGGTCTGGAGGAGGGGCATAGAGGGAGGAGCCAGTGCACACCAGATAGTACCTAATCTTTCTTTTAGAGTGCCCAGTCTCCTGCGGAGCCCGTCTATTCCCCATGGTCCTTACGGAGTCCCCAGCATCCACTACGGACTACGAGAAATAGAATTACCGGTGAGTAAATTCTTATTATTTCCGTTATGTGAACATGAGAACTAAATGTAAATATATGCCCAAAAGCGATGCACCACATCTATCTATATGTTTGGTTTCATAGCCATCATCATTAAGAGTAAGCACATGCACCAGCACTATCCTTATTGCTGAAGATCTGCCTGCAAACACGCATAACTATGCCACTCTGGGTGGGAAATTCAAGTCCCTCCACAAGAAAAGATTAGAAAGGAGGCCCAGAGAGAGAAGAAGAAAAGTGCCCCGTTAGGCCTCCACCCACATGCATGTACAAGGCGTTCATCCATCAGCCCAGCCCCTGGTACTAGCTCTCAGTCCTTCAGCGTGCATCTGGTCTCTGCTGAGCCCTAGGCATGAGGCCTAGACGCAGAAACTAGGCCTTCTTATACTTGTTAGCTTGTCAACGGGGTGTGTGTGTGTGTGTGTGTGTGTGTGTGTGTGTGTGTCTGTGTGTGTGTGTGTTCAAAAAGGCAGAGAGCTAGATAACCTCCACATTTTAAAAAAGAGCCAGGCGTAACATTAATACCCCATAAGCTACTACACTAGTCTCATATAAAAATGGCCCCTAGACCAGCCAATCTCATAACATTAATACCCTCATTGTAACATCAATACCCAATACTCCAACCCCCACATAACATCAATATTATTTTCCATAGGATAGTAACACCAACTCAAACTTCCCCCACGTATAATTTGTTTGTACACAAGTACTCTTGGAGGTTGCGGATTGTCTGCATTAGCCACATGCACAGATACTGAAGGACTGGAGAAGAGACAGGATGGGAAAAGAGAAGGCGTGCAGAGCTGGCTCACTTAACTACTAAAACTTCTTCTCTGGTAAAACATAGAAGACCCCAAACGAACAACTTTGGAATTCCATAATACGATATCCCTACCACTTCACATGTCAGTACTGATTACACATTAATTTCTAAGTTGTAACAACACACTGTTTAAGAATGCCCCTACATAGATTACTTTGCTAGTTCTTGAGTTCTGCTATGTCTCTGTACTCTAGGAGAGCACCGGGTTCCAGTAATGTGACCGGCAGTCTCCACAACGCCGGCCCCTAAATCCCGCCCGCTCACACGCCACTCACACACCGTGACTATGGTCTAATTATTATTAAACCATCTTTTCCCCCTTAAGGGAAGTTTGTGAGCTTTTTTAGTTTTGTTTATTGCATGTTGTCATTGTCTGGAAACGAATTAAACGTGTTGATACAAGTAAACTAGACATTCACAAGGAAACATGTCTTTAATTATAGGGCTGGACAAGTTGACTACTACAACAAAAATTGTGTCTTTAACCAGTCAGTGTGGTTTGGTTGTTGGTTTGTATTTGTACCAAAGTGCTCTACAGCAATTGACAGAGGCTAAACCAGGGAAATACCATGTAGATTAAATAAATTCAGATGTGAAAGCAAAGGGTAATGGGATTCTTATTAGCACTGCATTCCCAATGGGTATGCAATTGCGTCATAGGCCCTTTCAGGCAAAACACAGCTAAATATAATGTCCAGGAAATAGGGGAGAGAGCATTAAAAGGGCTCTGTATCCCCCATCCTGACACATTCTCAAGAAATGAAGTTATTCTCTGGTAATCATATGGGGGGGTATATCAATCCTTTAGGGATAAAGTGAAGTGGCCAGTAGCAACCAATGAGCTTCTAACTGTCATTTATCTAGCACAGTCTCTAAAATGACAGTTATAGGCTGATTGGTTGCTGTGGGTCACTTCTCCAAGTGGTACTTAGGTTTGATACATCTTGTCTATATGTGAAACCACCTGCACACTGCAGGAGTCTGGGGATGTGAGAGGTACTTAGAATACTCAGGGGCACCATTGTTAAAAAAAAAAAAGAAAGAAAAAAAAGGATAATTCCTTCTTTCAGCTCATTTGTCCCCTTAGTGGTTGTTGCTGCTGATCAGCTATAATCATCAGACATGAAGAAGAGCACTTACCTGCATGATCACCCCAATCCTGGCACCTACACGCTCGGGGTCCTCATTTGAAGAAGATCAGTCCCATATTTCAAACAATGGGCCTAATTCAGACCTGATCGTAGATGTGCTAAATTTTTCACATCTACGATCAGTCTTCAGACATATGGGGGGACGCCCAGCACAGGACTAGTCCGCCCTGCATGTCAGGCCCGACATCCTCCCCCCCCCCTGCACAAGTACAAAAGCATCGCACAGCAGCAATGCTTTTGTACTGGAAGAGTAGCTCCCTACCAGCGCAGCTCCTGCGCGCTGGCAGGGAGCTGCTCGTCACTGCCCCGGGTCGCAGCGGCTGCGTGTGACGTCACGCAACCGACATGGCCCGCTTCCCCAATGGTCCGGGCACGCCTGCGTTGCCTGGACCGCGACCCCTAAATGGCAGCCAAACGCCACCGGCCTGCCCCTCCTGCCCAACGACCGCCTCTGCCTGTCAATCAGGCAGAGGCGATCGCAGGGCTAAGACAGCTGTTGGCTGTCTGGCATGCGCCGGTGCACTTCGGCGCCGGCGCATGCGCAGTTAAAACCTGATCGTGTTGTACGAAAACGCACAGCAGCGTTCAGTTCTGCATTAGCCCCAATGTGCCCACTGAGTAGTTCTTGCCTGTGACCACCAGACAATAACACAATATAATGTACTTCAAAGAATATTTAGAAATCCAACATGGAAGTATTTTGGGGTTGTGCAATTACAATAAAAGCACTGTTTTGGGATTATCTTCGCCCTGTGAGCAGAAATAAGCAAACTAATGGTATTTCCTAGAAATTCAATGCCTTTTGAAAAAAAGCAAATTAAAATTTGTCTGGGCAACCTCAAATCCAAAATCTCAGAAAATTAGAATATTACATTAACTCAATAAACAAAGTATTTTAAATACAGAAATGTCGGCCCTCTGAAAAGTATAATCATGCATATGTACTCAGTACTTGGTTTCGTCCCCTTTTGCATGAATTGCTGCCTCAATGCGGCGTGACATGGATTCTATCAGCCTTTGGCACTGCTGATGTGTTATGAAAGACCAGGATGCTTCAATAGCGGCCTTCAGGTCTTCTCCATTGTTTGGTCTCATGTCTCTCATCTTTTTCTTGGCAATGCCCCATAGATTCATGGGGTTCAGGTCAGGCGAGTTTGCTGGCTAATCCAGCACAGTAATCCCCCGGTCATTGAACCAGGTTTTGGTACTTTTGGCACTGTGGCAGGTGCCAAGTCCTGCTGGCAAATGAAGTCAGCATCTCCATAAAGCTTGTCTACTGAAGGAAGCATGAAGTGCTCTAAAATGTCCTGGTAGAAGGCTGCATTGACTCTGGACTTAATAAGGCACAGTGGACCAACACCAGCAGATGACATGGCTCCCCAAATCAACATAGACTGTGGAAACTTCACACTGGACTTCAAGCATCGGATTGTGTGCCTCTTCATTCTTCCTCCATATTCTGGGACCTAAGTTTCCAAATGAGATGCAAAATTTGCTCTCATCAGAAAAGAGGACCACTAAGCAACTAAGTAGTTCTTTTTTATTTTTTATTTTTAGCCCAGGTAAGACGCTGCTGATGTTGTTTGTTGTTCAGGAATACGACATTTGAAGCCCATGTCCAGTATCCGTCTGTGTGTGGTGGCTCTTGATGCACTAACTCCAGCCTCAGTCCACTCCTTGTGAAGCTCCCTGTCACGATCCTGACTGTAGTTCTCGTATTTGGTGACTTACCCCTGCCATCTGTCCTGGATCCTGTGTCTTTTTACTCACTGAGTTAAACAGCTTGTCAGCACTATGAGTTTTCCTGAGTTCTCTGCCTGAAAGGTAATAGTTAATTAGCTCCACCTGTGGTGATCTCCTGTGTGAGGCTGAATTCAGTAATCTGAAGTTTAGGCCTAAAAGCCAGCATCTCATGTTTTGCAGAAGTTCAGGCTTCAGTGTTCTCTCGGCCTGCTAGGCCTCATTCTACATCACAGCCTAGTCTAGAGTACTCACATGACAGTGACTGTTCACCTGACCCAGAGTTGTCCAATCCTCTGCCAGCCTGAGACTCTCTGCATCACCTAATCCTGCTCACTAATCACCAAGGACCAGGAAGTATAAGTTGGGAGACTGAGTTGGAAACTGGGCCAGTTCCCCGTGTCACACACAGCTCTGTGTGAGCTTTGAAGCTGAGCTCCCTAAAGGTAACCTTTGTACTTTAGTTCCGGTGAAAACTCTGTTCCTTTGTTACCCAGTTTGGTTTACTTTTGTGTTGCCACTGATATTCACTATTTCCACGAGTCTCAACGTAAAGGCACAGCTGCAGTGGTTCATCTTAAAGGCACAGTACAGTATTCCATAGTCTTAACTGAAAACCACAGCTGCCGTGTTTCATCTTTACTGCTGTTGTAGTTGTGATCTCCAGAGCTCCCGTATCCCTGTGGCTTCAGTGCCTCCAAGAACCTCCGTGCCTCCAAGAACCTCCGTGCCTCCGAGCACTTCTGCACCTCCAAGCACTTCAGTGCCTCCAAGCACCTCAGTGCCTCCAAGCACTTCTGCACCTCCAAGCACCTCAGTGCCTCCAAGCACCTCAGTGTCTCCAAGCACCTCAGTGTCTCCAAGCACTTCTGCACCTACAAGCACCTCAGTGCCTCCAAGCACCTCAGTGTCTCCAAGCACTTCTGCACCTACAAGCACTTCAGTGCCTCCAAGCACCTCAGTGCCTCCTAGCACTTCTGCACCTCCAAACACCCAGTGCTCACAAGCGTAATTGGTGTCTCCAGCATCCGGTACTCCTTCATTCATTCCTCAGTACCTTTTCAAGTTCTGTCTTTCAGGAGACCTCCAGCATCCATACGTGCCTCCTGTCTGCCGACCAAATCCTGCATGAGGAAAACCTAGATTCGGTCATCTCAGCTGCGGTTCCTCTTCCCGGTCACCGGAAGAAACCCCGAGTCCACAACACTCCCAAACCAGGTCAGTAATAGTATTCACATTGTCCTCCAGTCGCCCGCACAGACTTCACTAACACCGGGTCCACAAAACCACAGTCATGACAGTAGGAACTGGCCACATGGACCCAGCCAAAAGTGTTTGTCTGACGCAGGACCTCCTAAGCAATATTGCAGGACGCTTGGAGGGTTTGGAGTCGACTCAGCATCAATTGGCACAGTGTCTGCAGCGGAATTCGTTCTCCAGAGATTCTCAGACCTTCTGCACTAAGACTCCTGACCAACTGCAGGTTTTCTACCAGATGTTATTACAGTTACAAGAACTTTTGTCTAATATTCTTTCTGTGATGCCTGATCTCTTCAGGAATACTACCAACGTTGTTGAACCTGTTTTGTCCCATCCAGTTAATAAAGTCTCTTTCTCTGTGCAATGAAAAGTTGTTCATCAGAGCTATCCACGGCCCAAGCTCTCTGAAGCTGAACGTCAGCGGCGTAGGGAGCTACACCTCTGTCTTTACTGTGGAAATTCCGGTCATTTTGTTAAAGACTGCATTCTTCGCAAGCCAGGGGATGGTAACAAATCTCAATATCATGGTGCTCATGTCTACAAGTCGTTCACAGTAGCCGATCCTGCTACTGCTGATGGGGGTATCAAGAAGGCTACTCTGAAAGAGACTCAAATTTATGACTGGGGTCCGGTGATTAAAAGACCTTATCCCAAGTTGGGTGTCCAGAGAAGAATGTTCAAGCCATTTAGAGTCACAGAGGAGTCAGAGTGTCCAGCCCCAGGAGGGGCGTCTTCAGAGTGTCCAGCCCCAGGAGGGACATCTTCAGAGTGTCCAGCCCCAGGAGGGGCGTCTTCAGAGTGTCCATCCCCAGGAGGGGCGTCTTCAGAGTGTCCAGTCCCAGGAGGGGCATCCGTGTCTACAGCCCAAGGAGAGGCGTCTGTGTCTACAGCCCAAGGAGGGGCGTCCGTGTTTACAGCCCAAGGAGGGGCGTCCGTGTCTACAGCCCAAGGAGGGGCGTCTGTATCTTCAGCCCCAGGGAGGGGTTCAGAGCGTCCAGCCCCAGTGAGGGGTTCAGAGGGTCCAGCCCCAGAGAGTCTTCAGAGTGCTGCCCAGCCAGAGAGTCTTCAGAGTGCTGCCCAGCCAGAGAGTCTTCAGAGTGCTGCCCAGCCAGAGAGTCTACAGAGTGGTGCCCAGCCCCGTGAAGTGGGGGCTCTTGCCTCAGCCCAGCCCCGTGAAGTGGGGGCTCTTGCCTCAGCCCAGCCCCGTGAAGTGGGGGCTCTTGCCTCTGCCCAGCCCCGTGATGTGGGGGCTCTTGCCTCAGCCCAGCCCCGTGAAGTGGGGGCTCTTGCCTCAGCCCAGCCCCGTGAAGTGGGGGCACTTGCCTCAGCCCAGCCCCGTGAAGTGGGGGCTCTTGCCTCAGCCCAGCCCCGTGAAGAGGGGGCTCTTGCCTCAGCTCAGCCCCGTGAAGAGGGGGCTCCTGCCGGTCAAGTAATATTCCAGGCTCCACCTGGTCAGTCCGTTCCGGTTCCAGCCGGTCCAGCGATACTCCAGGACCAGCCTGGTCAGTCTCCTTTGGCTCCAGCTAATTCAAGTATCCTCGGATCCAATCCAGTCCTACTCGTCCAGCCAAAGATTTCTCCAGTTTCAGTCTGTTCAAGCTCATCTGGACTCAAACCAATTCCAAGCATTGGTCCGAGTAAAGAACTTTTGACAGTTGGTCACAGTAAAGGACTTCCACCATCTAGTTCTAAAATTAGACTTCAGTCTGTCTCTGATTCTGTTTCCTCGTCTTCCAGCATTGAGTCCACAGCTTCTGCAGGGAAAACTAATACCTCTTCTCATCAATGTCAGAATAATTCTGCTGTAGCCACCAAAGTCAAGAAAAATACCAAGGCTATTGACCTTATGTCTGAATGTGTACCTCAGTCTAATGTTTCAGTGGCATCTGTTTCCATGAGTCCAATTTCATCCTCCACTCAGTCTTCAGAACATTCAGCCAATGCTCCGTTTTTTGACCCATCGCTTTCTGAGCAAGATAATACCTTGATGAACCAATATCTTAAGAATTTCAGTGATGCCAAGAATTGGAAAACAGTACAAAGACAACAGCCTGTGGATTTAAGAATTGGTTATGTTTCCATTGATTCCACTCCAAATTCCTTGTGTTGTTCAGAACTTGTTAATGCAGCTTACAAAACGGATGTAGTTACTCCCAAAGACGACTGGTATCTTCCAATAGACTTGGACTCAGACTCTGAATTTGATCCAGTTTATGATGCTACTCCTTTCCTGGGAGGTCCCATTCATTCCTGTTATGCTTTAACGCATGAAGAGGTTCCAGAATTACCAAAAAACTCTACGGGTCTCTGTATGAAAAGTCCTCGTTATAGAACAAGATTTAATTTAAGCCTCAGTGGAGTGCTAGCTTCAAAAGCACAATCTTCTCGTATTACTAATCTAGGAAAGGAACCTTCTACAGTTTATTCCTCAGTCCTTTCAGATGAAGGAAATTCCAGTTTTGTCAATGATGGATGGTCTACCTGTTCAGAAGATGAAGATCAGGAAGACTTTTGAAGAATTCAGCTTAAGTTTTGTTTCTGGACCTTCTGGTTTCCACTTTTCTGAATCTTTGTGTACAAGTTATTCATCAAGTTCCTCTAAGACCACAGATGGGTGTACGGAGTCCACCCTTGAAGAGGGGGGTACTGTCACGATCCTGACTGTAGTTCTCGTATTTGGTGACTTACCCCTGCCATCTGTCCTGGATCCTGTGTCTTTTTACTCACTGAGTTAAACAGCTTGTCAGCACTATGAGTTTTCCTGAGTTCTCTGCCTGAAAGGTAATAGTTAATTAACTCCACCTGTGGTGATCTCCTGTGTGAGGCTGAATTCAGTAATCTGAAGTTTAGGCCTAAAAGCCAGCATCTCATGTTTTGCAGAAGTTCAGGCTTCAGTGTTCTCTCGGCCTGCTAGGCCTCATTCTACATCACAGCCTAGTCTAGAGTACTCACATGACAGTGACTGTTCACCTGACCCAGAGTTGTCCAATCCTCTGCCAGCCTGAGACTCTCTGCATCACCTAATCCTGCTCACCAATCACCAAGGACCAGGAAGTATAAGTTGGGAGACTGAGTTGGAAACTGGGCCAGTTCCTCGTGTCACACACAGCTCTGTGTGAGCTTTGAAGCTGAGCTCCCTAAAGGTAACCTTTGTACTTTAGTTCCTGTGAAAACTCTGTTCCTTTGTTACCCAGTTTGGTTTACTTTTGTGTTGCCACTGATATTCACTATTTCCACGAGTCTCAACGTAAAGGCACAGCTGCAGTGGTTCATCTTAAAGGCACAGTACAGTATTCCATAGTCTTAACTGAAAACCACAGCTGCCGTGTTTCATCTTTACTGCTGTTGTAGTTGTGATCTCCAGAGCTCCCGTATCCCTGTGGCTTCAGTGCCTCCAAGAACCTCCGTGCCTCCAAGAACCTCCGTGCCTCTGAGCACTTCTGCACCTCCAAGCACTTCAGTGCCTCCAAGCACCTCAGTGCCTCCAAGCACTTCTGCACCTCCAAGCACCTCAGTGCCTCCAAGCACCTCAGTGTCTCCAAGCACCTCAGTGTCTCCAAGCACTTCTGCACCTACAAGCACCTCAGTGCCTCCAAGCACCTCAGTGTCTCCAAGCACTTCTGCACCTACAAGCACTTCAGTGCCTCCAAGCACCTCAGTGCCTCCTAGCACTTCTGCACCTCCAAACACCCAGTGCTCACAAGCGTAATTGGTGTCTCCAGCATCCGGTACTCCTTCATTCATTCCTCAGCACCTTTTCAAGTTCTGTCTTTCAGGAGACCTCCAGCATCCATACGTGCCTCCTGTCTGCCGACCAAATCCTGCATGAGGAAAACCTAGATTCGGTCATCTCAGCTGCGGTTCCTCTTCCCGGTCGCCGGAAGAAACCCGAGTCCACAACACTCCCAAACCAGGTCAGTAATAGTATTCACATTGTCCTCCAGTCGCCCGCACAGACTTCACTAACACCGGGTCCACAAAACCACAGTCATGACACTCCCCCACACTCCTGAATGGCCTTTTCCTGACAATCCTCTCCAGGCTGCAGTCATCCCTGCTGCTTGTGCACCTTTTTCTTCAACACTTTTCCCTTCCACTTAACGTTCTATTAATGTGCTTTGATACAGCACTTTGAGAACATCCAACTTATTTTGCAATTTCCTTTTGAGGCTTGTAGAGGGTGTCAGTGATGGATTTCTGCACAACTGTCAGGTCAGCAGTCTTCCCCATGATTGTGAATTGTACTGAACCAGACTGAGAGACCATTTAAAGGCTCAGGAACCCTTTGCAGGTGGTTTGGATTAGTTAGCTGATTAGGGTGTGACACTTTGAGTCTATAATATTGGTGGTCATTCCGAGTTGATCGCTAGCTGAATTGGTTCACAGCGCAGCGATCAGGCTAAAAATCAGTAGTTCTGCGCATGCGTATGAGGCGCAATGTGCACGCGCGACGTACGGGCACAACGAATGTTGTCGTTTTGCACAGGGTCTAGCGATGCATTTCCGTCGCACTGCTTGCCCGCAGAGTGATTGACATGAAGTGGGTGTTTCTGGGTGGCAACTGACCGTTTTCAGGGAGTGTTCTGAAAAATGCAGGTGTGCCAGGAAGGTTTTGAGCTACTCTGAAACTAGACAACATTTTTTTGCAGGCGCTCTACGATACAACCGTTCGCACTTCTGCTAAGCTAAAATACACTCCAAGTGGGCGGCGGCATAGCATTTGCACGGCTGCTAAAACTAGCTAGTGAGCGATCAACTCGGAATGACCCCCCTTGAACCTTTAGACAATATTCTCATTTTCTGAAATTTTGGATTTGGGGTTTTCTTAAGCTGTAAGACACAAACATCAAAATTATAACAAATAATGGCATGAAATATCTCACTTTGCATGTAATAAGTCTATATAATATATTAGTTTCACCTTTTAAGTTGAATTACTGAAATAAATGAACTTTTGCACGATATTCTCATTTTCTGAGTTTCACCTGTATGTTAAATTGAATATATACCCAGTGACAGCATACTGTATTTTAGGACCAAATCTCATGTATGGAGGTAACTCCTTTTCATTATGTCGGGGTGCATTCATGTAAAATAATCCTGCAACCCATATACTTGTATCCCCTGTAAAAATCCTCTATTTATATCTAGGCATCAGTATTTCTAAATATTAATAGGTACATCTCCCTGGTTTGAGATGATAAGAGATCTAGGGTTCGCCTGAGCACCCTTCATAACTCTAAAGGTGCGTACACACTGGTCAATATATCGGCAATTCTATGGAACATCGGCTAGTGTGTACCATTGATATGTCTGTAAACCCCGTATTTCACAAACATATAGTGTCGACCCTGCAGCACACATGATGACCAATATATCTACATACATATTGGGGCATCGTTCTGTGTATACGGGCATGTAAATGCCCATCCAGTTCGTGATGTCAGTCATGATGGATCGGCCAGTGTGTATGCACAACATACTGCCTGATCCGCCTATAGATATATCTGCAGATCCATTGATCTGCAGATATACCTATCAGATTGTAATGTAGGGTACACACTAGTAGATATATCTATAGATCTATACACGGACCATGCAGTGTGTTGCGCGTACACACTGCCTGATCCATCGTGACTGATGTCACGAACTGGGCGTGTGTTTACATGTGCCCACCCAGTTCAGCTGTCAATCACCGCCGGCTGGTGCAGCATTTGTACGGGCGGTCGACTGCCCATACACACACAGCAATGGTCATCGGCTGTGCTGCAGGGCTGATGCGATATGTCTGTGAACGATGGTGTTTACAGACATATTGTTCGTACACACTGGCTAACGAACCGCGATATATTGCCCGTTTAATATAATGGCCGATATATCGGCCAGTGTGTAGGTACCTTACCACAGGCTAATGGGCGGTTGGCCATTCCCAATTTCTTTGTTTAACACCTTGCTTCACAACTTGCTTATTTGGTTGATTGGCTTAAGGACCCTCCTGTTGAGGTTCCCGGAGGCTTCCGATTCCATTCTATAGCTGCATACACACAGGTCAATTACAGCCATGATGTAGGCGTTCCTGATCAAACGGAACGACACATTGTGCACATCGGTCCATGGTGGTCATTCCGAGTTGATCGCTAGCTGCATTAGTTCGCTGTGCAGCGATGAGGCAAAAAAAAGGCACTTCTGCGCATGCGTATGCGGCGCAATGCGCACGCGCAACGTACTATTGCAACGAACGATGTAGTTTCACACAAGGTCTAGCAAAGCTTTTCAGTCGCACTGACTGCCGCAGAGTGATTGACAGGAAGTGGACGTTTCTGGGTGTCAACTGACCGCTTTCAGGGAGTGTTCGAGAAAACGCAGGCGTGCCAGGAAAAACGCAGGCGTGGCTGGGCAAACGCAGGGCGTGTTTGTGACGTCAAAACAGGAACTGAACAGTCTGAAGTCATCGCAAGCGCTGAGTAGGTTTTGAGCTACTCTAAAACTGCACAAAAAAACTTTGTAGCTGCTCTGCGATCCTTTCGTTCACACTTCTGCTAAGCTAAAATACACTCCCAGTGGGAGGTGGCATAGCGTTTACACGGCTGCTAAAAACAGCTAGCAAGTGATCAACTCGGAATGACCACCAATGTGTATGACCGATGCCGCTGCATGCACCCGCGGGTCGCTAGCAACAGCCCCTGATCTTTTGAACATGCAAGAAGATCTGGAGCTGTCGTTAGCGATGCCATGCTGCCGAATGCAGCATGGCCCCTGCATCCCCCCACGCTGCCAGCATCAGCAAGTGTATGTACTTGCCGATGCGCCCCCTCTCTTCCCACCAGGCACGATGTGATTGTGCCGTTTGTACCCAGTTTATCTGCAATTCAATATATGGTGGTTGTTCATAAACACAGAAAGATGCACCAGTATCTTAAAGATGTATTTGCTGTTCAATCAATATGCAGCTATATATGCAGACTCCCTTCCTTGATCAGGCTTCACTAAATTGGGGTGTGGTCCATGGCTTGTTGGGTGGGCTAGGCCTGGATTTTGACACTCTCTTATAGATTCATACTTAGCTACCAGTAGTGGCGTAACTCCCAGAGACAATGGAGATATTTGCCACTGGGCTCCAGCTGTCATAGGGGTGCCAAGAAAGGAAGACCGAGGGGGCTTCTGAACTAGAAAAGATCTCTCTCCACTCATTTCATAGTGATTTGCTGCAGTCACTGCTGTTGTCCAAGCTCAGAAACCTCCTATGAAGACCCCTTCAGCTGAAGAGTCTGAAATGTGTCTGATAACAGATCAAAGTGTGTACAATAATCTACAGCTCCGCTGCTGTGTCTAATATGAGGAAAGAAAGGAAAGCAGAAGTTGGTTTTAACAAAATGCACTAATCATTATAATAAAAGTTTTAAGGGGGATAGTTCTCAGAGCTTGGATAGATAAAACAGTGAGAGATAAAGCACCAACCAATCTGCTCCTGTCATTTTTCAAACACCTGGTACATTATCTCTCACAATTTTATCTCTCTCTGAGCTTTAATAAAATCTCTCCTCCGGGCTCTATTTATTACCATTTGCAGCCAGCGCCTGGAAATAAAGATTCCTTATTGCCACAATTAGCTGCAATAAGGAATCTTTATTCTCCCAGATGTACCATTGGCAAGTCACTGGGACGACAGCACATGTGCATGCCGATACCACAGGGGGGCACCACCTTCTATTTCGACTCCGGGCACTTGGCATAAACTTATGTCCCTGGCTACTAGAGTTATGGAAAGCCACAGAACCAAAGATTCCAAGGCCTGGTGTAGAGCTGGTGGTATTATTCGTCAGCACTTAGGGGTCTATTTACAAAGCCATGGATGGAGATAAAGTGGACGGAGATAAAGTACCAGCCAATGAGCTCCTGACATTTTTCAAACACAGCCTGTGACATGGAATTTAGGAGCTGATTGGTTGGTGCTTTATCTCCGTCCACTTTATCTGCATCCAAAGCTTAGTAAATAGACCCCTTATTCTCTTCCTCCTATCTGAAATCGTTTGACGAATTGAAGGCTGAGTTTTCAATTCCTTGTACAGATTTTTTTCAATTGATATCTCCAGTTGCTACATTGCGGTTAGGATTCAATTCGGAGTGAATCGTCCTCCCTTAATCACATCCCCTCTCGAATTGGCTCTTATCAAATTGAGTGGGTATAGAACTACATCTGTATTATATAATATACTCCAGCTCCAGGTCTCCATGGATGGGCTTGCCTCTCTATGGGGTAAATTTACTAAGATGGGAGTTCTATTTGGGATGGGATGTTGCCCATAGCAACCAATCAGATTCTACTTCTCATTTATCTAGCACCTTCTTCAAGATAATACCTGGAATATGGTTGGTTGCTATGGGCAACATCTCATGTTAAATAGAACTCCCATCTTAGTAAATGTCCTCCTATGAGTAAAATAGTCAAAGATGTGGGTCTTTGTCATATGAGGACTGGGTCTTTATGCTGGGAAGTGTGCGAGTTGCTACCTCCTGTGTAAAGGGGCCCATACATCAGCAATCGATTGTGCAAATAAATCTGCAATGTATGGGGTTCACAGACTTCAGATTTCTGCCACAAAATGATTGGGATTGTTAAAATAGGAATTTAATACCTACCGGTAATTCCTTTTCTCGTAGTCCATAGTGAGTGGATACTGGGGATCTGTACTTT
Source organism: Pseudophryne corroboree (assembly GCF_028390025.1). NCBI lineage: Eukaryota > Metazoa > Chordata > Amphibia > Anura > Myobatrachidae > Pseudophryne > Pseudophryne corroboree. Next base: position 516,437,202 of record NC_086445.1, read on the forward strand.
AGTACCATGGGGTATAGATCGGGTCCACTGGAGCCTGGCACTTTAAAACCTTTAGTGTGTGTATGTGTGTGCTGGCTCCTCCCCTCTATGCCCCTCCTACCAGACTCAGTCTAGGAAACTGTGCCCGAAGAGACGGACATACCACGAGAGAAGAAAACAGGTACAACAGCGGTGAGGCACTAAGCCAACACATAGCCATAACCGAAAGGAGGGCGCTAACCAAAACAGAGGGTAGCAACACCAACCTAACCAGGATAGCAAAGCCATCCCAACAACAAAATGGGACTGCAACGGCGGGCCAACCAAAACGTACTCATTTAAGCAGGAATCGAAACACTGAGGCGGGAGCCCAGTACCCACTATGGACTACGAGAAAAGGTATTACCGGTAGGTATTAAATTCCTATTTTCTCTTACATCCCAGTGGATACTGGGGATCTGTACTTTAGTATCATGGGGAAGTCCCAAAGCTCCCAAACGGGTGGGAGAGTGCTGAGACCCCTGTTACACCTCCTGATCAAACTGAAGGTCATCCTTAGCCAAGGTGTCGAACCGATAGAACTTAACAAAAGTGTTCGAACCAGACCAAGTATCAGCTCGGCACAACTGTAAGGCCGAGACACCCCAGGCAGCCACCCAGGAAGAGTCCACAGATCTCGTTGAGTGGGCCTGAATAGACGTCGGCAAAGGCAGAGCCACCGAAGTATAAGCTTGATGAATGGTCAACCTGAGCCAACGAGCAATTGATTGCTTAGAAGCCGGACGACCAATCTTGGTGGCATCATAAAGGACAAACAGCGAGTCAGATTTCTGATGACGAGCAGTCTGTTTGACATAAATCTTCAGAGCCCTCGCCACATCCAAGGACTCTGGACCAATGAAAGCATCAGACAACATCGGAACCACAATGGGTTGATTCACATGAAAAGCTGAAACCACTTTTGGCAAAAACTGAGGTTGGGTCCTGAGTTCCGCCCTTTCTTCATGAAAAATAAAAAAAGGGCTCTTATGGGATAAGGCCCCCAATTCAGAGACACGTCTGGCAGACGCCAGTGCTAATAACATCACCGTCTTCCAGGTGAGAAATTTCAACTCCACCCTATGTAAGGGTTTCAAACCAGTCTGATTGAAGAAAGGACAGAACCACGTTGAGATCCCACGGAGCTGTGGGAGGTACGAAGGGCGGTTGCATATGAAGAACTCCTTTAAGGAAAGTTTGTACTTCCGGCAACATGGCAAGTTGTTTCTTGAAGAAAATAGAAGGCGCCGACATCTGAACTTTGAAGGAACCTAAACGTAGGCCCATGTCCACTCCCGCTTGCAGGAAAAAGTAGAAAATTAGCCATTCTAAATTCCATGGGAGAAACCTTTCTACTTTCACAACAGGAAACATACTTTTTCCAGATACAATGATAATGTTTAGATGTAACCATCCTCCTGGCCTGGACCATGGTGGAAATAACCCGGGAGGGAAGACCTTTTCTAGCTAGAATCTCCCTCTCAACTTCCAAACCGTCAAACGTAGCCACTTTAAGTCTGTATATACGAACGGACCTTGTTGAAGAAGATCCTTTTGAAGCAGCAGAGACCAGGGATCCTCCAGAGCCATGGTTAAGAAGTCCGATTACCGCGCCCATCGAGGCCAATCTGGGACAATTAGAATTCCTTGAACGCTTTCCCTTCTTAGTCTTTTTTAGAACCTTTGGGATTAGCGGTAGAGGAGGGAACAGGTACACAAACTGGTACGTCCATGGTGTCGTTAGCGCGTCCACTGCTACAGCCTGCGGATCCCTCGTACTGGAACAGTAACGGCATAGCTTCTTGTTGAGACGAGAAGCCATCAGATCTATCTGTGGACGGCCCCACCGGTGAATTAACTGTTGAAACACCTGGGGATGTAGGCCCCATGGTTCCGGTATGAATGGTCGACCATGTTATGGTCGACAGTCATTAGGTCGACCACTATTGGTCGACATTGACATGGTCGACATGGACACATGGTCGACACATGAAAATGGTCGACACGTGAAAGGTCGACATATGAAAAGGTCGACATGAGTTTTTTAACTTTTTTTTGGTGTAGTTTTTTGCGTAAAGTGACTGGGAACCCCAATTAGTGCACCGCGTCCCCTCGCATGGCTCGCTTCGCTCGCCATGCTTCGGGCATGGTGCCTTCGCTCCGCTACCGCTTCGCTCGGCACACTTTACCGTTCCAATCGTAGTCCATGTGGATCGTAAAGTATGGAAAAGTTCCCCAAAAGAAAAAAAAGTTAAAAAACTCATATCGACCTTTTCATGTGTCGACCTTTCATGTGTCGACCATTTCATGTGTCGACCATGTGTCCATGTCGACCATGTCAATGTCGACCAATAGTGGTCGACCATGTGAACGGATACCAGGCCCCATTCCCCCGGATGGAGGTCGTGTCTGCTGAGGAAGTCCGCTTCCCAGTCGTCCACTCCTGGAATGAACATAGCTGATATGGCCCTTGCGTTGGCCTCCGCCCAGACAAGTATTCTTGATACTTCTCACATCGCCGCTCTGCTTTTTGTTACCGCTTGTCTGTTTACGTACGCCACCACTGTGGCAATGTCCGATTGGATCTGGATCACCTGATCCTTCAGGAGATGGGAAGCTTGCAGAAGAGCATTGTAAATTGCCCTGAGTTCCAGGATGTTAATCGGCAGAGCAGATTTCGGAACTGACCATATCCCCTGGAACTGGGCCCCTTGGGTCACAGCTCCCCAACGCCAGAGGCTGGCATCCGTTGTCAGTAAAATCCACGAGTGGATATTGAAGAGAAACTTGTAGCCACCATAACAGAGAAATCCGGGCTTTTGTAGATAAGGTGACTTTCTGATGCATGTGAAGGTGAGACCACGACCATTTGTCTAGAAGATCCAGCTGAAATGGCCGGGCATGAAATCTGCCATTTTGGATTGCCTCGTAAGCAGCAACCATCCTGCCCAGCAAGCGTATGCAAAGATGTATGGATACCTTGCGAGGACGGAGCACTGAGCAGACCATAGCCTGGATAGCCAGGGCCTTGTCCATCAGAAGAAACACCTTTTGAGACACCGTATCCAGTATCATTCCCAGGAACTGAAGACGTTGGGTCAGTTTTAGGTGAGATTTCTGGAAATTTAGGATCCACCCATGATTCGTAAGCAGGCGAGTCGTCAGATCGAAGCAGTGCAACAGATGCTCGCTGGATATAGCCTTTATCAGGAGATCATCCAAGTAGGGGATCCGGTGGTCTGGTCCAGTGAGGCAGCAGCTGCAGGTTTACGGGACTTACCACAAGATCCTCTCGGAGTGGTGGGAACCCCTCGGCCCCTGCCTCTGAACCTTGCCACATGAAAGAACTGCAAGGAGGGTCCTGTGTAAGAACGTCTAGCAGGTGGTGCAGCCAACGGCAGATAGTTAAACTTACCCGCCGTTGCCTGAGAGATTTATTTATTTAATTTGTCTCCAAACAAGGCATCACCTGTAAAGGGAAGATTTTCTACACCCTTTTTGGAATCAGCGTCTGCTGACCATTGACGCAACCACAGAGCTCTGCGTGCCGAAACAGCCATAGCAGTAGTGCGGACATTTATCTTACACAATTCTTTTACAGGCTCGCTCATAAAAATTGCAGCATCCTGTATATGTTGCAGCAGAGTAATGACCTCATCCCAGGGCAGAGAGTCTAAACCAGGGGTGGGGAACCTTTTTTCTACCAAGGGCCATTTGGATATTTATAAAATCCTTCGGGGGCCATACAAGTCTGCCCCCGCGCCCAAAAAATGGGTGTGGCCAGTTAAAATGGGACGTGATACACATATGCCCCCAATAGTGCAGTGCCAGATCCACAATTGCCCCCACAGTGCCAGGTATACAAATGCCCCTCACAGTGCCAGGTATACAGATGCCCCCACAGTGCCAGGTATACAAATGCCCCCACAGTGCCAGGTATACAAATGCCCCTCACAGTGCCAGGTATACAGATGCCCCCACAGTGCCAGGTATACAAATGCCCCTCACAGTGCCAGGTATACAGATGCCCCCACAGTGCCAGGTATACAGATGCCCCCACAGTGCCAGGTATACAGATGCCCCCACAGTGCCAGGTATACAAATGCCCCTCACAGTGCCAGGTATACAGATGCCCCCACAGTGCCAGGTATACAGATGCCCCCACAGTGCCAGGTATACAAATGCCCCTCACAGTGCCAGGTATACAGATGTCCCCACAGTGCCAGGTATACAGATGTCCCCACAGTGCCAGGTATACAGATGCCCCCACAGTGCCAGGTATACAAATGCCCCTCACAGTGATGCCCCCCACAGTGCCAGGTATACAGATGCCCCCCACAGTGCCAGGTATACAGATGCCCCCCACAGTGCCAGGTATACAGATGACCCCCCATCCCGCTTACCGCTCCTTTCGGCGGGGACACAGAGGAGAGCGCGGCTATGTTGGGCGGCGGCATGTTAGACTTGAAACCAGCCGCCGGTTCGAGAGCCAATCAGAGCTCACGGCTCCTGATTGGCTGCCGGTCCGCGAGCTCTGATTGGCTCACGAACCGGCGGCTGGTTTCAAGTCCTACATGCCGCCGCCGCCCGACAATAGCCGCGCTCTCCTCCGTGTGGTGACAGCTGAGAAACGCTGCCGCCGGACTGTGCGGCGGCGTGTCTCACTGAGAGGAGCGGGTGGGCCGGACCAAACGGCTTCGCGGGCCTTATACGGCCCGCGGGCCGGAGGTTCCCCACCCCTGGTCTAAACCATCAATAACAGTATCAGACCACTTGACTACCGCCCTGGAAATCCACCCACAAACAATTGTGAGGCGCTGTGCTACGCCTGCTGCCGTATATATATTGCCTTGAGAGTGGTCTCAATTTTACGGTCAGCCAGCTCTTTTAGGAATATAGCCCCTGCGCCGGCAGTACCAATTTCTTAAACAGTCTGGATATAGATGGATCGACTGACGGGGGGTTTTCCCATACCTTCCTGTACTCTGCTGGGAGGGGAAAAGTAGCTAAAAACCTCTGAGGAATTTTAAATTTCTTATCAGGGTTTAACCATGCCTCCCTGGCCAGAGAATTTAATTCTTTAGACACAGGAAAGGTGACTGAGGTCCTTGGTCTAACATTAAAGTACAACTCCTCATCTGGTTCTGCGTCCTGATACGATATGCGAAGAACCTCTCTAACAGCATAAATGAGGGCCTCCACCCCAGGGGACAGAGAGCTGATCTCATCCATATCATCATCATCCACATCAGGCTGATCATAATCAGACTGGAGCACCTGTGGCAGTGAGCGTTTATGTGAAACCAACAGGGGGGCTGAGAAGCCTTTCTGGTATCTGCTCTTTTAGCCATACAATCAATAGACTGTTTCAACACCTGTCTCTCCTTTTTAGCTGCAGCTAATTCTGAATTTACATTCTGAATCATGCTTTTAAAATTATCAAACCGGTCAGGTGCCTGTGAACTGTGTCCCTGTGGAGATAAGGAACACTGGGGGTAATTCCAAGTTGATCGCAGCAGGAACATTGTTAGCAGTTGGGCAAAACCATGTGCACTGCAGGGGAGGCAGATATAACATTTGCAGAGAGAGTTAGATTTGGGTGGGTTATTTTGTTTTTGTGCAGGGTAAATACTGGCTGCTTTATTTTTACACTGCATATTAGATTAAAGATTGAACACACCCCACCCAAATCTAACTCCCTCTGCACATGTTATATCTGCCTCCCCTGCAGTGCACATGGTTTTGCCCAACTGCTAAAAATGTTCCTGCTGCGATCGACTTGGAATTACCCCCACTGTTCACACATGAGGGACTCCGCTGATGAATGGGTAGGGTTACAAGCAGCACACATAACCATGTCCACAGACATATTTACACAACAGTAATACAGCGCAGCTCAGTGAAACACCTCCACCAGACCCTAGAGAAACGCTGGAGTGACACTGAGGAGCGGAGACCAGCACACAAACACAGCAGCACAGTGTGTGAAAATATATGTACAACCTAATAGAAGTGCAGCGGCACTACCGCTGGAGAGATCCCCCCTGTTATGACCCCCTGGTACCAGTACAGAGTCTGTAACAGCGTGGGTCCCTGGAGGAGCAGCGTGCATGCAGCCTTGATGATCCACAGCAGCAGGAAATTGCGCCTTCCCGCCTCTGGTCCGGCTCCGGGAAGCCCCGTCCCTTGCAATGGCGCGCGGTCCCTGTAGTTTTATACTGGCCATGTTAACAAACATTAAATATACATAACAGTACACACAAAGCCTTGATTGACAGTGAGCACTGCGGGGCATGAGCCCCGAGCCAGTGTAGTCTGCGGCGGGCACCGCAGCTCATGGCCCGTGCTGGCAAAACCGCACCGGGGACCCCGGTGTTAACACCGCACCTATCGATCTTCAGCATCTGTCAGAGGGTGGCGGCTAGCTGCTGTCGTGGGCAGATACACTAACGGTGTGTGAACGTCACCTCAGGAGCTCAGTGTCAACTGGGATTACGAACCATTAACCCTCAGGAGGTTGGTTCGGTCCCCCCTCTAAGTCCCACAAAGCAGGTAGACTGGTTGCCAACCAGTACTACCTGAAAATAATAAACTAAAATAAAAAATAAAGGAAACTCTCTGGAGTGCTAGAGAAATGCACCCGGCTCCTTGGGCACATTTTTCTAAACTGAGTCTGGTAGGAGGGGCATAGAGGGGAGGAGCCAGCACACACTACAGATTTTAAAGTGCCAGGCTCCAGTGGACCCGATCTATACCCCATGGTACTAAAGTACAGATCCCCAGTATTCACTAGGACGTAAGAGAAATCAGGTTTTTCAACATGTTTAATTTCACAGATCAATTGGGATAGTAGACAGATAGTGTATGGGCAATAAACCAGCAGATCTGCGAACTGTTTCTAGTAAACTGATGAGTCTTTCAAGATTGGCAGAACTGTTTTATACCCCTTTCTCACTGCCAATGCCGGATTGGAAACAGGTCCTTCCCTGGGTGGGATCCGGCATTGGCAGCTGTTGCAGGCTCTCCCGACCCGGCAATATGCCGGGCGGGTTGCCATAGCAGCGGGAAGGGGGGGCGGAGCCGGCAGCGGGGTCATCTGGATTGTAAAAACAATGAATCTGGGGAAAAAAATCTCTGCATTGCTATTGCTATTGAATATGTATGGGCCCCTTTAGTTTTCAGCAAGTTAATTTTTCTACCCTGCACAGGCTATATGCAGAGCCGGCCATAGGTATAGGCAAACTAGGCAATTGCCTAGGGAATTTGATATGCCTAGGGGCATCAGCAGCTTCTCCTGATTAAAATGATATGCGGCATGCCTATATTCTGTGTGTAGCATTTCATATGCAGATACAGCCACAGTGGCATACAGTATATAGGCATGCCACATATAATTTTATTCAGCAGAAGCTGCTTGTGCATCCTAGCCACATAGCAATGCAAATAAGATGCATTTTGTGCCAGACGTCAGCATTGAGGCAAGATTTATGAGGACACATCTGTATCCAAGCAGAGGCAGAGGTCACAGTGTTAGTGGCAGTGTGAGTGCTGTGTGCATGTGAGTGGGTTGGTTGTGCAGTAGTGTTCAGAATATGTGTAAGGAGCATTATGTGTGTCATGTAAAAATGCATTAATAATGTGCAACATATGTGTAAGGGATACTGTGTCATTATGTGTATAAGGGAATTAATAATGTGCGGCATATGTGTAACAGGGTAATACTGTATGTGTGTCATTATGTGTATAGGGGACTAATAATGTGCAGCAAATGTGCAGGGGGCACTATGTGTGTCATTATGTGTATAAGGGCATTATTAATGTGCAGCATGTGTGTAAGGGACATTATGTGTAAAAGGGCATTAATAAAGGTTGTCATAATGTGTAAGGCACATTATGTTTATAAGGACATTAATAATGTGTCTCATATGTGTAAGGGGCATTACTGTGTGGCATTATGTGTATAAGGTGCTCTACTATGTGGCATTGCGTATAGAAAGGGCACTACTGTGTCCTCTAATGTGAATAAGGAGCAATAGGGTGTGGTGTAATGTGAATAAGGAGCAATTCAGTGTGATGTAATGTGAATAAGGGGCTCTAATGTAACGTTTATAAGGTAAAGTGATACTACTGTGGGATGTAATATGAATTATGGACATTATCGCATGATCAAACGTGAATAAAGTTGCAGTACTGTGTGGCGTAATTGGAATTGGGATTACTATTGTGTGGCCATGCCCCTTGCCAGCAAAAACACACCCCTTTTTGAGCTGTGCGCCAAATGTGCGAACTGTTCCTATTTAAAATATAGGGGGTACAAACACCAAAATAAGGGCTGTTACGGATGAGGGGTGGTGGTGCTAGGAAAGAGGTGCAAGGTCAGAGGCGGAACCAGCGGTGGTGCTAGGGGGCACCATCTAAAATCTTGCCTAGGGCATCATATTGGTTAGGGCCGGCTCTGGCTATATGGACTCATATGGGTAGCTGTAGCACTCCAGTCTGTCCAAAATGTCAGCTCCCTGAACAATGAGGTTCACCTGGAATGGTTGGGAGTGAAGTCTGCTATACTGCAGAGCCTCCAAAGATGGCACCATCTTCCCGAGAACTTGTACCCCAGGTGTAGAGAAACAGTCTATGCCTGTAGTACCTGAGCCACCAGCCTCTGTATGTCCTGGATCTTGCTCTCCAGTAGGACTACCCTCCATTGTACTGTGTCCAAGATGAGACCTGGAACTTGAATCCTCTGAATTGGCTATAGGTTGGATTTCCAGAAATCACAATCCATCCATGTTGAGTGAGAAATATCAGCTGTTCTTGGAAGGTGCCTTAGATCAGCAGATCATCTAGACAAGGTACGATCGTGACCCCTAACCTTCTGAAATTTGCGACCCTTATCACCCTGATCCTTGCAAAACTTCTCGGGGCTGAAGATAGACCGAATGGTAAGGTCCCAACTTGCAATGATCTTTCACCAGTACGAATCCTAAGTATGCTTGGTGAGGAGTACAAATTGGAATATGAAGGAATGCATCCTTTATGTCCAAAGACACTATGACTCCTCCGGGTCTAGGCCTGCAATGACCGACTGGATTGATTCCATCTGTGCGCACGACAAACAAGATTAGAAGAGAATAGAACAAAAAGATTTTTTGGGGGGTGTCCCAGGACAGGCGCCAAGCAGCTTATGATATAACAAACCTCAGGAGATGTCACCACATCTCAAAACTACTCACAATACCAGAAATTTGAGATCTGTATTTATATCAACAGCGCTATAACAAAACAATTATGATAAAGATATCACCATTACATCCCTTATTGGCAATTCCTGTGGTTGAGTCTTCAATATATATTGACTGGTGAGATTTCTCCAGGATATGGAAACATGTAGGGAAATATGAAAACAAAAAGACCAATGTGTGATAAATTCCTCATATACGTCAGCTGAATCTAAATTGTTCTTTTTCAAGAAAACTAGTGGTGGTTCTAGGCGTACCCCACTCACACTTTAATCAAATATTTCTAAGCCCATCAAGGTTTCTTTTTCCAATACCGAGGCCTTATTCCCTTGAACTGCGCCTGGCAAGTAAATATGATCTGTAGTATATAGATGGAGCATACCCCAAAACTCACACTCGCGAGATGGGTGGTAAGCACATCAAGGTATCTTTAGAAACTTGTAATGTATAGATGAAGCGTACCCCAAGATTCACACTCGCGAAGTAGGTAGTAAACACATCAAGGTATCTTTAAAATAACAGGAAATCTGTGGATAAACTTATGCGTACCCGAACTCACAGTTCTTAATGAAGTCGTACTCCCATCAAGGTATCTTTAGGTTCAAATCCCCGTACAACGTCCTTAGTGGTAGCAGTTTAGCCTCCCCAGAAAAGAACTCACTCTCCTCAAATGGAGGTAGGGGGGTACAAAATTTATTAAAAGTCACAAATACAGACAAACTGTATTGAGTCCATAAAAACACAGCATACAGAATAAAACGGTTCCTAGGCAGAGCCGGCAAGGAAAAATAGGGGGGAGTTCCAAGAAAAAAGGATATCCCTTTTAACTAGACAAAAAAAAAAAAAGTGAATGAATAAAAATCCAGAAAAATTGTCACTACTCACACTCCTGCTTGTCAACGCGTTTCAGCCCTGGCTTGGGCCTTTATCAAGACATAATGGAGTGTGGTGGTGACTTGATATTTAAAGGACAGCTGTCCAATCAGAAATTAGCAGGAAGTGATGTCATAATTAAATCATAAACTTTTATCAGGTTAATCCTCCTTGCCGCTTCCGCAGAGGATTACAAAACACATGAAATTTTAATTCTCATCCTCATTGTATTTATATACACATGTTGTAAACCCAGGATTAAATGAAACTATTTAAACTATTAAAAAAGTCCTTTCACGCCGGACCGGAAGTCCGGTACCGCTAGGCACCATGGGTATTGTAGTCCGTTCATAGTATGTCTCGGGCGGAAATTCTCCTGCTGATATCCGCTCCCGGGATTTCTGGGGGACGTAGTCCGCTTGTATCGAATCTTCTATGTTCAGGCGGAAGTCGTCATACCCGGAAGTATCGCGTTTCCGGTGACGGGGTTCATGGGAAACGTAGTTTCTGAGGCATTTAGTAGAATCTGAGTCCCGGACTTCACCATTAAGTTTATGCTATGATGATAATAGCGCCTATGAATAAATATAAGTTATACTGATAAGCTATCAATCTTATACAAAGTACACATAATATATAAATACAGTTTTTAAAAAGAATATATAATACATAAAAGAATGATATAAACAATTCTTCCATATATTATTTACTGCAAGGGATTGACAACACAGCGCAATAGACCAATCACATGAACCATTTGAGCTCAAAGTCGTTATTTAAGCCTGCAGGATGCATTGTGTTATAATTAAAGATACAACTCATTTCCATTTTAGCCAAGCTTGTTGCTGTGTTGTTATTACGCAGAGAGGGGGTAATTCCAAGTTGATCGCAGCAGGAAATCTTTTAGCAGTTGGGCAAAACCATGTGCACTGCAGGGGAGGCAGATATAACATATGCAGAGATGTTAGATTTGGGTGGGTTATTTTGTTTCTGTGCAGGGTAAATACTGGCTGCTTTATTTTTACACTGCAATTTAGACTGCAGATTGAACACACCAAACCCAAATCTAACTCTCTCTGCACATGTTAAATTTGCCTCCCCTGCAGTGCACATGTTTTTGCCCAACTGCTAAAAAATTTACTGCTGCGATCAACTTGGAATTACCCCCAGAGCTTTTTATGTGCCTTAGACCGCAAAAAGCACTGATATCTGAAAAAATAAGCAGAGAAAAAGAAAACCTAAAAAAGGCAAAAAAAGCAAAAAGAAACAGGGTGAAATAAATATGCCCAGTAGCGAAATTGATAGCACAGCGTCTACAGTAATATCCACTAGTCAAACAGATATCATTGATAATGACTCAAAAAAGGTAAAAATATTTAATTTAAGTACACATATTCTCTCTAACAATGAAATTTCTGTTTTACAAAAGGGTTTGAAATATGCACCCAGTAATTTTGTGAATTCCTTTGACCTATATATAGATATTCAAAAATATGTTAGAAAATTAACGGTAAAAAAGTTCTTTGCTAACCAAACCCCTCAAAATGACCCAAACTCGGTCGCCCTTACTCCCTATAAACCAAAGTAAATTTTTTTCCCCAGACATGTACAGGGACCCCTCCTAGAATCCTTTGCCAAATTAGTCACGGATGACTTAAATAAACTACAAGACCAACCCAAAAAATCGTTCAATTTAACAGCAAAAGAAAGGCAAGCATTGAGAGATCTTAAGAAGGCTGATACCTTTATTATTAAACCTGCAGATAAAGGGGGGGGGGGGGGGATTGTCCTAATGGACATTGAGAAATATGAAGGTGAGGTTTTCAGACAGTTAAATGACACTACTGTTTACAAAAAATTAAGGAATAATCCCAGTGATATAATTTACTCCAAACTCAAAAATCTGGTAGAAAAATATGAAAAGAAGGGGACACTAAGTAAACAGGAGGTGAACTTTATCATGATAGAAAATCCTATTGTACCGGTAATATATATCCTCCCGAAAGTCCACAAAAGTCTTGTAGACCCCCCAGGGCGACCAATTATATCAGGAGTGGATTCCATTACAGCAAATTTGTCGCAAGTAATTGATTATATCCTCCAACCCGTAGTCCTATTAAATAAATTGCATTTGAAAGACACTAAGGATTTTCTGTTGGCTTTAGAAACCATCGAATGGGAAGAGGGAAACTATCTGGTGACTGCAGATGTTACCTCCCTCTACACCATTATTGACCATAGACAGGGTGTAGAGGCAGTTAGAGGTTTCTTGGATCTATCGGACCTTTCAGATCATGTAAAGGAATTCACTGTGGAGGGTATATCTCTAATTTTGGAGAATAACTTTTTTCTGTTCAAGGACCAGTTCTATCTCCAAAGAACTGGGACGGCGATGGGCACCAGGTTCGCCCCGAGCTACGCCAATCTCTTTATGGGACAATGGGAGACCGATGCCATCTGGTCCGGTGGCGTGCTCGGGACGAGCCTGGTGGCCTATCTCCGTTATATAGACGATATTTTCTTCGTCTGGCGGGGCGATGCAGATTCTTTGAATGCTTTCTGTGCAGATCTAAATTCTAACAATAGAAATATCAAGCTGTCCTTCAATATCGATCAAGAGTCAGTGAATTTTCTAGACATAACAGTCTATATAAACGATGGTAGAATAAATACTAAGACGTTTTCTAAGCCTACAGACTCTGGGACATATATACCAATGGATAGTTGTCACCACCAGAGTTGGCTTAATTCCATCCCCGTGGGCCAATTAAAAAGGTTGAAAAGGAACTGTAGTGACAATGTAATCTTCAAAGAACAAGCCTCTGTTCTATCCAAGAAATTTGAAAATTGTGGTTATAAGAGTGCAAATGAGGCTAGGGCCATGGAAGATATTAACACAGTGGAACGGAAGGATCTGTTAAACAAAAAGAATCCGAAAAGACAGAATGATAAGAAATTTGAATGGGCGTTTATAACAGATTATACCGTTCAACATAAGTCTATTGAAAAGATCCTCCACAAACATTGGAATCCTGTGAGAAACGATCCCGTTATCGGTCCACTTGTTCCAATTAAACCCGTGCACATTTACCGTAGGGCCCCTAATTTAAAGTCCAAATTGGTATCGAGCACCCTCCATACTAAAACACCCACATCTGGGATCACCTCAAAAGGTTTTTTCAGGTGTGGAAATTGCATGGGCTGTAGGAATATTAAAAGCAGCGGCTGCAGCAAAATAGATAAAACATTTATTAATGGGAAAGTTATCGAAATTAGGGATTTCATCACTTGTGATACAAAGAATATAGTATACGCCATTACATGCAAGTGTAACTTAACCTATATAGGACGTACATCCAGACCGTTTAAAATCAGGCTAGGGGAACATATTAGAAATATTAGAAAAGGAATGGAGTCGCATTCATTATCTGCCCATTTTAAATTAAAACACGAGTGTCGCACTTCAGATATCAGTGCTTTTTGCGGTCTAAGGCACATAAAAAGCTCTCTGCGTAATAACAACACAGCAACAAGCTTGGCTAAAATGGAAATGAGTTGTATCTTTAATTATAACACAATGCATCCTGCAGGCTTAAATAACGACTTTGAGCTCAAATGGTTCATGTGATTGGTCTATTGCTGTGTTGTCAATCCCTTGCAGTAAATAATATATGGAAGAATTGTTTATATCATTCTTTTATGTATTATATATTCTTTTTAAAAACTGTATTTATATAATATGTGTACTTTGTATAAGATTGATAGCTTATCAGTATAACTTATATTTATTCATAGGCGCTATTATCATCATAGCATAAACTTAATGGTGAAGTCCGGGACTCAGATTCTACTAAATGCCTCAGAAACTACGTTTCCCATGAACCCCGTCACCGGAAACGCGATACTTCCGGGTATGACGACTTCCGCCTGAACATAGAAGATTCGATACAAGCGGACTACGTCCCCCAGAAATCCCGGGAGCGGATATCAGCAGGAGAATTTCCGCCCGAGACATACTATGAACGGACTACAATACCCATGGTGCCTAGCGGTACCGGACTTCCGGTCCGGCATGAAAGGACTTTCTTAATAGTTTAAATAGTTTAATTTAATCCTGGGTTTACAACATGTGTATATAAATACAATGAGGATGAGAATTAAAATTTCATGTGTTTTGTAATCCTCTGCGGAAGCGGCAAGGAGGATTAACCTGATAAAAGTTTATGATTTAATTATGACATCACTTCCTGCTAATTTCTGATTGGACAGCTGTCCTTTAAATATCAAGTCACCACCACACTCCATTATGTCTTGATAAAGGCCCAAGCCAGGGCTGAAACGCGTTGACAAGCAGGAGTGTGAGTAGTGACAATTTTTCTGGATTTTTATTCATTCACTTTTTTTTTTTTTGTCTAGTTAAAAGGGATATCCTTTTTTCTTGGAACTCCCCCCTTTTTTTCCTTGCCGGCTCTGCCTCGGAACCGTTTTATTCTGTATGCTATGTTTTTATGGACTCAATACAGTTTGTCTGTATTTGTGACTTTTAATAAATTTTGTACCCCCCTACCTCCATTTGAGGAGAGTGAGTTCTTTTCTGGGGAGGCTAAACTGCTACCACTAAGGACGTTGTACGGGGATTTGAACCTAAAGATACCTTGATGGGAGTACGACTTCATTAAGAACTGTGAGTTCGGGTACGCATAAGTTTATCCACAGATTTCCTGTTATTTTAAAGATACCTTGATGTGTTTACTACCTACTTCGCAAGTGTGAGTCTTGGGGTACGCTCCATCTATACATTACCAGTTTCTAAAGATACCTTGATGTGCTTACCACCCATCTCGCGAGTGTGAGTTTTGGGGTACGCTCCATCTATATACTACAGATCATATTTACTTGCCAGGCGCAGTTCAAGTGAATAAGGCCTCGGTATTGGAAAAAGAAACCTTGATGGGCTTAGAAATATTTGATTAAAGTGTGAGTGGGGTACGCCTAGAACCACCACTAGTTTTCTTGAAAAAGAACAATTTAGATTCATCTGACGTATATGAGGAATTTATCACACATTGGTCTTTTTGTTTTCATATTTCCCTACATGTTTCCATATCCTGGAGAAATCTCACCAGTCAATATATATTGAAGACTCCACCACAGGAATTGCCAATAAGGGATGTAATGGTGATATCTTTATCATAATTGTTTTGTTATAGCGCTGTTGATATAAATACAGATCTCAAATTTCTGGTATTGTGTTAAGATTAGAAGAGAACCCTGAGAGTAGGGATGTTAATAATAATTGCGCGCCCCGCTGGATATCGAACCCAGGAGTTCACGCATTACAGGCAGACAGTATGCGTTAGGCCACAGGCAACCGTTGTGAGGTAATTTCCGAATTGTCGTCGGTAACCCCTTCGGTTTTGAATGGAATGACAGCTTAGGCATTGTCAATATCTAGCTTTAATATAGGGAGACAAACCCTGTTGATACAAAATTCTCTTCTCAATTCTCGGTCCCGGTCTCTCTAGACCTTTCCAACCCTTACCCCCCTTAGGAGGTCCAAGGTGAGTTTGTGTAGAGACCTGATTACTGGCTATTGGGAATAGTCTCTTTTTTCCAAGACTCCACCAGCACGAGACTGAGACCAAACAAAGTTGAACAATGGACCAGAGTAACTTCTACTGCCCATTGGTATAGTTCTATGATATCCGGTAGGCAGAGATCTGATTTCACTCCTCTTGTCTGAAAATCATTGGGGCCAAAAGGAAGGCTTCCCCTCCCAGGGAAATCGCCTTCCAACCCGGTAACTATATCCTCTTTACCGAAACACGAACCTCCTAGGTCCCTGTGAGGTCTTGCAACTAGAAGTTGGATTGCCATGTCAATTGCAACCTACCTACGACCCTTCTTTTTTAGTGGGACTGCAATAATAACGAATGTCCCATTAACAGACTAGGCAGGGGAAAGCCCACCCTTGTTATGGGATCCTTTCCCCTTCTGTGGAATCCAAAATTCTGTTAGTCACAGAAACCATTGAGGGATATTGTCACACGCCATAGGCAGCGTTCACCGCGCTTACCCCTGCGTGCCTGCTGGGCTGTGTTGCGGCCTCCGCCTTCGTTGGTCCACGGGCTCCGGCGCCTGGCTGGCGCGGCTCCCGGCGGTTCTCCGGGGCAGGGGCACCGCCATGACACCTGGCATCACGTGGGCGGGGAGCAGGTGACGTCATCAGACTGTTCCGCCAATCCAGCGGAGGCGGGAGATTCAAAGGCAGACGCCGGGCAGCGCCTCGGCGCCTGAGTATCGTCTTTTCCCCTGAAGTGGATGCCAGCGCTTCTGTCCTCGGTGGATCTCTCTGCAGCATACCCCAGTGTCTCCGGCATTTCCAGGTGTCAGTTGTTGCACAGCTTCCAGCGTTCCCAGCCGCTGCTGGGTTCCACTGCGCTCTAGTCACCAGTGCTTCTTGGAGTCAGCGTGGGCTGCAGGTTAAACCTCGCTCTCAAGTTATACAAGTCCTCAGTGTCTTTAACCCTCGCTCTCAAGTTATACAAGTCCTCAGTGTCTTTAACCCTCGCTCTCAAGGTATACAAGTCCTCAGTGTCTTTAACCTTCACTCTCAAGTTATACAAGTCCTCAGTGTCTTTAACCCTTGCCCTCAAGGTATACAAGTCTTCAGTGTCTTTAACCCTCGCTCTCAAGTTCTTCAAATCATCAGTGTCTTTAACCACCGCTCTCAAGTTCTTCAAATCATCAGTGTCTTTAACCACCGCTCTCAAGTTCTTCAAATCATCAGTGTCTTTAACCACCGCTCTCAAGTTCTTCAAATCATCAGTGTCTTTAACCACCGCTCTCAAGTTCTTCAAATCATCAGTGTCTTTCACCACCGCTCTCAAGTTCTTCAAATCATCAGTGTCTTTAACCACCGCTCTCAAGTTCTTCAAATCATTAGTGTCTTTAACCACCGCTCTCAAGTTCTTCAAATCATCAGTGTCTTTAACCACCGCTCTCAAGTTCTTCAAATTATCAGAGTCTTAACCACCGCTCTCAAGTTCTTCAAATCATCAGTGTCTTTTAACCACCGCTCTCAAGTTCTTCAGTCACCAGTATCTTTTACCGTCACTCACAAGTACTTTCTGGACATTTCTCCATTCACTCCTTCTCTGTTATGTGACATTGTGTTGCCCTCTTCCTGCAATAAAGTCCTCTAATATTTTCACCAAGCTTTTCTGTCAGAGTCCTGTATGAGGAAGACCTACATCAAGCCATCCCTGTTCCGACCCAACTGTGGTTCCTCTCCCCTACCATCGGGAGAACCCCCGAGTTCACAACACCCCCAACCTAGGTCAGTGACAGTATACTCAGGCCACATGGACCCGGGGGATCGGAGCCCAGAGGCAAGTACCATCCAGGACTTGATTTCTCGAGTACAAAGTCAGGAAGCAGCACAGGGCCAGGTGATGCATTATCTCCAGGAATTATCTGGTCGGCTGGATCAAATTCAGACTTCTCTGGCCTCAGTAGTACCGGCTCCAGCTCCAGTACCCGCTCCAGTGGGTGTCTCTAGTAATATTCCATCCTCCTCTGGAACCAGGTCACGCCTTCAGCTCACTACTCCTTCTCGCTATAATGGGAATCCAAAGAGTTGCCCTGGTTTTCTCAATCAGTGCAAGGTACATTTTGAACTGCTTTCACATAACTTCCCTACTGATCGGTCCAAGGTGGCATACATTATTTCTTTGCTCGAGAGTTCAGCGTTGGTTTGGGTGTCTCCGTTATGGGAGAGATCTGATCCATTGGTTTCTAGTTACACCAATTTCATTACGTCATTCCGGAGGATCTTTGATGAGCCCGGCAGGATGACCACTGCCTCTGCAGACTTGCTTCGTGTCCGACAAGGCTCTCGTTCAGTGGGACAGTATGTGATTAATTTTCAGACCATAGCCTCAGAACTGCGCTGGAATAATGATGCCCTTCGGGCTGCCTTTTGGAACGGGCTCTCCGATCGTCTAAAGGACGAGTTGGTCACTAGAAATTTGCCGGATTCTTTAGAACAGTTGATCTCGCTCTGTGTAAAGGTAGATCTTCGCGTGCAGGAACGAGGTGGCGAACGTAGTCGGTCAGATCGATCAAGGGTCCGATCTCTTCCGTCTAAGCAAACGATTATTCCAAGTTCTGATGAACCCATGCAGATTAATCGATCCCGGCTGTCCCCAGAAGAACGTCAGCGTCATCGTGAGGGTAGACTCTGCCTCTACTGTGGAGCCGCGGATCACTTTCTCAAGTTTTGCAAGTCTCGCCCGGGAAACGGGCAGTCCTAGCTTGTTCTGGAGGAGTCGAGCTAGGAGTTTCTTCTAAACCTTCTCCACCAGTGGACTGTTCACTCTCCGTGTCTCTGTTCTCAGAGTCAATAGCCAAACCCGTTAAGGCTCTGCAGGACTCAGGGGCTGCAGGGAATTTTATTTCCCTTTCCTGTGCCCAGGATCTGGGTTGTCAGCTACGGTCGGTCGAACGACCTATTACGTTGACTGCTATCAATGGTACCCAAATTTCTAACGGTCTGATTTCAAGTTGTACAGTACCAATCAAACTGCAAGTGGGAGCTATGCATCAAGAACACCTAGAGTTTCTAGTGATTCGGGAGATGCCCCACGATCTGGTTCTTGGCCTTCCTTGGCTTAAACTTCACAACCCTCACGTCGACTGGAGTTCGACACAAATAACATCTTAGAGATCTTTTTGTCATTCAAATTGTCTCACCCCAGTCTATCCGCTCCGTGTATCTTCCAAGTCAGATGAAGGGCTCATTCCGGAGGCCTATCGGGAGTTTTCTGACGTGTTCTCGGAGCAAGCGGCCGATCAGCTACCACCGCATAGACCCTGGGACTGCCCCATTGAGCTCATTCCGGGGAAAATGCCACCTCGGGGTCGCACTTATCCCTTATCATTGCCCGAGACCCAAGCTATGTCGGACTATATCAAGTCTAATCTACAGAAAGGATTCATCCACCCCTCTACTTCTCCGGCGGGGGCGGGTTTCTTTTTTTGTGAAGAAGAAGGACGGAGGGCTGAGACCATGTATTGACTATCGTGGTCTAAATGATGTCACCATTAAGAACAAGTATCCTTTGCCGCTCATTACGGAGCTTTTTGATAGAGTTCGCGGAGCCCGAGTTTTCACCAAGCTTGATTTAAGGGAGCTTATAATTTGATACGTATCCGACAGGGGAACGAATGGAAGACGGCCTTCAATACCAGGGACGGGCATTACGAGTATATGGTAATGCCGTTTGGCCTCAGCAACGCCCCTGCCGTCTTCTAGGGATTCATTAACGAAGTCTTTCGGGATATGCTATACCTAAGTGTAGTCGTATATTCGGATTACATTCTGATTTTTTTTTTTTAAATCTCACAGAGCACAGAATACAGGTCAAAGAGGTACTTCTTCGATTGCGAGAGAATCATCTTTATGGCAAGATTTCCAAATGTACTTTTGAGGTTCCTTCGATTCTATTTCTTGGTTACATCATTTCGGGCACGGAGCTTCGTATGGATCCAGAGAAACTCACTGCCATCCGGGACTGGACTCAGCCTCTTTCCTTGAAAGCGGTACAACGATTTCTGGGCTTTGCAAATTACTACCGGAAATTCATAAAGGGATTCTCTACCATCGTGGCACCCATTACTGCCCTAACCAAGAAGGGTTCTGACCCAAGTCATTGGCCCTCCGAAGCTGTAGCAGCGTTCGCTCAGTTAAAGGCAGCCTTTATGTCCGCTCCAGTCCTTCAACAACCAAATTTTTCAAAGCCATTCTTCTTGGAGGTTGATGCTTCCTCGGTAGGCATAGGTGCCGTGCTTTCGCAGTACGCTCCAGATGGGAAGTTACATCCATGTGATTTCCATTCTCGCAAATTCTCTCCTGCGGAACAGAATTACACCATTGGAGACAAAGAGCTTTTGGCAATAAAATCTGCCTTGGAGGAATGGAGATATCTTTTGGAAGGTGCTAAACACATAATTACAATTTTCACTGATCATAAGAATTTGCTGTACCTCAAGACGGCCCACTGCTTGAATCCCCGTCAAGCTAGATGGGCGCTCTTCTTTACCCGGTTTTCGTTTGTTATTAAGTACCGGGCTGGGACTTTTAACACCAAGGCTGATGCTTTATCCCGTTCCTTAACAGCTTTGGATGAGGAGAATTCCATTGAGAAGGCTTTGATTCTCAGTCCAGTTTCTATGTCAGCGGCTCCCACCACTTTGGGTCCTCCTCCTGGGAGAATGTCTGTGACAGCTAAATTTCGACCAAGGTTGTTGCAGTGGGCTCATGTTTCCAAGTTTTCCGGTCATCCTGGAGTTCAAAAGATGTGGGAGTTTCTATGAAGGTCTTACTGGTGGGACACTATGAAGTAGGATATTCAAGATTATGTCAACTCATGTCCTCAGTATGCTCAGCACAAAATTCCTCGTTTGCCTCCTGCGGGGTTATTGCATCCACTGTCCATTCCTCAGAGGCCTTGGACCCATATCTCTATGGACTTTGTCACCAAATTGCCCCTCTCCAAGGGTCACAATACTGTCTGGGTAATTATCGACCGTTTCTCTAAGATGGCACATTTTGTACCTTTGACTGGGTTACCATAAGCTCCCAAGTTGGCTTTGTTATTTATCCGAGAACATTTCCGCCTGCACGGCTTACCTCAGGAAATTGTCTCTGACCGGGGGGTACAATTCACTGCAAGATTCTGGAGAGCTCTCTGTACGGCCTTACAAATAAAACTCAAGTTTTCATCCGCTTACCATCCACAAACCAATGGGCAAACTGAACGCGTCAATCAAGATTTAGAGACTTTTATCCGTGTTTATCTTTCTCCTTCGAAAGATGATTGGGTGGAACTGTTGCCATGGGCCGAGTTTGCCCATAATCATCTGTACCACTCTTCGACTGGTGAGTCCCCATTTTTTCATTAATTATGGGTTCCATCCTCAAGTTCCTGAATTACCCATTTGTCCTCCGGAGGAGGTTCCTGCTGCAGCCTCTACTCTTCGGCACTTCAGCCAAATTTGGAGTCGAGTTCATGCTAATCTCAAGAGAGTTTCCGGCCGCTATAAGTTCTTTGCGGATAGGAAGCGACGAGCAGCTCCCCAATACAAGGTTGGTGACAGGGTATGGCTCTCCACCCGCAACCTCCGGTTAAGGGTGCCCACTATGAAGTTCGCCCCAAAGTTTACTGGTCCTTACCCCGTGTTACAAGTCCTGAACCCGGTTGTCTGCAAATTGGGATTGCTTTCCCACCTCCGGATTCCAAACTCCTTTCATTTTCTCTCCTTCGTCCCCTTATTTTAAACCGGTTCCATTCGAAGTCCCCAAGGCCAACCTCTGCAGAGTCTGAAGCTGGAACGGACTTTGAAATCAAAGCTATTCTTGACTCTCGTTATCTTCACAAGAATCTACAGTATTTGGTGGAGTGGAAAGGTTTTGGCCCCGAGGAGAGGAGCTGGGTCAAGGCTACTGAAGTTATGGCTCCCCAACTGGTGCGGATTTTCCATTCCAGACATCCAACAAAACCTGGAAAGTGTCCTGGGGCCACTCCTGGAGGAGGGGGTACAGTCACACGCTATAGGCGGCGTTCACCGCGCTTACCCCTGCGTGCCTGCTGGGCTGTGTTGCGGCCTCCGCCTTCGTTGGTCCACGGGCTCCGGCGCCTGGCTGGCGCGGCTCCCGGCGGTTCTCCGGGGCAGGGGCGCCGCCATGACACCCGGCATCACGTGGGCGGGGAGCAGGTGACGTTATCAGACTGTTCCGCCAATCCAGCGGAGGCGGGAGATTCAAAGGCAGACGCCGGGCAGCGCCTCGGCGCCTGAGTATCGTCTTTTCCCCTGAAGTGGATGCCAGCGCTTCTGTCCTCGGCGAATCTCTCTGCAGCATACCCCAGTGTCTCCGGCATTTCCAGGTGTCAGTTGTTGCACAGCTTCCAGCGTTCCCAGCCGCTGCTGGGTTCCACTGCGCTCTAGTCACCAGTGCTTCTTGGAGTCAGCGTGGGCTGCAGGTTAAACCTAGCTCTCAAGTTATACAAGTCCTCAGTGTCTTTAACCCTCGCTCTCAAGTTATACAAGTCCTCAGTGTCTTTAACCCTCGCTCTCAAGTTATACAAGTCCTCAGTGTCTTTAACCTTCGCTCTCAAGTTATACAAGTCCTCAGTGTCTTTAACCTTCGCTCTCAAGGTATACAAGTCTTCAGTGTCTTTAACCCTCACTCTCAAGTTCTTCAAATCATCAGTGTCTTTAACCACCGCTCTCAAGTTCTTCAAATCATCAGTGTCTTTAACCACCGCTCTCAAGTTCTTCAAATCATCAGTGTCTTTAACCACCGCTCTCAAGTTCTTCAAATCACCAGTGTCTTTAACCACCGCTCTCAAGTTCTTCAAATCATCAGTGTCTTTAACCACCGCTCTCAAGTTCTTCAAATCATCAGTGTCTTTCACCACCGCTCTCAAGTTCTTCAAATCATCAGTGTCTTTAACCACCGCTCTCAAGTTCTTCAAATCATTAGTGTCTTTAACCACCGCTCTCAAGTTCTTCAAATCATCAGTGTCTTTAACCACCGCTCTCAAGTTCTTCAAATTATCAGAGTCTTAACCACCGCTCTCAAGTTCTTCAAATCATCAGTGTCTTTTAACCACCGCTCTCAAGTTCTTCAGTCACCAGTATCTTTTACCGTCACTCACAAGTACTTTCTGGACATTTCTCCATTCACTCCTTCTCTGTTATGTGACATTGTGTTGCCCTCTTCCTGCAATAAAGTCCTCTAATATTTTCACCAAGCTTTTCTGTCAGAGTCCTGTATGAGGAAGACCTATATCAAGCCATCCCTGTTCCGACCCAACTGTGGTTCCTCTCCCCTACCATCGGAAGAACCCCCGAGTTCACAACACCCCCAACCTAGGTCAGTGACAGATATAACTAAGATCGGGATGCTAACGTCCCTTTTAGCCTGATAAGTATAAGTGGTTAACTCCCGGACATGCTCAGCTAGGTAAAAATAGTATTTGGGAGTTTGGAAGCACTTACTGGCCTCCTCTAGTTGTTTATGCCTCTAACAGTTTGCTCTCCGTTAAGAGATCCAGTACCCTTTTTCCACTCCTACTGTACGGTAGGAAGGGGTCTCATTATCGTTTCTGGCCATTTTGTTATACCCCTGCGGATGGAGTAATTCTAACTATGAATTCTTCCCTGTTTTGGAAGGGCTCGCAGCCCATATTAAAATGTTGAAATACAGTGTATGTCAGGGTATGTTTTCCTAACCTTGACGGATTACTGCCCCCTGGTTGTGTACCCATTCTCAGAGTCGCACACCCCAGGGCTGTTAACCTTAGTGCTCATTTATTTGAGCAACCAAAGTAATTCTTGCGTTCCCATTTACCTTAGATAAACCTATACATGTACACACCACTCAGCCGGACTTTCACCTATTAGAATAGAAGGAGAAAGGCCGTAGAAATATTGAGAGCTCTGGAAATCTTCTTTCTTTCTAGCAAAAAATAAATAATTAATTAATAGAAATACTCATTCAACTATCACCCACAAGACCACCAACTGTTGATACAGATAGTTGAATTGGGTGACAATATCTGATGCTCCCTTCTCCGCCGGACCTGTCATCAGCGTCCGTTGGAGGCATTATGCATATAAATATATAATTAGATGTACGCCAAAGGTAACTGGAGTTACCATGCTGGTAATAATAAAAATTTACTCACCGGTAATTCTATTTCTCGTAGTCCGTAGTGGATGCTGGGAACTCCGTAAGGACCATGGGGAATAGACGGGCTCCGCAGTAGACTGGGCACTCTAAAAGAAAGATTAGGTACTATCTGGTGTGCACTGGCTCCTCCCTCTATGCCCCTCCTCCAGACCTCAGTTAAGGAAACTGTGCCCCGGAAGAGCTGACACAACAAGGAAAGGATTTGGAATCCAGGGTAAAACTCATACCAGCCACACCAATCACACTGTACAACTTGTGATAACCATACCCAGTTAACAGTATGAACAACAATTGAGCCTCAGTAACAGATGGCTCATAACAATAACCCTTTAGTTAAACAATAACTATATACATGTACAGGTTGAGTATCCCATATCCAAATATTCCGAAATACGGAATATTCCGAAATACGGACTTTTTTGAGTGAGAGTGAGATAGTGAAACCTTTGTTTTTTGATGGCTCAATGTACACAAACTTTGTTTAATACACAAAGTTATTAAAAATATTGTATTAAATGACCTTCAGGCTGTGTGTATAAGGTGTATGTGAAACATAAATGATTTGTGTGAATGTACACACACTTTGTTTAATGCACAAAGTTATAAAAAATATTGGCTAAAATTACCTTCAGGCTGTGTGTATAAGGTGTATATGTAACATAAATGCATTCTGTGCTTAGATTTAGGTCCCATCACCTTGATATCTCATTATGGTATGCAATTATTCCAAAATACGGAAAAATCCCATATCCAAAAGTCCTCTGGTCCCAAGCATTTTGGATAAGGGAGACTCAACCTGTATTGCAGAGAGTCCGCACTTGGGACGGGCGCCCAGCATCCACTACGGACTACGAGAAATAGAATACCCGGTGAGTAAATTCTTATTTTCTCTGACGTCCTAGTGGATGCTGGGAACTCCGTAAGGACCATGGGGATTATACCAAAGCTCCCAAACGGGCGGGAGAGTGCGGATGACTCTGCAGCACCGAATGAGCAAAGGCAAGGTCCTCCTCAGCCAGGGTATCAAACTTGTAGAACTTAGCAAATGTGTTTGAACCCGACCAAGTAGCAGCTCGGCAAAGCTGTAAAGCCGAGACCCCTCGGGCAGCCGCCCAAGAAGAGCCCACCTTCCTTGTGGAATGGGCTTTTACTGATTTAGGATCCTGCCGCAGAATGAGCTTGCTGAATCGTGTTACAGATCCAGCGCGCAATAGTTTGCTTTGAAGCAGGAGCACCCAGCTTGTTGGGTGCATGCAGGATAAACAGCGAGTCAGTTTTCCTGACTCCAGCCGTCCTGGCTACATAGATTTTCAAAGCCCTGACTACATCTAGTAACTTGGAGTCCTCCAAGTCCCGAGTAGCCGCAGGAACCACAATAGGTTGGTTCAAATGAAACGCTGATACCACCTTAGGGAGAAATTGGGGACGAATCCTCAATTCTGCCCTGTCCATATGGAAGATCAGATAAGGGCTTTTACATGACAAAGCTGCCAATTCTGACACACGCCTGGCCGAAGCTAAGGCCAATAGCATGACCACTTTCCACGTGAGATATTTTAGCTCCACGGTCTTAAGTGGCTCAAACCAGTGGGATTTCAGGAAATCCAACACAACGTTAAGATCCCAAGGTGCCACTGGAGGTACAAAAGGGGGCTGAATATGCAGCACTCCCTTAACAAACGTCTGAACTTCAGGCAGTGAAGCCAGTTCTTTTTGAAAGAAAATAGATAGGGCCGAAATCTGGACCTTTATGGATCCTAATTTTAGGCCCATAGTCACTCCCGACTGTAGGAAGTGCAGGAATCGACCTAGCTGGAATTCCTCTGTAGGGGCCTTCCTGGCCTCACACCAAGCAACATATTTTCGCCATATACGGTGATAATGTTGTGCTGTCACGTCTTTCCTAGCCTTTATCAGCGTAGGAATCACTTCATCCGGAATGCCCTTTTCCGTTAGGATCCGGCGTTCAACCGCCATGCCGTCAAACGCAGCCGCGGTAAGTCTTGGAACAGACAGGGCCCCTGCTGTAACAGGTCCTGTCTGAGAGGCAGAGGCCATGGGTCCTCTGAGATCATTTCTTGTAGTTCTGGGTACCAAGTTCTTCTTGGCCAATCCGGAACGATGAGTATAGTTCTTACTCCTCTCTTTCTTACTATCCTCAGTACCTTGGGTATGAGAGGAAGAGGAGGGAACACATAAACCGACTGGTACACCCACGGTTACACTAGTGCGTCCACAGCTATCGCCTGAGGGTCCCTTGACCTGGCGCAATATTTTTTTAGCTTTTTGTTGAGGCGGGACGCCATCATGTCCACCTGTGGCCGTTCCCAACGGTTTACCATCTGCGTGAAGACTTCTGGATGAAGTCCCCACTCTCCCGGGTGGAGGTCGTGCCTGCTAAGGAAGTCTGCTTCCCAGTTGTCCACTCCCGGAATGAACACTGCTGACAGTGCTAGCACGTGATTTTCCGCCCATCGGAGTATCCTTGTGGCTTCTGCCATCGCCATCCTGCTTCTTGTGCCGCCCTGGCGGTTTACATGGGCGACCGCCATGATGTTGTCTGATTGAATCAGCACTGGTTGGTTTTGAAGCAAGGGCTCTGCTTGACTCAGGGCGTTGTAAATGGCCCTTAGTTCCAGTATATTTATGTGTAGTGAAGTCTCCTGACTCGACCACTGTCCTTGGAAGTTCCTTCCCTGAGTGACTGCCCCCCATCCTCGGAGGCTTGCGTCCGTGGTCACCAGGACCCAGTCCTGTATGCCGAATGTGCGGCCCTCGAGAAGATGAGCACTCTGCAGCCACCACAGCAGAGACACCCTGGCCCTTGGGGACAGGGTGATCAACCGATGCATCTGAAGATGCGATCCGGACCATTTGTCTAACAGATCCCACTGAAAGATCCTTGCATGGAACCTGCCGAAGGGAATTGCTTCGTAAGAAGCCACCATCTTTCCCAGGACTTGCGTGCAGTGATGCACCGACACCTGTTTTGGTTTCAGGAGGTCCCTGACCAGAGATGACAATTCCTGGGCCTTCTCCACCGGGAGAAATACCTTCTTCTGTTCTGTGTCCAGAATCATGCCCAGGAAGAGCAGACGCGTCGCAGGAGTCAGCTGCGACTTTGGGATATTCAGAATCCAGCCGTGCTGTTGCAACACTTCCCGAGAGAGTGCTACGCTGACTAACAACTGCTCTCTGGACCTCGCCTTTATAAGGAGATCGTCCAAGTACGGGATAATTATAACTCCCTTCTTCCGAAGGAGTATCATCATTTCGGCCATTACCTTGGTAAATACTCTCGGTGCCGTGGACAGACCAAACGGCAACGTCTGGAATTGGTAATGACAATCCTGTACCACAAACCTGCGGTACTCCTGGTGAGGTGGGTAAACGGGGACATGCAAGTAAGCATCCTTGATGTCCAGCGACACCATAAAATCCCCCTCTTCCGGGCTTGCAATAACCGCCCTGAGCGATTCCATTTTGAACTTGAACTTCCTTATATAAGTGTTCAAGGATTTTAAATTCAGAATGGGTCTCACCGAACCGTCTGGTTTCGGAACCACAAACATTGTGGAATAGTAACCCCGTCCCTGTTGAAGGAGGAGAACCTTGATTATCACCTGCTGGAGGTACAGCTTGTGAATTGCCGCCAGTACTACCTCCCTTTCCCTGGGAGCAGCTGGCAAGGCTGATTTGAGGTAACGGCGAGGGGGAGTCGCCTCGAACTCCAGCTTGTATCCCTGAGATACAATTTGTACAGCCCAGAGATCCACCTGTGAGCGAACCCACTGGTTGCTGAAGTTTCGGAGACGCGCCCCCACCGCACCCGGCTCCGCCTGTGGAGCCCCAGCGTCATGCGGTGGACTTAGAGGAAGCGGGGGAGGATTTTTGTTCCTGGGAACTGGCTGCCTGGTGCAGCTTCTTTCCTCTACCCCTGCCTCTGGGCAGAAAGGATGCGCCTCTGACCTTCTTGCCTTTCTGAGGCCGAAAGGACTGTACATGATAATACGGTGCTTTCTTAGGCTGTGAGGGAACCTGAGGTAAAAAATATGACTTCCCGGCTGTTGCCGTGGATACGAGGTCCGAGAGACCGTCCCCAAACAATTCCTCACCCTTATAAGGCAAAACCTCCATGTGTCTTTTAGAATCAGCATCACCTGTCCACTGCCGAGTCCATAATACTCTCCTGGTAGAAATGGACATTGCATTAATTCTAGATGCCAGCAGGCAAATGTCCTTCTGTGCATCCCGCATATATAAGACGACGTCTTTTATATGTTCTATGGTTAGCAAAATAGCATCCCTGTCGAGGGAATCAATGTTGTCTGACAGGGTATCAGACCATGCGGCTGCAGCACTACACATCCATGCTGAAGCAATAGCAGGTCTCAGTATAGTACCTGAGTGTGTATACACAGACTTCAGGATAGCTTCCTGCTTTCTATCCGCAGGCTCCTTTAAGGCGGCCGTATCCTGAGACGGCAGTGCCACCTTTTTTGATAAGCGTGTGAGCGCCTTGTCCACCCTAGGGGATGTTTCCCAACGTAACCTGTCCGTTGGCGGGAAAGGGTACGCCATCAGTAACCTCTTAGAAATCACTAGTTTCTTATCGGGGGAACTCCACGCTTCCTCACACAATTCATTTAATTCATCAGATGGGGGAAAAGTCACTGGCTGCTTTTTCTCCCCAAACATAATACCCTTCTTGGTAGTAACCGGGTTAATATCAGAAATGTGCAATACATTTTTCATTGCAGTAATCATGCATCGGATGGCTTTTGTAGACTGTGCATTTGTCTCATCCTCATCTACACTGGAGTCAGACTCCGTGTCGACATCTGTGTCTACCATCTGAGCTAGCGGTCGTTTATGAGCCCCTGATGGCCTCTGAGACGCCTGGGCAGGCGCGGGCTGAGATCCCGGCTGTCCCAAGGCTGCTGCGTCATCGAACCTTTTATGTAAGGAGTTGACACTGTCTGTTAAGACCTTCCACATATCCATCCAATCCGGTGTCGGCCCCGTCGGGGGCGACACCACACTTATCTGCCCTTGCTCCGCCTCCACGTAACCCTCATCAAACATGTCGACACAGCTGTACCGACACACCGCACACACACAGGGAATGCTCAGACTGAGGACAGGACCCCACAAAGTCCTTTGGGGAGACAGAGAGAGAGTATGCCAGCACACACCACAGCGCTATATAACACAGGGAATTACACTATAATGAGTGATTTTTCCCAATAGCTGCTTATTATCTTATTTGCGCCTAAATTTATGTGCCCCCCCTCTCTTTTTTACCCTTCTTGTACAGGATACTGCAGGGGAGAGCCTGGGGAGCATCCTACCAGCGGAGCTGTGAAGAGAAAATGGCGCTGGTGTGCTGAGGAAGAAGGCTACGCCCCCTCAGCGGCGGGCTTCTCCCGCGTTTTGTATATCTTAATGGCGGGGTTTTTTGCACATATACAGTTTTCCAGACTGTATTATGTGCATAATGTGCCAAAAGGTAATATAATTGCTGCCCAGGGCGTCCCCCCCAGCGCCCTGCACCCTACAGTGACCGGAGTGTGTGGTGTGCTGTGGGAGCAATGGCGCACAGCTGCAGTGCTGTATGCTACCTTAATGAAGACAGGAGTCTTCTGCCGCCGATTTCATCGTTCTTCTGTCTTCTGGCTCTGCAAGGGGGACAGCGGCGCGGCTCCGGGAACGGACGATCGAGGTCAGGCCCTGTGTTCGAACCCTCTGGAGCTAATGGTGTCCAGTAGCCTAAGAAGCACAAGCTAGCTGCACGCAGGTAGGTTTGCTTCTCTCCCCTCAGTCCCACGTAGCAGTGAGTCTGTTGCCAGCAGAAGCTCTCTGAAAATAAAAAACCTAACAAATACTTTCTTTCTAGCAAGCTCAGGAGAGCCCCTAGGGTGCATCCAGCTCTGGCCGGGCACAGATTCTAACTGAGGTCTGGAGGAGGGGCATAGAGGGAGGAGCCAGTGCACACCAGATAGTACTAAATCTTTCTTATAGAGTGCCCAGTCTCCTGCGGAGCCCGTCTATTCCCCATGGTCCTTACGGAGTTCCCAGCATCCACTAGGACGTCAGAGAAAAGTCTTAGTGTTCCTGGTTTGTGCATTTGATGTTGAAAATGCACCCCCACAGAATACATTGAAATGCATTTCATCTTTATAACAGTCAACGGAATACCGTAGCGGATGACAGGAACAAATGTACACTGGATTCACCTGGCTGGTTGACAGAGAAAAAATAAAATAAAAAATTATTATTTTAAACAACAGCCTCGTTGCAACCCTCGCACACCCAACTGTAGTTCATTTCTGAGGTCGGGGTTGATAACCAGTCGTTCCCTTTAATTTCACAGGATCTTTGTATTAGAAATCCCTTGAAAATCCCCTGCATCAGAGTTCTAATCTACAAGCAACCAGCAGAGGGAGTAAATACTGTATAATAAAACCCCTCCCCCTGATCTGACCGACCAGGAGACCTGACCACACTGATGGGGCGTATAGCCCTTCTATTCAGCATTATGGCGCCTTTTACTCATTGAAAAATGGCTGCCACTGCAAATTTCAAAACACCTCGTCATAAACCCCCAGCGTTCACAGAAGTACACAATAGGTGGTCTCCAACACAGGGTTCCGGCCATTTTCCCCTACATTGTGGACACTTCTCGTCTGTATCTGTGTCGGCGGCCTGAACTCCGGTCCCACTGCATGCCGCCGTCAATGCTCCTCTCCTCCCGACGCTCCGGGTCTCCTGCTGTCCCGGGCACTGCATCGCCAGCACGGACAAACCGATCCCCAGCCGCGTATATCACCAACCCCCCGCCGAACATCCGCTTGATATGTGGAGGAGGCGCGTGGGACAGGGGTACTGTACCGCTGCATGTATAGTCTAAGTGCAGCATAGGGAGAGCTGGGGAGACACTTGATAGAGCCGTGGAGATAGAGGAGGATGGGAGCGGGGGATGCTGCACAGATGGTGCATAACAGGACATTTTAAACCCTGGACATTTGTAGTTTTGTGTGTTTTCTGCAAGTATTGACACATTCCAATAGCTTAAGGAGTGTCAGCACCAAATTAAGCAATTTGCATGTCAGACTCGTTATATGTTGTGTATTGCATACTATTTATGAACACGCATAACATTGTTTTATTACTGTGTTTTGAAAAAGTAATGCATTTACCGAAAATTTATCCAAGCTGCAACATTAATTAGTACAGGTTGAGTATCCCATATCCAAATATTCCGAAATACGGAATATTCCGAAATACAGACTTTTTTGAGTGAGATAGTGAAACCTTTGTTTTCCGATGGCTCAATGTACACAAACTTTGTTTAATACACAAAGTTATTAAACATATTGTATTAAATGACCTTCAGGCTGTGTGTATAAGGTGTACACGAAACATAAATGAATTGTGAGTGTACACACACTTTGTTTAATACACAAAGTTATTAAAAATCTTGTCTAAAATTACCTTCAGGCTGTGGGTATAAGGTGTATATGAAACATAAATGCATTCTGTGCTTAGACTTGGGTCCCATTGCCATGATAACTCATTATGTATGCGATTATTCCAAAATACGGAAAAATTGGATTTTAATACGTACCGGTAAATCCTTTTCTCTTAGTCCGTAGAGGATGCTGGGGACTCCGTAAGGACCATGGGGTATAGACGGGATCCACAGGAGCTTGGGCACACTAAAAGACTTTGACTGGGTGTGAACTGGCTCCTCCCTCTATGCCCCTCCCCCAGACCTCGGTTATAGAAACTGTGCCCAGGAGAGACGGACATTTCGAGGAATTTATTGTTTAAACACGGTTAGTGTCATACCAGCTCACACCACGAATATACCGCAAAACGTGCCATTCAATAGACTACCAGCCAACGGTATGAAAAAATACACAGCCACATGCTGAGAGAATATGTAACACAACCTGTGTGTCAACACAACCAATAAGAAGACACCGCATGCCATGTCATGAATAACGTCAGCAACAGCCTGTAACCATAACCACTTACTGCAGACACAGTACGCACTGGGACGAGCGCCCAGCATCCTCTACGGACTAAGAGATAAGGATTTACCGGTAGGTATTAAAATCCTATTTTCTCATACGTCCTAGAGGATGCTGGGGACTCCGTAAGGACCATGGGGTTTATACCAAAGCTCCAGACCGGGCGGGAGAGTGCGGACGACTCTGCAGCACCGATTGAGCAAACAAAAGGTCCCCATCAGCCAGGGTAACAAACTTGTAGAGCATAACAAAAGTGTTTGAACCCGACCAAGCAGTCGCTCGGCAAAGTTGAACCGCCGAACCTCCTCGGGCATCCGCCCAAGAAGAACCCATCTTCCTAGTAAAATGGGTCTCCACCGACTTCGGTAACGACAATCCAGCCGTAGAACGAGCACGCCGAATCGTATCACAGATCCAGCGTGTAACAGACTGCATAGACGCAGGCGCCCCAATCATGCTGGAAACACACCAGACAAACGGAGCCTCTGTTTACCCAATCTGAGCCAAATTGGCGACCTAAATATTCAAAGCCCTGACTACATCGAGAGACTTTGACTCAGCTAATGCCTAAGTAACCAACGGCATCAATATAGGCTGATTTCTGCGAAACCCAGAAAACACATTTGGCCGAACTATTATCCGAGTTCTCAATTCCTCTCTATCCACACGGAAGATCAAACAGGGCTCTTGTGAGACAAGGCCGCTACTTCGAACACCCGCCTTGCGGATGCCAAAGCCAATATCATGACCACTTGCCAAAGAGAAATTTTAACACAACCTATCACAAAGGTTCCAAACAGTGTGACACAAGAAATGCAACACCACGTCAAGGTCCCACGGTGCCAACGGGGGCACAAATGGAGGTTAGATGTGCAGTACTCCTTTCACAAAGGTCCGAACTTCCGGAAAGGTTACCAATTCTTTCTTGAAAGAAAATTTATAAGGCCAAAACCACACTTAAATGGAGCCAAACTTTAGGCCTGCACCCACACCTGCTTGCAAAGAATGGAGAAGAACGACCCAGCTGAAAATCTTCCGTAGTAGCCTTCTTAGATTCCCACAAAGACACATATTGTCTCCAAACACGGTGGTAAGGCTTTGCCGTTACTTCTTTTTGGCTATGATATGGCGTTAAACCGCCACGCCGTCAAACGCAACCGCGGTAAATCTTGATACACGCCCGGATCTTGCTGTAACAGTTCCTCACGTAGAGGAAGAGGCCATGGATCTTCTATGAGTAAATCTTGAAGAACTGGATACCGAGCCCTCCTTGTTTAGACCGGAACAATGAGGATCACCTGAACCTTTGTTCTTCTATGCCCCTTCCGAAGAGTAAAACGGAGGGGACACATAGCCCTGACCTGGACCAATATCCCCGAGGTCTCTTGTCGAAGCGAGACGCCAACCTGTCCAATTGAAGCACTCCTCAACGACATGTCACTTCAGGGAAAACTTCTCTATGACTGTATTTTTCCCGGATGGAGACCGCGTCTGCAGAGGAATCTATTTCTCCATCGTTCACATCCGAAACGAAGCACGCCAACATAGCGTTTACAACCCAGCGGAATTTTTTTTCCGGCTTCTGCCATTGCCGCTTTGCTCCTTGTTCCGCCCTAGCGGCTGACTTACACCACTGCTGTCAAGACTTCCGACAGAATTAACACGGGCATATCACTAAGCATATGCTCATTGAAAATAGCTCTTAATTCCAGAAAGCTTATTGCAGACAAGCTTCCCAGCTTGACCTTTTCCTCTGGAAATACTTCCCTAACAAGGACTGCTCCCCAGTCTCGGAGATCTGCATGCATGGACACCAGGATCTCATCCTGGATTCCGAACCTTCATCCCTCTAGGAGGTGAGAACTGAGCAGACACCACAGGAGCGATATCCTGGCAATTAGGAATATAATTCCGGCGCATGTGCAGGTGAGACCCGGACCACATTTCTAAGTGACCCCGTGAAACCCACTCTGGCATTTGACCTGCTCACCGAAAAAGGCCTCTTAGGCCGCACCCATCTTCTTCATCGACGAAACATATTGATGGATTGTCACTGCAAATTTGATCCGACTCCGGATCCTCAGACCTCTTTCCACAGGAACACAGAGAACTTCAGCCGTTTCGTATCTACCCGGATACCCACCTCCGACGTTAGGAGGAACAGTCTTCCCCCTGTGTTGAAGAACAGTCAGAGAGAAAGCAGCGATTTGCACCACTTGTGTCTTGACCTCGCCTAAATCAGGAAAGTGTCCCAGTACAGACTAACAATGGCTCTTACTATTGAAGGAATACCATCCTACTGGCATTACTCTGGTGAAATAGCAAAGACAATCCTGGATATCCACCCAGATAATCTGAATGCGGAGAACAATGCATTCAACCTCTAGTTACAGCGTGTTAATTTTCACCCAGTAAATACAGTTGATGCCGACAGGGCACCCACATACGACTGTGTCTCCCATACCGTGTTTACTTTTACAAGCATACAACTACCAACCCGCAGATACTGAATCTTCAGAATCAAGTACCAACAGGCGTCGGCGATGCCGACAGTGATCCCCACAGCTGCTTGTGACAGAGCCCTCACACATGTCGACATGTCGACTAAAACTATAGTGGGTAATCTGACAGGAAAAACACAGAGATTCATGCACCACAACAATGATTATGCGCCCATTATTGAACATAGTGCTATATTTCTCTCCATATAAAACACTGTGCCCCCCCTCGTTTGTACTGTAAACATAGCCTTGGCGGGGACATGGAAGTAAAAAAAATTCGCTGAATCTGTTGTGAGGGCTAAGCTCCGCCCCTTCACGGGGTGCTTAAGCCCCGTTAAAATATATATATATATGTTGAGCTGGGGGGGGGGTCTATATACAGCAGTTACCCCCTGTGTATATATATATATATATAAATCGCTGCCCAGGGCGCCCCCCCCCTGCGCCCTCGTAAGCCGTTGGTGTGTGGGAGCAATGGCGCGCAGCGCAACCGCTGCGTTACACTGGCGGGGGTATCGTACTCGGTGCCGGGCACCTAGTATGTTCCTCTTGCCAGCGATCTTGACCCTCAGCAACTTGCTGCCCAGGGCGCTCCCCCCCCAGTGCTCTGCACCCTGTGAGTGCCGTTGGTGTGTGGGAGCATGGAGCGCAGCGCTACCGCTGCGGTTACCTCCGTTATTGAAGTCTTCTGCCATCACTGAAGTCTTCTTTTCTTCCAATACTCACCCGGCTTCTGTGAGGGGGTGACGGCACGGCTCCGGGAACAAGCAGCTAGGCGAACCAAGTGATCGAACCCTCTGGAGCTAATGGTGTCCAGTAGCCTAAGAAGCAGAGCCCTTAACTAAGAAGAAGTAGTCTGACTTCTCTCCCCTCACTCCCACGATGCAGGGAGCCTGTAGCCAGCAGGTCTCCCTGTAAATAAAAAACCTAACAAAGTCTTTTAGAGAAACTCAGTAGAGCTTCCCTAGTGTGTATCCAGTCACTCCTGGGCACAGAATCTAACTGAGGTCTGGGGAAGGGGCATAGAGGGAGGAGCCAGTTCACACCCAGTCAAAGTCTTTTAGTGTGCCCAAGCTCCTGCGGATCCCATCTATACCCCATGGTCCACGGAATCCCCAGCATCCTCTAGGACGTATGAGAAAATCCGATATCCAAAATACTTCTGGTCCCAAGCATTTTGGATAAGGGATACTCAACCTGTAGTATTCCTGAGTGACAACGGGGTGGGAAACTGTCCACATTATATGCAACACTATTGTACACACAAAATCCATCCATAAAACCTAGGATTGAGCGCTGTACTCTGGAATATACATTTCACTATATTTAGGTTGGTCACCTATATAGTACAGCTACTTGTTCGAACAAGACAGACGCTCAGTGCGCAGATAACAAAATGAACCTTCCTATCTGATGTTAGCCTCTTGTTGAACACCACTGACACATAGCCGGACTGTGAACTTGGACCTGCTTTGGAACACCCTTGCCTCGGAGCATAGTGACTCGTGTAAAGGGAACACTAGATTAATATAATTATCCACCTCCACTTAGAATGTAGGGGAGCCATCTTTAGTTAGGGATGCATGGCCTTACACATAGATGGGGATTCCCTATTAACCTCCAAGTGCTGCATAGCTCAATGCCTTCAGCTCTACCCAAGGCCTGGAAAAGATGGTTATTCCCGACTGGATTGAACTCACTCTCCACATGAATCCATCTACTGGTCTATTCCACCTCATACTCGGCCCAAAAGACAGCTGGAGACCTAGGGCCTTCTATGTAGCTGCCCATTATTTCCAATTGTTCTTCTTCCTGGCCCGCCATTTCCAGTATACATGGCCGCTTTGCATTCTCGTCATATTTAGCATTCCCACCCTAATTTGTAGTATCTGGACTGTCAGAAATTCATAGGTATTATGTTCCCTGTTGCCCATGCTTTAACTGTGCTTTTGCTTTTCCAATAGAGCTGTTAAGATCACTTCTGCCATGTCAATCTGTCAGTCTTTTTAGATTCATTCAAGTTTATATGTTGAGGATTTATATGCACAACTGTGTGTTACAAGTTTCCCATTACTCCTTGGGTTGACAGAGTGAAGAACCCAGTTTGCCCTCATAGCATTCCTTACTACCAAAGTGTGAGTTGCCCAATGTTCTCAGTGATATCCTGGAGCAGTTTCTTCCACTCTACCCTGCTTTGTTACATTTTTCTGTTATTCATTTATCTTCTCCTTCCTCTTCTACTATGCATCTACTCCCTTACCTGGGCCGAAACTAGGATTTTCATCACTCGGGGCAGGGCAGTAATTTCTCTGTTATCTTGTCATACCATCAGCATTGTTCTCTCTGCTTATTACATTGTACTTATGTGATGGCGATTTCCCCTCCCCCCAGTATGGCTTTTACTTGATTAACAGATAGGGGTGGGGGGGAGAAACACAGATGCTAGGGCCAGGATGCAAAGAGGCCCAAGGTTCAGCAGCCTTGCGGGATGCCAGCTGAACGCTGGCTTTATAAAAAAAAAAAAGAGGGCCAATCATTTACAAGGCTAAACCATGCCTTGTACAAGATTGCCCCTTAAAAGGTCCACGTTCAGCCAGCATCCCGTATGGCCGCCAAACTCGGACTTCATTACATCCTGCCCTAGGACTTTTACCAGCCTAACCACCCTTGGACCTTTCCCTAATTATCTGACACTCTTTAATAGGATAGATGTCAGACTTGAAATGTTGCAGCTTCATCTTTAACATTTACCACTCTACGGATAGATACTTGACTTTCCATAGACCACCCATTCCCCCATACCTTCATCTGCATCATGCTTGCAGATTTACTTTCCCATTTGTTACCATGAGACACTGACCTAATTACTCTCCCCTTTTATAGTGGAATACTCTTTTAGTAGTAGTCAGTTGTTTTCTAATTGCATGAATCCTTATATGCATAATGCTGTCAAACATGGGACTGCCTCAGTTAAAAAAAAAAAAAGTTAATTTATGAACTAAATATCCATTAACCTATTAAACTAAGTGCACTGGGGAATTAATGTAGCAGGACGTCAACCAGTTGCACTGTTTCCTAAAAATATAAACTTACAATGACAAAACAAATAAATGTACACAAAATGAAAAATAAAATGAATGTATTATACATTAAAATATAATAAAATAGAAGTTCAGAAGACATTTGTTCTTTAATCAATAGATAAAGTGGGACTGAACTTTTATTTTAAGTTGCATTCTTAAAAACAAGACGGTAAAAGCCAGCATTGGACCCACATGCTGGACAACAAAAACCGACATAGATGTTGACAGCATTAAAGCATTTTCTTTGCAGTTGGAATGCAGTAGATCAGATGACACCAGTCTGTGCAAATGCAGGTTTGAAGCAGAGTGACTCAGAGATCTCCCAAGCACAGGATACAGGTGCACAAACAATTTCCTTCTCTTCAACTGGCTGTAGTCCAGTCTGCAGCAACTTGACAGCCTCCCTGAAATACATACGTCACACTTAAATCTCATGTGGGTTGGTGAAATCTCGTCCATTATTAGGCTGAACAGACTATTTCTGCAGCTATACTGATGTGATGCAGCTTATGACTACGGGGTCTATGTACTAAGCCTTGGAGAAAGTTAAAGTGAACGGAGATAAAGTACCAGCCAATCAGCTCCTAGCTACCCTATTACAGGCAGTGTACTTATACTATATGGTTTTGAACGATTTTCTTGTTTTGCATATTTGTTAATGTACTTTGTAATTGGGGGCTGCAGATCCCTTGTGGCACCATATAAATAAAGGATGATAATAAATAAGAATTTACTTACCGATAATTCTATTTCTCATAGTCCGTAGTGGATGCTGGGAACTCCGAAAGGACCATGGGGAATAGCGGCTCCGCAGGAGACTGGGCACAAAAGTAAAAGCTTTAGGACTAGCTGGTGTGCACTGGCTCCTCCCCCTATGACCCTCCTCCAAGCCTCAGTTAGGATACTGTGCCCGGACGAGCGTACACAATAAGGAAGGATATTGAATACCGGGTAAGACTCATACCAGCCACACCAATCACACCGTACAACCTGTGATCTGAACCCAGTTAACAGCATGATAACAGAGGAGCCTCTGAAAAGATGGCTCACAACAATAATAACCCGATTTTTGTAACTATGTACAAGTATTGCAGACAATCCGCACTTGGGATGGGCGCCCAGCATCCACTACGGACTTTGAGAAATAGAATTATCGGTAAGTAAATTCTTATTTTCTCTGACGTCCTAGTGGATGCTGGGAACTCCGAAAGGACCATGGGGATTATACCAAAGCTCCCAAACGGGCGGGAGAGTGCGGATGACTCTGCAGCACCAAATGAGAGAACTCCAGGTCCTCCTCAGCCAGGGTATCAATTTTGTAGAATTTTACAAACGTATTTGCT
The DNA here is from genome assembly GCF_028390025.1 of Pseudophryne corroboree. Classification (NCBI taxonomy): domain Eukaryota; kingdom Metazoa; phylum Chordata; class Amphibia; order Anura; family Myobatrachidae; genus Pseudophryne; species Pseudophryne corroboree. The sequence goes on from NC_086445.1 coordinate 516,476,051, forward strand.
CCTGACCAAGTAGCTGCTCGGCAAAGTTGTAAAGCCAAGACCCCTCGGGTAGCCGCCTAAGATGAGCCCATCTTCCTTGTGGAGTGGGCATTTACAGATTTTTGGCTGTGGCAGGCCTGCCACAGAATGTGCAAGCTGAATTGTACTACAATTCCAACGAGCAATAGTCTGCTTAGAAGCAGGAGCACCCAGCTGGTTGGGTGCATACAGGATAAACAGCGAGTCAGATTTTCTGACTCCAGCCGTCCTGGAAACATATATTTTCAGGGCCCTGACAACGTCTAGCAACTTGGAGTCCTCCAAGTCCCTAGTAGCCGCAGGCACCACAATAGGTTGGTTCAGGTGAAACGCTGAAACCACCTTAGGGAGAAACTGAGGACGAGTCCTCAATTCTGCCCTGTCCGAATGGAAAATCAGATAAGGGCTTTTACAGGATAAAGCCGCCAATTCTGACACGCGCCTGGCCCAGGCCAGGGCCAACAGCATGACCACTTTCCATGTGAGATATTTTAACTCCACAGATTTAAGTGGTTCAAACCAATGTGACTTTTTGGAACCCAAAAACTACATTGAGATCCCAAGGTGCCACTGGAGGCACAAAAGGAGGCTGTATATGCAGTACCCCTTTTACAACGTCTGAACTTCAGGGACTGAAGCTAGTTCTTTTTGGAAGAAAATTGACAGGGCCGAAATTTGAACCTTAATGGACCCCAATTTCAGGCCCATAGACACTCCTGTTTGCAGGAAATGTAGGAATCGACCCAGTTGAATTTCCTCCGTCGGGCCTTACTGGCCTCGCACCACGCAACATATTTTTGCCAAATGCGGTGATAATGTTTTGCGGTTACATCCTTCCTGGCTTTGATCAGGATAGGGATGACCTCATCCGGAATGCCTTTTTTCCTTCAGGATCCGGCGTTCAACCGCCATGCCGTCAAATGCAGTCGCGGTAAGTCTTGGAACAGACAGGGTCCTTGCTGAAGCAGGTCCCTTCTTAGAGGTAGAGGCCACGGATCCTCCGTGAGCATCTTTTGAAGTTCCGGTTACCAAGTCCTTCTTGGCCAATCCGGAGCCACGAATATAGTGCTTACTCCTCTCCATCTTATCAATCTCAGTACCTTGGGTATGAGAGGCAGATGAGGGAACACATACACTGACTGGTACACCCACGGTGTTACCAGAGCGTCTACAGCTATTGCCTGAGGGTCCCTTGACCTGGCGCAATACCTGTCGAGTTTTTCCCAACGGTTTATAATCATGTGGAAGACTTCTGGGTGAAGTCCCCACTCTCCCGGGTGGAGGTCGTGTCTGCTGAGGAAGTCTGCTTCCCAGTTGTCCACTCCCGGAATTGCTGACAGTGCTATCACATGATTTTCCGCCCAGCGAAGAATCCTTGCAGCTTCTGCCATTGCCCTCCTGCTTCTTGTGCCACCCTGTCTGTTTACGTGGGTGACTGCCGTGATGTTGTCCGACTGGATCAACACCGGCTGACCTTGAAGCAGAGGTCTTGCTAAGCTTAGAGCATTGTAAATGGCCCTTAGCTTCAGGATATTTATGTGAAATGATGTCTCCAGGCTTGACCATAAGCCCTGGAAATTCCTTCCCTGTGTGACTGCTCCCCAGCCTCGCAGGCTGGCATCCGTGGTCACCAGGACCCAGTCCTGAATGCCGAATCTGCGGCCCTCTAGAAGATGAGCACTCTGCAACCACCACAGGAGGGACACCCTTGTTCTTGGTGACAGGGTTATCCGCTGATGCATCTGAAGATGCGACCCGGACCATTTGTCCAGCAGGTCCCACTGGAAAGTTCTTGCGTGGAATCTGCCGAATGGGATTGCTTCGTAGGAAGCCACCATTTTACCCAGAACCCTTGTGCATTGATGCACTGAGACTTGGCTCGGTTTTAGGAGGTTCCTGACTAGCTCGGATAACTCCCTGGCTTTCTCCTCCGGGAGAAACACCTTTTTCTGGACTGTGTCCAGGATCATCCCTAGGAACAGAAGACGAGTCGTCGGAACCAGCTGCGATTTTGGAATATTGAGAATCCAATCGTGCTGCCGCAACACTACCTGAGATAGTGCTACACCGACCTCCAACTGTTCCCTGGATCTTACCCTTATCAGGGAATCGTCCAAGTAAGGGATAACTAAAATTCCCTTCCTTCGAAGGAATATCATCATTTCGGCCATTACCTTGGTAAAGACCCGGGGTGCCGTGGACCATCCATACGGCAGCGTCTGAACTGATAGTGACAGTTCTGTACCATAAACCTGAGGTACCCTTGGTGAGAAGGGTAAATTTGGACATGAAGGTAAGCATCCTTGATGTCCCGAGACATCATGTAGTCCCCTTCTTCCAGGTTCGCAATCACTGCTCTGAGTGACTCAATCTTGAATTTGAACCTCTGTATGTAAGTGTTCAAAGATTTTAGATTTAGAATCGGTCTCACCGAGCCGTCCGGCTTCGGTACCACAACAGTGTGGAATAATACCCCGTTCCCTGTTGCAGGAGGGGTACCTTGATTATCACCTGCTGGGAATACAGCTTGTGAATGGCTTCCAAAACTGTCTCCCTGTCAGAAGGAGACATCGGTAAAGCCGACTTTAGGAAACGGCGAGGGGGAGACGTCTCGAATTCCAATTTGTACCCCTGAGATATCACCTGAAGGATCCAGGGGTCTACTTGCGAGTGAGCCCACTGCGCGCTGAAATTCATTGAGACGGGCCCCCCACCGTGCCTGATCCTGCTTGTAAAGCCCCAGCGTCATACTGAGGGCTTGGCAGAGGCGGGAGAGGGTTTCTGTTCCTGGGAACTGGCTGATTTCTGCAGCCTTTTTCCTCTCCCTCTGTCACGGGGCAGAAATGAGGAACCTTTTGCCCGCTTGTCCACGAAAAGACTGCGCCGGATAATACGGCGTCTTCTCATGTTGAGAGGCGACCTGGGGTACAAACGTGGATTTCCCAGCTGTTGCCGTGGCCACCAGGTCTGAAAGACCGACCCCAAATAACTCCTCCCCTTAATAAGGCAATACTTCCAAATGCCGTTTGAAATCCGCATCACCTGACCACTGTCGTGTCCATAACCCTCTACTGGTAGAAATGGACAACGCACTTAGACTTGATGCCAGTCGGCAAATATTCCGCTGTGCATCACGCATATATAGAAATGCATCTTTTAAATGCTCTATAGGCAAAAATATACTGTCCCTATCTAGGGTATCAATATTTTCAGTCAGGGAATCCGACCATGCCAACCCAGCACTGCACATCCAGGCTGAGGCGATTGCTGGTCGCAGTATAACACCAGTATGTGTGTAAATAAGAATTTACTTACCGATAATTCTATTTCTCGGAGTCCGTAGTGGATGCTGGGGTTCCTGAAAGGACCATGGGGAATATCGGCTCCGCAGGAGACAGGGCACAAAAAGTAAAGCTTTACGATCAGGTGGTGTGTACTGGCTCCTCCCCCTATGACCCTCCTCCAAGCCTCAGTTAGGTACTGTGCCCGGACGAGCGTACACAATAAGGAAGGATTTTGAATCCCGGGTAAGACTCATACCAGCCACACCAATCACACTGTACAACCTGTGATCTGAACCCAGTTAACAGTATGATAACAGCGGAGCCTCTGAAACGATGGCTCACAACAATAATAACCCGATTTTTGTAACTATGTACAAGTATTGCAGACAATCCGCACTTGGGATGGGCGCCCAGCATCCACTACGGACTCCGAGAAATAGAATTATCGGTAAGTAAATTCTTATTTTCTCTATCGTCCTAGTGGATGCTGGGGTTCCTGAAAGGACCATGGGGATAATACCAAAGCTCCCAAACGGGCGGGAGAGTGCGGATGACTCTGCAGCACCGAATGAGAGAACTCCAGGTCCTCCTTAGCCAGGGTATCAAATTTGTAGGATTTTACAAACGTGTTTGCCCCTGACTAAATAACCGCTCGGCAAAGTTGTAAAGCCGAGACCCCTCGGGCAGCCGCCCAAGATGAGCCCACCTTCCTTGTGGAATGGGCATTTACATATTTTGGCTGTGGCAGGCCTGCCACAGAATGTGCAAGCTGAATTGTATTACACATCCAACTAGCAATAGTCTGCTTAGAAGCAAGAGCACCCAGTTTGTTGGGTGCATACAGGATAACAGCAAGTCAGTTTTCCTGACTCCAGCCGTCCTGGAACATATTTTCAGGGCCCTGACAACATCTAGCAACTTGGAGTCCTCCAAGTCCCTAGTAGGTGCAAGGCACCACAATAAGCTGGTTCAGGTGAAACACTGACACCACCTTTGGGAGAGAACTGGGGACGAGTCCGCAGCTCTGCCCTGTCCGAATGGACAAACAGATATGGGCTTTTTTGAGAAAAAACCACCAATTTGACACTCGCCTGGTCCAGGCCAGGGCCAAGAGCATGGTCACTTTTCATGTGAGATGCTTCAAATCCACAGATTTGACTGGTTTTAAACCAATGTGATTTGAGGAATCCCAGAACTACGTTGAGATCCCACAGTGCCACTGGAGGCACAAAAGGGGGTTGTATATGCAATACTCCCTTGACAAACTTCTGGACTTCAGGAACTGAAGCCAATTCTTTCTGGAAGAAAATCGACAGGGCCGAAATTTGAACCTTAATGGACCCCAATTTGAGGCCCATAGACACCCCTGTTTGCAGGAAATGCAGGAAACGACCGAGTTGAAATTTCTTTGTGGGGCCTTCCTGGCCTCACACCACGCAACATATTTTCGCCACATGTGGTGATAATGTTGTGCGGTCACCTCCTTTCTGGCTTTGACCAGGGTAGGAATGACCTCTTCCGGAATGCCTTTTTCCCTTAGGATCCGGCGTTCCACCGCCATGCCGACAAACGCAGCTGCGGTAAGTCTTGGAACAGACATGGTACTTGCTGAAGCAAGTCCCTTCTTAGCGGCAGAGGCCATAAGACCTCTGTAAGCATCTCTTGAAGTTCCGGGTACCAAGTCCTTCTTGGCCAATCCGGAGCCATGAGTATAGTTCTTACTCCTCTACGTCTTATAATTCTCAGCACCTTAGGTATGAGAAGCAGAGGAGGGAACACATACACCGACTGGTACACCCACGGTGTTACCAGAACGTCCACAGCTATTGCCTGAGGGTCTCTTGACCTGGCGCAATACCTGTCCCGTTTTTTGTTCAGACGGGACGCCATCATGTCCACCTTTGGTATTTCCCAACGGTTTACAATCATGTGGAAAAAACTTCCCGATGAAGTTTCCACTCTCCCGGGTGGAGGTCGTGCCTGCTGAGGAAGTCTGCTTCCCAGTTTCCATTCCCGGGATGAAACACTGCTGACAGTGCTATCACATGATTTTCCGCCCAGCGAAAAGTCCTTGCAGTTTTTGCCATTGCCCTCCTGCTTCTTGTGTCGCCCTGTCTGTTTACGTGGGCGACTGCCGTGATGTTTTTCCCACTGGATCAATACCGGCTGACCTTGAAGCAGAGGTCTTGCTAAGCTTAGAGCATTATAAATTTACCCTTAGCTCCAGTATATTTATGTGGAGAAAAGTCTCCAGACTTGATCACACTCCCTGGAAATTTTTTCCTTGTGTGACTGCTCCCCAGCCTCTCGGGCTGGGCTCCGTGGTCACCAGCATCCAATCCTGAATGCCGAATCTGCGGCCCTCTAGAAGATGAGCACTCTATAACCACCACAGGAGAGACACCCTTGTCCTTGGATATAGGGTTATCCGCTGATGCATCTGAAGATGCGATCCGGACCATTTGTCCAGCAGATCCCACTGAAAAGTTCTTGCGTGAAATCTGCCGAATGGAATTGCTTCGTAGGAAGCCACCATTTTTTACCAGGACCCTTGTGCAATGATGCACTGTTTTTAGGAGGTTCCTGACTAGCTCGGATAACTCCCTGGCTTTCTCTTCCGGGAGAAACACCTTTTTCTGGACTGTGTCCAGAATCATTCCTAGGCACAGCAGACGTGTCGTCGGGATCAGCTGCGATTTTGGAATATTTAGAATCCACCCGTGCTGTTGTAGCAGTATCCGAGATAGTGCTACTCCGACCTCCAACTGTTCCCTGGACTATGCCCTTATCAGGAGATCGTCCAAGTAAGGGATAATTAAGACGCCTTTTCTTCGAAGAAGAATCATCATTTCGGCCATTACCTTGGTAAAGACCCGGGGTGCCGTGGACAATCCAAACGGCAGCGTCTGAAACTGATAGTGACAGTTCTGCACCACGAACCTGAGGTACCCTTAGTGAGAAGGGCAAATTTGGGACATAGAGGTAAGCATCCCTGATGTCCCGGGACACTATATAGTCCCCTTCTTCCTGGTTCGTTATCACTGCTCTGAGTGACTCCATCTTGATTTGAACCTTTGTAAGTGTTCAAAAAAATTTTTTTAGAATAAGTCTCACCTAGCCTTCTGGCTTCAGTACCACAATATAGTGTGGAATAATACCCCTTTTCTTGTAGTAGGAGGGGTAATTTAATTATCACCTGCTGGGAATACAGCTTGTGAATTTTTTCCCATACTGCCTCCTTGTCGGAGGGAGACCTTGGTAAAGCAGACTTCAGGAGCCTGCGAAGGGGAAACGTCTCGACATTCCAATCTGTACCCCTGGGATACTACTTGTAGGATCCAGGGGTCCTGTACAGTCTCAGCGCCATGCTGAGAACTTGTCAGAAGCGGTGGAACGCTTCTGTTCCTGGGAATGGGCTGCCTGCTGCAGTCTTCTTCCCTTTCCTCTATCCCTGGGCAGATATGATCTTATAGGGACGAAAGGACTGAGGCTGAAAAGACGGTGTCTTTTTCTGCAGAGATGTGACTTAGGGTAAAAACGGTGGATTTTCCAGCAGTTGCCGTGGCCACCAGGTCCGATGGACCGACCCCAAATAACTCCTCTTCCTTTATACGGCAATACACCTTTGTGCCGTTTGGAATCTGCATCACCTGACCACTGTCGTGTCCATAACATCTTCTGGCAGATATGGACATCGCATTTACTCTTGATGCCAGAGTGCAAATATCCCTCTGTGCATCTCGCATATATAGAAATGCATCCTTTAAATGCTCTATAGTCAATAAAATACTGTCCCTGTCAAGGGTATCAATATTTTTAGTCAGGGAATCCGACCAAGCCACCCCAGCTCTGCACATCCAGGCTGAGGCGATCGCTGGTCGCAGTATAACACCAGTATGTGTGTATATACTTTTTATGATATTTTCCAGCCTCCTGTCAGCTGGTCCTTGAGGACGGCCCTATCTATAGACGGTACCGCCACTTGTTTTGATAAGCGTGTGAGCGCCTTATCCACCCTAAGGGGTGTTTCCCAACGCGCCCTAACTTCTGGCGGGAAAGGGTATACCGCCCATAATTTTCTATCGGGGGGAACCCACGCATCATCACACACTTCATTTAATTTATCTGATTCAGGAAAAACTACGGTAGTTTTTTTTTTTACATCCCACATAATACCCTCTTTTGTGGTACTTGTAGTATCAGAAATATGTAACACCTCCTTCATTGCCTTTAACGTGTGGCCCTAATAAGGAATACGTTTGTTTATTCACCGTCGACACTGGATTCAGTGTCCCTGTCTGTGTCTGTGTCGACCGACTAAAGTAAACGGGCGTTTTAAAACCCCTGACGGTGTTTTTGAGACGTCTGGACCGGTACTAATTGTTTGTCGGCCGTCTCATGTCGTCAACCGACCTTGCAGCGTGTTGACATTATCACGTAATTCCCTAAATAAGCCATCCATTCCGGTGTCGACTCCCTAGAGAGTGACATCACCATTACAGGCAATTGCTCCGCCTCCTCACCAACATCGTCCTCATACATGTCGACACACACGTACCGACACACAGCACACACACAGGGAATGCTCTGATAGAGGACAGGACCCACTAGCCCTTTGGAGAGACAGAGGGAGAGTTTGCCAGCACACACCAAAAACGCTATAATTATATAGGGACAACCTTATATAAGTGTTTTCCCTTATAGCATCTTTTTTATATATTTCTAACGCCAAATTAGTGCCCCCCCTCTCTGTTTTAACCCTGTTTCTGTAGTGCAGTGCAGGGGAGAGCCTGGGAGCCTTCCCTCCAGCCTTTCTGTGAGGGAAAATGGCGCTATGTGCTGAGGAGATAGGCCCCGCCCCTTTTTCGGCGGCCTCGTCTCCCGCTCTTAACGGATTCTGGCAGGGGTTAAATATCTCCATATAGCCTCCGGAGGCTATATGTGAGGTATTTTTAGCCAAAATAGGTTTTCATTTGCCTCCCAGGGCGCCCCCCTCCCAGCGCCCTGCACCCTCAGTGACTGCCGTGTGAAGTGTGCTGAGAGGAAAATGGCGCACAGCTGCAGTGCTGTGCGCTACCTTTAGAAGACTGAGGAGTCTTCTGCCGCCGATTCTGGACCTCTTCTTACTTCAGCATCTGCAAGGGGGCCGGCGGCAAGGCTCCGGTGACCATCCAGGCTGTACCTGTGATCGTCCCTCTGGAGCTGATGTCCAGTAGCCAAGAAGCCAATCCATCCTGCACGCAGGTGAGTTCACTTCTTCTCCCCTAAGTCCCTCGTTGCAGTGATCCTGTTGCCAGCAGGACTCACTGTAAAATAAAAAACCTAAGCTAAACTTTTCTAAGCAGCTCTTTAGGAGAGCCACCTAGATTGCACCCTTCTCGGCCGGGCACAAAAATCTAACTGAGGCTTGGAGGAGGGTCATAGGGGGAGGAGCCAGTACACACCACCTGATCGTAAAGCTTTACTTTTTGTGCCCTGTCTCCTGCGGAGCCGCTATTCCCCATGGTCCTTTCAGGAACCCCAGCATCCACTAGGACGATAGAGAAAATACATTTTAGGATACCCTCCTGCTTTCTATCAGCAGGATCCTTAAGGGCGGCCATCTCAGGAGAGGGTAGAGCCCTTACAAGCGTGTGAGCGCTTTATCAACCCTAGGGGGTGTTTCCCAACGCACCCTAACCTCTGGCGGGAAAGGATATAATGCCAATAACATTTTAGAAATTATCAGTTGTTATCGGGGGAAACCCACGCATCATCACACACCTCATTTAATTTCTCAGATTCAGGAAAACTACAGGTAGTTTTTCCTCACCGAACATAATACCCCTTTTTGGTGGTACTCGTATTATCAGAAATGTGTAAAACATTTTTCATTGCCTCAATCATGTAACGTGTGGCCCTACTGGAAGTCACATTTGTCTCTTCACCGTCGACACTGGAGTCAGTATCCGTGTCGGCGTCTATATCTGCCATCTGAGGTAACGGGCGCTTTAGAGCCCCTGACGGCCTATGAGACGTCTGGACAGGCACAAGCTGAGTAGCCGGCTGTCTCATGTCAACCACTGTCTTTTATACAGAGCTGACACTGTCACGTAATTCCTTCCAACATTTCATCCACTCAGGTGTCGACCCCCTAGGGGGTGACATCACTATTACAGGCAATCTGCTCCGTCTCCACATCATTTTTCTCCTCATACATGTCGACACAAACGTACCGACACACAGCACACACACAGGGAATGCTCTGATAGAGGACAGGACCCCACTAGCCCTTTGGGGAGACAGAGGGAGAGTTTGCCAGCACACACCAGAGCGCGCTATATATATATATATAGGGATAACCTTATATAAGTGTTTTTCCCCTTATAGCTGCTGTAATTTCAATACTGCGCGTAATTAGTGCCCCCCTCTCTTTTTTAACCCTTTCTGTAGTGTAGTGACTGCAGGGGAGAGCCAGGGAGCTTCCCTCCAACGGAGCTGTGAGGGAAAATGGCGCCAGTGTGCTGAGGAGATAAGGCCGCCGATAAGGGGGCGGAGCCTATCTCCCGTTTTCCTATGTATTCTGGCAGGGGTTAAATGCATCCATATAGCCCAGGAGCTATATGTGATGTATTTTTTGCCATCTAAGGTATTTTTATTGCGTCTCAGGGCGCCCCTCCCCCAGCGCCCTGCACCCTCAGTGACCGGAGTGTGAAGTGTGCTGAGAGCAATGGCGCACAGCTGCGGTGCTGTGCGCTACCTTATTGAAGACAGGACGTCTTCTGCCGACGATTTTCCGGACCTCTTCTGCTCTTCTGGCTCTGTAAGGGGGACGGCAGCGCGGCTCTGGGACCCATCCATGGCTGGGCCTGTGATCGTCCCTCTGGAGCTAATGTCCAGTAGCCTAAGAAGCCCAATCCACTCTGCACACAGGTGAGTTCGCTTCTTCTCCCCTTAGTCCCTCGATGCAGTGAGCCTGTTGCCAGCAGGACTCACTGAAAATAAAAAACCTAATTTAAACTTTTACTCTAAGCAGCTCAGGAGAGCCACCTAGATTGCACCCTTCTCGTTCGGGCACAAAAATCTAACTGAGGCTTGGAGGAGGGTCATAGGGGGAGGAGCCAGTGCACACCAGCTAGTCCTAAAGCTTTTACTTTTGTGCCCAGTCTCCTGCGGAGCCGCTATTCCCCATGGTCCTTTCGGAGTTCCCAGCATCCACTAGGACGTCAGAGAAATAATAAAACTCTATATTTCACGTTACACTCCAAATAATTCTATGCTGAAAGCAAAATGCTTCTTTTGGTCTTTATATGTTTAACTATATACCAGGAGCACCTACTGAGGAACATATTATTTTATGATATAAGAAATGGGAAAGGACATATGCATGATATTAATAAAATCACATTAAGATTATAGGCGTCTGTGCGACTATTTCCCCTGAAAGCAAAATGCAGCAGAACAACAGACATGTCGCCATCACCAATAGCGCAGTAGAAGGAAATAAAAAAACATGTCCTTACCAGGTTGCCCGTGGCATTGCATAGTGGATACGGGATTGTTGAAAGCCATTGAATGTTGAAGATGCTGCCACTGTGTAGGCCCCCATGTTGTCAAACAGGAGCCAGTCGCCAACATTTAGCTCGGGCAGTTGAACATGCTCATTAATTAGATCTAATCCGTCACATGTTGGTCCCCATAAACTGCTGCTGTACAAAGGCTGGTCAGGAGAAGGCTTCTGAGTAAGAGATAGGGGAAATCAGTGATTAAGCGTACATAACAGGTTGCGGTCTTATCATTTAGAAAGTGTTGGTAGATACTTGCGGACAGTGTAACATTTGCCTGTTGTGTGTAATTTATGCATGTCAGAATAGGGATTTTTTTTTGTCTCAGCAATTTTAACAAGCATTCAATGCATTTAGGGGTCTATTCATGTACAAAACGAAACATGAATTGTTAATTATCACTACACATCATCAGTTTGATGCGATAGACGGCTTTGGTAAGTAGCAATTCATGTATACTTATCTTTCCGGCAATGCGATCCAGTATCCAGAGCTCCAGCGGTGCCTTCTTATCCTGTGGTCTCCTCTGCATGGGGTCAGCCGGCCGGTCCAGTCTGTGCATGTACCGCCAGCTGAGCTCCCAGAAGCCTGCAGGGGCTGCTAGAAGGTCAGAGCTAGTGCCATGTAGAGAGCAGGGAAGCATTGAGCTTCCTTGCCATTTCGGCAGTGATGTTCAGATTGCACTATCCTGAGATGGCGCATCTGAACTCCATGGAGAAGCAGAGCTTTCAGTTCCTTCATGAAATCGCATGGAGCAGTTGTGTCACTGGAGAAATCAGGAACTTCTCCACCGTAACCCATTCTGTGAATAGCCCACAGCAAAGGAAAACCCTGTCTTCCACAAAACAGGGCTTTCCTCTGCGTTATGAATATACCCCTTAATAAGCAGGTGTTAATTTGCCCACAAGCACACGCCCTTTAACTGTGTTGGGTTTGAAAAAGTAAGTTTTAATGACTAGTCTATAACTGAAAATAAGATTTTACTTACCGGTAAATCTATTTCTCGTAGTCCGTAGTGGATGCTGGGAACTCCGTAAGGACCATGGGGAATAGCGGCTCCGCAGGAGACTGGGCACAACTAAAGAAAGCTTTTAGGTCACCTGGTGTGCACTGGCTCCTCCCACTATGACCCTCCTCCAAGCCTCAGTTAGGACACTGTGCCCGGACGAGCTGACATAATAAGGAAGGATTTTGAATCCCGGGTAAGACTCCCACCAGCCACACCAATCACACCGTATAACTCGTGATACTATACCCAGTTTAACAGTATGAAAACAACTGAGCCTCTCAACAGATGGCTCAACAATAACCCGTTAGTTAACAATAACTATGTACAAGTATTGCAGACAATCCGCACTTGGGATGGGCGCCCAGCATCCACTACGGACTACGAGAAATAGATTTACCGGTAAGTAAAATCTTATTTTCTCTGACGTCCTAGTGGATGCTGGGAACTCCGTAAGGACCATGGGGATTATACCAAAGCTCCCAAACGGGCGGGAGAGTGCGGATGACTCTGCAGCACCGAATGAGAGAACTCAAGGTCCTCCTCAGCCAGGGTATCAAATTTGTAGAATTTTGCAAACGTGTTTGCCCCTGACCAAGTAGCAGCTCGGCAAAGTTGTAAAGCCGAGACCCCTCGGGCAGCCGCCCAAGATGAGCCCACCTTCCTTGTGGAATGGGCTTTTACTGATTTAGGATGCGGCAGTCCAGCCGCAGAATGCGCCAGCTGAATTGTGCTACAAATCCAGCGAGCAATAGTCTGCTTAGAAGCAGGAGCACCCAGTTTGTTGGGTGCATACAGGATAAATAGCGAGTCAGTTTTCCTGACTCTAGCCGTCCTGGAAACATAAATTTTCAAGGCCCTGACTACGTCCAGTAACTTGGAATCCTCCAAGTCCCTAGTAGCCGCAGGCACCACAATAGGTTGGTTCAAGTGAAAAGCTGATACCACCTTAGGGAGAAACTGGGGACGAGTCCTCAATTCCGCCCTATCCATATGGAAAATCAGATAAGGGCTTTTACATGACAAAGCCGCCAATTCTGACACACGCCTGGCTGAAGCCAAGGCCAATAAAATGACCACTTTCCACGTGAGATATTTTAGATCCACGGTTTTAAGTGGCTCAAACCAATGTGATTTTAAGAAACTCAACACCACGTTGAGATCCTAAGGTGCCACTGGAGGCACAAACGGGGGCTGAATATGCAGCACTCCTTTCACAAACGTCTGAACTTCAGGTAGTGAAGCTAGTTCTTTCTGGAAGAAAATCGACAGAGCCGAGATCTGTACCTTAATGGAGCCTAATTTCAGGCCCATAGTCACTCCTGCTTGTAGGAAATGCAGAAATCGACCCAGTTGAAATTCCTCTGTTGGGGCCTTTTTGGCCTCACACCAAGCAACATATTTCCGCCATATGCGGTGATAATGCTTTGCAGTTACATCTTTCCTGGCTTTAATCAGCGTAGGAATGACTTCCTCCGGAATGCCCTTTTCCTTCAGGATCCGGTGTTCAACCGCCATGCCGTCAAACGCAGCCGCGGTAAGTCTTGGAACAGACAGGGCCCCTGCTGCAGCAGGTCCTGTCTGAGCGGCAGAGGCCATGGGTCCTCTGAGATCATCTCTTGAAGTTCCGGGTACCACGCTCGTCTTGGCCAATCCGGAACCACGAGTATTGTTCTTACTCCTCTCCTTCTTATTATTCTCAGTACCATTGGTATGAGAGGCAGAGGAGGGAACACATAAACTGACTGGTACACCCACGGTGTCACTAGAGCGTCCACAGCTATCGCCTGAGGGTCCCTTGACCTGGCGCAATATCTCTCTAGTTTTTTGTTTAGGCGGGACGCCATCATGTCCACCTGTGGCCGTTCCCATCGATTTACAATCAGCGTGAAGACTTCTGGATGAAGTCCCCACTCTCCCGGGTGGAGGTCGTACCTGCTGAGAAAGTCTGCTTCCCAGTTGTCCACTCCCGGAATGAACACTGCTGACAGTGCTAGTACGTGATTTTCTGCCCATCGGAGAATCCTTGTGGCTTCTGCCATTGCTATCCTGCTTCTTGTGCCGCCCTGTCGATTTACATGGGCGACTGCCGTGATGTTGTCTGACTGGATCAGTACCGGCTGGTGTAGAAGCAGGGATTTTGCCTGACTTAGGGCATTGTAAATGGCCCTTAGTTCCAGAATATTTATGTGTAGGGAAGTCTCCTGACTCGACCACAGCCCTTGGAAGTTTCTTCCCTGTGTGACTGCCCCCCAGCCTCGAAGGCTGGCATCCGTGGTCACCAGGACCCAGTCCTGTATGCCGAATCTGCGGCCCTCTAGAAGATGAGCACTCTGCAACCACCACAGCAGAGACACCCTGGTTCTTGGAGACAGGGTTATTAGGCGATGCATCTGAAGATGCGATCCGGACCATTTGTCCAACAGGTCCCACTGAAAGATTCTGGCATGGAACCTGCCGAAAGGAATTGCTTCGTAAGAAGCCACCATCTTTCCCAGGACCCGCGTGCAGTGATGCACCGATACCCGTTTTGGTTTCAGGAGGTCTCTGACTAGAGATGACAGCTCCTTGGCTTTCTCCTCCGGGAGAAACACTTTTTTCTGGACTGTATCCAGAATCATACCCAGGAACAGTAGACGTGTCGTCGGAATCAGATGTGATTTTGGAATATTCAGAATCCAACCGTGCTGGTGTAGCACCTCCTGAGATAGTGCTACTCCCACCAACAACTGCTCCTTGGACCTCTCCTGGTGAGGATGGTAAATGGGGACATGCAGGTAAGCATCCTTGATGTCCAGGGATACCATGTAATCCCCCTCGTCCAGGCTTGCAATAACCGCCCTGAGCGATTCCATCTTGAACTTGGATTTTTTTATGTACGTGTTCAAGGATTTCAAATTTAAAATGGGTCTCACCGAACCGTCCGGTTTCGGTACCACAAACAGTGTGGAATAGTAACCCCGTCCTTGTTGAAGTAGGGGCACCTTGATTATCACCTGCTGGGAATACAGCTTGTGAATTGCCGCTAGCACGGCCTCCCTGTCTGAAGGAGTAATCGGCAAGGCAGATTTTAGGAACCGGTGGGGTGGAGACGCCTCGAATTCCAGTTTGTACCCTTGAGATACTATTTGCAGGATCCAGGGATCCACCTGTGAGCGAGCCCACTGATCGCTGAAATTTTTGAGGCGGCCCCCCACCGTACCTGGCTCCGCCTGTGGAGCCCCACCGTCATGCGGCGGACTTGGAAGAAGCGGGGGAGGACTTTTGCTCCTGGGAACCTGCTGTTTGTTGCAGCCTTTTTCCCCTACCTCTGCCTCTGGACAGAAAGGACCCGCCTTTTCCACGCCTGTTTTTCTGAGTCCGAAAGGACTGTACCTGATAAAACGGCGCCTTTTTAGGCTGTGAGGGAACATGGGGTAAAAATGCTGACTTCCCAGCAGTTGCTGTGGAAACTAGGTCCGAGAGACCATCCCCTTTTGAATCTGCTTCTCCTGTCCACTGGCGAGTCCATAGGCCTCTCCTAGCAGAGATGGACAATGCACTTATTTTAGATGCCAGCCGGCAGATCTCCCTCTGTGCATCTCTCATGTATAAGACTGAGTCTTTTATATGCTCTATGGTTAGCAGAATAGTGTCCCTGTCTAGGGTGTCAATATTTTCTGACAGGGAATCTGACCACGCAGCGGCAGCACTGCACATCCATGCTGACGCAATAGCTGGTCTAAGTATAATGCCTGAGTGTGTATATACAGACTTTAGGATCGCCTCCTGCTCTCTATCAGCAGGTTCCTTGAGGGCGGCCGTATCCGGAGACGGTAGTGCCACCTTTTTAGACAAACGTGTGAGCGCTTTATCCACCCTAGGGGGTATCTTCCAACGTGACCTATCCTCTGGCGGGAAAGGGAACGCCATTAGTAACTTCTTAGAGATTACCAATCTTTTATCAGGGAAAGCCCACGCTTCTTCACACACTTCATTTAATTCTTCTGATGGGGGAAAAACTACGGGTAGTTTTTTCTCCCCAAACATAATACCCTTTTTAGTGGTACCTGGGTTTATATCTGAAATGTGTAACACCTCTTTCATTGCTTCAATCATGCAACGAATGGCCTTAGTGGACATTAGACTAGATTCATCGTCGTCGACACTGGTGTCAGTATCCGTTTCGACATCCGCGTCTGCCATCTGAGGTAGCGGGCGTTTTAGAGCCCCCGATGGCATTTGAGACGCCTGGACAGGCACGAGCTGAGAAGCCGGCTGTCCAGCATTTGGCATGTCGTCAAATTTTTTGTGTAAGGAGTCGACACGTGCACGCAATTCCTTCCATAAGTCCATCCACTCAGGTGTCTGCCCCGCAGGGGGTGACATCCCTTCTATAGGCATCTGCTCCGCCTCCACATCATTATCCTCATCAAACATGTCGACACAGCCGTACCGACACACCGCACACACACAGGGAATGCTCTAACAGAAAACAGGACCCACAAAAGCCCTTTGGGGAGACAGAGTGAGAGTATGCCAGCACACACCAGAGCGCTATATAATGCAGGGACTAACTGAATTATGTCCCCTATAGCTGCTGTTATATATACTGCGCCTAAATTTAGTGCCCCCCTCTCTTTTTTACCCTTTTCTGTAGTGTAGACTGCAGGGGAGAGCCAGGGAGCTTCCTTCCAGCGGAGCTGTGAGGGAGAAATGGCGCCAGTGTGCTGAAGGAGATAGCTCCGCCCCTTTTTCGCAGACTATTCTCCCGCTTTTTTATGGATTCTGGCAGGGGTAATTATCACATATATAGCCTCTGGGGCTATATATTGTGGTATTTTTGCCAGCCAAGGTGTTTTTATTGCTGCTCAGGGCGCCCCCCCCTAGCGCCCTGCACCCTCAGTGACCGGAGTGTGAAGTGTGTATGAGGAGCAATGGCGCACAGCTGCAGTGCTGTGCGCTACCTTGGTGAAGACTGATGTCTTCTGCCGCCGATTTTCCGGACCTCTTCTTGCTTCTGGCTCTGAAAGGGGGACGGCGGCGCGGCTCCGGGACCGAACACCAAGGCCAGTTCCATGCGGTCGATCCCTCTGGAGCTAATGGTGTCCAGTAGCCTAAGAAGCCCAAGCTAGCTGCAAGCAGTTAGGTTCGCTTCTTCTCCCCTTAGTCCCTCGCTGCAGTGAGCCTGTTGCCAGCAGGTCTCACTGTAAAATAAAAAACCTAATTATATACTTTCTTTTTAGAAGCTCAGGAGAGCCCCTAGTGTGCATCCAACCTCGGCCGGGCACAAAATCTAACTGAGGCTTGGAGGAGGGTCATAGTGGGAGGAGCCAGTGCACACCAGGTGACCTAAAAGCTTTCTTTAGTTGTGCCCAGTCTCCTGCGGAGCCGCTATTCCCAATGGTCCTTACGGAGTTCCCAGCATCCACTAGGACGTCAGAGAAACCTAATTTAACAACAGGTAACTCAGAGTAGCTTTATACAATCACACAAGTTTCTTTTATTTGGTACAGGTTAAATATGCAATCAGTAATCATATAAACAGCAATGAGGAAACCTGTACCTTGAGAAGGATGGGTTGAGGATGAGCATGGTGAGCATGATCAAAGAAGATACAGTTGAATGATCCATAAACACCATCATTAACATAATACATGATGTTCTTCTTAGGACAGATCTCTTCATCTTAAATAGAGAAAATTCTAATTTAGTATTTACGTTTTTATCCCAAAAAAGAAAGAAAACACTTAAAAAGCAAAGTATAGCGCTCATTCCTTCGGTTTCCACAGTTACTGATGTTTGCTATAGCATTGATTAGTAGGTGTTCACTATTATATACTGTACATTTACCCATAGATGTATCTAGCTACACTTATATAGAGTACACAGTACTGGCAGCAGCAGTGCTTCTTCTGTACCTGCCCATTACAGAATAGACACATTTACAAGATCTCTAGCATTACAGTCATTCTAATAATAAGAATTTACTTACCGATAATTCTATTTCTCGGAGTCCGTAGTGGATGCTGGGGTTCCTGAAAGGACCATGGGAATAGCGGCTCCGCAGGAGACAGGGCACAAAAAGTAAAGCTTTAGGATCAGGTGGTGTGCACTGGCTCCTCCCCCTATGACCCTCCTCCAAGCCTCAGTTAGGATACTGTGCCCGGACGAGCGTACACAATAAGGAAGAATTTATGAATCCCGGGTAAGACTCATACCAGCCACACCAATTACACTGTACAACCTGTGATCTGAACCCAGTTAACAGTATGATAACAGCGGAGCCTCTGAAAGATGGCTCACAACAATAATAACCCGATTTTTGTAACTATGTACAAGTATTGCAGATAATCCGCACTTGGGATGGGCGCCCAGCATCCACTACGGACTCCGAGAAATAGAATTATCGGTAAGTAAATTCTTATTTTCTCTAACGTCCTAGTGGATGCTGGGGTTCCTGAAAGGACCATGGGGATTATACCAAAGCTCCCAAACGGGCGGGAGAGTGCGGATGACTCTGCAGCACCGAATGAGAGAACTCCAGGTCCTCCTTAGCCAGGTTATCAAATTTGTAGGATTTTACAAACGTGTTTGCCCCTGACTAAATAGCCGCTCGGCAAAGTTGTAAAGCCGAGACCCCTCGGGCAGCCGCCCAAGATGAGCCCACCTTCCTTGTGGAATGGGCATTTACATATTTTGGCTGTGGCAGGCCTGCCACAGAATGTGCAAGCTGAATTGTATTACACATCCAACTAGCAAAAGTCTGCTTAGAAGCAAGAGCACCCAGTTTGTTGGGTGCATACAGGATAACAGCAAGTCAGTTTTCCTGACTCCAGCCGTCCTGGAACCTATATTTTCAGGGCCCTGACCACATCTAGCAACTTGGAGTCCTCCAAGTCCCTAGTAGGCGCAAGACACCACAATAAGCTGGTTCAGGTGAAACACTGACACCACCTTAGGGAGAGAACTGGGGACGAGTCCGCAGCTCTGCCCTGTCCGAATGGACAAACAGATATGGGCTTTTTTGAGAAAAAAACCACCAATTTGACACTCGCCTGGTCCAGGCCAGGTCCAAGAGCATGTTCACTTTTCATGTGAGATGCTTCAAATCCACAGATTTGACTGGTTTTAAACCAATGTGTTTTGAGGAATCCCAGAACTACGTTGAGATCCCACAGTGCCACTGGAGGCACAAAAGGGGGTTGTATATGCAATACTCCCTTGACAAACTTCTGGACTTCAGGAACTGAAGCCAATTCTTTCTGGAAGAAAAATCGACAGGGCCGAAATTTGAACCTTAATGGACCCCAATTTGAGGCCCATAGACACTCCTGTTTGCAGGAAATGCAGGAATCGACCGAGTTGAAATTTCTTCGTGGGGCCTTCCTGGCCTCACACCACGCAACATATTTTCGCCACATGTGGTGATAATGTTGTGCGGTCACCTCCTTTCTGGCTTTGACCAGGGTAGGAATGACCTCTTCCTGAATGCCTTTTCCCTTAGGATCCGGCGTTCCACCGCCATGCCGTCAAACGCAGCTGCGGTAAGTCTTGGAACAGACATGGTACTTGCTGAAACAAGTCCCTTCTTAGCGGCAGAGGCCATAAGTCCTCTGTGAGCATCTCTTGAAGTTCCGGGTACCAAGTCCTTCTTGGCCAATCCGGAGCCATGAGTATAGTTCTTACTCCTCTACGTCTTATAATTCTCAGTACCTTAGGTATGAAAAGCAGAGGATGGAACACATACACCGACTGGTACACCCACGGTGTTACCAGAACGTCCACAGCTATTGCCTGAGGGTCTCTTAACCTGGCGCAATACCTGTCCCGTTTTTTGTTCAGACGGGACGCCATCATGTCCACCTTTGGTAATTCCCAACGGTTTACAATCATGTGGAAAACTTCCCCATGAAGTTCCCACTCTGCCGGGTGGAGGTCGTGCCTACTGAGGAAGTCTGCTTCCCAGTTTCCATTCCCGGAATGAAACACTGCTGACAGTGCTATCACATGATTTTCCGCCCAGCGAAAAGTCCTTGCAGTTTTTGCCACTGCCCTCCTGCTTCTTGTGCCGCCCTGTCTATTTACGTGGGCGACTGCCGTGATGTTTTATCCCACTGGATCAATACCGGCTGACCTTGAAGCAGAGGTCTTGCTAAGCTTAGAGCATTATAAATTTACCCTTAGCTATATTTATGTGGAGAAAAGTCTCCAGACTTGATCACACTCCCTGGAAATTTTTTCCTTGTGTGACTGCTCCCCAGCCTCTCGGGCTGGCCTCCGTGGTCACCAACATCCAAAACTGAATGCCGAATCTGCGGCCCTCTAGAAGATGAGCACTCTGTAACCACCACAGGAGAGACACCCTTGTCCTTGGATATAGGGTTATCCGCTGATGCATCTGAAGATGCGATCCGGACCATTTGTCCAGCAGATCCCACTGAAAAGTTCTTGCATGAAATCTGCCGACTGGAATTGCTTCGAAGGAAGTCACCATTTTTTTACCATGGCCCTTGTGCAATGATGCACTGATTTTAGGAGGTTCCTGACTAGCTCGGATAACTCCCTGGCTTTCTCTTCCGGGAGAAACACCTTTTTCTGGACTGTGTCCAGAATCATCCCTAAGCACAGGAGACTTGTTGTCGGGATCAGCTGCGATTTTGGAATATTTAGAATCCACCCCTGCTGTTGTAACAGTATCCGAGATAGTGCTACTCCGACCTCCAACTGTTCCCTGGACTTTGCCCTTATCAGGAGATCGTCCAAGTAAGGGATAATTAAGACGCCTTTTCTTCGAAGAAGAACCATCCTTTCGGCCATTACCTTGGTAAAGACCCGGGGTGCCGTGGACAATCCAAACGGCAGCGTCTGAAACTGATAGTGACAGTTCTGTACCACGAACCTGAGGTACCCTTAGTGATAAGGGCAAATTTGGGACATGGAGGTAAGCATCCCTGATGTCTCGGGACACCATATAGTCCCCTTCTTCCCGGTTCGTTATCACTGCTCTGAGTGACTCCATCTTGATTTGAACCTTTGTAAGTGTTCAAATTTTTTTAGATTTAGAATAGGTCTCACCTAGCCTTCTGGCTTCAGTACCACAATATAGTGTGGAATAATACCCCTTTTCTTGTTGTAGGAGGGGTAATTTAATTATCACCTGCTGGGAATACAGCTCGTGAATTGTTTCCCATACTGCCTCCTTGTCGGAGGGAGACCTTGGTAAAGCAGACTTCAGGAGCCTGCGCAGGGGAAACGTCTCGACATTCCAATCTGTACCCCTGGGATACTACTTGTAGGATCCAGGGGTCCTGTACGGTCTCAGCGTCATGCTGAGAGCTTGTCAGAAGCGGTGGAACGCTTCTGTTCCTGGGAATGGGCTGCCTGCTGCAGTCTTCTTCCCTTTCCTCTATCCCTGGGCAGATATGACTCTTATAGGGACGAAAGGACTGAAGCTGAAAAGACGGTGTCTTTTTCTGCAGAGATGTGACTTAGGGTAAAAAACGGTGGATTTTCCAGCAGTTGCCGTGGCCACCAGGTCCGATGGACCGACCCCAAATAACTCCTCTTCCTTTATACGGCAATACACCTTTGTGCCGTTTGGAATCTGCATCACCTGACCACTGTCGTGTCCATAAACATCTTCTGGCAGATATGGACATCGCACTTACTCTTGATGCCAGAGTGCAAATATCCCTCTGTGCATCTCGCATATATAGAAATGCATCCTTTAAATGCTCTATAGTCAATAAAATACTGTCCCTGTCAAGGGTATCAATATTTTTAGTCAGGGAATCCGACCAAGCCACCCCAGCTCTGCACATCCAGGCTGAGGCGATCGCTGGTCGCAGTATAACACCAGTATGTGTGTATATACTTTTTATGATATTTTCCAGCCTCCTGTCAGCTGGCTCCTTGAGGACGGCCCTATCTATAGACGGTACCGCCACTTGTTCTGATAAGCGTGTGAGCGCCTTATCCACCCTAAGGGGTGTTTCCCAACGCGCCCTAACTTCTGGCGGGAAAGGGTATACCGCCCATATTTTCTATCGGGGGGAACCCACGCATCATCACACACTTCATTTAATTTATCTGATTCAGGAAAAACTACGGTAGTTTTTTCACATCCCACATAATACCCTCTTTTGTGGTACTTGTAGTATCAGAAATATGTAACACCTCCTTCATTGCCCTTAACGTGTGGCCCTAATAAGGAATACGTTTGTTTATTCACCGTCGACACTGGATTCAGTGTCCCTGTCTGTGTCTGTGTCGACCGACTAAAGTAAACGGGCGTTTTAAAACCCCTGACGGTGTTTTTGAGACGTCTGGACCGGTACTAATTGTTTGTCGGCCGTCTCATGTCGTCAACCGACCTTGCCGCGTGTTGACATTATCACGTAATTCCCTAAATAAGCCATCCATTCCGGTGTCGACTCCCTAGAGAGTGACATCACCATTACAGGCAATTGCTCCGCCTCCTCACCAACATCGTCCTCATACATGTCGACACACACGTACCGACACACAGCACACACACAGGGAATGCTCTGATAGAGGACAGGACCTACTAGCCCTTTGGAGAGACAGAGGGAGAGTTTGCCAGCACACACCAAAAACGCTATAATTATATAGGGACAACCTTATATAAGTGTTTTCCCTTATAGCATCTTTTTTATATATTTCTAACGCCAAATTAGTGCCCCCCCTCTCTGTTTTAACCCTGTTTCTGTAGTGCAGTGCAGGGGAGAGCCTGGGAGCCTTCCCTCCAGCCTTTCTGTGAGGGAAAATGGCGCTGTGTGCTGAGGAGATAGGCCCCGCCCCTTTTTCGGCGGCCTCGTCTCCCGCTCTTAACGGATTCTGGCAGGGGTTAAATATCTCCATATAGCCCCCGGAGGCTATATGTGAGGTATTTTTAGCCAAAAATAGGTTTTCATTGCCTCCCAGGGCGCCCCCCTTCCAGCGCCCTGCACCCTCAGTGACTGCCGTGTGAAGTGTGCTGAGAGGAAATGGCGCACAGCTGCAGTGCTGTGCGCTACCTTAAGAAGACTGAGGAGTCTTCATGCCGCCGATTCTGGACCTTCTTCTTGTTTCAGCATCTGCAAGGGGGCCGGCGGCGAGGCTCCGGTGACCATCCAGGCTGTACCTGTGATCGTCCCTCTGGAGCTAATGTCCAGTAGCCAAAGAAGCCAATCCATCCTGCACGCAGGTGAGTTCACTTCTTCTCCCCTAAGTCCCTCGTTGCAGTGATCCTGTTGCCAGCAGGACTCACTGTAAAATAAAAAACCTAAGCTAAACTTTTCTAAGCAGCTCTTTAGGAGAGCCACCTAGATTGCACCCTTCTCGGCCGGGCACAAAAATCTAACTGAGGCTTGGAGGAGGGTCATAGGGGGAGGAGCCAGTGCACACCACCTGATCCTAAAGCTTTACTTTTTGTGCCCTGTCTCCTGCGGAGCCGCTATTCCCATGGTCCTTTCAGGAACCCCAGCATCCACTAGGACGATAGAGAAATATGGTTTTAAACAACGTGAAGACAATAACTGCTGCCACTTTTGCAGCGCTGACGTTCTGGTCAATGCTGTTATCCAACAATGAATATGGACCTGAGCAAAATACAAGGCGGCAACCATGTAAAACCATAAAGTACATAGAGGCAGATGTATTAAGCCTGAAGAGTGGTAAGTGTAAGGTGATACAGCCAATCATTACGGGTTTGACAGTTAGAACGTGATTGGCTTGTGCGTTATCACCTTCCACTTATCATTGCTTTATCACTCTCAAGGCTTAAGGCCAGTACTCACCAGCCGATGCGGGAGAGATGTTCGCTCAGCACACATCTTTCCTGCCGCTCAGAACAGCGCGATGTGTGCTGAGTGTATGTGGGGAGACGGGGGGCGCTCATTTCACCCAGCGGGTGAAGTGAGCGACCCGCTAGGCCAATCTAGCAGCAGCGATAGCGATGCGTGGGGCTGCGCATCGGTATCGCTGTGGGGGCTACACACGGAGCGATCTTGCTTAAAATCTAAGCAATCTAGTCAGATTGCTTAGATTTTAAGCAGCGATCGCTCCGTGAGTACCCCCCTTTAATAAACCTGCCCCACAGTTATCTAAATATTCTAATCTCAGAACGTGGCAAATAATATTTTACAATTATTAAAAAGTGTATGTATTAACAGCTGATGTATAATACTGGGATGTCCATGAAAACAAAAACAAATCAAATATAACATACCCTCTGGTCCACATTGGTCTAACTGCACCTCCTTCTTAGCAATTATGTTTACAGCCAAAGAGAAAGCAGAAGCCACATAATATCTCCCAGGTTCAGCAATGATCTTCACACCAGAGCCTTCTGGGAAATACAGGTCCAGTGCTGGATTTATCACAGCTGAAATCTGTTAAGAAATAGATAAGCCATACAGTTTGTGAGCTTCCGAGTCTTTGATTTTATGAATTGCCTGATTCAGATTTGTGTTCAAGATAAAAAAAGATAAAAATTCTCACCTCATTAAACAGATTTTTTTCTTCATCTGTCCCAGGGAAACCTCCTCCAATATCCAGCAGCCACATCTTGTATCCAAACTCAGATGCCATTTCAAACACAAGTCTGGCATCTGAAATGGACTGATCATATGCCTTGGGATTGCTGCAGCCACTGCCCACGTGAAAACTGAAATACAAAAAAAAAAAACCACACACACTGAAATCAAAAGGGAACACTTCTTCACATATACAGGTAGATTGCACATACTAGACATCTCTTTCATCCCCGTTTGTGCCCACATTTCCAGACCTTCCCAATCTGCTACCATTATAATGAGATGTCATATCTTCAACATGGCTTAGATTTAATGTAAAGTTTGTAGGAACGATATAATGAATGGCATACTAAATAGTTATGGATGAACTCTCCAAACCAACTACGTTATACATTTGTTTAACATACATTCTTGATTCTATACTTAAAACCACTTGCCTGGCATGGTCGCATCAGATGCGACCATGCCTGCAAGTGCTCTATCTGACCTGGTCGCACAGGATGTGACCAGTCAGATAGAGAGTGTTAGCAGTGGCATGGAAGATAAACTTAATTTGCGATAAGGTTAAAGTCATGTTCTTCACTTAATTCACTCATAAAAAAACCCTGACAATCTCAGAACGGTTTTCGGCAAAATAAATAGTCAGTTAAGTGGTTAAAGGGGGAAATTAAAATGTTTGAAAAGTTGGTTGGGTGTCGTTTTTTCCTGTCTATTAGACAGGAAAAAACAGACACCCAACTGACTTTTCAAACATTTGAATTCCCCCAAAAAATATCTTCTTAGGTGATCATAAATAAACAAGGTGCCACCCATGTCTGGAAGGCACCAGCTGTACTTATTTCAAATTAATGGAGACGATCGGGGGAATGTAATAGCCTCTGATTTTGAAAAACTGGTGATTGCTCCGTTTCAAGTCACAGTATGTAACAGAATGCGACTAGAGGCAAACGCTCCAGAAATTCACCAGACTCGCTCTACACTGGAAACAAGTTGCCATCCTGATTTTTGCAATGTCAAACATACAAGTCGTCAGGTGTAATAGCCTAAAACTTCTAAGCTTGCCGGAAAATTGCCAGAAAAACTTGCAAAATAAAAGAGGTGCCTCTGCCCGGCAAGATTGCTTTAACTGTGTTTAGGTTATCTGTCTGGGCAGAAAACAATGTAGAGTCGCATTAAACATATGTATTACTCAATTAAAGGGCCCCAGAAAATACATATTATGATGGGCCATTATTATTTAACATTTTAAATCATGAAAACAGTGTTTTATGTTAACTGAGACCAGCTTAATTAATGATAAAAGTACATGCTGGCACTTGTAGTGCCACAAGTTTGTAATCTAATTGGTGCTTTTATCATTAATAATTAATATGGCTCCAATTAATATAAAAATAAGAATTTACTTACCAATAATTCTATTTCTCGGAGTCCGTAGTGGATGCTGGGGTTCCTGAAAGGACCATGGGGAATAGCGGCTCCGCAGGAGACAGGGCACAAAAAGTAAAGCTTTACGATCAGGTGGTGTGTACTGGCTCCTCCCCCTATGACCCTCCTCCAAGCCTCAGTTAGGTACTGTGCCCGGACGAGCGTACACAATAAGGAAGGATTTATGAATCCCGGGTAAGACTCATACCAGCCACACCAATCACACCGTACAACCTGTGATCTAAACCCAGTTAACAGTATGATAACAGCGGAGCCTCTGAAAAGATGGCTCACAACAATAATAACCCGATTTTTGTAACTATGTACAAGTAATGCAGATAATCCGCACTTGGGATGGGCGCCCAGCATCCACTACGGACTCCGAGAAATAGAATTATCGGTAAGTAAATTCTTATTTTCTCTATCGTCCTAGTGGATGCTGGGGTTCCTGAAAGGACCATGGGGATTATACCAAAGCTCCCAAACGGGCGGGAGAGTGCGGATGACTCTGCAGCACCGAATGAGAGAACTCCAGGTCCTCCTTAGCCAGGGTATCAAATTTGTAGAATTTTACAAACGTGTTCTCCCCCGACCACGTAGCCGCTCGGCAGAGTTGTAATGCCGAGACCCCTCGGGCAGCCGCCCAAGAAGAACCCACCTTCCTTGTGGAGTGGGCTTTTACCGATTTTGGCTGTGGCAGGCCTGCCACAGAATGTGCAAGCTGAATCGTACTACAAATCCAGCGAGCAATAGTCTGCTTAGACGCAGGAGCGCCCAACTTGTTGGGAGCATATAGTATAAACAGCGAGTCAGATTTCCTGACTCCAGCTGTCCTTGAAATGTATATTTTTAAAGCTCTGACAACGTCCAACAACTTGGAGTCCTCCAAGTCGCTTGTAGCCGCAGGCACTACAATAGGTTGGTTCAGATGAAATGCTGACACCACCTTAGGGAGAAAATGCGGACGAGTCCGCAGTTCTGCCCTGTCCGAATGGAAAATCAGATATGGGCTTTTGTAAGATAAAGCTGCCAGTTCTGGCACTCTCCTGGCCGAAGCCAGGGCTAGTAGCATGGTCACTTTCCATGTGAGATATTTCAAATCCACAGTTTTTAGTGGTTCAAACCAATGAGATTTGAGAAAGTCCAAAACAACATTGAGATCCCACGGTGCCACTGGAGGCACCACAGGGGGCTGTATATGCAGCACTCCCTTAACAAAAGTCTGGACTTCAGGAACTGAAGCCAATTCTTTTTGGAAGAAAATCGACAGGGCCGAAATTTGAACCTTAATAGATCCCAATTTGAGACCCATAGACAATCCTGATTGCAGGAAATGTAGGAATCGACCCAGTTGAAATTCCTCCGTCGGAGCACTCCGATCCTCGCACCACGCAACATATTTTCGCCAAATGCGGTGATAATGTTGCGCGGTTACTTCCTTCCTTGCTTTAATCAAAGTAGGAATGACTTCTTCCGGCATGCCTTTTTCCTTTAGGATCCGGCGTTCAACCGCCATGCCGTCAAACGCAGCCGCGGTAAGTCTTGAAACAGACAGGGACCCTGCTGAAGCAAGTCCCTTCTCAGAGGTAGAGGCCACGGATCTTCCGTGATCATCTCTTGAAGTTCCGGGTACCAAGTCCTTCTTGGCCAATCCGGAACCACTAGTATCGTTCTTACGCCTCTTTGCCGTATAATTCTCAATACTTTTGGTATGAGAGGCAGAGGAGGAAACACATACACCGACTGGTACACCCAAGGCGTTACCAGCGCGTCCACAGCTATTGCCTGCGGATTGTCAGGTCCGGGTGTTTTTGTGAATCCGTTAACCTGGAACCAACCACAGGGGTAGGTGCTGGGGTATGAAGAAAACAGGGAGGACGAAGGAAGTTCCGTTTCATATATTTATTAAAGTAACAATTCAGTAAGGAGTTAAATGACTAGTTGTTAATCATCATTATACTGAAGTATTGCAGGAATGACAGAAATAATATGCAAGAGAAAACTCAGAAATAAATAAAAGAAATGTTCATGGAAACATATGCAAAAACAAGCTGAAGAATAAATGTTGAATTGTCCAAATATAAACAGGCTTTGATGCTGAACTGCAGATTGTGTTTAACTGGTTAATGCAGACATGGAGAATTAACTGTAAGAATTTGCAATGGAGTTTTAAGAGTTAACTGAGAGACTGTGAAGAATTATCCTTGTAATGACAACATAGAAAAAGTACTGAATTGGGTTACTTGCGGGTTCCGGAGATCACTGTGAAACTGTAGTAGATGGCGAGGTGATGAATGGGTTAAATGCAGAGTTGAACAAACGAACAGCTGAGGGAATTGGAATCCTCCAGACTTTGTATGATAGGCAGACAGACAAGGTAACCTCATGCAGGACACTGGGAATCCAAGTATTTCCAATAGGTGTGCAATTGACTGATAGCACAATGGAGAGCCGGTAGATCTTTGGCAGTGAAGGCTGCAAAACGGACCTCTGGGAACGGAGGCGATATCTGGACCACGGGAATCACACAGGAATGCACGGAGAGAGTTCAGAGCTAGAGCACAGCTTTGATACAACAAAGCACTGGCCCAGAGTGACATAATCCCAGCCTACTTAAAGGCAGCACAAGCACGGGATTGGCTTACACCTGCCCACAGGTGTTTTCACAAGTGCTCAGTATTAGCTATTTGGTCTCCAACATGGCCACCTCCTATACAGCAGACACACCGCAGTGCCTTAGGCCATTTGGTCCCCGCACTCACAGTTCCCAGACTCTGCATTACCTGTGCCATTGATCACGCCGTGTCCCCACACGGGCGCACAGCACCGCGAGCAACCGCACTGGCAACGGATGAACCCCAGAACCCGCAAAGGTGAGAGACCGGTTCGTGACAGTACCCCCTCTTCTACGGGTGGTCTCCGAACACCTTTGAACCTTGTCAGGATTTTTGGAGAAGTATTTCTGTACCAGTCTTGGAGCATGAACATCTTCAGAGAAAACCCAGGATCTCTCCTCCGGGCCGTAACCCTTCCAGTCGACCAGAAACTGTAAACGTCCATATCGGGAACGTGAGTCCACAATCTCTTTAACTTCAAATTCCTCATTCTGCAAAGAGTGAACTTTAGGAGATTTGGACTGGGTAGTACGGAACTTATTGAGAATCAAAGGCTTCAGTAAAGATGTATGAAAGGCGTTAGGAATTCTCAAAGACGGTGGCAGCTTGACTTTGTATGACACAGGGTTGAGTACCTTTACAATGGGAAATGGACCAATAAACCTGGGAGCAAATTTCTTAGAAGGAACTTTGAACTTGAGATTGCGCGTAGAAATCCAAACTTGGTCTCCCACTTTGTAATTCGGTACAGCTTTACGTTTTTTATCTGCAAAAGATTTATAACGAGCGGAAGTTTTGACCAAGGACTTACGTACACAACTCCAGATGCTAGATAGACGTTGAAGCTCTTGATCTGCCGCTGGGACCTCTAGGGCTGGCAATGGATGAAACTCTGGCACACGAGGATGAAAGCCGAAGTTAATATAAAAGGGCGTAGATTCTGAAGATGAATGGAAGAGATTATTATGAGCAAATTCTGCCAATGGAAGGTAGTCAACCCAGTCATCCTGTGAGGACGATATATATAGCCGGAGAAATGTTTCAAGGTCTTGGTTGACTCTCTCAGTTTGTCCATCTGTCTGAGGATGATATGCAGAAGAAAAGTTCAACTTGACATTTAAAGATGAACAAAGCGACCTCCAAAACTTGGCCACAAACTGTGTTCCCCGATCAGAAACAATTTCTCGAGGAAGGCCATGCAACTTGAAGATTTCAGAGATGAACAATCTGGCTAGTAAAGGGGCTGATGGTAACCCAGTTAATGGAATGAAATGTGCCATTTTCGAAAATCGATCCACTATCACCCAAATGGTATTTCGCCCTTTTGATGGAGGTAGATCGGTCACGAAATCCATTGAGATATGAGTCCATGGTTGTTTGGGTATGGATAGTGGATGTAACAAACCTGGTGGAGAACTTCTTGGACTCTTATGTTGGGCACATTTAGGACATGCTGCTATAAACTCTTGGACATCGGCTTTGAGACGTGGCCACCAATAAGACTGTTGAATAAACTTGAGAGTCTTTAGAACCCCAGGATGACCCATGAAGGAAGAGGAGTGAGCCCAGGTAAGCAGCCGTTTTCGAAGACTTGTGGCGACAAAGGTCTTGCCAGGCGGAGGAACTGGAGAGGTTCGAGTCATTAAAAAGGACCTAGGATTCACAATGGCTTGATTCGTGGTAGCATCATTTAATTCAGAAGAAGCAAAGGACCGGGAAAGGGCATCTGCCTTTTTGTTCTGAGACCCTGGACGATAGGTGAGTTTGAAATCAAATCGTGAGAAGAAAAGCGCCCATCGGGCTTGTCGTGGATTCAAACACTGAGCTGACTGCAGATACAGAAGATTCTTATGATCAGTATAAACTGTAATGCGATGTTGAGCTCCTTCTAGAAGGTATCTCCACTCCTCAAATGCCAACTTGATGGCAAGTAACTCTTGCTCACCGATTGCATAATTACGTTCTGCCGGGAGGAACTTACGGGAGAAATATCCGCAGGGATGGACCTTTTTATCTTCAAAGACTTGTGACAACACAGCTCCTACTGCTTCTGTAGATGCATCCACCTCTAGTAGAAAGGGACGATTCAGATCAGGCTGTCGAAGAATGGGGGCTGACACAAAGGCTTGCTTTAAATCAGAGAAGGCTTTGATTGCTTCTGAAGACCAGTTCGTAGGATTTGCTCCCTTACGAGTTAGGGCTGTGATGGGAGCAGCTAACGTAGAATAATTCTTAATGAATCTCCTATAGAAATTAGCAAAGCCGAGAAATCGCTGAATCCCCTTGAGAGTTGTAGGAGTGGACCAATCTCGGATAGCTTGTACCTTACCGGGATCCATACATAGCTCTGATCCAGAAATGATGTAACCAAGGAACGGTATGGAAGATACTTCAAAAGTGCACTTCTCTAACTTACAATAAAGTTGATTTTTCCTTAGACGTGTCAGTACCTCTTTAACTTGGTGACGGTGAGACTTTATATCCCTAGAGAATATTAGGATATCATCCAGGTACACTACTAGACACTTGTAGAGAAGATCACGAAAAAGTTCATTCACATAGCTTTGAAAAACTGCAGGTGCATTACAAAGACCGAAAGGCATTACAAGGTATTCGTAATGCCCATCCCGGGTATTAAAAGCAGTCTTCCACTCGTCCCCTTCTCGGATGCGGATTAAATTGTAGGCCCCTCGGAGATCCAGTTTTGTAAACACAGTAGCTCCTTTTACCCGGTCAAATAATTCTGGAATTAAGGGTAATGGATACTTGTTTTTCACAGTGATCTCATTGAGTCCACGGTAATCTATGCATGGTCGTAACCCACCGTCCTTCTTCTTAACGAAAAAGAATCCGGCTCCTGCAGGTGAAGAAGATGGTCTGATAAATCCTTTGGTGAGATTTTCTTGTATATAATCAGACATAGCTTGCGTCTCTGGGATGGATAGCGGATAAATTCGTCCCCTAGGAGGTGTTTTACCTGGAACCAGGACAATTGGGCAGTCCCATTCGCGATGAGGAGGTAGAGAGTCTGCTGCTTGTTTACTGAAAACATCCGCAAAGGATTGATACACCGGAGGTAGGTCGGGAAGGCTGATTGACCGGAGAGGTACAATTGAGGCTAAACAGTTCTTGGTACAAGATTTACCCCATGAAAGGACTTCCATGGTTTGCCAATTAAGTTGAGGGTTATGTTTCTGCAGCCAAGGTAAACCAAGTATCACATCTTGAGAGGCTTTGGGAATCACGTAGAAGGAGAGGTATTCGGAATGGAGCACACCAACTTTCATCTTGAGACATACGGTTCGATGAGTAATTATACCATCTGGAATTCGACTTCCATCCACTGCTGTAACGGCAACTGCTGCTTCCAGAGGCATGGTTTGAACTTTAGACCGCATGACAAAGGCTGAGGAGATGAAGTTCTCGGCTGCCCCAGAATCTAGGAGAGCTGAAACTTTCACTGTAGAACTTGGCACTTCTAATTGAATAGACAAGGTCGGCTCTTTCCCAGAACGTGATTCTAGAGTAACTCCTAGCTTAACCTCTCTTGTATAAGCTAGGAGCGAGAGTTTCCCGGTCGGAGTTTGCAGAATTTAACTAAGTGTTCAGAGGACCCACAGTACATGCAGAGGTTACCCTGTCGACGACGAAGTCGTTCCTCTTCTGTGAGGCGAGAGCGCCCAATCTGCATAGGTTCGTCTGTCGTTACCGGAGACTGTGATGAAGAATCTTGTCGAGGCCTAGGATGATAACGTGGACTGGATCGCTCTGCCCTGAATTTCTCTAAACATCGCTCCCTGTAGCGTAGGTCAAGTTTGTTACAGAGAGAAATCAATTCATCCAGTTTAGTTGGCACATCCCGGATAGTTAAATCGTCCTTGATTCTCTCAGAAAGTCCATTCCAAAACGCGGCGATCAGGGCCTCCTCATTCCAGTTTAACTCTGAAGACAACGTGCGAAACTGAACAATATATTGATTGACAGGACGTAAACCTTGACGTAGACGGAGAATCTCCAAAGATGCTGAGGTGGTCCTGCCGGGTTCGTCAAAGATTCTCCGGAAAGAAGATACAAACTCTTTGTAATTAGAGAGGATAGGATCACCTCTCTCCCATAATGGTGATGCCCACTCCAGAGCCTGACCGGAGAGGAGGGCAATAATATATGCGACCTTAGAACGAGCTGATGGGAAACTGGCGGACATCAGTTCGAACTGGATCTCGCATTGATTCAGGAATCCCCTGCAAAGTTTTGGAGTTCCGTCAAACTTACTCGGAGAGGGTAACTGCAAGCGGGACATAGGCAGCATCACAGGAGAAGCTGTAGTGGTAACTGGGACAACCGGAGTTGGAATCTGGACTTGAGACGTTTTAATTGCTGTATGAAGAGTCTCTAAACGGTCTGCCATAGTTTGCATAAACTGCACTATTTGTGTCTGTATAGACTCCTGGTTTTCCAGACGGGAAAGGATATTTGACGTAGCACCGCCTCTTGCGAATTGGTCACTTGACGGATCCATGTGGCCAGTGCTTACTGTCAGGTCCGGGTGTTTTTGTGAATCCGTTAACCTGGAACCAACCACAGGGGTAGGTGCTGGGGTATGAAGAAAACAGGGAGGACGAAGGAAGTTCCGTTTCATATATTTATTAAAGTAACAATTCAGTAAGGAGTTAAATGACTAGTTGTTAATCATCATTATACTGAAGTATTGCAGGAATGACAGAAATAATATGCAAGAGAAAACTCAGAAATAAATAAAAGAAATGTTCATGGAAACATATGCAAAAACAAGCTGAAGAATAAATGTTGAATTGTCCAAATATAAACAGGCTTTGATGCTGAACTGCAGATTGTGTTTAACTGGTTAATGCAGACATGGAGAATTAACTGTAAGAATTTGCAATGGAGTTTTAAGAGTTAACTGAGAGACTGTGAAGAATTATCCTTGTAATGACAACATAGAAAAAGTACTGAATTGGGTTACTTGCGGGTTCCGGAGATCACTGTGAAACTGTAGTAGATGGCGAGGTGATGAATGGGTTAAATGCAGAGTTGAACAAACGAACAGCTGAGGGAATTGGAATCCTCCAGACTTTGTATGATAGGCAGACAGACAAGGTAACCTCATGCAGGACACTGGGAATCCAAGTATTTCCAATAGGTGTGCAATTGACTGATAGCACAATGGAGAGCCGGTAGATCTTTGGCAGTGAAGGCTGCAAAACGGACCTCTGGGAACGGAGGCGATATCTGGACCACGGGAATCACACAGGAATGCACGGAGAGAGTTCAGAGCTAGAGCACAGCTTTGATACAACAAAGCACTGGCCCAGAGTGACATAATCCCAGCCTACTTAAAGGCAGCACAAGCACGGGATTGGCTTACACCTGCCCACAGGTGTTTTCACAAGTGCTCAGTATTAGCTATTTGGTCTCCAACATGGCCACCTCCTATACAGCAGACACACCGCAGTGCCTTAGGCCATTTGGTCCCCGCACTCACAGTTCCCAGACTCTGCATTACCTGTGCCATTGATCACGCCGTGTCCCCACACGGGCGCACAGCACCGCGAGCAACCGCACTGGCAACGGATGAACCCCAGAACCCGCAAAGGTGAGAGACCGGTTCGTGACACGGATCTCTTGACCTGGCGCAATACCTGTCCAGTTTTTTGTTGAGGCGAGACGCCATCATGTCCACCATTGGTCTTTCCCAACGGGTTACCAGCATGTGGAAAACTTCTGGATGAAGTCCCCACTCTCCCGGGTGAAGGTCGTGTCTGCTGAGGAAGTCTGCTTCCCAGTTGTCCACTCCCGGGATGAACACTGCTGACAGTGCTATCACATGATTCTCTGCCCAGCGAAGAATCCTTGCAGCTTCTGCCATTGCACTCCTGCTTCTTGTGCCGCCCTGTCTGTTCACATGGGCGACTGCCGTGATGTTGTCCGACTGGATCAACACCGGTTTTCCTTGAAGCAGAGGTTCTGCCTGGCTTAGAGCATTGTAGATTGCTCTTAGTTCCAGAATGTTTATGTGAAGAGACGTTTCCAGGCTCGACCACACGCCCTGGAAGTTTCTTCCTTGTGTGACTGCTCCCCAGCCTCTCAGGCTGGCGTCCGTGGTCACCAGGATCCAATCCTGTATGCCGAATCTGCGGCCCTCCAATAGATGAGCACTCTGCAACCACCACAGAAGAGATACCCTTGTCCTTGGAGACAGGGTTATCCGCTGGTGCATCTGAAGATGCGACCCTGACCATTTGTCCAACAGATCCCTCTGGAAAATTCTTGCGTGGAATCTGCCGAATGGAATTGCTTCGTAAGAAGCCACCATTTTTCCCAGGACTCTTGTGCATTGATGTACAGACACCTTTCCTGGTTTTAGGAGGTTCCTGACAAG
Source organism: Pseudophryne corroboree (assembly GCF_028390025.1). Lineage (NCBI taxonomy): Eukaryota > Metazoa > Chordata > Amphibia > Anura > Myobatrachidae > Pseudophryne > Pseudophryne corroboree. The sequence continues at coordinate 516,510,861 of NC_086445.1, forward strand.
CTCGGATAACTCCTTGGCTTTTTCCTCCGGGAGAAAAACCTTTTTCTGAACCGTGTCCAGAATCATCCCTAGGAACAGCAGACGTGTTGTCGGAATTAACTGGGATTTTGGAATATTCAGAATCCACCCGTGCTGTTTTAGCACTTCTTGAGACAGTGCTAATCCCATCTCTAGCTGTTCTCTGGACCTTGCCCTTATTAGGAGATCGTCCAAGTATGGGATAATTAATACGCCTTTTCTTCGAAGAAGAATCATCATCTCGGCCATTACCTTGGTAAAGACCCGAGGTGCCGTGGACAATCCGAACGGCAGCGTCTGAAACTGATAGTGACAGTTCTGTACGACGAACCTGAGGTACCCCTGGTGTGAGGGGTAAATTGGAACGTGGAGATACGCATCCTTGATGTCCAAGGATACCATAAAGTCCCCTTCTTTCAGGTTCGCTATCACTGCTCTGAGTGACTCCATCTTGAACTTGAACTTCTTTATGTACAGGTTCAAGGATTTCAGATTTAGAATAGGTCTTACCGAGCCATCCGGCTTCGGTACCACAAATAGAGTGGAATAATACCCCTTTCCTTGTTGTAAAAGGGGTACCTTGACTATCACCTGCTGAGAGTACAGCTTGTGAATGGCTTCCAAGACCGTCACCCTGTCGGAGGGGGACGTTGGTAAAGCAGACTTCAGGAAACGGCGAGGTGGATCCGTCTCTAGTTCCAACCTGTACCCCTGAGATATTATCTGCAGGATCCAGGGATCTACCTGCGAGTGAGCCCACTGCGCGCTGAAATTCTTGAGACGACCCCCCACCGCCCCCGAGTCCGCTTGAGAAGCCCCAGCGTCATGCTGAGGCTTTTGTAGAAGCGGGGGAGGGCTTCTGTTCCTGGGAAGGAGCTGCCTGTTGCTGTCTCTTCCCCCTTCCTCTGCCTCGTGGCAGATATGAATATCCCTTTGCTCTCTTGTTTTTAAAGGAACGAAAGGGCTGCGGTTGAAAAGTCGGTGTCTTTTTCTGTTGGGGAGTGACTTGAGGTAAAAAGGTGAATTTCCCGGCTGTAGCCGTGGCCACCAAATCCGATAGACCGACACCAAATAACTCCTCCCCTTTATACGGCAAAACTTCCATATGCCGTTTTGAATCCGCATCGCCTGACCACTGTCGCGTCCATAAACTTCTTCTGGCCGAAATGGACATAGCACTTACCCGTGATGCCAGTGTGCAGATATCCCTCTGTGCATCACGCATATAAAGAAATGCATCCTTTATTTGCTCTAAAGACAGTAAAACATTGTCCCTATCCAGGGTATCAATATTTTCAATCAGGGACTCTGACCAAGCTACCCCAGCACTGCACATCCAGGCTGTCGCTATAGCTGGTCGTAGTATAACACCTGTATGTGTGTATATACTTTTTTGGATATTTTCCATCCTCCTATCTGCTGGATCTTTAAGTGCGGCCGTCTCAGGAGAGGGTAACGCCACTTGTTTTGATAAGCGTGTGAGCGCCTTGTCCACCCTAGGAGGTGTTTCCCAGCGCGCCCTAACCTCTGGCGGGAAAGGGTATAAAGCCAATAACTTCTTTGAAATTAGCATTTTTTTATCGGGGGCAACCCACGCTTCATCACACACCTCATTTAATTCATCTGATTCAGGAAAAACTATAGGTAGTTTTTTCACACCCCACATGATACCCTGTTTTGTGGTACCTATAGTATCAGCAATATGTAACGCCTCCTTCATTGCCAAAATCATATAACGTGTGGCCCTACTAGAAAATACGGTTGATTCGTCACCGTCGCCACTGGAATCAGTGCCTGTGTCTGTGTCGACCGACTGAGGCAAAGGGCGTTTTACAGCCCCTGACGGTGTTTGAGGCGCCTGGACAGGCACTAATTGATTGTCCGGCCGTCTCATGTCGTCAAACGACTGCTTTAGCGTGTTGACACTATCCCGTAATTCCATAAATAAAGGCATCCATTCTGGTGTCGACCCCCTAGGAGGTGACATCCCCATATTTGGCAATTGCTCCGCCTCCACACCAATATCGTCCTCATACATGTCGACACACACGTACCGACACACAGCAGACACACAGGGAATGCTCTTAACGAAGACAGGACCCCACTAGCCCTTTGGGGAGACAGAGGGAGAGTTTGCCAGCACACACCAAAAGCGCTATATATGACAGGGATAGCCTTATAATAAGTGATCCCTGTATAGCTGCTTTAATAATATAGTTTTGCCACAATTTTGCCCCCCCTCTCTTGTTTTACCCTGTTTCTGTAGTGCAGTGCAGGGGAGAGCCTGGGAGCCTTCCTGACCAGCGGAGCTGTGTGAGGAAAATGGCGCTGTGTGCTGAGGAGATAGGCCCCGCCCCTTTTTCGGCGGGCTCGTCTCCCGCTCTTTAGTGGATTCTGGCAGGGGTTAAATATCTCCATATAGCCCCCGGAGGCTATATGTGAGGTATTTTTAGCCAAAAAAGGTTTTCATTTGCCTCCCAGGGCGCCCCCCTCCCAGCGCCCTGCACCCTCAGTGACTGCCGTGTGAAGTGTGCTGAGAGGAAAATGGCGCACAGCTGCAGTGCTGTGCGCTACCTTAAGAAGACTGAGGAGTCTTCTGCCGCCGATTCTGGACCTCTTCTCGTTTCAGCATCTGCAAGGGGGCCGGCGGCGAGGCTCCGGTGACCATCCAGGCTGTACCTGTGATCGTCCCTCTGGAGCTAATGTCCAGTAGCCAAGAAGCCAATCCATCCTGCACGCAGGTGAGTTCACTTCTTCTCCCCTAAGTCCCTCGTTGCAGTGATCCTGTTGCCAGCAGGACTCACTGTAAAATAAAAAACCTAAGCTAAACTTTTCTAAGCAGCTCTTTAGGAGAGCCACCTAGATTGCACCCTTCTCGGCCGGGCACAAAAATCTAACTGAGGCTTGGAGGAGGGTCATAGGGGGAGGAGCCAGTACACACCACCTGATCGTAAAGCTTTACTTTTTGTGCCCTGTCTCCTGCGGAGCCGCTATTCCCCATGGTCCTTTCAGGAACCCCAGCATCCACTAGGACGATAGAGAAATATATTTGTATGCAGAATGTTACATGTAATTGTTTTTTTATTATTATTGCCCCCAATAATAAAATAATTATGGCTCATCAATATTTCATTATTTTTCAGACTCTTTAATTGAGTATTAATGAGTGACTAAGTAATATGTATGCTTAATGTGGCTCTTTATTATGTTCCGACCGGACAGATAGTGCACAATGCATGTAATTTGTGAAAACTCCGGCCACAGCCATTTCCTGGCGAGTTTTAGGCAAGTTACCAGCGAGTTACTAGTTTTTACCTGCCAAAATTCGCTGAAATTTGTTGTCAACTTTCATATTAAAGGGGCCCATTTGTTAATAATAGCATCCTCAACATGATAGGTGGCACGCTATTATGACCCAGAATCGCACTGCAGGAGGAAATTATTCCACCAGGATGTAACACTGGACACCAGCAAGGACAGGGGGCCCCTGGAACCCTCTGCTGATTACTTATGCAATCTACAGCCAATAGACTACAACGGGCTAACGCCATCTTCAGGTAGCGTCATCTGCAGGGGCCAAGCTCGGGAACAAGCCACAAATACTTAATGATCAACTGGCGCCTTAAGACACAAAATCAGTTTCTATCACATCTGGTGACTTTGTGGCCAAAGTTCCTAGAATCTCTGTGCAATTTCTACAGAATCCAAATTTGTAAAAAAAATAAAAAATGATCAATTACATTTTGCCTATGGAGCAAATGTATGAACAAAACATTTTTCACTACAATATAGCAGCTACTGCTTTGTTGATTTTTTGTTGAGAAGCAGGAAGATGTATTGTCGGAGTGTAAGACTATCAGTTGACGCAGGTGGAGTGAGAAAACACATGTCCTATCAAACAGTACTTAATAACAGCTGATACTATATTGGCCCCACAGAAGAGTATGGGGGTGCCAATATCATACAATCTTACTGCCACCATTAAAGAAAACAAGGATTTCTCTACGTTAACACCTTTAATATATATTGGGAAACTAAGTATGTCATGTCCCGCTGGATCTAACACATTCCGCACTTATCATTAGTTCATACATTCCAACTCACCTAACGCCAATGACATCAACATGTAGATTCTTAGCCATTTCTAGTAAGTGCCGGCATGATTTCAATGGAGCCCCAAACTTTACGCTAAGACGCGTGGACGAATTGGTGTCATCTGTAGCTATGCGCAAAACCATCCTATAACGAACAATAAAGACAGTTAGGCTCCAAAAACTCTTAATAGTTAAAGTAATCCAGCTTCCAAAATACTGCTCTCCAATTTCTGGTCATGCAACGACAGGTACATACTTGGCATTTGGGTGGTTCCGCGACACTTTGGACAGCTCCACTTCATTGTCAAAAGTCATCATCTGTACTCCATGTTTTGCAGCATATTTCATTTGGGATATCTGTTTACATGGGTTAGCATAAATAATGTTTTCCGGAATCACTCCAATGCTTTGTACTAGTTCAATCTCAGTCTGCAGAGAAAATAATTATACAGTGTGTTACATATCTGTAGAGATTCAATAATACATTATCTTCCCAAGTGATGGCGAATCAAAACCAAGAGACCCATCATCCTTTGATTACCTTGCTGGCACAGTCAAATCCGGCCCCCAGCTCAGCCAGAACCTGAACAACACCCCTGCTGCTATTACATTTGACAGCATAAAAAGGCTTCACGCGGGGTAGAGCTTTCAAAAACCGCAGATGTTTCGTCACAACATCCCCCAGGTCCGCAACGAAGAAGGCATCTTGGTCGTCCTGAGGACAGATACAGGGGATACTTTACACAGGAAAGAGATATATCAAAGCAAGAATAACTATTTAGCTAGTGCATGACCTCTGTACATTCTGTATTCTTTTCATATTTCAGAGAAACCTATTATAGTCTTCAGGATATTTTGATATTTAACTGCAGCCAATAAAAAATATTTTTCTAATAATATTCATATAGTCTGATATATGGAAATTAATACAAGAAACAATAAAACATAATGCATGGATAACCAACTAGATGGAGTTGATCACGGACACTGGAGTTATGTTTTTGTCATACCATTAGCAGCATCGGAAGGCTGTTTTAATGGTGATGCAGTTAAAATACCAACAGTCAGAAGACAGATAATAGGATTCTGACAGTTAGAATCCCAACGCATCCCGGAGGTAAGTACAGTGGTTGGGGTTAGGGTTAGACACATGCTGCTGGGGTGGGGGAGGTTAAGGTTAAACTGCCAGGGTAGGGGAGGTTAGAGTTAGGCCAAGTAAACATTAGAACGATAAGTGGCACGATAAATCATGCAGATCGTCTAATGTGTATGCACTGTTGCATGCTCCCGCAGATGACATACAAGGTCTATCAGTACACTGGGCAGTGTGTACGGGCAATCTAGCATGGTCCAGCCTGTCAGCCTGATGTGTACTTGGCCTTAGGCTGCGGGAAGGGTTAGGGTTTGGTTGTGGGAGGCAAAGATTAGGGTTAGGGTAAAAATACCGTGATGTGTCAGGATTCTGGCAGTCAGATATTTCGTACCCAACCCGTTTATGACTTTCAGTACTTATCTATGGTGTGGGCACCAGGGAAGGGGGGGTTATAATGGCATTGCAGGGGGAGCGGTTATAGGGTACTTACAGTCTTTGAGACATCATTAATGATTTCCTCTATCAGGTCCCTGGCCACAAATCCTTCCTCCACCATGATAAAGTCAGTTTCCTGGATATACCCTGGCATTGTAATCTTCTAGTGGGGTCCTACCGACAATTTGTAAGTATGTTGTTTTTAAGTATGCAACAAGCTGAAATGAAGGACAACAGAATTTCAGAAAGTGAGCACACACACCAAACAACAAAAAAGCACTAATATGTAACAAACACACACACACACACACACACACACACACACACACACACACACACACACACACACACACACCTGTATCGCACAGGGATGCGGACCATTACCTTCTATCACAGCACCCAAGGAGGCTCTGCTGTGAACTCGGAGATTTTGCAGCACCCCGGGCTGGTGGTGGTGTCGCCGCTGCTGGCGTCTTGTGGTCTCTGTAGGAAGAGAACAGCGATGAGACTGGGCACCGTGACAGCACTGCCATTCTGCCAACGTCCTCCACAAATGCACATCCAGCCATCGCTGTCTGGGATGCAGACATGATATATGTACGGAGGGGTCAGCAGCCTGCTTACCTTAGCACGCATTTACACAGCCGCTTCCCATGGATGTTGTTGGTAAGAAGCGCCCGTCCTCCTCCTAGCCCTGTCACACGTCCCGCTGCTGCCTCTGGTCTTCTTCTCGGGCCGGACACCCCATATATAGGTCACTGGCGGCTGAGGCACATGGTAACGCCACGCCTTTCCAGGCATCACAACATATCAGCGTCCCCGCTTAGATCGCAACGTGACGTCACTGTGTGGCCGGGTGGTGGCATCCGATCCTTTCTGTGCCTTCAGCACATAGCACAATGGTTGGGGCGGAGACTGTCAGTGTCATGTAGTAACACATATTATTTACACACGTGATGGTGACTAATACTAGTGGGGAAATTCAGGCTGCAAGTGACAGGATATACTGTGAGGTCATTGATGTGAGTTAGAACAAGATTGGGGCTGTTTTCTAAACTGAAGGTGTCCAGAGGAGAACTTTGTTTTCAGTTTGCTACTATAGTAAATCAGAATTATATTTATAGTCATGAGCGCTAAATGCATGCTGCCCATTACTACTCTTGCTGTTACAGAGACATGCCGCAGGTTAATCTACATGTGTTCTTATTAGAGATGAGCGGGTTCGGTTCCTCTGAATCCGAACCCGCCCGAACTTCAGGTTTTTTACACGGGTCCGAGCAGGCTCGGATCTTCCCGCCTTGACGGCTAACCCGAGCGCGCCCGAACGTCATCATCACGCTGTCGGATTCTCGCGAGGCTCGGATTCTATCGCGAGACTCGGATTCTATATAAGGAGCCGCGCGTCGCCGCCATTTTCACACGTGCATTGAGAGTCATAGGGAGAGGACGTGGCTGGCGTCCTCTCCGTTTAGAGAAGAGAGAGACACAGTATTTTGGGGAGCATTATTAGGAGGAGTACTACTATACTGTATACTACTATACTACTTGCTGAAGTGATATTTATAGATTAGATAGTGTGACTGTAAGTGTATTATCTGACTTGTGGGGGAGACACCAGGGACGTGCAGTCAGGGGAGGCAGGGGAGGCAGTGCCTCCCCTGTCATAATGATTAAAATAATAAAAAGAAGATATTTATAGCACAGTGATAAATATCTTCTTTTATTATTGTAATCATTGTTCCCCTCTTACTATGGCTGCATGTTAAGGTGGGAGGCAGCGGGAGAGGTGCCTCCCGCTGCTAACACTAAAAGACCGGGCAGCAGGGGGCGGCAGGGGGCGCAGCGCAGCAATGGGCTGTGAAAGCCCATTGAAAATGTATGGGGAAGCGGCACCTATACTGGTGCCGCAATGACAGGGGCGTGCATTCAGCCCCGATGAATGCACGCCCCTGTCAGTCCCCCAGATGTGATTAGCCCAGCGGATCCAGCACTGGATCCGCTGTCCAATCACCCACAGGCAGGGACCGGCTCCGTCCCTCCCGCTCCCAGCCAGCAGCAGCACTGTCCCCTCTCCTCAACCGACGGTAAAAAAAATTAGTCACATTGACTTATTAAATGCTACATGCCGCCAGTGCCCCAGGGTCTCTAAAATAACGCTGTCAGGCCCGGAAAGCGCAGTCACTCAGTCAGCATTCACCTTTCGGGCTGGAGTGGTAGGAGGAGCCGCCTCTACTTTCCTCCCCTCTCATCTCTGCTCCTCCTCCAAACTTAGTAATTCTGCCTCCTGCCTGTGCCTGAGATGTTTCCCGGGAGGCCGGCCAGGCTGTGAGGTCCGAATGCTGCATGTGGCCACGCCCCCAGCACCATGACATGGTGCTGGGGGCGTGGCCACATACAGCATTCGGACCTCACAGCCTGGCCGGCCTCCCGGGAAACATCTCAGGCACAGGCAGGAGGCAGAATTACTAAGTTTGGAGGAGGAGCAGAGATAAGAGGGGAGGAAAGTAGAGGCGGCTCCTCCTACCACTCCAGCCCGAAAGGCAGAAGAGCACATGCAGCAGCGGTTGGGAAGCGGCTCCTACTGACAGCGGTAAGTGGCTTGTTTCCTCATCAGCAGTACCCCCTAACAGCTACAGCCCCCTCCGCAAGCACCCCTGACCCCTCCTCCCCCGCACACAGGCTCTCTTCTTCTCACTGCTCCAACCCCCCCCCCCCCCCCTCCTCCTGCACAGACACTCCTCTCCCTTCTCCAAAACAGGCTACCCGTCTCTGTTCCTGCACTGCTCCAAACCCCTTTCGCGGCACCCCCAACCGCCCACCACCTCTCCCGCACGCGCTCCCTATTCTATCTGCCCTCACTGCTCCAAACTCCCCTCACCCCCTTTGCAGCACACCTGACCCCTCTCCTATTCCTTCTCTCACAGCTCCAAATTCCCCACCATCTGTCTCACCACTGACTCTCCCTTCCCTCCACCATGCAGGTTCTGCTCTCCTCCCCTCACAGTTCAAACCCCCCCTCATCCGCGGAACCCACCGTTCACTGTCCTTCCTCACACAGATTTCCCCTCTCCTGCTATCTCTCTCACCTTATAGTTCCAAACTCACCCCTCATCCATGGCACACCTCATCCCTCTCCTCCACACATGTTCACCTCAACTGCTCTCTACCCTCACAGCTCCAACCCACCCTCCCTCTCCTGACCCACACAGGTTCCCCTCTTTAGCTACAACTCCCCTCACAGCTCAAAATCTCCCCAACCAAAATCAAGGCACCCACCAAACCCTGCCTTCTCCCCCACAAACATTCACATCTTCTGCTCTCCTCAAGCAGGGCCGTAACTACGTGTTTGCCAAGTGGGCTTGGCACACAGCGCAGTTGCCCTGAGGGCGCACGGCCAGCGGCATGTAATGAGTCAAATTGACTCATTACATGCCGCCTCTAAGTCTCTGCACCGTGCTCCTGCGCCGTGCTCCTTCTCCGCAGCGCCGGGCAGCGGAGAAGGAGGAGGGAGGGGGAGCAGGGAGCCGCAGCAGCGCTATGTTATTGGTAGTAAGCGCCGCTGCAGCATCCCCCTCTCCTTCCGTATTGGCTGCCGGCAGCCAATACGGAAGGAGAGGGGGATGCTGCAGCGGCGCTTACTACCAATAACATAGCGCTGCTGCGGCTCCCTGCTCCCCCTCCCTCCTCCTTCTCACCTCACTGCCTGCACCGAGGGATCTGCACGAGGAGCCTGTCAGCGGGGAGAAGGTAAGTATCTTTCTCTCTCTCTCTCTCTCTCTCTCTCTCTCTCTCTCTCTCTCTCTCAGACACCACCTGCCGCAATGTGTAAAAAATGGGACTGGCTGCCGCAATGTGTAAAAAATGGGACTGGCTGCCGCAATGTGTAAAGAGGGGGCCTGGCTGCCGCAATGTGTAAAATGGGCCTGGCTGCCGCAATGTGTAAAATGGGCATGGCTGCAGCAATGTGTAAAAAATGGGACTGGCTGCCGCAATGTGTAAAAAATGGGACTGGCTGCCGCAATGTGTAAAATGGGACTGGCTGCCGCAATGTGTAAAAAATGGGACTGGCTGCTGCAATGTGTAAAGAGGGGGCCTGGCTGCCGCAATGTGTAAAAAATGGGACTGGCTGCCGCAATGTGTAAAATGGGACTGGCTGCCGCAATGTGTAAAAAGGGGGACTGGCTGCCGCAATGTGTAAAAAGGGGGACACTGTCTGCTGTAATGTATAAAAGGGGCTCTACCTGGTGTAGTGGCGCTACTGTGCAGCATAATTTGAATAATGTAGACTACTGTGCACCGTAGTATGAATTGCTATTATTTTGTGGCCATGCCCCTTCCCCGTGAAGCCACGCCCCTAGAAATTTTTGGCGCGCCTACGGCGCGCACTGCCCCTGTCTTACATGGGGGGGGGGGGTGCCACTGTCATTTCTTGCACACAGCGCTAAAATGCCTAGTTACGGCACTGTGACCTCGAGTTCCAAACAACCCCTCCAATCACACCTTCTTCCACACAAATTCTTCTTTCCTGCTCTCTCTCCCCTTGCAGCGCCAACTACCCCATCCCCAATCACCCCATACCCCCCCACACCAGTTACGGTTAGGTTGCAGTTAGGGTGGGGTTAGGATTAGGCATGGGTTAAAGTTAGGCTGTAGTTACGGTAGTGCCTCCCCAGCCACTGACCTCACCGCACGCCACTGGGAGACACTGACAGTGGGGAGCAGTTAGAGTCTGAGAGCAGGACTCAGGAGTACATATAACGAACAGTGCACACTTTTGCTGCCAGAGTCAGTGCCACACTGCCATTGTTGTGACCACACTGACCACCAGTATAATAATATATTTTGTGATTGTCTGCTTAGGCCTCGGAGTACTAGTTGCAAGTTGCAACGTGACCTGAAGTGACCACCAGTTTAATAATCAATCACCACCAGTTTAATATATATATATATTTATTTCTCTATCGTCCTAGTGGATGCTGGGGTTCCTGAAAGGACCATGGGGAATAGCGGCTCCGCAGGAGACAGGGCACAAAAAGTAAAGCTTTTCCAGATCAGGTGGTGTGCACTGGCTCCTCCCCCTATGACCCTCCTCCAGACTCCAGTTAGATTTTTGTGCCCGGCCGAGAAGGGTGCAATCTAGGTGGCTCTCCTAAAGAGCTGCTTAGAAAAAGTTTAGCTTAGGTTTTTTATTTTACAGTGAGTCCTGCTGGCAACAGGATCACTGCAACGAGGGACTGAGGGGAGAAGAAGTGAACTCACCTGCGTGCAGGATGGATTGGCTTCTTGGCTACTGGACATCAGCTCCAGAGGGACGATCACAGGTACAGCCTGGATGGTCACCGGAGCCGCGCCGCCGGCCCCCTTGCAGATGCTGAAGTCAGAAGAGGTCCAAAATCGGCGGCTGAAGACTCCTGCAGTCTTCTAAAGGTAGCGCACAGCACTGCAGCTGTGCGCCATTTTCCTCTCAGCACACTTCACACGCAGTCACTGAGGGTGCAGGGCGCTGGGGGGGGGCGCCCTGGGAGGCAAATGTAACCTATATAAAGGCTAAAAATACCTCACATATAGCCCCCAGAGGCTATATGGAGATATTTAACCCCTGCCTGGATTCACTAAATAGCGGGAGACGAGCCCGCCAAAAAAGGGGCGGGGCCTATCTCCTCAGCACACGGCGCCATTTCCTCTCACAGCTCCGCTGGTCAGGACGGCTCCCAGGTCTCTCCCCTGCACTGCACTACAGAAACAGGGTAAAACAGAGAGGGGGGGCAAATTTATGGCGATATTTTTATATATATAAAGCAGCTATAAGGGAGCACTTATTATAAGGCTATCCCTGTTATATATAGCGCTTTTGGTGTGTGCTGGCAAACTCTCCCTCTGTCTCCCCAAAGGGCTAGTGGGTCCTGTCTTCGTTAGGAGCATTCCCTGTGTGTCTGCTGTGTGTCGGTACGTGTGTGTCGACATGTATGAGGACGATATTGGTGTGGAGGCGGAGCAATTGCCAAATATGAGGATGTCACCCCCTAGGGAGTCGACACCAGAATGGATGCCTTTATTTATGGAACTACGGGATAGTGTCAACACGCTAAAGCAGTCGTTTGACGACATGAGACGGCCGGACAATCAATTAGTGCCTGTCCAGGCGTCTCAAACACCGTCAGGGGCTGTAAAACGCCCTTTACCTCAGTCGGTCGACACAGACCCAGACACAGGCACTGACTCCAGTGGTGACGGTGACGAATCAACCGTATTTTCCAGTAGGGCCACACGTTATATGATTTTGGCAATGAAGGAGGCGTTACATTTAGCTGATACTACAGGTACCACTAAACAGGGTATTATGTGGGGTGTGAAAAAACTACCTATAGTTTTTCCTGAATCAGAAGAATTAAATGACGTGTGTAATGAAGCGTGGGTTGCTCCTGATAAAAAGCTGAAAATTTCAAAGAAATTATTGGCATTATACCCTTTCCCGCCAGAGGTTAGGGAGCGCTGGGAAACATCTCCTAGGGTGGACAAGGCGCTAACACGCTTATCTAAACAAGTGGCGTTACCCTCTCCTGAGACGGCCGCACTTAAAGATCCATCAGATAGGAGGATGGAAAATATCCAAAAAAGTATATACACACATGCAGGTGTTATACTACGACCAGCTATAGCGACTGCCTGGATGTGCAGTGCTGGGGTAGTTTGGTCAGAGTCCCTGATTGAAAATATTGATACCCTGGACAGGGACAATATTTTACTGTCGTTAGAACAAATAAAGGATGCATTTCTTTATATGCGTGATGCACAGAGGGATATCTGCACACTGGCATCACGGGTAAGTGCTATGTCCATTTCGGCCAGAAGAGCTTTATGGACGCGACAGTGGACAGGCGATGCGGATTCAAAACGGCATATGGAAGTTTTGCCGTATAAAGGGGAGGAGTTATTTGGAGTCGGTCTATCAGATTTGGTGGCCACGGCTACAGCCGGGAAATCCACCTTTCTACCTCAAGTCACTCCCCAACAGAAAAAGGCACCGACTTTTCAACCGCAGCCCTTTCGTTCCTTTAAAAATAAGAGAGCAAAGGGCTATTCATATCTGCCACGAGGCAGAGGTCGAGGGAAGAGACAGCAACAGGCAGCTCCTTCCCAGGAACAGAAGCCCTCCCCGGCTTCTACAAAAGCCTCAGCATGACGCTGGGGCTTCTCAAGCGGACTCGGGGACGGTGGGCGGTCGTCTCAAAAATTACAGCGCGCAGTGGGCTCACTCGCAAGTAGATCCCTGGATCCTGCAGATAATATCTCAGGGGTACAGGTTGGAATTAGAGACAGATCCACCTCGCCGTTTCCTGAAGTCTGCTTTACCAACGTCCCCCTCCGAAAGGGAGACGGTTTTGGAAGCCATTCACAAGCTGTACTCTCAGCAGGTGATAGTCAAGGTACCTCTTCTACAACAAGGGAAGGGGTATTATTCCACTCTTTTTGTGGTACCGAAGCCGGATGGCTCGGTAAGGCCTATTCTAAATCTGAAGTCCTTGAACCTGTACATAAAGAAGTTCAAGTTCAAAATGGAGTCACTCAGAGCAGTGATAGCGAACCTGGAAGAGGGGGATTTTATGGTATCCTTGGACATCAAGGATGCGTATCTCCACGTTCCAATTTACCCCTCACACCAGGGGTACCTCAGGTTCGTTGTACAAAACTGTCACTATCAGTTTCAGACGCTGCCGTTCGGATTGTCCACGGCACCTCGGGTCTTTACAAAGGTAATGGCCGAGATGATGATTCTTCTTCGAAGAAAAGGCATATTAATTATCCCATACTTGGACGATCTCCTAATAAGAGCAAGGTCCAGAGAACAGCTAGAGATGGGATTAGCACTGTCTCAAGAAGTGCTAAAACAGCACGGGTGGATTCTGAATATTCCAAAATCCCAGTTAATGCCGACAACTCGTCTGCTGTTCCTAGGGATGATTCTGGACACGGTTCAGAAAAAGGTTTTTCTCCCGGAGGAAAAAGCCAAGGAGTTATCCGAGCTTGTCAGGAACCTCCTAAAACCAGGAAAGGTGTCTGTACATCAATGCACAAGAGTCCTGGGAAAAATGGTGGCTTCTTACGAAGCAATTCCATTCGGCAGATTCCACGCAAGAATTTTCCAAAGGGATCTGTTGGACAAATGGTCAGGGTCGCATCTTCAGATGCACCTGCGGATAACCCTGTCTCCAAGGACAAGGGTGTCTCTTCTGTGGTGGTTGCAGAGTGCTCATCTATTGGAGGGCCGCAGATTCGGCATACAGGATTGGATCCTGGTGACCACGGACGCCAGCCTGAGAGGCTGGGGAGCAGTCACACAAGGAAGAAACTTCCAGGGAGTATGGACGAGCCTGGAAACGTCTCTTCACATAAACATTCTGGAACTAAGAGCAATCTACAATGCTCTAAGCCAGGCAGAACCTCTGCTTCAGGGAAAACCGGTGTTGATCCAGTCGGACAACATCACGGCAGTCGCCCATGTGAACAGACAGGGCGGCACAAGAAGCAGGAGTGCAATGGCAGAAGCTGCAAGGATTCTTCGCTGGGCAGAGAATCATGTGATAGCACTGTCAGCAGTGTTCATCCCGGGAGTGGACAACTGGGAAGCAGACTTCCTCAGCAGACACGATCTTCACCCGGGAGAGTGGGGACTTCATCCAGAAGTCTTCCACATGCTGGTAACCCGTTGGGAAAGACCAATGGTGGACATGATGGCGTCTCGCCTCAACAAAAAACTGGACAGGTATTGCGCCAGGTCAAGAGATCCGCAGGCAATAGCTGTGGACGCACTGGTAACGCCTTGGGTGTACCAGTCGGTGTATGTGTTTCCTCCTCTGCCTCTCATACCAAAAGTATTGAGAATTATACGGCAAAGAGGCGTAAGAACGATACTAGTGGTTCCGGATTGGCCAAGAAGGACTTGGTACCCGGAACTTCAAGAGATGATCACGGAAGATCCGTGGCCTCTACCTCTAAGGAGGGACTTGCTTCAGCAGGGTCCCTGTCTGTTTCAAGACTTACCGCGGCTGCGTTTGACGGCATGGCGGTTGAACGCCGGATCCTAAAGGAAAAAGGCATGCCGGAAGAAGTCATTCCTACTTTGATTAAAGCAAGGAAGGAAGTAACCGTGCAACATTATCACCGAATTTGGCGAAAATATGTTGCGTGGTGCGAAGATCGGAGTGCTCCGACGGAGGAATTTCAACTGGGTCGATTCCTACATTTCCTGCAATCAGGATTGTCTATGGGTCTCAAATTGGGATCTATTAAGGTTCAAATTTCGGCCCTGTCGATTTTCTTTCAAAAAGAATTGGCTTCAGTCCCTGAAGTCCAGACCTTTGTTAAGGGAGTGCTGCATATACAGCCTCCTGTGGTGCCTCCAGTGGCACCGTGGGATCTCAATGTGGTTTTGGACTTTCTAAAATCTCATTGGTTTGAACCACTAAAAAAGGTGGATTTGAAATATCTCACATGGAAAGTGACCATGCTTCTAGCCCTGGCTTCGGCCAGGAGAGTGTCAGAACTGGCAGCTTTATCTTACAAAAGCCCATATCTGATTTTCCATTCGGACAGGGCAGAACTGCGGACTCGTCCGCATTTTCTCCCTAAGGTGGTGTCAGCATTTCATCTGAACCAGCCTATTGTAGTGCCTGCGGCTACAAGTGACTTGGAGGACTCCAAGTTACTGGACGTTGTCAGAGCATTAAAAATATATATTGCAAGGACAGCTGGAGTCAGAAAATCTGACTCGTTGTTTATATTGTATGTACCCAACAAGATGGGTGCTCCTGCGTCTAAGCAGACGATTGCTCGTTGGATCTGTAGCACAATCCAACTTACACATTCTGTGGCAGGCCTGCCACAGCCTAAATCTGTAAAGGCCCACTCCACAAGGAAGGTGGGCTCATTTTGGGCGGCTGCCCGAGGGGTCTCGGCATTACAACTTTGCCGAGCAGCTACGTGGTCAGGGGAGAACACGTTTGTAAAATTTTACAAATTTGATACTCTGGCTAAGGAGGACCTGGAGTTCTCTCATTCGGTGCTGCAGAGTCATCCGCACTCTCCCGCCCGTTTGGGAGCTTTGGTATAATCCCCATGGTCCTTTCAGGAACCCCAGCATCCACTAGGACGATAGAGAAAATAAGATTTTACTTACCGATAAATCTATTTCTCGGAGTCCGTAGTGGATGCTGGGCGCCCATCCCAAGTGCGGATTATCTGCAATAATTGTACATAGTTATTGTTAACAAATTCGGGTTATTGTTGAAGGAAGCCATCTTTCAGAGGCTCCGCTGTTATCATACTGTTAACTGGGTTTAGATTACAAGTTGTACGGTGTGATTGGTGTGGCTGGTATGAGTCTTACCCGGGATTCAAAATCCTCCCTTATTGTGTACGCTCGTCCGGGCACAGTACCTAACTGGAGTCTGGAGGAGGGTCATAAGGGGAGGAGCCAGTGCACACCACCTGATCTGGAAAAGCTTTACTTTTTGTGCCCTGTCTCCTGCGGAGCCGCTATTCCCCATGGTCCTTTCAGGAACCCCAGCATCCACTACGGACTCCGAGAAATAGATTTATCGGTAAGTAAAATCTTATTATAATTGTATATAATATATATATATATATATAATATTGTATACCACCTACCCGTGGTTTTTTTTTTTTCATTCTTCTTTATACATACTACTATAGTAGCTTACTGTAGCAGTCTGCGGTGCTGTGCTGACCTGACAGTGTCCAGCAGGTCCGTCATCAGTCATTACATAATAAATATATATAGTACCTGTCCGGCTGCAGTACTAGTGATATTATATTGATTTCATCTCATTATCAATAATTTATCATCCAGTCTAGACTCTATATTAGCAGCAGACACAGTACGTTAGTCCACGGCTGTAGCTACCTCTGTGTCGGCACTCGGCAGTCCATCCATAATTGTATACCACCTACCCGTGTTTTTTTTTTTTCTTTCTTCTTTGTACATACTACTGTAGAGTATAGTAGCTTACTGTAGCAGTCTGCGGTGCTGCTGAGCTGACAGTGTCCAGCAGGTCCGTCATCAGTCATCATTACCTAATAAAAATATTATCTACCTGTCCGGCTGCAGTACTAGTGATATTATATATACATACATATATATATTGATTTCATCTCATTATCAATCATCCAGTCTATATTAGCAGCAGACACAGTATGTTAGTCCACGGCTGTAGCTACCTCTGTGTCGGCACTCGGCAGTCCATCCATAATTGTATACCACCTACCCGTGGTTTTTTTTTTCTTTCTTCTTTGTACATACTACTATAGTATAGTAGCTTACTGTAGCAGTCTGCGGTGCTGCTGAGCTGACAGTGTCCAGCAGGTCCGTCATCAGTCATCATTACCTAATAAATATATTATCTACCTGTCCGGCTGCAGTACTAGTGATATTATATATACATACATATATATATTGATTTCATCTCATTATCAATCATCCAGTCTATATTAGCAGCAGACACAGTACGTTAGTCCACGGCTGTAGCTACCTCTGTGTCGGCACTCGGCAGTCCATCCATAATTGTATACCACCTACCCGTGGTTTTTTTTTTTCTTTCTTCTTTGTACATACTACTATAGAGTATAGTAGCTTACTGTAGCAGTCTGCGGTGCTGCTGAGCTGACAGTGTCCAGCAGGTCCGTCATCAGTCATCATTACCTAATAAATATATTATCTACCTGTCCGGCTGCAGTACTAGTGATATTATATATACATACATATATATATTGATTTCATCTCATTATCAATCATCCAGTCTATATTAGCAGCAGACACAGTACGTTAGTCCACGGCTGTAGCTACCTCTGTGTCGGCACTCGGCAGTCCATCCATAATTGTATACCACCTACCCGTGGTTTTTTTTTTCTTTCTTCTTTGTACATACTACTATAGTATAGTAGCTTACTGTAGCAGTCTGCGGTGCTGCTGAGCTGACAGTGTCCAGCAGGTCCGTCATCAGTCATCATTACCTAATAAATATATTATCTACCTGTCCGGCTGCAGTACTAGTGATATTATATATACATACATATATATATTGATTTCATCTCATTATCAATCATCCAGTCTATATTAGCAGCAGACACAGTACGTTAGTCCACGGCTGTAGCTACCTCTGTGTCGGCACTCGGCAGTCCATCCATAATTGTATACCACCTACCCGTGGTTTTTTTTTTTTTTTTCTTCTTTGTACATACTACTATAGTATAGTAGCTTACTGTAGCAGTCTGCGGTGCTGCTGAGCTGACAGTGTCCAGCAGGTCCGTCATCAGTCATCATTACCTAATAAATATATTATCTACCTGTCCGGCTGCAGTACTAGTGATATTATATATACATACATATATATATATTGATTTCATCTCATTATCATCCAGTCTATATTAGCAGCAGACACAGTACGGTAGTCCATGGCTGTAGCTACCTCTGTGTCGGCACTCGGCAGTCCATCCATAAGTATACTAGTATCCATCCATCTCCATTGTTTACCTGAGGTGCCTTTTAGTTGTGCCTATTAAAATATGGAGAACAAAAATGTTGAGGTTCCAAAATTAGGGAAAGATCAAGATCCACTTCCACCTCGTGCTGAAGCTGCTGCCACTAGTCATGGCCGAGACGATGAAATGCCAGCAACGTCGTCTGCCAAGGCCGATGCCCAATGTCATAGTACAGAGCATGTCAAATCCAAAACACCAAATATCAGTAAAAAAAGGACTCCAAAACCTAAAATAAAATTGTCGGAGGAGAAGCGTAAACTTGCCAATATGCCATTTACCACACGGAGTGGCAAGGAACGGCTGAGGCCCTGGCCTATGTTCATGGCTAGTGGTTCAGCTTCACATGAGGATGGAAGCACTCAGCCTCTCGCTAGAAAACTGAAAAGACTCAAGCTGGCAAAAGCACCGCAAAGAACTGTGCGTTCTTTGAAATCCCAAATCCACAAGGAGAGTCCAATTGTGTCGGTTGCGATGCCTGACCTTCCCAACACTGGACGTGAAGAGCATGCGCCTTCCACCATTTGCACGCCCCCTGCAAGTGCTGGAAGGAGCACCCGCAGTCCAGTTCCTGATAGTCAGATTGAAGATGTCAGTGTTGAAGTACACCAGGATGAGGAGGATATGGGTGTTGCTGGCGCTGGGGAGGAAATTGACCAGGAGGATTCTGATGGTGAGGTGGTTTGTTTAAGTCAGGCACCCGGGGAGACACCTGTTGTCCGTGGGAGGAATATGGCCGTTGACATGCCTGGTGAAAATACCAAAAAAATCAGCTCTTCAGTGTGGAGGTATTTCAACAGAAAAGCGGACAACAGGTGTCAAGCCGTGTGTTGCCTTTGTCAAGCTGTAATAAGTAGGGGTAAGGACGTTAACCACCTCGGAACATCCTCCCTTATACGTCACCTGCAGCGCATTCATAATAAGTCAGTGACAAGTTCAAAAACTTTGGGTGACAGCGGAAGCAGTCCACTGACCAGTAAATCCCTTCCTCTTGTAACCAAGCTCACGCAAACCACCCCACCAACTCCCTCAGTGTCAATTTCCTCCTTCCCCAGGAATGCCAATAGTCCTGCAGGCCATGTCACTGGCAATTCTGACGATTCCTCTCCTGCCTGGGATTCCTCCGATGCATCCTTGCGTGTAACGCCTACTGCTGCTGGCGCTGCTGTTGTTGCTGCTGGGAGTCGATGGTCATCCCAGAGGGGAAGTCGGAAGACCACTTGTACTACTTCCAGTAAGCAATTGACTGTCCAACAGTCCTTTGCGAGGAAGATGAAATATCACAGCAGTCATCCTGCTGCAAAGCGGATAACTGAGGCCTTGACAACTATGTTGGTGTTAGACGTGCGTCCGGTATCCGCCGTTAGTTCACAGGGAACTACACAATTTCTTGAGGTAGTGTGCCCCCGTTACCAAATACCATCTAGGTTCCACTTCTCTAGGCAGGCGATACCGAAAATGTACACAGACCTCAGAAAAAGACTCACCAGTGTCCTAAAAAATGCAGCTGTACCCAATGTCCACTTAACCACGGACATGTGGACAAGTGGAGCAGGGCAGGGTCAGGACTATATGACTGTGACAGCCCACTGGGTAGATGTATGGACTCCCGCCGCAAGAACAGCAGCGGCGGCACCAGTAGCAGCATCTCGCAAACGCCAACTCTTTCCTAGGCAGGCTACGCTTTGTATCACCGCTTTCCAGAATACGCACACAGCTGAAAACCTCTTACGGCAACTGAGGAAGATCATCGCGGAATGGCTTACCCCAATTGGACTCTCCTGTGGATTTGTGGCATCGGACAACGCCAGCAATATTGTGTGTGCATTAAATATGGGCAAATTCCAGCACGTCCCATGTTTTGCACATACCTTGAATTTGGTGGTGCAGAATTTTAAAAAAAACGACAGGGGCGTGCAAGAGATGCTGTCGGTGGCCAGAAGAATTGCGGGACACTTTCGGCGTACAGGCACCACGTACAGAAGACTGGAGCACCACCAAAAACTACTGAACCTGCCCTGCCATCATCTGAAGCAAGAAGTGGTAACGAGGTGGAATTCAACCCTCTATATGCTTCAGAGGTTGGAGGAGCAGCAAAAGGCCATTCAAGCCTATACAATTGAGCACGATATAGGAGGTGGAATGCACCTGTCTCAAGCGCAGTGGAGAATGATTTCAACGTTGTGCAAGGTTCTGATGCCCTTTGAACTTGCCACACGTGAAGTCAGTTCAGACACTGCCAGCCTGAGTCAGGTCATTCCCCTCATCAGGCTTTTGCAGAAGAAGCTGGAGACATTGAAGGAGGAGCTAACACGGAGCGATTCCGCTAGGCATGTGGGACTTGTGGATGGAGCCCTTAATTCGCTTAACAAGGATTCACGGGTGGTCAATCTGTTGAAATCAGAGCACTACATTTTGGCCACCGTGCTCGATCCTAGATTTAAAGCCTACCTTGGATCTCTCTTTCCGGCAGACACAAGTCTGCTGGGGTTGAAAGACCTGCTGGTGAGAAAATTGTCAAGTCAAGCGGAACGCGACCTGTCAACATCTCCTCCTTCACATTCTCCCGCAACTGGGGGTGCGAGGAAAAGGCTCAGAATTCCGAGCCCACCCGCTGGCGGTGATGCAGGGCAGTCTGGAGCGACTGCTGATGCTGACATCTGGTCCGGACTGAAGGACCTGACAACGATTACGGACATGTCGTCTACTGTCACTGCATATGATTCTCTCACCATTGAAAGAATGGTGGAGGATTATATGAGTGACCGCATCCAAGTAGGCACGTCACACAGTCCGTACTTATACTGGCAGGAAAAAGAGGCAATTTGGAGGCCCTTGCACAAACTGGCTTTATTCTACCTAAGTTGCCCTCCCACAAGTGTGTACTCCGAAAGAGTGTTTAGTGCCGCCGCTCACCTTGTCAGCAATCGGCGTACGAGGTTACATCCAGAAAATGTGGAGAAGATGATGTTCATTAAAATGAATTATAATCAATTCCTCCGTGGAGACATTGACCAGCAGCAATTGCCTCCACAAAGTACACAGGGAGCTGAGATGGTGGATTCCAGTGGGGACGAATTGATAATCTGTGAGGAGGGGGATGTACACGGTGATATATCGGAGGATGATGATGAGGTGGACATCTTGCCTCTGTAGAGCCAGTTTGTGCAAGGAGAGATTAATTGCTTCTTTTTTGGTGGGGGTCCAAACCAACCCGTCATTTCAGTCACAGTCGTGTGGCAGACCCTGTCACTGAAATGATGGGTTGGTTAAAGTGTGCATGTCCTGTTTATACAACATAAGGGTGGGTGGGAGGGCCCAAGAGGGCCCAAGGACAATTCCATCTTGCACCTCTTTTTTCTTTAATTTTTCTTTGCGTCATGTGCTGTTTGGGGAGGGTTTTTTGGAAGGGACATCCTGCGTGACACTGCAGTGCCACTCCTAGATGGGCCCGGTGTTTGTGTCGGCCACTAGGGTCGCTTATCTTACTCACACAGCTACCTCATTGCGCCTCTTTTTTTCTTTGCGTCATGTGCTGTTTGGGGAGGGTTTTTTGGAAGGGACATCCTGCGTGACACTGCAGTGACACTCCTAGATGGGCCCGGTGTTTGTGTCGGCCACTAGGGTCGCTTATCTTACTCACACAGCTACCTCATTGCGCCTCTTTTTTTCTTTGCGTCATGTGCTGTTTGGGGAGGGTTTTTTGGAAGGGACATCCTGCGTGACACTGCAGTGACACTCCTAGATGGGCCCGGTGTTTGTGTCGGCCACTAGGGTCGCTTATCTTACTCACACAGCTACCTCATTGCGCCTCTTTTTTTCTTTGCGTCATGTGCTGTTTGGGGAGGGTTTTTTGGAAGGGACATCCTGCGTGACACTGCAGTGACACTCCTAGATGGGCCCGGTGTTTGTGTCGGCCACTAGGGTCGCTTATCTTACTCACACAGCTACCTCATTGCGCCTCTTTTTTTCTTTGCGTCATGTGCTGTTTGGGGAGGGTTTTTTGGAAGGGACATCCTGCGTGACACTGCAGTGACACTCCTAGATGGGCCCGGTGTTTGTGTCGGCCACTAGGGTCGCTTATCTTACTCACACAGCTACCTCATTGCGCCTCTTTTTTTCTTTGCGTCATGTGCTGTTTGGGGAGGGTTTTTTGGAAGGGACATCCTGCGTGACACTGCAGTGACACTCCTAGATGGGCCCGGTGTTTGTGTCGGCCACTAGGGTCGCTTATCTTACTCACACAGCTACCTCATTGCGCCTCTTTTTTTCTTTGCGTCATGTGCTGTTTGGGGAGGGTTTTTTGGAAGGGACATCCTGCGTGACACTGCAGTGACACTCCTAGATGGGCCCGGTGTTTGTGTCGGCCACTAGGGTCGCTTAGCTTAGTCACCCAGCGACCTAGGTGCAAATTTTAGGACTAAAAATAATATTGTGAGGTGTGAGGTATTCAGAATAGACTGAAAATGAGTGTAAATTATGGTTTTTGAGGTTAATAATACTTTGGGATCAAAATGACCCCCAAATTCTATGATTTAAGCTGTTTTTTAGTGTTTTTTGAAAAAAACACCCGAATCCAAAACACACCCGAATCCGACAAAAAAAATTCGGTGAGGTTTTGCCAAAACGCGGTCGAACCCAAAACACGGCCGCGGAACCGAACCCAAAACCAAAACACAAAACCCGAAAAATTTCCGGCGCTCATCTCTAGTTCTTATTAAAAAGGACATGGATCTCTAAATATGATCGTAATACAATTCCACCGTGATTTAATTCTTAAAACTTAAGCTCTTATCTCTATGAGACATAACCTCTTTAGCACTCACTAAAGGGGTTATGTCCTCCTTTCAGTATTTAACAAACAGCAGTAAGCTTAGCTTACTGCTTTTTGTCACTGTACCGCTTACGCCATCTGTAGATGGAGATATCGATACGGTCACCATTGCTGACAACGGGAACCCAGCAACAGCCTTTCCGGTTACAGTGCAGCCTTCCAGGGTGAAAGTGTAATGCACATGCACAGACCGGCCAACGCACGTGAGCATGACACAACAGCCTGTCGCTGGCAGCAACAGTGAGGAGGATGCACCAAGTAGTGGGACGTCGCTCGACCTCGTCAGAGGGATAAGTTATGTGGAATAACAACAGCATATTCGCTAGTAATGCTAAACAAAATATGCCGCTGGTAATAATCATTGGCAAATGGAGCCCTTCATTTATATAGCAGTGTATAGCAGCTACATAATAGGGTCGATTCAATTCACTGACAGTTGAATAGCGCCGGGAGTTAGCTCTCGGCGCTATTCAATACAGCGACAAGTCACCCTCAATTGTCGGGAATTCTTCTCTCACCCACGGGGGATGAGAGAAGAAATCCGACAAAAGTGCTGCCGCGCAGCCGGCGCGAGGCTGATTCTGTCGGGAATCAGCATTGCGGCAGGGAGTTAAGTCCGAGAATGCCCGTTCTCCCGACAATTCAACCTGTTAAGTCCGGGAGAACGGGCCTTCGCCGACTTAACTTGAGCTGAATTGAGTAGCGAAGGGAGCTAACTCCCAGCGTTATTCATCTGTCAGTGAATTGAATAGACCCCAATGAGGGCAAGGTGCAGTCAGAGAGATTGCCAGACTCCTCAGGGAGATTGCTACTGTTTTAGAAAGTGTCCCTGACATTCAGTGAGAGTTGGCAATGAAAACAAGAGGAGTCAGGTATGTTCTAATAAAAAAAAAAAAAAAAAGCATGACATTCTACACACAAGGAAACAGCCAGTGATATAATAATGTGATGGCTTCTTATGTTTTATTATCGCTTGAGATTAATTTAGACTTTTAAACTAAAAGTCTATTTGGAGTGAACTTCAGTGAGGAATTTAGTTGACCTTCAAGAAATACTTACGGTGTGGATTAATAAATCTACACTAAAAAGGTTTACAGTCAATAGGTCTACCACTAATGGTACACATGCATTAGGTTGACAGGGTCAAAAGGTCGACAGAGTCCACAGGTCGACATAGAATAGGTAGACCGTTGGAATGGTCGACAAGGTCAAAAGGTCGACATGGAAATGGTCGACACAAAAAAAGGTAGACACATTTTTATTTATTTTTATTTTATTTTATTTTTTGGGGGGGAGGGGGGGTTTGTCACTTTTCTGCCACAAACAAGCCCCATTAGTGTACTGTGTCCCCTCGCATGGCGAGCGCTTCGGGCAAAGAGCCTTGCTTTGCTACCGCTACGCTCGGCACAGGTTACTATTCTCAATCGTAGTCCACGTGGATGGAAAACTATGGGAAAGATGAAAAAAATGAAAAATAAATGAAACAAACTGTGTCTACCATATGCGTGTCGACCATTGTCATGTCGACTTTTTGATCATGTCGATATTTTAACCCTGTTGAACTGTCTACATTTTACATGTCGACCTTTTGACCCTGTGGACCTGATGCATGCCTACCATTAGTGGTAGACCTATTGACTGTAGAGCTTTATAGTGTAGATCTATAGTCCGGATGCCACATAGCCATACCACTAACTGTACAAGTTACTTTTGAGTCACCGCAGAAAAAAATGTTTATTGTGATTCTCTAAGCCCCAAGGCCGGTGAGGTTAATGGAACAAGCTACAAAATTCTGTCACAGATGTCACAATTATTTCACAAACAATTTTCTTCTATCTCTAGATTTGTATCTGGTACAAAATTCCCTGCTCCCCAAAAAATCCGATTTTATTACTACAGTTATCTGTGATGTATTAATTAGTGTTAATGAAAACTGCCTTTGCATTGGGTTATTCATTCAACCCTTGTAACTACCATAGTACAGTATATTAATACCCCTTTTCCACTTAAAAACGCGGGTCGCAGCCGGAAGCCTGACACGTGTGCTACCCGGCTGTAACCCCCTTTCCTACTGCAGTCACCATCCCGTCATATTGCCGGGTTGGTGACGCTGGCAGTGATGTGGCGGGGGCAGTGGTGGCGCTGGGAGATCACATGATCTCTCAGTGCCACCCTTCCATACAGTGTAGACGGTATATGGGTCGCATCGACCCGGCTTCCGTTTACACAGCACAGCTTGCCGGGTAGAACCCGTGTTCACGCGACCCAGATTATTCCAAGTCGGCCCTTTTACACCAGCCTGCAACACGGGTTATGCACGTTCATGTGCAATAACCGGTGTTATATGCAGGTTGGTGTAAAAGGGGTATTAGTGAGATTATCTGACCATCTAAAAGATTATTATGTTAGCTCCGTACACCTAACAAACGTTTTCATCAGACCAGTCAGCGTCTCTCCAACTGAACAATTCTCAAGTCATAGAAGTACAGTACTTATTATTAATGGATAGTTATTTATGCAGCACACACATATTATGTAGTGTCCAGTCCCTGTCCCATTAGAGTTTATAATCTATACTTCCTATCACATGGACACACTAGGGTCAATCATCGCCAATCATAGGGGGTAATTCTGAGTTGATCGCAGCAGCAAGTTTGTTAGCAACTGGGCAAAACCATGTGCATTGCAGGGGAGGCAGATATAACATGTACAGAGAGAGTTAGATTTGGGTGGGTTATTTTGTTTCTGTGCAGGGTAAATACTGGCTGCTTTATTTTTACACTGCAATTTAGATTTCAGTTTGAACACACCCCACCCAAATCTAACTCTCTCTGACCAGAGTATGACACTAAAAATGTTCTATCACGTTAGATTTTTAGATACAAGCAAAAATATCTAAAAATAAGTTAAAAAATGCCGCCTAGAACTAAACTATGGGGTACATTTTTTTTAAGACGGGAGTTCTATTTAAGATGGGATAGCAACCAATCAGATTCTACTTCTCATTTATTTAGCACCTTCTAGAAGATATTACCTGGGGGTAAATTTACTAAGATGGGAGTTCTGTTTAAGATGGGATGTTGTCCATAGCAACCAATCAGATTCTACTTCTCATTTATTTGGCACCTTCCAGAAGATAATACCTGGAATCTGATTGGTTGCTACAGGCAACATCCCATCTTAAATAGAACTCCCATCTTAGTAAATTTACCCCCTGCAGTCTGACTGGTTGCTATGGGCAACATCCCATCTTAAATAGAACTCCCATCTTAGTAAATGTACCCCTATGTTTCTATCTATGTTGAAGTCCTTTATAGAAATGGACACTATTTTCCAGTCTGCTTGTGGAGGGATATTGATTGACAACAATATGTATTGTATAATCATTATTATGCAAAAACGCGTCATATTTCCAACGGTGTGGTATTTTGACCACAATGTCAACATTTGTGACTTCGACATTGCTGAAATGTTGACAGGTAACGTGGACATCCTTGGAAACATTAGAGTTAGGCTGCAGGATGGGTGGGTATTAGGCACTAGGGGAAGGTTAGGCTATGGGGGTTAGGCTATGGGGAGGGGTTGGAGGATCAGGTTAAGCACAAAAGGGGTAGGAATTAGGGTTAGGGGATAGGGGAAATTACCCACTGCTCCATTAGAAGTCTGTAAACGTGGCTGCCAGGACCTGGAAGCTGAAGAAG
Source organism: Pseudophryne corroboree (assembly GCF_028390025.1). Taxonomy (NCBI): domain Eukaryota; kingdom Metazoa; phylum Chordata; class Amphibia; order Anura; family Myobatrachidae; genus Pseudophryne; species Pseudophryne corroboree. The sequence continues at coordinate 516,537,591 of NC_086445.1, forward strand.
CCAGTGCCGACAGGAGCAAGTTAACTGACTGCTTGGCGACGAGGAACGGTTTCTCAACATTCTATCATGTCATCATTTCAGCAGAAGGTTGGCAACTTTGTATACCACACCACCGTAACGATATTAGAAGCCAGGCCATGCTTGGACCTGCATCTTTTCTATTATTAATTTAATTTAATTACCCCAATACCCGTTGTCCTGTGGTATGGGGAAGAGCACTGGTGCTGTTATTGGCAGAACAGGTTATACCCAGGAGGGAAGCATGCACACTTTTCTGGCTTGACTTTCCTTGGGAACCGAGCCCTATCAATTGGCCAAGGTATGGTTGGAGAGAAGGTGAGGGAACCTTCATGCTGCATGGACATGGACCCCCTCTATGGTTCTACCAGCCCAAAATGGCAAAGCCCAATGCTGTTTACCGCAAAATTTAAGATGCATGACTTTGGTTTTCCCCCTGATTTTTGAGTAAACAGCAAAAACAAAATCCCTATTTATATGGGAGGAAAAATGTAAAACACAGATGTAAACGTTCCTTAGATGGCTAACTGGAACAATAATCTAGTAATGTATGTAAGCAAACAACAATCGGTGGTAAGCAACTCAAGAAAACCACTGGGGAAATACTGACAATTCTTATAACATCGTTGCTGCATATTGCATTGCTGTCTAAGGGGGGTATTCAATTGAAGTCGTAAACTGCCGTCTTGTTGGAAAGAAGGCAGTATCCGATTGTTTTAGGTCGGAAAGGGTTCAATGCGGCCCCATTTTTCCATCAAGACGGGAAATCCGACTTGTCGGAAACCAGTTGGAAAGTGCGCGACTCAATGTGTATTGTCGGAAGTGCAGCCAAACCCGACAGGTTTTAGCCCTGTTTCAGACAATGTCAATCCGACTTTAAAAAAAGTCGGATTGGCATTGTCGGGAATGGGCCAAACCTGTCGGCTTTGGCTGGGCATTGAATACTCACATGTCGGATCCTTTCCGAATACACCCCTTTATAGACATCACACCGGCTAGTGTATTGGTTTTCTGTATATGCATTCTGTTTGTAATGCAACTATTGAAACATCTAATATGAACATGCAATAAAACACAAATTAGCCAATTTCAACACTTATAGTCTAAATAATAATTAATTTTAAGGTGGCCGTACACTTAGGGCGATAGCAAGCAAATTACTGCCATTGCCACTGCTAGGGATAACCGTGTGCGAGCAGCATAGGTTTAGAATGGGGAACTAATCAAAGTGCTGGATGTAATTATTTTTACTATTTTGTTTATATTACCCAATTTATGCACATCACATTTCTAATCGATTCAAACCAATTGTCAGCTGAAATAACAAAATATTACTTTGAACATAGTACATTTGGGGGTAATTCTGAGTTGATCGCAGCAGCAAGTTTGTTAGCAATTGGGTAAAACCAGTGTGCACTGCAGGGGAGGCAGATATAACATTTGAAAAGAGTTAGATTTGGGTGGGTTATTTTGTTTCTGTGCAGAGTAAATACTGGCTGCTTTATTTTTACACTGCAATTTAGATTTCAGTTTGAATACACCCCACCCAAATCTAACTCTCTCTACACGTTATATCTGCCCCTCCTGCAGTGCACATGGATTTGCCCAACTGCTAACAAATTTGCTGCTGCGATCAACTCAGAATTAGGCCCTGTGTCCACCTCTGAATCAGGCCCTGAGGCTCCTTATCCTAACACAGGGCCTGATTCAAATATGGACGCAATCTGGGTCGGTGCTGCATCATAGGTTGCATTGAATCTGAGAATTTAAGGGGGCGTGGCCTGATTGGGTATGGAGTAGGACATGCATGTCACGATCCGGGTATCTGGACGCCATTTCTTACCCATCAGATTCCTCCTAAGGCTGGCTCAGCGCTCCAGGACCGGATTCCATCTGTTATCCTGATGTGTACATTCCTGTATCCTCTCCTGTCACTCTGGGACGCTGTCACAGTAAACGCCATATTACACCTGGCATGGCGTCTCCCGCGGCCTCCGCCGCCGTCCCTGAACTTCTGCATGCAGAGTATCTGAGTGGCGATTGCGTCAGCCGCGGCCTCCGCTGTGTCCGCGTGGTTGGATGTGCATCTGTCAGCCTGGCGCCTCCTGTCTCCGGTGGCCGGCGCCGCCATTACTGTTTTCATTACCACATGGATTACAAACCAAACTTCCCTCCAAGTGTCTGCATGGGCGCAGCCATCTTGGATTCTGTCAGCTGATCATTTCCACCAATCTGTTCTCAGTATTGATAATCTGCATAATTGCCTAGCCAATCCCTTCCTTGCTGCAGGTATAAATACACTGTGCCTGAGCAAGGAAGGCGTCAGTGCTTTGGTTGTCAAACCTAGTTCCTGTTTGTCTCTCTCCTGTGATTGTCTTCCAGGTTCCAGCTCCTGTCTCAAGACTTCCACCATAGAGACCCGCACCAGCATTCCACCTGCGGTGTAGCCTGACTCTCCAATCCATTGTGGATTCATCTGTTTCCAGCTACAACTTTACCTGCTTCCAGCTCAGCTTCCAGCAGAGTACAGCTTCCCTTAAAGGGCCGGTGTCCTTTCTACACTTTACCACTCTCCACCGGTATTATTATTTCTCCGCTCTCAAGTTCTACATTTCAGTTCATATTTCATCGCTCCCAAGTTCATTTATTATTTAACTGGTTCCAGCCAGTATCCACTCCGTGCTAACAACAGTCTGGTTCCAGCCAGTATCCACAGCAGCTGTTTTATCTTCAGCAACCCAGCTTTTCCTGGAACACCAGGTGGCACAATCCTGGGTTATCTCCATTGCTACAGTCGGGCCTGGTAAGGACTTTCCATCTAGAAGATCATAAGAACTATCTCACACTACCAGTGCCCTGTGGCTCCTGCCATCCTGTAGTACCCAGGAACTGTATTTATTCTTTGCTGACTTTTACGTTTTCTTTTACTGCTGCTGTGTTGCGGAGTTGTCATAATAAACATCATTGACTTTTATCCAAGTTGTCGTGGTCACGCCTTCGGGCAGTTATTATTCATGTTACTTACATGTCCAGGGGTCTGATACAACCTCCCAGGTTCCGGTACATCTCAGCCCCTACAACTGAGGCTGCCTCCCGTCAGCTCAGGCCCTCAGTTGTGACAGTAAGCACTGACCTAATGAATCCAGCCGGAGACCAGGATCAAGCGGCCAGGCCGATGCAAGAACTGGCAGCCCGACTAGAACATCAGGAGGCTGCACAGGGCCACATCATCCGCTGTCTCCAGGATCTCTCTACTCGGCTGGATGGGATTCAGACAACTCTCCGTGGATCAGGCGCGTCTGGTGCGTCAACCACAGTGACTCCAGCTATAACCCCACCCACCTTACCCATTTCTGCTCCACGTCTTCATCTTCCAACGCCAGCAAAATTTGACGGATCTCCAAGATTCTGCAGGGGATTTCTCAACCAGTGTGAGATTCAGTTTGAGCTACAACCTGGCAATTTTCCCAGTGACCGTACAAAAATTGCCTACATTATTTCTCTTCTCAGTGGCTCAGCCCTTGATTGGGCATCACCGTTATGGGAGAGGTCCGACACCCTGCTATCTTCCTACACTGCCTTCGTGTCAACATTCAGGCGCATCTTCGACGAGCCAGGCCGGGTAACCTCAGCTTCATCCGAGATTCTCCGTTTACGCCAGGGGTCACGTACTGTAGGACAATATCTGATACAGTTCCAGATCCTGGCATCCGAACTGGCATGGAACGACGAGGCCCTGTATGCTGCATTCTGGCATGGCTTATCTGAGCGTATTAAAGATGAGTTAGCTACCAGAGACTTACCTTCTAAGTTAGATGAGCTAATCTCACTCTGCACGAAAGTTGATTTACGTTTCAGAGAGAGAGCAACTGAGCGTGGAAGATCATCTGCTCCAAAATCTTCTGCTCCTCCTCCTCGTCAACTGTCACCATCTAAAGATGAGCCCATGCAACTTGGCCGTTCCCGTTTAACTCCTGCTGAGCGCCGAAGACGTCTCTCCGAGTTTCTCTGTCTCTATTGTGCAGCTCCGTCTCACACCATTAATGCCTGTCCCAAACGTCCGGGAAACTCCAAATCCTAGCTCGCCAAGGAGAGGGCCGGCTAGGAGTAATGATCTCCTCTCCATCTCCTCAAGATTGTAATCTCCCAGTCTCGCTTCAAGTTGCTCAACGTTATCGGAACGTCATTGCCCTCCTTGATTCCGGAGCAGCTGGGAACTTTATTACCGAAGCCTATGTTAAACGGTGGTCCCTACCCACCGAGAGACTTCCTTCGTCCATTTCTTTAACTGCCGTGGATGGCAGCAAAATTTTTGATGCAGTTATTTCTTTAAGGACTCTACCAGTTCGTCTGAGAGTGGGAGTTCTTCATTCCGAACTTATTTCTTTTTTAGTGATTCCAAGAGCCACACATCCTGTGGTCCTGGGCCTTCCATGGCTCCGTCTTCACAATCCTACAATTGATTGGACGACTACGCAAATCCTGGCATGGGGTTCCTCCTGTGCTGAGACATGTTTGTTTAAAGTATTGCCTGTCTGTTCTTCCTCCCCCAGGTCGTCTGATGTTCCACCTCCTCCATATCAAGATTTCACGGATGTGTTCAGTAAAGCTTCTGCTGATATCCTTCCTCCTCATAGAGAATGGGACTGTCCGATTGATCTCGTTCCAGGGAAGGTTCCACCTCGAGGCCGAACTTATCCGTTGTCTCTGCCTGAGACGCATTCTATGGAGGAATATATTAAAGAGAACCTAGCAAAGGGGTTCATTCGACCTTCTTCTTCTCCAGCCGGCGCAGGCTTCTTTTTTGTAAAAAAGAAAGATGGTGGTCTGCGGCCGTGCATCGACTACAGAGGTTTGAACGACATTACCATCAAGAACCGTTATCCTTTACCCCTGATTACTGAGCTCTTTGACAGAGTTAGCGGAGCTACCATCTTTACAAAGCTGGACTTGCGAGGTGCATACAATCTCATCCGGATCCGTGAGGGTGACGAGTGGAAGACCGCCTTTAACACCCGTGACGGACATTATGAGTACCTCGTCATGCCCTTCGGATTGAGCAATGCTCCAGCTGTCTTCCAGCATTTTGTCAATGAGATCTTCAGAGACATTCTATACCGTCATGTCGTGGTCTATCTAGACGATATCCTCATTTTTGCCAACGATTTAGAGGAACATCGTTTTTGGGTTAAAGAGGTTCTGTCCCGTCTCCGTGTCAATCATCTCTATTGCAAATTAGAAAAATGCGTCTTTGAAGTCAAGTCCATTCCGTTTCTAGGGTACATTGTGTCCGGTTCCGGACTAGAGATGGATCCTGAGAAACTACAAGCAATCCAAAATTGGCCGGTACCCTTAACCCTCAAAGGGGTCCAGAGGTTCTTAGGGTTCGCCAACTATTACCGAAAGTTTATACGAGACTTTTCCACCATTGTGGCGCCTATTACTGCTTTCACTAAGAAGGGTGCTAACCCGTCCAAGTGGTCTGAAGAAGCCATGCAAGCATTTCATCTTTTAAAACAAAGGTTCATCTCTGCGCCTGTTCTGAAACAGCCTGACATCGACTCTCCTTTCATCTTAGAGGTGGATGCCTCCTCCGTTGGAGTAGGAGCGGTGTTATCTCAGAGGGCTAAAGATGGCCATTTACACCCTTGCAGTTTCTTCTCCCGGAAGTTCTCCCCAGCTGAGCGCAACTATGCCATTGGCGACCAGGAGTTGCTAGCCATCAAGCTCGCTCTAGAAGAGTGGAGGTATCTGTTGGAGGGAGCTTCTCATTCAATCACCATACTTACAGACCACAAGAACCTTTTATACCTGAAGGGCGCACAATGTCTCAACCCTCGTCAGGCCAGATGGGCACTTTTCTTTTCCAGGTTCGACTTTAAACTCCAGTTCTGTCCGGGCTCTCAGAATCGCAAGGCCGATGCCCTTTCCCGCTCATGGGAGCAAGAAAATGAGTCAGAGTCTTCAGACAAGCATCCTATTATAAATCCGTTGGCATTCTCCACGGTAGGGATGGACTCTACGCCCCCATCAGGGAAAAGTTTTGTGAAGCCGATGCTAAGGAAGAAGCTCATGCATTGGGCCCATGCTTCCCGTTTTGCCGGACATACAGGTATCCAAAAAACCCTGGAGTTTATCTCTAGGTCCTATTGGTGGCCAACTCTGAAAAAGGACGTCTTGGAGTTTATTGCATCTTGCCCAAAGTGTGCCCAACATAAAGTATCCCGCCAGTCGCCTGCGGGGCAACTGGTTCCACTATCCGTTCCCCGTCGACCATGGACTCACTTGTCGATGGATTTCATTACAGACTTACCCATGTGCAACAAGTTCAATACCATCTGGGTGGTAGTTGACCGGTTCACCAAGATGGCACACTTCATTCCTCTCACCGGTCTTCCGTCAGCTTCCAAGTTGGCTCAAGTATTCATACAAGAGATCTTCCGACTCCACGGTCTTCCTGAAGAAATTATCTCAGATCGAGGAGTTCAATTCACAGCCAAATTCTGGCGAAGTTTATGTCAAGTCCTCCAAGTCAAGCTAAAGTTTTCCACGGCTTACCATCCTCAGACCAATGGTCAAACCGAGAGGGTGAATCAGGACTTGGAGGCCTTCCTCCGCATCTATGTGTCCTCCTCTCAAGATGACTGGGTTCAATTACTTCCCTGGGCCGAGTTCTGTCATAACAACCAGTATCATTCTTCATCTGCTTCAACACCATTCTTCACTAACTTTGGATTCCACCCTAAAGTCCCTGAGTTCCAACCGCTTCCAGCAACTTCTGTTCCCGCAGTGGATATCACCTTGCATCAGTTTGCCAATATCTGGAAGAGCGTACGATCAGCTCTGCTCATGGCATCGTTCAGGTACAAGAAGTTTGCGGATAAGAAGCGTCGAGCAGTTCCTGCTCTCAAGGTGGGTGATCGGGTATGGTTATCCACGAAGAATTTGAGGTTAAGAGTTCCCAGTATGAAGTTTGCACCTCGCTATATCGGTCCTTTCAAGATTGAACAAGTCATCAATCCTGTTGCTTACAGACTCCAGTTGCCTCCCTTCTTAAAAATACCCAGGACATTCCATGTTTCCCTGTTGAAACCGCTGATCTTGAATCGGTTTCATTCCTCACTTCCTCCAACTCCGAAAGTCCAAACTCAACGAGGCGTTGAGTATGAAGTGGCCAAGATCCTGGACTCACGTCACCGTTACGGTCAACTACAATATCTTATTGACTGGAAAGGTTATGGTCCTGAGGAACGTTCATGGACCAATGCTTCTGATGTCCATGCTCCTGCCTTGGTCCGGAGATTCCATTCCAAGTTTCCTCAAAAGCCAAAGAAGTGTCCTGGGGCCACTCCTAAAGGGGGGGGTGCTGTCACGATCCGGGTATCTGGACGCCATTTCTTACCCATCAGATGCCTCCTAAGGCTGGCTCAGCGCTCCAGGACCGGATTCCATCTGTTATCCTGATGTGTACATTCCTGTATCCTCTCCTGTCACTCTGGGACGCTGTCACAGTAAACGCCATATTACACCTGGCATGGCGTCTCCCGCGGCCTCCGCCGCCGTCCCTGAACTTCTGCATGCAGAGTATCTGAGTGGCGATTGCGTCAGCCGCGGCCTCCGCTGTGTCCGCGTGGTTGGATGTGCATCTGTCAGCCTGGCGCCTCCTGTCTCCGGTGGCCGGCGCCGCCATTACTGTTTTCATTACCACATGGATTACAAACCAAACTTCCCTCCAAGTGTCTGCATGGGCGCAGCCATCTTGGATTCTGTCAGCTGATCATTTCCACCAATCTGTTCTCAGTATTGATAATCTGCATAATTGCCTAGCCAATCCCTTCCTTGCTGCAGGTATAAATACACTGTGCCTGAGCAAGGAAGGCGTCAGTGCTTTGGTTGTCAAACCTAGTTCCTGTTTGTCTCTCTCCTGTGATTGTCTTCCAGGTTCCAGCTCCTGTCTCAAGACTTCCACCATAGAGACCCGCACCAGCATTCCACCTGCGGTGTAGCCTGACTCTCCAATCCATTGTGGATTCATCTGTTTCCAGCTACAACTTTACCTGCTTCCAGCTCAGCTTCCAGCAGAGTACAGCTTCCCTTAAAGGGCCGGTGTCCTTTCTACACTTTACCACTCTCCACCGGTATTATTATTTCTCCGCTCTCAAGTTCTACATTTCAGTTCATATTTCATCGCTCCCAAGTTCATTTATTATTTAACTGGTTCCAGCCAGTATCCACTCCGTGCTAACAACAGTCTGGTTCCAGCCAGTATCCACAGCAGCTGTTTTATCTTCAGCAACCCAGCTTTTCCTGGAACACCAGCTGGCACAATCCTGGGTTATCTCCATTGCTACAGTCGGGCCTGGTAAGGACTTTCCATCTAGAAGATCATAAGAACTATCTCACACTACCAGTGCCCTGTGGCTCCTGCCATCCTGTAGTACCCAGGAACTGTATTTATTCTTTGCTGACTTTTACGTTTTCTTTTACTGCTGCTGTGTTGCGGAGTTGTCATAATAAACATCATTGACTTTTATCCAAGTTGTCGTGGTCACGCCTTCGGGCAGTTATTATTCATGTTACTTACATGTCCAGGGGTCTGATACAACCTCCCAGGTTCCGGTACATCTCAGCCCCTACAACTGAGGCTGCCTCCCGTCAGCTCAGGCCCTCAGTTGTGACAATGCATTCCTAGCTCTTCAGCCTCACAGATCCTGTAAAGCATCCTGCTGCCCTTGTGTATTTGGCCACCTGGCCCTGCCTGGCTGCCTGAACGGTTGATGACCGTTCTGGGCTATATTTCAGCGTGCTCCTGAGTCCTGTGTCCCTGCAAGCTACACTTCTGTGTGCTGTGCTGGTACCGGCCTGCATGTGGCCGACGCCATTTTGAAAGTTCCTGTGGAGATCCTGCGCCCTTCTGGAGCTGCCTTGCCGGTCTAACTCACCCACCCTTGACTGGAGGACGGCCCGTGAAGCCCTGCCGCCGTGTCTGCTCTTTGGGCCGGCTCCTCTCCCTCCGGATCCCCAGATGGCGGCTGTGCTAGCCGCGGGTCATGGCCGGGCGCCATCTTGCGGTTGGCGGTGCGCGCGGATGGAGCTCTGCCGCCCGCTCCCGACTGGCCGGGATTCCCTCCACTATTGCCTAACCGGTGGGCGGAGGACCCGCCGCTGTGTGTACCCTGATTGCCCCCCCCATGTGCTTATCCGCAGCCAGTGAAGTTGATTGCTAGCCTTCGTAGTAAACCTGAGGTCACAGTTGATGTAGTTGGTAGATCATTCCTTGTAGATGCAGGGGCGGCCAGGTAAACTCTGTGATTTATCTTTAAAGTTTCCTTTTTATCTCTGACGTTCACCGACAGATTTACAGCTCAAACGTCACATATCTACTCGGTCTTTTCAGAGATCTGCCCAACCCCAGTATATCTCACCAGCATCATTGTGCCTGGCCATGCACAGAGGGTGGAGAGTGGAGATACTGGTGAAGGGAGAATGTGCAGAGATACCGATAGACATGATGGTGTGACAGCCTGATGGTGAACGCAAATCTGACAAATTTTCTTTTTATTATTCTCTCTCTCTTTTTTCATTTTCTACGGATGGTTTATTTCACACAACAGTTAAACACATGGTAATGCAAGATTTATGTTCCCTACAGAAAGGTCGCTGACTCGGAGAGAACATCGTATCACTGGAGTGTCTGTTCCAGGAAGGTTGAGAGGCAGCACTGTTGAGACGGCACCTGAGCACGGAGAACAACAAGACTAGAGGCGGTTGTCGTACCAGTTTTCTTTTTCCTTTTTATTATTTTCTCCATCTCCCATTACCTTCCTTTCCTCCCCCTTCTTGTTCCCTTTCTCTCCCCTTAACAAGATGGACTTACCCAAGAGACTGCATTCCGGGTTTTCCTGTTGACCCTGTTGTTGACCAGAGCAGTCTGTTTCGGTGAGAGTACCAGAGAGGTCGAGAAAGGATCTGGAATGGGTTCTGATGGCAAGGACGGATTTGTAGAATTCCAAGAGCAACACATTCATCGAGCAAAGGCGAGTATCAGAAAACGATCTAGTAGTCAAGAAACTAGGAGGCACTGTGAAAACTTAGTTCAGGACGGGTGGATCCAGAGATGTCAGTCCAGCCTTAATATTAACATGGACCGTCATCCATTGAGTGATTATCACTCACTAGTGGGTAAGGTTTTAAACCAAACAGAATGCTGGGTGTGCTCACAAGTACCTCAAGGTCAGAGCAAGTCAGGACTAGTACCGTATCCATTAACAATAGATGAGGTACTTGAATTATGGGGTGGGAGACAGGTGGACAAGAAATTTAATATTTCTAAGCCCCCTAGTCTGAAGCTCCACCAATATCATGTGGATAGGTCCTTAGTATGTTTCAACATTTCAAATTCCCGAAAGCCGGGAAATTGGGAAGTGACATGGAATAACCAAACCATGGCATTTTCACACAGAGCTGACAGAATGCCTGTAGACCCTGAACTTATACGCCAAATAGCCAACAGTGGAAGGTATTTTCGGTATAGGTATACTCTAGGAAGTAGGACCATGCGGGTTGGAGAAGTATCACCAGGGTACTGTGCGCATATCATACAGCCTGATACGTGTACTGAACAGATGAGAGAGTTAGGGATAGGATTTTTCACTTGGAAAGTTTGCAATATGATAATGTCATATTCTGTCCCATATGTTCTCCCCGATGATGCATATTTCATATGTGGGAGGAAGGCGTATAAGTGGCTTGCCCCAAACTCAGAGGGATTGTGTTACATTGGAAGAGTGTTGCCAGAAGTAATGACCATAACCCATAATAAGATGAAAGACGTTCACCGCAATGCTCAAGCTCCTTACACTCATACTCACTATGAACACATCGTTAAGAGACACCTTATAGATAGGACAGAGCACGCAGCCTCTGATTTCATCCACGAATCCACCGGGATTCAATTCCTACTCGCGTTAGATATCACCCGTACTGCCAGAGGAATTATAAATTATAGATATATTCATGCGCTAGCGAACCTGATAGATAATATTACCGAGATGTATGATGACACCTTCAGGTATACGGGGAGGGAGTTGCAAGCTTACAAAACGGAACTGATCCAGCACAGGATGGTTCTAAATTATATCACAGCGGTGACAGGCGGGTATTGTATCACCTTGGCAACTCAGTATGGTGTGAAGTGTTGCATGTACATTACAAACAGCACTGACGACCCAACCGAGGTCATAGATCAAAAGATGGACGATATCTTGCAGTTGAAGTGGGAGTTCCGAAGGAGACACAACCTTACCCTTACTGCTGTGAGTAATGAACTGACCGGCTGGGTCTCATGGTTGAACCCACGCAATTGGTTCTCAGGTTTAGGAGAATGGGCTCAAAATGTTATCGTGAGTGTAGGAAAGTTTCTCCTTTGTATCCCGGGAGTTGTCATAATGATTGGTTTGATATTTAGATGTGTTCGAATTTTAATGCGGTGCAAGCGCGGTACCAAAGTGATGAGTTTGAGGAGCGGGGGCATTGTTACAACAACTGATTTAATTTATGACCCATCGATAGAGACAATGTTGTGATAAGACGTGATTCCACTGTCCGTTTCTTTCACCCGTTTCTCCTTTGTTTTCCCTCAGCGAAAATACATCCATCTGGAAAAGACTTTAATGGACACTCTAAAGACTTTAATGGACACTCTAAAGACTTTAATGGACACTCTAAAGATTTTGATTGACACTCACAGCAAAGATACACCCACATGGACAAGACTTCAATCAACACCCAAGAACGATTGCACAAATGTTATGTGAATGTATTTGTGATACGTGTCTTATCTTCATCTCTACAACCTTCAGGTAGTGTCACACATAGTCGATAGGTAATATCCATATATATATATTAGCATTCACATGTGTCCCCCCTTCATGTATCATCAACTAAATGTGCACCCCATTTATTGAAACAAAAAGCCGAAAAGAGCTCGGTAGTGTTTGTTGGCCCACTTACAGACCCTTAATACGGGATGAGAAGGATTTAATGTATACTTCGCAATACCTCGAAGCTTATTTAGAACATATACGGCACGATGATACATGCCCCTCAGACATGGATTTCATACATACATGCTTTTACTTTTTCACTAGGTCATACATTTCACACCTACACCTCTCCTCCTACCATCCAATCTGTAGATATTGTATTGTATATTTTTCTGTTTAATGTTTAGATAGTGGCAGTTCATGTTGACTGCCAAAGGGTGGACTGTCAAAGTCGAAAAATATTGTAATGCATGCCCCATGTACTAACCCCATGCATATGCCCACTGCTCGTGCACTCAGTCCCCTGTGAGTGCACATATCTGCAATTTGCGTAGGATCTCTCTGGCGATCATGCGCGTGATATGGGTATTTACGGCGGAGTTTGTGAGCGCGTAGAGGGTTATTAGAACATTACATATTTAACCCAAATAGTGCACATTGTACACATAGCCTCCTGCACCACATCAGAAAGAAATAGCTGTTTAAAATAGTAACAGAACAAAGGGATTCACCTTTACAGGATAGGAGGGGACAGAACAAGGTTACAAGGTGGTGTTTGGTATCCAGCTGTAGGGTATTTTAAGGGAAACATTCTGGTGTTGGTTTGAGAAAGATCGCTTGTTCCTGCGTATAGTTATGTGCAAAAGTAGAATATGAACATTAACTGTGTATTATGTATGCGGGGGGAATCCAGAGGAGACCACCCACAAGAGCAGTTGGGGAAAGACATCGCCCACCTATTCAAATCCACCTATGACCTCTCCTGTAATGTAAATGACCATCCCTGTGTCCAATGGACAAAGAGATTACAGTATCCATTGTGTTATGTTTTGGATGAAGTGAATAAAGAGAGCCTACAGCAGGCTTAGTCAGACAGAAGGCTCACAACGCTATCTATCAGATGGCGGAGGACCGGACCAGGTTGCGCTTGCGAAACATTCTCACGTATGTACATTCTCTGTAGCCATTATTCTGTTTAGAATTTATTGTTAGCCTGTAGTGTATAAATTGTATTGTTTACCTTTTTGGAATCAATCCACAGTGGCCTTAGAACCCTGTGGTTTCAACTACAAATCGGTGTGGTGTTTTCAATTTCCTGCAGGGGAGTTTAAAGTGCATTTATCTGTATAAGGTGTATAAGTATTGATAAGGTGTACGCACTGCGGGTACTTTATACCGTCAGCGCTACTTAAGGTTTAAGGTATAACATCATTGCAGAGCTTTGCTGCATAAGGTTTAAAGTGTAATCATATCATTGCATTGTATAACTGTATAAGGTTTTAAGGTGTATTAATTGTGTGTGCGCACGCTGTGTGTGCTTTGTACCCACAGTGCGGCATTTGTACGCTGAGTGCGTATACGGTACGGGACTCTGTGCGCAAATAGCGTACGAAGTACGTAGCGTGAGCTAGCGACCGCAGCAGCTCCATGGTAAAGGTGTGTTTAAAGGTATAGCTTTATGGTTTAAGATAATATCAACATTATCAGTGCTGAATTATGGTTACCTTATTTTTGTGCGGGGGATAGCTGGTACCGTGCTGTAGTGCGGTTGGCTAACTGTTGTCATACTCAAATACTATATGCTACTATGGTGAACGTTTTCTCATGGAAAGTTAGAGGCCTTAATGATAAGGTTGAACGTTCCCTAGTTTTAAAATATATTAAGTCTCAAAATCCTGGATTGGTTTGTCTTATGGAGACACATCTTATTGGTAGTTGAGTTCTTTCATTTAAAAAGCCTTGGGTGGGGTTGGCGTTTCACTCCACTTTCCATTCTAATTCCAGGGGTGTTTCACTGTTAATCCATAAAAGTTTGCATTTCGTCTGTACTAAGGTCCAAATTGATCCACTGGGATGCTATGTCTTTTTAGCTGGCACTATACACGGCTCCGCATTTGTGTTACTTGCTATATGTATTCCTCCTCTTTTTAACTCTGAAATTTTGGTGAAGGCTTGTGCCTTCATGCAGGAATTTCCCTCCGCCCCGGCTATGGGGGTCATTCCGAGTTGTTCGCTCGTTATTTTTTTCTCGCAACGGAACGATTAGTCGCTAATGCGCATGCGCAATGCCCGCAGTGCGACTGCGCCAAGTAAATTTGCTATGCAGTTAGGTATTTTACTCACGGCATTACGAGGTTTTTTCTTCGTTCTGGTGATCGTAATGTGATTGACAGGAAGTGGGTGTTTCTGGGCGGAAACTGGCCGTTTTATGGGAGTGTGTGAAAAAACGCTACCGTTTCTGGGAAAAACACGGGAGTGGCTGGAGAAACGGAGGAGTGTCTGGGCGAACGCTGGGTGTGTTTGTGACGTCAAACCAGGAACGACAAGCACTGACCTGATCGCACTGGCAGAGTAAGTCTCGAGCTACTCAGAAACTGCACAGAGAAGTCTTTTCGCAATATTGCGAATCTTTCGTTCGCAATTTTGATAAGCTAAGATTCACTCCCAGTAGGCGGCGGCTTAGCGTGTACAAAGCTGCTAAAAGCAGCTTGCGAGCGAACAACTCGGAATGACCCCCTATATGTATTGGTGATTTTAATGCTGTTTTGGACGAGGCTGCTGATAGATGGAGGCCTGTTATCCAACATGTGGCTCCTAGACCCACTGCCTTTGCCCACCTGAATTCTGAACTTGGCCTAGTGGATGTCTGACACTTACGTAACCCCACTGGCAGTTGTTTTTCCTGTTTCTCAGGTTCATATGGGGTTTTTTCCCGTATTGATATGGTACTGCTTACACGCTCCCTACTCCCCTGTGTTTCCTCAGTGAGATACTTATCACGTGGGATTTCTGATCACTCCCCTATATTGTTATCTATAGGTTTTGATATACCCAGGGGGCATCATTCCGGAAGTTTAATCCTTCCTGGCTGACCCAGATGGGTGCAGCCTCCAAACTAATTGCGCTTTGGGAGGAGTTTTTTGCTACTAATCCTATTTGTGATCATGCTTTATTGATATGGGACGCTTATAAGGCTTTTCTCCGGGGTTCATTAATATCCAGAGTTGCCCAGCTGAAGATATCTAGTAGACAGCTTGAGGGGGAGCTGGAGAGGAGGAGTGCGGAGCTTGAACAGACCTATTTGCGTAGTGGCCTCGCCGCGGATCGAGTGGAATGGCTGATTGTCCATAAGCAGTTGACGGACCTACTCCTTGATAAATCTAAGATGAGTTTACTTTTCCGAGCCCATGATTTTTATATTCAGGGAGATCGTTCGGGAAAGTTTTTGGCCTACCTGGCAAGGCAGGAGTTGCCCCCCGTCACTGTGCATAACATCAGGAGTGTGTCTGGTGTTGTATGCACTGACACCCCTTCTATAGCTTCTAGTTTCTACTCACACTTTTCAGATGTTTATAGATCCAAGGTGCAGTATACGTACTCAACATTGTCTAATTATTTTGATAAAATAGACGATCCTTCTTTAAGCCCTGAGTCACGACAATTTTTGGATACCCCCTTTACGTTAAAGTAGATTAAAAATGCCATTATATCTTTTCCCAATAATAAGTCTCCAGGGGTTGATGGTCTCCCTATTGAACTGTATAAGACCCATTTGGATTTTTTTGCCCCTAAACTTCTGTTATTTTTTGAGTTGTTGTTACAGGGTGGCATTCTTCCCCCATCTATGGCAGAGGCACTGGTGGTACTAATACCGAAGCCGGGTAAAGACCCCCTTCTTTTAGATTCGTACCGTCCTATCTCCCTATTGTCAGCTGACATAAAAATTCTTGCCAAACTTTTAGTGCTCCGGCTTAATACTGTGGCCTTGAAGCTAGTACATTGTGATCAAACTGGGTTTATACCGGGCAGATCTACCACCATCAATCTCAGACGATTATTTACGTATATGCATTTGGCGGGGGATGATTTGGACTGCGCGATTGTGGTTTCTCTCGATGCTGCCTGTGCTTTTGATTCCGTAGAATGAGTTTATCTCTGGGAGTCCCTTGCCAGATTTGGGGTAGGCCCGAACTTTTTGTCCTGGGTTAAACTTTTATATTCCTGTCGAGCTGCGAGAGTTGTGGTTAATGGTTTTACTACTGAATCTTTTCTGTTGCAGAGGGGTACTCGTCAGGGGCGTCCTCTGTCACCGCTACTTTTTGCTCTTGCTGTGGAACTCTTAGCCTGCGCAGTTAGAGCCGCAGCGAATATAGCGGGGCTCTGGGTTGCGGGCCAGGAAAAAAAAATTGGGTTGTATGCAGATGACATGATTTTATTCTTAAAAGATATATCCCCCTCATTGCCTGCCCTTTTGGAATTGTTACAGGAATTTGGTATTTTTTCAGGTATTTGTATTAACTGGAGCAAATCTGTGGTGTTTCCGTTAAGTCCCTCTACTTTACCCCCAACCCTCTTATGACCTTCCCCTCCAATGGTTCACTCAATTTAAATACCTTGGTATTCAAATCTCTCACTGCCCTAAAGATTTTGTTGTCCTGAATTTGACCCCTCAGATTGATAATCTCCGTATGAAGGCACGCATCTGGCAGAAACTCCCTATAACTATGACGGGCCGTGTAAATATTATCAAAATTATTATTCAACCCAAATTTCTTTATATACTACAGAATTTACCGGTTTATCTCCCTGCCTCACAATATTCGTTGATTTCCCAATATATTACTTCCTTTATCTGGGGTGCTAAACGGGCACGTATTGCATGTAAAACGTTTGGTAGACCCAGAGCTGAGGGTGGTCTGGCCTTGCCGGATATACGCTGTTGAAGTAAAAAAAAATTACATAAAGAGAACATACAAACTACACACATTATAAGTCGCTATACTTGCAAATACGCGCAGCGAGCACAGCAATATATGGTAACACACGCATTTACACTGACATGCCACAGAGATGGATTCGACACTTATTTCATGCAGTACATAATTGTGGTGGTATCAAGCGCCAGACATCATGATGATTTAGAATTGTATATGATGGAGTGGTGTCATGTATGTGTATTATTTGAACAAAACAAGATAGACTGGTCATGTTTACTATTGAAGCAACCAGATTGATGTGTAGATTCATTTGATACTTGTTATTAAGTTATAGGACATTGCAACAAATAGTTATGATTACATGTATGAAAGCTAAAAATCACTCTTATTAGGACAGTGGACAGGAAGCTCAGGCCAGCCCTTTTGGATGTCTTCAAGGCTGAACCTGATTAGCACATACAAAGAAACTAGTGACTCATCATGAATGAGAGAGAGTCCCCTCCCCCAAACTCGATAACACATTGCTGATCACACAGGAAGGGAGTTCCTGTTTTGGTCTCAGAGGAAGATGGAGTCCCAGCATTACTTTACAGAGAGAGAGATATAAGATACATTGAGGGAATGGTATTGTATGATGGCATGTAACTGTAACTGTATGTAACTGTATATATTAACTGCTTACTGTGTGAGTTGTAATCATGTAATTATAGGTATACTGTACATTGTAATATATATTGAATCCATATCCTTTTAATAACAAATATATACATCAATGAGCTTTGGAACTCAGATAATATGTGGGTGTAATGTTTTCTCTTATGGGATGCAGTGTTTTGCGATGTACAGCGCACTTTTATCGTATATGGTAATAAGATGCGCCTGGCATCTGCAATATATATTAGAGCGGGCATTTTAAATATTTGTGAGAAAGCAATTTGGCATTCACAGATGAGGACTCTTATGGGATATCAGGGTCTTAATGATGCACTGTACATTACAAACGCGGCTGTAATTGACCGGCTCCGATGGACGCATTGCAAAGCTGATGAAAATAACATCCACGTTAATGTATTGTTGTGTTATCAGTAAACCAATGATATGAAATTTCAAGGGACAATGCGTTTCTCCTAATATTTATGATGCTAAAATGTATTTTTATTGTTGCAAAACAAGGTTCAAATAAGTCATATTGTGTTTGATTCAGATTGGATTGTTTATCTGTTAAGTAGGTTTAAAAGTTGCTGCATAGCCTTGATATAGTTTTTTTTTAACTGAGGCCTAAAATAACTTCTGGTGCTTGTATGGTGTGTGATTTATTTGTGACAAAGGAAGCCGCATGGTCTGTACTCCATTTTGGACTAGCCACATGGCCTGTTCACCATTTTGTGTAACCCTCATGGATGTGGAAGGGGGAGGAGCAGTGCCCATTTTAGGAAGGTCGTTTTCTAAATAGCTGATTTTCACTCTGCTCAGAGCAATCAGCTTTCCTTGGTCACATCAAACACCATTTATGAGTTACCAATGCATTTATTTAACCCATGCCATAGTCAATTACAAATAGTTTCAATTGGGCCTAGTGAGAGTTAATAGTGAGATGAATACTTGATGTAAGAATTACACACAGATATAAACAAAGTTTTTTATCTTTTTCCTTCCAAGACTTGTAGAATCTGCTTGCTATAAGATAGCCATTGAAATGCAAATTAACCTGTGTAACTGCTTTTTCTTAGCAGTAAAAAAAACCCCACTTTTACAGGCAGGCAAAAGCACATAGCTTTGATATGCAAATTAGAAGCACTGAATGGGTAAATGAGTCTCATAGGAGACCGGTGAATGGTACATATATATAATATTATTATAATTATGTGTATATTTATATCAGTGTATGTTCTGCAATATAGCTATCCAATCTGAATCATATCATTTAAATTATTGATTATTGCAGTCATTATAGATCTGTGTGAAACCGGATACATTTGTTGCTATATAGTTAAAACTAAAATAAATGTTTAAGGAAGTAAGTGTAAAGCACAAACGCAGTCTGGCCTGGTTGTAAAGGTTTATACAGAAAAAACTGTGTGTTGTGTTAAGTGAGCAATTATAGTTAGTATTGCTCACATTTATAGAAGCTGTGTGATTTGTTTTATTGCGGACTCAGGGTTTTGTACACGTGTCTCGGACAAAGTACAGGACTGTGCACGCAGCGTAAGAGACACGCACGGTCGCATGTGTACGCAAAGTGCGTAAGAGTTGGGCGCTAAGTACAAATTATACAATAGTGTTGTTTAGTTCAAAGGTGGGATAGTAGACATTTAATACAATAGCACATAACTATCAGATTTCAAAAGCAGGTTACTCTAAATTTAGTTTAAAAACTGTATTGCCTCTGGGGTAAAGCTGCCTATCTGAATGAATTAAAATTTTCTGTACAGAAAAACCAAAGTGTATTTGTGTGAGTAAAGCGGACAGAGTGGAACTGAACCCAGAAACTGAAGTGGTCTGAAGTGGTCTGAAGTGGTAACACCGGGTTAGTAGAGGCCCGGCGGCGTAGGGTTCGCTACCTTGCTTGATTAGAACTGATGTGGTCTGAAGTGGTCTTAGTGATCCCATACAACTAAGTGCTAAAGTGGTCTGGAGTGGTCTAGGCTAGGTGGTCTACAGCAGTCGTAGGACATATAGATAACTAGTATCTATAGGCTGTGCTATTGCATCGCATGTCCGTGTGTTTTGCACAGCACAACGTGATACCATTGTGTCATATGCGCTGTGGGAGAGCATACGCAGACGTGATTGCATAGACAAAAGGGGTTTTTCTTTGACAACGTCGGGAAATCTCCCTGGTGGGCTTCACTGGAAAGGGTGAAGGATAGTTATCTAATTTCTCTGTTTTTCACCCTACAAACAATTCCAGTTGAAAGATACCGAAAAGGAATTTTTTGCTGCCTCTCTCAGGAAAATATTCCAAACAGAACTTCCACCGAAAGAAATTACGGTGTTGTAAGGTCTGATAGGAGCCCTAAGTTGGGTACATTGCCTTCGCTATCAACAGTGTATGGTAGTACTGGCCAACGTGGGTGTGAGCGGGTGAAGAGCGGTCGGAGAACTTTCACCGTCACCTTATATTGAGTATTTTGGTGTTTGTGGGAAAAGGCCCACAATTATAGGAGCCAGTTGCTCAAGTAAGGGACGTTTAACCAGGGTTCAGGTTGAAGAGCCGCGGCCCAGGGGGTTAGCGAAGTTTAAAGGAAAAAGTATTATGTGTGGGAAATATGGTCCACACGCTGAAGACTTTTTGTCTGAATGGGAATGTATGACTGACAAAGATAGTGTACCATTCCCTAGGGTGGGAAGTTTTGAACCAGAGGTATTGCAGAACTTAAGGATAAGAATATGGCTGATAAAATCCCGAAAACAAAGGGTCAGACATACAAAGTGTTTAAACCTGTGGCAGCAAGAGGGGTTGGTGAGTTTGATCCTAAGGTATTGCAGGTGGTATCTCTAACCAAATGTTAGGGTCTCCTGTCCTGTGCTGCCACGTCGTCATGGCAACCAGGAGACAAGTGCTAGCGGAGTAACCTGAGCGCAGCTGATACTCCGGTTCGGGTCTTTTGCTGTGCAGTGGTTACAGGCATGGGATCCGGTGCTGGTTTTTGTGCTCACAGTCTGTGAGGTCTGAGGGGGGCGTGGACAGCACCTGCTTTATAAGGCCTCTTCTCAGGTTAAGCAGATGCTGCTGAATCTTTGTTGGTTAGTCAGTTCCTGAAAGTTAGCCAGTACTGTGTAGCTTTGTATTTTGTTGTTGCTTACTGCAAATAGGCCTGGGCATTTGGTACTACACTCTGCCAATCCAGACCTAGCAGTAAGACTGGAGTCAGTCGTTTAGCCTGCTGAGGTTCTTTTGCTATTCTGTGAACCCAGCAGGTTTGTGGCTGTACTTTCAGACCTGCCTGCATAATCCTCTCTCACTGTGCAGGGCGTCCATGTGTCAGTTTAGTGGCAGTAAGCTGAACCTGGGCCCTGCAAGTGAGAATTAGGATTGTGGAGACTCTCCTTGTGTCTATTATTCCATCTCTGACCAAGGAGTTTACTGCCACACCCGTTGGTAACCCTTTAGGGTTTTGCTGTTGCCCTTAGCAAAGGCATTTCGGGTTCTCTACGTATTAAAATACAACATCTTGCTTTTTCCATCTGAGCATTTCTAATACTAGGGAGACACCCAGTTTCTTAGCCTCTGGGCTTCTCTGTTCACTCTGTGTTGGTTTTGTTACCCTATCACCTTCTGTGTACGTTATGTCATATTTCCCAGTCTGTCTGTGAGTTCATTTGTTTTGCATCCCTCTCTGTTCAGACACCAGTACATTCCTGCAGGCACTGGTGTGTATAACAGTTCAAACACCAGTACATTCCTGCAGGCACTGGTGTGCATAACACCAAAGTCATATAAGACAAGAATGGAAATATAAGAACTGTTTGAACTTGTAGCAACAATAAACAAGTAGGAAGAAAAAAAAAGAGAATGCAAGTACACCGCCATATGTAGATGTGGAAGCAGTTACGGCCAGCATACAAACTATAGAAAATAATAAAAATATGAAAAATATGACTGTAACCTATATATGTTCTAATGAATGTTGAAGTTTTATTTAGGAGGAGAAGGTGACCTGATCGTTTTCAGCCATTTCTCATGCACCCAAAGGAGTATCCAACCGGTAAAAGAAGAGCAGTAGCCTGTGGGGGAAGTGGCTGAGACCAGTGGAACAAGTAAGTATGGTATCATTCGTGTACATATATAGTAAAACCCCAAAAAATAAAAAAATAAAAATCAAGAAAGTAACGTCAGAAATGGAGAAAAATCTGTCCGCACATTAGTATTTGCCAGCAGGAAAGAGGACAGAGACAAGGTAACCCCCGGGTATTTCTTTCAGTTACCATATAAGAAGTATTCATTCCTAGTAATGCCCCTAGTCAAGATGAGCTTGGAAATGTTTGTTGGACCATGTACAGACCCTTAATACGGGATGAGAAGGATTGAATGAAATACTTTGCATGACCTAGAAGCTTGTTAAACTTTTTTTTGTTTTTGTCTCTTGCAGTAATAGAAAACTCTCCATCTGGATAAGACCACTGGTAAACACTAATTCGGCAAATGGGAGGTGGCTGTCTCTGTGCAAATGGACAGGCTCAATAAGGCATTGAGTGTCAGGGTGCAGACTTCTTTGCAAAATTGGAAAGGGGTCACAGTAGCTAATCTTAGATAGTGTGCTATTGAACATCACAAGAATAGTGCTAGGCGCAGAGAACAACAGGTGGAGAGGTTGAGGACGGTAAGTATACTGGTACATACAGGAAAGACCCATCAGTCCAAACCCCAGATCCCTAATGGTCAATAATATGTTACACTTGTAGGAAGGAAGGGCATTTTGCCAGAGATTGTAGATATAGTAGAACACATAGTCAAGATAGATCCCTAGACAGAGAAAACACAAGCCACATTATTAAACACATAGACGGGACCAAGGGACATATAGTAAGGAATCATAAGCCATATAGAAAACACAGATTTGGCTAATGGGAAGAACAAAATAAATGCAACATTACCCTTTGACAAAGCTTGAAGACTAATGTCGCATTCTGCTGTTCTAGATGCATGTCCATCACAGGTAGAGAAAATTATCTCACAGATACCGGGTTCCCTATAAACTTAGGATGGACAGGACACTGGATTGATGGCTGGGATAGTCCCAGTAGAGATAAGACACACAGAATTTTTTTTTAAGGGGAGTAGACCAAGTAGAGAATCAATTCCCCATAGTGTGCAATCCAGTTGTCAAAATATTTATAAAATCTTGGGGCGTGGCTTGGACGCTATCCTGACTAGTCACGTTGAGCTGGAGCTCCTAACTATAAGTGCTCTAATATATCCTCAATCTCCCTATATCAGCCTCTGCTGACTCCTGATCCCCCCCAGTGAGCTGCTGCCTGCTGTGGGCTGCCCGGAGTGACCTCCAGTGACGCTGAGAGCTGATCTCTGCAGCTCCGAGTTCGGGGCCTACGCATCCTCCAGAGGCCGGGGCCTCGATTTTGGGGACAGCCCGGCGCCGAGCTCCGGAACCCGCTCGCGGCCGCGGCGGGACCCGGCGGACCTCCTGTGGGCTCACAACACCTAGCCTGATCGGCGGAGACCCTCCCCAGACCCTCAGGTACCTTCTGAATAACGTTAGCTCCCTCCCTGTGCATGTTGAAGCCAGTGGATGTGGAGTCTCTGGCCTGATAACTCTGGCGGCGGCCATCTTGGATTTCTCCTAACAGCTCCTGAGATTGCAAGCAGCACAATCCAGAGCTACTACATAGCTGCTCTGTGACATCCTCTGAGCCCACACATCCTGCATGCTGTATAGCTGTAATCACCCTCTACCTATTGAAGACATATAATAAGCTGCTAATTGCAGCCACTGCAATACGCTCTGCAATTTAATTGTGCCCTACCATACTAAGCTGTCACTACTCTCAGCCCTGCCTGGAGTCTTCCTACCATCATTACCGAGCTTGAAGTAACCCTCGTCTCTATACTCATACAGCCCGGCAAGATGTGACCCCTAATATGCGCTATCTCCGCCCAGAGTCTTACCGTTTAACATGGGAATACGTCTGAAAAACAGCATCCTGTCTACTTTATAACACATCAGCCTAGAGGGACCCAGCTGCATTATCCTCAGATCATTTATTTTTCTCAATTCTTTTTTTTCCCTTTATCTCACTATGGCACCTAAAAAAGCAAAGGGCACGCTACCTCCTCAGGTATCTCTACCGATTCGGAAACAGAGCCAGGCGTCCCCGCCGCCTCGAAGAGTGTCGGCCCCCTCCACGAAAAGTCCGAACACATCCGATCTGCCCAGTTCGCTCTCAATGTCGGGCGTAGACCCGAGGTCTGACGCTCCCCTTACCGTGAAGACCCTTTGCCAAGTCCTGTCGGCCTTCAAATCGGACTTAACTCGCAACCTCACAGCTGCCATACGGGAAGTTAAGGAGGAGCTGACAGCCATTGGTGATAGAACCGACACTCTAGAACGTAAACTGGAAGAATTGGTGACGTCACATAATGAGCTCATCACAGCTCACGACCAACAACAAAACGAGTTGGACATGGTTAAAAACAAAATGGCAGATATGGAAGACCGTTCCAGACGGAACAATATTAAAATACGTGGAATACCCGATTCGGTTGATAACACCGATCTGACGAAATACGCGATGGTCCTGTTCCGTAAACTGCTACCTGAAGCATCTGATGCGGAGCTGCTCATTGACAGAATTCATCGCCTTCCTAAACCTCGGTTCCTCTCCAGCTCCTTACCTAGAGATACATTACTCCGGGTGCACTTCTTCACCGTTAAGGAACGTATTCTCCAAGCTACTCGAGATGCAGAGAACTCTGATACCCTAGGAGTCTTGCAACTGTTTCCGGACTTTTCCGCAATCACCCTTTCTAAAAGACGCAGTCTAGCCCCGATTACCACCGCCCTCCGGGCCCAAGATATCCGTTATAGGTGGGGCTTCCCAGTGAAGCTGATTGTATTCTATGACAGCTCTACGTTTATTATATCAGAACTGGAAGCCGGAGTGAAGCTGCTCGAAGACTGGGACATCTCGGTGAAACTACCATCCTCCCATGAGAGACGTCCTCCTCCTCGCTCGGAATGGTCCACTGCGTGATCATATTACGTAATTAATGTATTGTTCTAACATGCCTTTTGTATTTCGTTAGAATTACCGTCTATATTATATTCTGTCTATTGTAGCCCTTACGGCTCTCGAACCCCTCTAGGTGTGATACACCGTGTTCCCACTAATTCATATAGCGCATACTCTTCTACTTAAATGTGGTCGCTCAACTCTCGCCCCAGTTTACCTGTTTACCTGTTTACTGGCCTAGCTTTCTAGTATTCGCTAAATGCAGCAGACGGAGGTCTTCCCGCTGGCAAGATACGCCAGTGCATTTTGTGATATATTTGTGTTTTTCTGATATGTATTTATACCCCACGTACCACATATGTTTAGATGGAGATGTGCAGTTATTCCCCTTATATATTAGCTGTCTGTTTTCTTAATGACTCTGGGCGGATTGAAGAGTCCGCCTGCCCCTCGTTTATCTACTGCATTCATTTTTCCCCTGCAGTAGCTATGCAGACCCGATGTACTGGGTCGATTTGCTTTCCTTTCCCTTTTGTTTTACTATGTCTATGCATATCGCCCCGTTTCCGTGATTTTTGTATCCCCCCCCCTCCCCCCCCCCATCCGGATGGGATGCCGTCACTTGCATGATATTCTAACTGAATAAGTATGGTTGGTATTCTCTCATTGAACGTTAAGGGCTTAAACTCCCCCAATAAACGTAGATTAGCTCTATCCTCCTTCCATAAGTATAAAGCAGATATTGTTGCCCTACAAGAAACTCACTTTTCCTCACATAACCCCCCTGTATTGAAGGATCACAGGTTCACTACTGGTTTCTTCGCTAACGGACCCTTTAAAAGAAATGGAGTAGCTCTGCTGTTTAGAGAGGGTGTCCCCTTTATTCTCCACTCACAAATTGCAGACAAAGCAGGCCGGTACTTAATTCTCACGGGTATTTTGGAAGGTAAATCCATCACAATAGTATCTCTATACGCACCGAACTCGAATCAAGTGGCCTTTATTCGGAAGCTATGCTTACTTATCCAGAAGGTCCGGGTCGGCTCCCTAATTCTCCTAGGAGACTTTAACTTAGTACTAGACCCCAAACTGGATAAATCGTCCCAGCCCTCTTCAACTACACCTAAAACTCGCTCTGGCCCCTCACTAGCGCTGCGCAATGTGGTAGCGGAATTTGACTTATATGACATTTGGCGAATCAGCAACCCCTCAGGCAGAGACTACACGTTCTTTTCACCAGTTCACAATTCCTACTCACGAATTGACCTCGTGTTATGCGATAAATGGACCTTGCAGGAGTCTGGTGGGGTGGATATCCTACTGACAATTCTAAATACTTTTGTCGTATAAACAACCCTTTATGAAGCTAAGAACACTGTACGCTGTTTGCTTAAGAAGTACCGTAATGGTACGCTATTGGCGTAGCGATCGCTCAGCCGTAGGCGAGACGCTCAAGCGTCACGTTCGCTCACGGCCCAGTGATCACAGGACACGTTATTGGTTATGTCTAGAGTAATGATTCGCTATGGCGTAGCGGACGCTCGAGACCACGAGGAGATCACCAGCGGCGCAGACGCTCACAACGCTATACCTTAATGTTTAAACCTTATACCAAAGAAATACAAAGAATACCTTAATGTGAGTACAGGGTGTAAGTGCAACCTTGTGTAACCTGACTAACTACAAAGCTGCTTGAGCGTCACCGACGCTCAAGTGAACACTTAACACTATAGAAAACACACAGATACTGGTTTAGGTTCCAAAGCCTATTAACTGTATTATATCTAATATACTTGTAAAAGGGGATAACAGTACAAATGATACACTACAATATAACAGAGACTTCCTAACCACAGAACTAAAATACAAAAAGACAATACTACTCTGACCTAAATGAAATACAATACAATACTATAATACTATGGGAGATATAAGAGAAAAGAGGAGAGAGAGAGAGAGAGAGATAGATAGAGAGAAATTGGCTCACAGAAAGACAATGATTACGGAGAGAAACTTACGCACAAGGGGAAACGATCGCATGCGCCTGGACATCCAGCACCCGATTTTCAGCAATGAGAACCGTTGAAGAGTGAGAGCTGGATGTGGTCGGCCTGCCTATTTATGCCCCACACACAATGCAATCTCCTGGTCCTACAATCCCATTGTCCATTGGCCGAAGGAATTCGGCCCTGCATCATAACAAAAGGTCATAGGGTGATTCATACAGGTGGGCTGTGACGATTTCCAACAGCTCAGGTGGGTGGGAAACTGGGTTTCCCGCCGCATACCTGAGTATGTGTAAATAATAGAAATGGACATAAACTTCTTATGTCCATAACTATTCGCACGAGCGATTAATACGCTCCAAACCAACACCGGAATATTACTACTTAAATACTCTTCCGATGGGTACCAAACACTGCTGTATGATTCCTGTTAGACCCTTCGTACGATATAAAGAGGGATTCCTCAGCTCTGGGACATTGTATTTTAACCAAACTTTCAGAATCTATCAAAGGGACCATGATCTATAAACTACATTAATTGTGAAAATATGTAACGAATGAGTCGCACGCTACGACTACATAAACTCTACCGTAAATACGCATACCGCGCCTGCGAGTGCACGCTATTGCGGGTATGCGCCTCCACGGGAGAGCGTACGCACGCGCAGCGCGGACCAGTGTGCGGTGCAAATATGGCAACGTGCATTGAGACATTTTTCTGACTTTGACAGTCCACCCTTTGGCAGTCAATAATAACTGCCACAAAACATTTAAGGAGAAAAATGTAAGTCAGGGGTTAATTGATTTCCATGGTTGGGTAGGGGAGAAGAGTGGAGTAGGTGTGAAGAGGGTATGACCTAGTGAGAAAGTAGAAGCATGTGTGTATGAGTCCATGTTTGGAGGGTCATGTATCATCGTGCCGTACGTGTGGTAAATCTAGCTTCGAGGTATTGCGAAGTATACATTTGAATTCCTTCTTATCCTGTGGTACAGGTCTGTGGATGGGCTGTCAAACTCTACCGAGCTCGTTTCGGCTGTGGTTGTAACAAAATGGGGATGCACATTTTAGTTGATGATACATGAATGGGGGAGGTATGTGGTTGCTGATATCTGTGCCTGTATTCCCTATCGTCTATGTGTGTCGTTACCTGAGGGTTGTAGAGATGAAGATAAAGAACACTTACGAAAAATGCAATGATATTCTATGTCAGGGAAATGTACATCTGTTGTTGAAGTTGTGTTCGGTATCTGTTGAGAGTCGTCTTCTTTGCGCTGTTTTGCTCCTTAGGCATGAGCAACAAGCTTTGTCAGTGCCATCAGATTTACAAAAATGTTGGGCTAGCGTGAGTTTAAAGATACTAGGGAAACTGGGGATCCATGGCAAAGTTCATCAAGTGTCCATATTTAAAGTTGTCAAATCTTCTTCTTTGGTGCTTGTCTGTTGTCTGTATAGCGTCTCGTCAACTTCCTCGTCCAAGGGGGTCTTTGTATCTTGGAGAAAAGCAGAAAAACAGGTGAAAGAAACGGACCGTATAATCGCATTTTCATCACATTCTGGTTTCTATCATTGGGTCATAAATCAAATCCAGGTTAATTACAGTTTCCTCGCTCCCCAAGCTCATCACTTTTGTACTTTGCTTGCACCTCATTAAAGCCTGCCCGCATCTAAATATCAATCCAATCGATATAACGACACCCAAGATACATAGTAGAAACTTTCCAACATCCATTATGACTCCTTGAGCCCAGTCTCCTAAACCGGAGAACCAATTTCGCGGGTTCAACCATGACACCCAACTAGTCAGCTCATTACCTACAGCAGCAAGGGTGAGATTGTGTTTTCGACGAAATTCCCACTTCAATTGGAGAATATCATCCATCT
Organism: Pseudophryne corroboree; assembly: GCF_028390025.1. Classification (NCBI taxonomy): domain Eukaryota; kingdom Metazoa; phylum Chordata; class Amphibia; order Anura; family Myobatrachidae; genus Pseudophryne; species Pseudophryne corroboree. Next base: position 516,565,951 of record NC_086445.1, read on the forward strand.
TTTGGTCTATGACCTCTACCGGATCCTCGGTGCTATTTGTGATATACGTGCAACACTTTATGCCGTACTGTGTTGCCAATGTAACACAATATCCGCCTGTTACTGCTGTAAGATAATTAAGAACCATCCTATGCTGGACTAGTTCTGTTTTGTAAGCTTGAAGTTCTCTTCCAGTGTATCTAAACGTGTCATCATACATTTCAGTGATATTATCTAACAAATTGGCGAGTGCGGAAATGTATCTATAATTCATCACTCCTCGAGCGGTACGAGTGAAATCTAACGCTACCAGAACCTGAATCCCGGTGGATTCATGGATAAGATCAGAGGCCGGATGCTCTAACCTTTCTGACAGTTGTCTTTTAACTCGGTGCTCGTAATGAGTGTGAGTATAAGGAGCTTGGGCACCACGGTGTATGTCCTTCATTTTGTCATGTGTAACAGTCATCACTTCAGGCAATACTTTTCCAATATAACACAATCCTTCAGAGTTTGGGGCAAGCCACTTGTACGCCTTTCTCCCGCATATGAAATATGCATCATCGGGGAGAACATATGGGACGGAGAAGGACATGACCATGTTACAAACCTTCCAGGTGAAATCTCCTGACCCTAATTCTTCCATCTGCCTACTGCACGTATCGGTTTGTACGATATGTGCACAGTATCCTGGTGATACCTCTCCAACTCTAGTAATCCTATTTCCTAAGGTATATCGATACCGGAAAGATTTTCCTCTACTGGCTATGTGGCGTACGAGCTCTGTATCTGTAGGCATTCTATCTGCTCTGTGTGAAAAGGTCATGGTAAGGTTGCTCCATGACACTTCCCAATTTCCCGGTTTTCTGGGGTTGGAGATGTTGAAACATAAGAGGGACCTATCCACATGGTATTGGTGGAGCTTCAAACTAGGAGGGCTGGAGATGTTAAACCTCCGATCCACCGGTCTCCCACCACTTAGCTCAAGTACCTCCCCTAACGTTAAAGGAAATGGTACTAGCCCTGATTTACTGTGACCCTGAGGTACTTGAGAGCATACCCAACAATCTGTTTGGTTTAACACGTTACCCACTAAGGAGTGATAGTCACTCAATGGATGCCGGTCCATATGGATATTAAAACTAGATTGGCATTTCTTTATGCATCCATCTTCAACCAGATTATCACAGAGCCTACAGATACAATTTTCTTCAGCTAACAATCCATCACAATTTCTTCTATCGGATCGTTTTCTGATACTCGCCTTTGCTTGTTGGTTTGGTTGATCTTGGAAAACTACGCCTCCATCATCATAATCGGAACCCATTCCAGAACCTCTCTCGACCTCTATGGTACTCTCGCCGGAACAGACTGCTCTGGTCAACATCATGGTTAACATCAAAATCCGGATCACAGTCTCTTGGGGCAAGTCCATCTTTGAGGAGGAAATGGAGAAGAATGAGAAGGGGGAAAAAGAAGTTTCAAGGAAGAGGGGATGGGAAGTGGAGAAAAACAATAAAAGGGAGAGGGGAGTCGACAACTGCTTTCGGTCTTCAAGGCTCAGGTGCCGCCTCAGTCCTCCTGGAACAGACACTCCAGTGATACAACCTCTACCGTCTGTTCCTTATCACGGGACTTCTCTGGATCAGCAACCTTTTTGCAGTGGGACGAATGGACCCAAGTCTCTCTCTCAGCAACCTTCAATGCTGTGGTGCTAGTCAATAAGACCTGGTATGGTCCTTCCCATCTATCAATAAGACAACCTGAGCGTAGAAAATTTCGTATCATTACATAATCCCCAGGTTCAATGTCATGACAATTACTATCTGGTAAATCAGGAATCACCAACTTCAGATTATCATTTTGATTCCTCAACTGTTTACTCATGTTAATCAAGTATTTTACAGTTACTTCATTGTTACATTTCAAATCATCCTGAGGGTTAATCATGACATGCGGTTGTCGACCAAACAGAATTTCAAAAGGGGACAGGTTAAGAGGGGACCTGGGAGTGGTTCTGATGCTATACAAAACAATGGGTAAAGCTTCTGGCCACGTTAATCCTGTCTCTGCCATTACTTTACTCAATTTATTTTTAATAGTGCTGTTCACTCTTTCGACCTTCGCACTCGCCTGTGGACGGTACGGAGTGTGCAGCTTGCTATCAATTCCCATCAATTTACACATTCCTTGAAAGACATCACCTGTAAAATGGGTACCCCTATCACTTTCAATGATTCTAGGGATACCGTATCTACATACAAATTCCTGCACAATTTTCTTAGCTGTAAACATAGCGGTATTTGTAGCTGCTGGAAAAGCTTCGACCCAATTCGAGAAAACATCTATACAGACAAGTACATATTTCAAATTTCTACATGGGGGTAATTGAATGAAGTCAATTTGTATTACCTGGAAAGGGCCGCCGGCAGGTGGGATATGGGATGGTTCTGTAGGTATTGCTTTTCCAATATTCTTTCTCAGACAGGTAAGGCATGACATTGCTCTTTTACCCGCATGAGAGGAGAATCCTGGGGCGCACCAGTATGCTCTTACCAATTTGCACATCCCCTCCTTGCCTAGATGAGTCAGCCCGTGAGCTGCTTCAGCCAGACATGGAAGGTATGCCCTGGGGGCCACCGGTTTACCATGTCCATCCGTCCAGAGCCCTGAGGACTCCTGGCCATATCCCTTTGCCTTCCAGACTGCTCTTTCCTGTGTGGAACACAAATTCTGCATCTCACACAACTTCTGTGTGTTGATGGTATTAAATACCATCAACTGTGTGGTGTCTGTCCGTGTGGGGGTAGCAGCTGCAAGCTTTGCGGCTTCGTCTGCTCGGCTGTTACCAAGGGATACTGGGTCTTGGCTATATGTATGTGCTTTACATTTGATAACAGCCACTCTGTCGGGTTCCTGTATCGCTGTTAGAAGCCTTTTTATGTGAGCTGCATGCGCTATCGGTGTACCAGCTGCCGTCATGAAATTTCTGAGACGCCATAGCGCTCCGAAATCATGTACTACCCCGAACGCGTATCTAGAATCGGTGTAGATATTGGCAGACTTACCCTTAGCCAATTCACATGCTCTGGTTAGGGCGACCAGTTCAGCAACCTGGGCTGAGTGAGGTGGGCCTAGCGGTTCCGCTTCTATGGTGTCTTGGTCATCTACGACTGCGTATCCAGTACACAAGTCTCCCGAGTCTGACTGTCTGTGACAACTACCGTCCGTGTAGAACGTGAGTTCTGCATCTTCCAGTGGATTGTCACTGATGTCAGGCCTTGCGGTAAAATTTTGGGTCAAATATTCCATACAATCATGTGTATCTTCCTTTGCATTAAATCCTCCTTCCCCATCACTCTCACCTTCCACCCTTTGTGTCTGACCAGGCACACCTGGGAGAAATGTTGCAGGGTTTAATGCACTGCATCTTCTTATGGTGATGTTTACTGGGGCCATTAATGCCAATTCCCATCTCGTAAACCTTGCTGATGAGACGTGTCTGGTTTGGGCAGAATTCAATAAGGCAGATACCGCATGCGGTGTATGGATTGTGAGGTTGTGGCCTAGCACGACATCTTCGCTTTTCGTTACTAGCAATGCTATCGCCGCAACGCTACGCAAGCATGTGGGGAGGGATCGCGCTACCGTATCTAGCTGAGCGCTGTAGTATGCAATTGGCCTGCTGGCATCACCGTGTTTTTGTGTTAGTACACCTGCTGCGCACCCAGCACTTTCTGTTCCGTATAGTTCAAAGGGTTTCCCATAGTCTGGCATACCTAGTGCTGGTGCCTGCGTTAGGCACTGTTTGAGTCTCTCAAATGCTGTTTCAGATTCGTCTGTATGCGAAATCCGATCAGGTTTATTTGAAGAGACCATTTCCTGCAAAGGTAGCGCCAATATGGAAAACCCTGGGATCCAATTACGGCAATACCCACACATTCCTAAAAACGTCCTGATCTGTTGCTGGGTTTGTGGCAGTGTCATGTCTCTAATGGTTTGGATTCTATCAGCGGTCAGGTGTCTCAGTCCTTGTGTTAGACAGTGTCCCAAATATTTTACCTTAGTTTGGCATAATTGTAACTTGTCTTTGGAAACCTTGTGACCTGTGTCTGAAAGATGAAACAGGAGCTGTTTCGTATCCTTCAGAGATGCTTCCAGTGAATCTGAACACAGTAATAGATCATCCACGTACTGTATCAACACTGATCCACTCTCCGGTTGGAAAGACTGTAAACAATCATGCAAAGCCTGAGAAAATATACTTGGACTGTCTATGAAACCTTGGGGTAACCGAGTCCACGTGTATTGGACTCCTCTGTATGTGAATGCAAACAAATATTGGCTGTCAGGGTGCAGAGGTACCGAAAAGAAAGCGGAGCAGAGGTCAATAACAGTGAAAAATTTGGCAGTGGGAGGAATTTGCATTAGGATGACAGCTGGATTAGGCACTACGGGGAACTGACTCTCAACTATTTTGTTAATCCCCCTTAGATCCTGCACTAGCCTGTAACCCCTCCCCCCACTCTTTTTAACAGGGAAGATGGGACTATTTGCTGTGCTGGACGTTCTTACTAGAATGCCCTGTTGTAGCAAGCGCTCTATTACGGGAAAAACTCCTAGCTCCACCTCTGGCTTCAGAGGATACTGTGGGATTTTTGGAGCTATCCTACCATCTTTTACTTGCACAACTACTGGAGCTACGTTTGCCATTAATCCAGTGTCCTGTCCATCTTTTGTCCAAAGCGACTCTGGTATCTGAGATGTCATCTCTTCTACTTGGGATGGATTCCTATTTGTCATAATGGAATGTGACATTAATTTTGATGGGGAGTCTAGCATGTCTCGTACTTCCTGAGCGTGATTCTCAGGAATGTCCAAGAATACACCTTCAGGGGTACAATAAATGACGCAACCCATTTTACATAGTAAGTCTCTTCCCAGGAGATTGGTTGGTGCCGATGCAGCCAGCAAAAAGGAATGCTTGGTATGCAAAGGCCCTATTGTAATCTCGGCTGGTTTGCTAACAGGGTAGTGCTGGACTACTCCTGTTACTCCCATGGCTGGAATTGTCCTACCAGTGGTTCTCATGCCCACTGTCGAATTTATCACTGACTTGGCCGCCCCTGTGTCTACAAGAAAGTTTAAAGTTTTACCAGCTACATTGATTGCAATTTCTGGTTCGCTTCCAAGACTGGCAATCAACTTAACTGGCTGCAGATTACAGGTATGGCCACACCCCTATTGGGTATGCTGACCTCCCTGAATCCCATTGGCAGCAACTACTTGTGGGGGAGTTAGCTGGGAACTACCAGAGGCATGCCAATCTCTGTTCGGGGGATATCTTTTTGTTTCTCCTGTATGTGGCTCAAAACTCCGCCTCTGTGGACCCTGCTCCCAATGTCGTGTGTTGTGTTGTTGTCTAGGGGGTTGAAAAGATCTTTGTACATTCTTTGTTCTACATTCTCGTGCAAAGTGTCCCGGTCTGTTACAAGAAAAACATGTTATTACACTTGCCTTACCCACAGGATTCGGTGGTACATACGCAGGCTGCCTTGTGGTCAGCGCCTGTATACTTACGGACATCAACTTATCACTTTGCGACTCTCTGTGCCTAGTGATGTTTCTGTCGTGATCAATAGCAGCCTCTCTCAAGCCGGACACTGACAGACCTCGCCAGCATGGTTGCGTGGTCTGAACCCTAGTCTTTAATGTTTCCTTTAAACCATCCATCAGTACAGATACTGCTACTTCCCGATGGTTTGGGTTGGTCTTTATGTCTTCTATACCCGTGTACTTTGCCATTTCTAATAGTGCCCGGTGAAAATATTCTATTGCCGTTTCGGACTCCTTTTGCTTAATGGAAAATATTTTATTCCATTTAACAACGGTTGGGAAATACTCTTTTAGCTGTAAATTTATCCTTTTTACATTATCCTTGTTGTACACGTCTGTAAGCGGTACATCTTTATCCAATGCACAATCAGCTAAAAACTGAGTTGCATCAACATTGGAAGGTAAACAAGCTCTTAGCAGTATCTGCCAATCCTTGTTGTTGGGTTCTACAGTGTTACCTAAATCCCTGATGTATTTTTGGCTAGCAACTAAATCCTTCCTGGGGTCAGGAAATTCGGACACTATTGTTCTTAATTCCATTCGGGAAAATGGAGTGTACATGGCAATGTTCCTTATGGGAGTGGCTCCAGACACATCTGTTTTTCCATTGGGAACTGCTATTACCCTTACAGGAGCAATTCTAACAGCCTCTTCCTGTGTAGATTCTACTGCTTGTTGTGGTACAATTGTTTCAGTGTAGTGCATGGTGCCGTACTTACCCGTTGACACGACCTCACCTATCCCTCCGCTAGGGGCTTTCACTAATCTCGTGGGTGTCGCTGTGCCTACTGTGGTTTCTGCTATGGTGGCTGCAAGAGAGAGAGCTGAAATTGTTGCTGAATCGTCTTCTTGATCACACTCCTGAGGAAGGTTCAAAACAGGGTACAACTTGCACGGGTTAATACTTGCATGAGTTATTTGGTTAACATCATTAACATTTACAGTGTTACTAAGAGTTTGTGTTTTACAACCCAGTGCGTTTCTCTCCGCAATCAACTTCTCTCCTGCAATGTATGGTGGAGGAGGAGCTGTGGCAATCAACTTCCTGACTGCCCCAGATCCTGCCGCCAGAGCCAACCCTCTCTGTATCTCACCTTCCTGGTGCCATAACTGTAAACAATCATGATGTTGAATTCGTCTCTTTGTTGATTTTACGAGACATATCCTCCTCCTTAAATTTTGTAACACTTCTGGACTGAAGCTACCTATTCTTGGGAATTTGTCCCTGTCTTGTACAGTCATTCTCTCCCATTCATCACATAAAACCTCTGTGTGACTACCGTATTTTTCACACATTACATATCGTGCCGACCCAACTGGTCGGTTCTCTGAATCAACCCGAACCGAGGTTGATCGCCCCCTACCTGAACAAATGGCCCCCATAATCTGCAGGCGTTGCTTATTCCTCCTTGGATCTTTATCTCAAGGTTTTCAGCGAACCCTTACAAACAAACCAAGATGTCCTTGGGCAGGCCGGCGGTGGTGGTTTATCAAGTACCCCACTTACTTCTCGCCCACGTTGGCCAGTACTGCAATCACTGTAACCAGAGCTGCTGTACCCAACCTAGGGCCCCTGTGAACCTTTATTTACTGGGGCGCGTTCCCCAGCAAGTATCGGTTGTTGGATAGTTCCTGAGTGACCAGCGAACTTCCCTTCCAAAAATAAAAAATTACGCAAATCACGTCAGAATGTACAAATAGCGTTTGTGACCACTTTACTCTAATGGTATTAGGTCAGATTACTAACTACTGCACACAATTACGTGCGGTCCAATCGTTCAGTACACGAGCACTACTTGTCATGTACTGAAAGATCAATGGAATCGATGTTTCCGGCCGCGATTCCTTCAGCAAGAGCTTGTATGGCCTATATGGGTTCTGCACCAACACCCCAGGCGTTGTGCCACTGGACTTTTATAGCGGACCTCTTTGTCTATTTTACCTGTTACCTTATGACCTCCTGGTCTGTTACCTTATGACCTCCTGGTCTTGTTACCTTATGACCTCCTGGTCTTGTTACCTTATGACCTCCTGGTCTTGTTACCTTATGGTCCGCTATACTCTAATGCTCAAATATTATTTAACCAGGGATGCCTCCCTAGCCACCGTATATGTCACTTACACGTATGTCCCTTGACGAGTACCCGGCTTTCCTTTTGGTTCCACCTTAAAGTTATATAAACTTTTGTATACAAAACACACTCACTCAACACATGTACACTTTTGTTTCTATATCTATTTCTGCGCAGAAATTGTCTTTAGGCCAAAAGTGTTACCAATTAGGAGCAGGATCTGTTAAACTAAATTTCAGATTTTTCCAAAAATAGATTTGCGTTATTTACCGCGTCGCGTTATCTACCGCTGTGCGTTAATTATCGCCTTTGCGTTACTTCACTTTATCACAGCTTGAGCTACGTGGGCGTAACCGGACGCTACGTTGCGTAATGAACGCTGCGTGCGTCTGCCTTTGGATTGCGTACGCTAGTCTTTGTTAGCGACACGTGTACGCAATATAAAGATCCACCGTAACACAATTTCTATTTTTATCAATGTAAATGATCCCTGATCATCTACCGCAATCCACACTGACTGCCTTGTATCTCAGACAAACCGTGTGTTTGTTCTATACTTTAACTATCACCTCTACTATGAAATAACAGCAAATCTCTTTTTAGCACTTTCTATCAACTATAAAATTGGCAAACAGGAATAGTGATATACGAAAATGAAACAGAAATGCAGATATATGCGTGCGTACGCAAGACAAGAGAAAAATAAACAGTTTTAAAAGACACAAGCGTTTTGTTCTTACTTCCGGTTCCCGGATTCCTTCAGCACTCTTTATCTAAGCGAAGCAGACGCTTATCCCGTCAGCACTGTGAGACAACCTCCCACCCTTTGCTGGAGGGATAATGTCTGCTGATCTACCTAGTGCAGATATGAGAAGGATAGGACGAGTCCCCAATTGACAATTCTAAATACTTTTGTCGTATAAACAACCCTTTATGAAGCTAAGAACACTGTACGCTGTTTGCTTAAGAAGTACCGTAATGGTACGCTATTGGCGTAGCGATCGCTCAGCCGTAGGCGAGACGCTCAAGCGTCACGTTCGCTCACGGCCCAGTGATCACAGGACACGTTATTGGTTATGTCTAGAGTAATGATTCGCTATGGCGTAGCGGACGCTCGAGACCACGAGGAGATCACCAGCGGCGCAGACGCTCACAACGCTATACCTTAATGTTTAAACCTTATACCAAAGAAATACAAAGAATACCTTAATGTGAGTACAGGGTGTAAGTGCAACCTTGTGTAACCTGACTAACTACAAAGCTGCTTGAGCGTCACCGACGCTCAAGTGAACACTTAACACTATAGAAAACACACAGATACTGGTTTAGGTTCCAAAGCCTATTAACTGTATTATATCTAATATACTTGTAAAAGGGGATAACAGTACAAATGATACACTACAATATAACAGAGACTTCCTAACCACAGAACTAAAATACAAAAAGACAATACTACTCTGACCTAAATGAAATACAATACAATACTATAATACTATGGGAGATATAAGAGAAAAGAGGAGAGAGAGAGAGAGAGAGAGATAGATAGAGAGAAATTGGCTCACAGAAAGACAATGATTACGGAGAGAAACTTACGCACAAGGGGAAACGATCGCATGCGCCTGGACATCCAGCACCCGATTTTCAGCAATGAGAACCGTTGAAGAGTGAGAGCTGGATGTGGTCGGCCTGCCTATTTATGCCCCACACACAATGCAATCTCCTGGTCCTACAATCCCATTGTCCATTGGCCGAAGGAATTCGGCCCTGCATCATAACAAAAGGTCATAGGGTGATTCATACAGGTGGGCTGTGACGATTTCCAACAGCTCAGGTGGGTGGGAAACTGGGTTTCCCGCCGCATACCTGAGTATGTGTAAATAATAGAAATGGACATAAACTTCTTATGTCCATAACTATTCGCACGAGCGATTAATACGCTCCAAACCAACACCGGAATATTACTACTTAAATACTCTTCCGATGGGTACCAAACACTGCTGTATGATTCCTGTTAGACCCTTCGTACGATATAAAGAGGGATTCCTCAGCTCTGGGACATTGTATTTTAACCAAACTTTCAGAATCTATCAAAGGGACCATGATCTATAAACTACATTAATTGTGAAAATATGTAACGAATGAGTCGCACGCTACGACTACATAAACTCTACCGTAAATACGCATACCGCGCCTGCGAGTGCACGCTATTGCGGGTATGCGCCTCCACGGGAGAGCGTACGCACGCGCAGCGCGGACCAGTGTGCGGTGCAAATATGGCAACGTGCATTGAGACATTTTTCTGACTTTGACACTACCTATCACCTGGTCCGACCATGCTCTGTTATTTTGGAAGTGGCACATTGGACCTGCCCCCGCCCCCCCCAGACCATGGCGACTATCTCCCCATTTGTTACATGACGCGTTGGCCAAAAAGATTATCTCAGACAGCTTATCCCTATATACAGATACCAATTCCCCTTCGGACACATCTTTACCAAACTACTGGTGCGCGTTAAAAGCGGTTGTCCGCGGCTCTGCTATTCAGGCTGGAGCAACGCTTAAAAAGCAAGCCAAAAGACTCCAACTAGACTTGGAACAAAGACTTAAAATAGCTGAAGACAAGAATAAGTTACGCCCCACTCGAATTTTACGTAAGGAACTTGCTGACATCCGCAGCCAATTACAAAAACTCTTGGTTTTTAGAACCCAAATAGCTCTCAATAGACTACGGCAGAAATTCTATTTAGTAGGCAACAGACCCGGTAAAATGCTAGCCCGCAGACTTCGTGCCCAACAAGCTCGTAACAGAATTAAATTCATCCTTTCCCCTACAGGCTCTAAGCTTGCTAACCCATTAGACATTGCTAACCAATTCGCAGACTATTATACTAAACTGTATAACTTAAATTCTGACCCCCTTACATTCCAGCCTACCCCCGACTCTATTCAAGCGTTCCTTTCTTCTATCAATCTCCCTACCCTAACCCATGACCAACTAGACGCCTTAAATGCTCCTTGGACCGTAACAGAGGTCGAATCCACGATTAAAGCTCTCCCTAAGAATAAAGCCCCTGGCCCCGATGGGTTTATTAACGACTTCTACGCTTCCTTTGCAGACCGTCTCTCCCCCACTTTGACCGCTCTGTTTAATGAGATAACTAATACTGCTACCTTCCCTAAAGAAATGCTGGAGGCTCAGGTAGTAGCTATCCCCAAGCCTGGGAAAGACCCTGCCCACTGTCACAACTACAGACCAATCGCATTACTTAATAGTGATGTCAAGATATATGCTAAATTGATAGCATCCCGACTTAGTGTTTATCTACCGCTATTGATTCACCCCGATCAAGCTGGGTTTATGCCTGGCAGACAGGCCTCTGACAATACCCGCAGAGTCTTTAACCTGATAGATAGGGCCCCTGGCACAGAGGGATTCTTATTACTCTCATTGGATGCTGAGAAGGCGTTCGACAGACTGAATTGGCTATATATGCATACTGTTTTGGTTAAATTTGGCTTCTCGGCCCAGATTCTGGCGTCAATCTTAGCATTATATACCTTACCGTCAGCTAGAGTTTTTAGTAATGGATTTCTGTCGGACGCCTTCCCAATCACTAATGGTACCCGCCAGGGCTGCCCTCTCTCACCTTTGATATATGCTCTTGGTATTGAACCCCTGGCAGCTAAAATTAGAGCAGATGCTGCATTCCCAGGCCTGACCCATGGCGGACTCTCCCATAAATTGTGTCTCTTTGCCGACGACGTTCTCCTCTTCGTATCTCAACCCTCCTCCTCTCTCCCGAAACTACATTCCATATTACACGACTTCAGTGAGGCATCATACTACAAACTGAATACAACGAAAACCGAAGCTTTGCCTGTCCAATTACCCGACACACTCACGGACGCTTTACGTTCTCAATATCCATACAACTGGAAACTCAACTCACTTACATACCTCGGGATACATATCCCCCCTACCTCCTCGGCTGTGTTCGATTTAAATCCCCCCCCCCCTGATACTCACTCTCCAGACCCTGACATCCTCGTGGTTGCTGTATGAGATATCCTGGCTGGGACGTTTATCTGCCTTTAAAATGTCCTTACTACCCAAACTCATGTATTTATTTCGCACTATACCTTATTCTTTTCCCAAACCGTACCTCGATAAATGCAAAGTGGTCCTGACGAAATACCTATGGAAATCGCACACCCCAAAACTGGCACACGCTAGAATGATCCTTCCCCGACATAGAGGAGGCCTCGCATTGCCTGACCTGAAGTATGTACCAGGAAGCATGTGTGCTTGCCCAATTGAAATCTTGGAACATATCCAATCCCGCTCCCCTCTGGGCTCACATTGAGGAGGTCGGGTGCATAGGATACCCCTTAGCAGATTTGCTGTGGACTCCTAAGGTCCTCCGTCCCAATGGTTTGAATGTTCTTCCCTCTACAGCTTCTTCCCTACGAATATGGGATAATTTGATGAGTAAACTTCCTAGCATTACTACCCCCCACACGACCCTTTCACTTAAAGCAGTGAGTAAGTTAATTCCCAACTTACATATCTCTACGTGGACTGCTTGTAATATTCATACCCTTGGAGACTTGTTGGACGGAACTGCCTTCCTTACATTCGCCCAATTGCACGATAAATTCTCCCTCCCAAGTGCTTAACTGTTTCATTACTTCCAGATCAGACACTGGTTCCAAAGCCTACCCACAGTACAAACTCCCCCCAGCTCTCTGGCTCAGTCTATCCGATCCCGCATGGTATTATCTTCATCAACTAAAGATATAACTTATTGGTACAACACACTCATCTCATTAGTCCCATACCAAAAGTCTAATGCTCAGAGGCGCTGGGAGGGAGACTTGGGTATTCCCATAGCAGAATCACAATGGGAGAAATTATACCGTTTAACATTTCGCATGTCTCGCTGTTTAAATCATTCAGAAATGCATGTTAAACTACTGAATAGATTATACCTGACCCCAGACAGACTGCACACCTTCTGGCCCTCCTGCTCACCACTATGCTGGAGAAATTGCGGAGAGATAGGGCATGTATTCCATATTTTCTGGTCATGTCCCCTTCTCCAAACTTTCTGGGCAGAAGTATTTACGCTAATAAATAAAGTTCTAGGCCTATCTTTAAGCCCATCCCCAGATCTGGCTCTCCTACATATGTATCCCCTGGAGGTATCATCCTCCCGGAGGTACTTGTTGGGACACATCTGTATAGCAGCAAGGGCAACCCTGGCCCAAGCCTGGAAGCAGGTGGCGGTCCCACCTGTTCTAAAGGTGTTTCATAAAGTTAATTTTCATTATACTATGGAAACCGAGTGTATGCCTTATTCCTCTTCTGCTTCCTCTCCCATGGTGAAATGGTTCCATTGGCATGAATACGTCACGGAGGGGGAAGGCTCCACCCTCATATCACACCCGGGGCTGTCGTCCCCTATACAATTCAGCCTGAATGAGGAACCTTCTACTTCTTGAGTGCTCTATCTCTCATACTTTCTCCTCTGGTTTTTTTTTTACTAGACATTACATTTATAATGTTATCAACCGATTCCCACCGGTTTCTAGAGATGGAGTAGAGAATCCATATTGAACTAACTATGCGCATTTCAAACTGTTAACATGTCTAGGATACCTGTATACCTACTTCGTGTTATGCTATCTGTTCTATATGTAAGTTGCATTTTATTGACGTGTACATCCCTCCCCACCCTGGTCTTTTTTCTGTACCCCCTCCTTTTTTATTCCCTTTTTGCATTCAATATAAAATTCAATAAAAACTATTGATGTTAAAAAAAAAATATTTATAAAATCTTCTTCACCTCTACAAACTCATCTGTCACCAACCTCTAGTCTGTTTCTTTACAGTTTCCTCTTCATCTTTTGCGTTCACACAGGGTGGTACAATACATGGACCCAAGTACAGTTCAAACTCCACATGCCAAGGTCCTTCAGAGTTCTGCCCGATGACACCAGTATTACTGCAGTGTGCCTTGTCATGCACAAAGGGTGGAGAAGGGGAACACTGGTGAAGGGAAATTTTGTATAGACACTGATATGCCTGTTGGTGAATGGCAAACCTGACATTTTCTTTTTCATTTTCTTCTTCCTCTAGAGATGTTTCTTTTTTTTTTTTTTTTTTTTTGAGTTATGCTCATGGTACTCTACATTGCAAACACATGATAGTTAAATTAAGATACAAAAAATTTGTGTTCCTTGCAGGAAGAGGCAGTCTGGAAGACAAAGGGGTATGGCCAGGAGTCCTCAGGACTGTGGGCAGGTGGACACGGTAAGCCAGTAGCCCCCAGAGCATACCTTCCAAGTCTAGCTGAGGTGGCACACGGTCTGACTCATCTAGGCAAAGAGGGTAGGTGCAGGCTGATGAGAGCCTACTGGTGTGCGCCAGGATTCTATTCTCATGCAGGTAAGAGAGCAATGACCTGTCTTGCTTGCTTGAGGAAGAATATTGGTAAAGCAATACCAACAGAGCCATCCCATATCCCTCCTGCAGACGGATCTTTTCAGGAAATACAAATCGACTTCGTACAGTTAACACCCTTTAGGTATTATTGTTATGTATTGGTGTGCACTGATGTTTTCTCAAACTGGGTAGAGGCATTTCCTGCCGCCACGGATGCTGCTGTGTTTACCGCAAAGGAAAATTGCGCAGAAATTTGTGTGTAGATAATGGTACCCCTAGAAGTAGGAACAAAGCTTGAAATTGTACTATTGTGATCATAGACACTGCCACTAGTATTATGTAGCTTCGGAGCCACTCCCAGATCTTCACTTAACGAATCACCCTCTTCGAAATTTGTTTTTGTTTTTGGTATTTGGTTTTTTTTTGGTTGTTTTTGGAAGACAACCTCATGTCATGATTGATCCGCACAATGATCAGAGATGCACCAATGAGGTGACAATACAGTACCTTAATGAGATGAGCCAGCATTTGAGAACTTGACAAAAGAACTTGAAACTGTTGATTGCTGGTATGCCAAATATTAACTGTTTTGATTGTGAACCAAGAGACTGTGTGATTGTTCTTACGATTAGGTTGCCTAATAGAAAGGTGGGAAGGACCATACCAAGTTTTGTTGACAGCACTAAAGGTCGCCGAAAGAGAGACTTGGGTCCACTCGTCCCACTGCAAGAAGGCCGCTGACCCGGAGAGAACTCGTGACAAAGTAGTTTATTGCTCACATTTATCGAGTTTGTGTGTTCGAAGTGAACTGTGTGTTCCAAGTGAACTGTGTGTTCAAAGAGCAAGGTAAAGAGATCGCAAAAGTACCACCAGAGACTCTGTTCCGTGAAGACTGAGAGGCGGCACTGTTGAACACTACCTGAGCATACTAAAGGTCTGCAGAAAGATCAGTCATTGTAATTGATTTGTTATGAACAAGAGTTGTTTTGTTCTGTTTCTCTTTTCTCTCTTTCCCGCTGTCAAACATTTTCTTTCAGGATATTCTATTTTTGCAAGGTTTTTTTTATGAGGAATCGAGTGTGGGACTGGAACTGGTTCTGTAGGAAGGAGTGATCTCCTTATAGGATCCCAGGATTAGCATATCAGTTTCTTAAAGTCAGAGAAAAATCAAAGTTCTATTAGTTATGGAGTTCAGAGGTAATCAGGAACAATCAGACAATGGCTATTCACACATTGCAGATAAAGAGCTCATTAATATATGTGGAAGAAAGGTTTATGGGTGGCTCTCCCCGAACTCTGAAGGCTTATGTTATTTTGGAAGGACACTACTTATAACCCTTGTTCAATTATTAAACAGACCTAGCATACGTTCCAGAAATGGAAACAATGTTCAGAAAATAATAGGAATATGTAGATCATGAAAATTTTATATGTCACTGTCACGATTTGTTTGTGTCTTCTTCATCTATCCAGCAGAACCTCAATCGAATCCAAACATCAGTGTACAAAGACGTAGGTACATGTATGTGTGAAATGTTCGTCGCAAATCAGACATTATAGGCCAAAGCACTGTCCCAGCATACTCTATAGGTTGAATGTTGTCCCACACCCAACCAGTGGTCCCGTGACCGCTGAGTGCATATAGAGGATGTCTTGTCCTCCTCCCTGTCTTCCCCAAATATAGTCAAGTGTCTGATTTGCGAAATGCATACATACTTGTGTCTGGGTCACCGATTATTGTATGAAATATTTTTTTCTTATGTTAATAATTGATGCCAGTTATTGTTTGCTGCCAAAGGGTGGACTGTCAAAGTAAAAAAAATTACATAAAGAGAACATACAAACTACACACATTATAAGTCGCTATACTTGCAAATACGCGCAGCGAGCACAGCAATATATGGTAACACACGCATTTACACGGACATGCCACAGAGATGGATTCGACACTTATTTCATGCAGTACATAATTGTGGTGGTATCAAGCGCCAGACATCATGATGATTTAGAATTGTATATGATGGAGTGGTGTCATGTATGTGTATTATTTGAACGAAACAAGATAGACCAGTCATGTTTACTATTGAAGCAACCAGATTGATGTGTAGATTCATTTGATACTTGTTATTAAGTTATAGGACATTGCAACAAATAGTTATGATTACATGTATGAAAGCTAAAAATCACTCTTATTAGGACAGTGGACAGGAAGCTCAGGCCAGCCCCTTTGGATGTCTTCAAGGCTGAACCTGATTAGCACATACAAAAAAACTAGTGACTCATCATGAATGAGAGAGAGTCCCCTCCCCCAAACTATATAACACATTGCTGATCACACAGGAAGGCAGTTCCTGTTTTGGTCTCAGAGGAAGATGGAGTCCCAGCATTACTTTACAGAGAGAGAGAGATATAAGATACATTGAGGGAATGGTATTGTATGATGGCATGTAACTGTAACTGTATGTAACTGTATGTAACTGTATGTATTAACTGCTT
Organism: Pseudophryne corroboree; assembly: GCF_028390025.1. NCBI lineage: Eukaryota > Metazoa > Chordata > Amphibia > Anura > Myobatrachidae > Pseudophryne > Pseudophryne corroboree. The sequence continues at coordinate 516,582,559 of NC_086445.1, forward strand.
ACTGTGTGAGTTGTAATCATGTAATTATAGGTATACTGTACATTGTAATATATATTGAATCCATATCCTTTTAATAACAAATATATACATCAATGAGCTTTGGAACTCAGATAATGTGTGGGTGTAATGTTTTCTCTTATGGGATGCAGTGTTTTGCGATGTACAGCGCACTTTTATCGTATATGGTAATAAGATGCGCCTGGCGTCTGCAATATATATTAGAGCGGGCATTTTAAATATTTGTGAGAAAGCAATTTGGCAGTCACAACGCTTATATTATTTGGCTGCCCAACTTGTACAACTTTATGAATGGGTTACTCCTGGGGATTATGGGAGCCTTCCTGTGGCTCTTTTAGACAGGGCTGGCCTCTCGTTTTCTCTGTTGCAGTTTTTATTAGCTAATACTCCGCTGACCTCTCTGCCCCCATTGTTACAACAGACTCGTAGAGTATGGTTGGCAGCTGAGAAGCTGCTGGGAGATCCCACGGTGGGCCCCTGCTCTCCACTTTGGAATAATATAAATTTCTCAGAGCTCTTTAAAATGGAGGGTGGTTTGATTTGGACTTTATATGAGGTGACTGCAGTGGGGCAACTTTACCAGGATGGGGTACTCCATAGTTATGAGTATCTGTCCACTACATATGGTATCCCTAGACAATGTTTTTTTTTCGTTATTTACAGCCCAGGCATGCTCTGTCGGCACAGTGGTGAGGCTCTGCTCCACAACTTTCTGAATCCCCTGTTCATAAATTAATTAGTACTCTGCCTTCTCGTGGGAGGGTTTTGGCTTCGTACTCCTCCATTCTCTCCTCTTCTGGATTGGTTGGGCTATCCGCCCTCAAGGCTAAATGGATGCATGATTTAGGTGAAATTGATGAGGAGGATTGGAATCATATCTTGGCTTCCCCGCGTACGGCCTCGGCGAGTGCTAGATTCTAGCAAATATAGATTTATATTTTACATAGGGTCTGCTGGACTCCTTCTCGTCTGTTTAAATTTGGAGGCTCGACCTCTGATAAATGCCCGAAATGCGCTGCTCCGGCTGCTGGGTTCTGGCACTTGCTCTGGCAATGCCCGTGGGTGTATGCCTTTTGGGAGGATGTCACGATATCTATAGCCCGTACTGGTATTTGGATCCTGTTGTTGACTCCGCGTATCTATATATTTGGTCTTGATTTGAGGGACTGCCTCCCGCTTCATTCCTGCCTTTATGTGAATATTGTTCTAGCATTGACCTGAGTGTGTATCGCTCGCACCTGGATGGCTCGTGCTCCGCCATCATCTGCTGAATGGGTTGCCCTTGTAAACTCTACTCTTTCCCATGAACGATTTATGTACACTAAACGTAATTCTCTATTGAAATTTTATAAGGTTTGGGCTCTTTGGAGGAACTCTTCGTACTCTATTGACTCCCTGCTTTAAATAATAAATATGTGTGTCGATTGCAGTGGTGTGCTGCTTCTGGCATGGCCCAGCTCGCCTCCCTTCATTTTCCTCTCATGTATTCTAGCACGAAATTTGATTCTCTTGTTCGCTCTTCTATATCTGTTTTAATATGTTCTGTTGAGTGGATATGACTTTGTCCTATATCCACATAATGCAATTAATATGTAGAGAAACTACTTGCAAAGCACAAATTTAATTTTGTAAATGTTTTTTAGAATTGTTTGTTCTTTTTTTTTTCTCTTGCAAAACAATAAAAAAAAATACTTGATTTATAAAAAAAGAATCTGAGAATTTAAGCTTCAGATGCCCATTGCCGGCTTCTCAGATCTGCTGCTTGCATCCTAAAGGGCCCCATATATAGAACGATATGTCACAACTGAGGGCCTGAGCTGACGGGAGGCAGCCTCAGTTGTAGGGGCTGAGATGTACCGGAACCTGGGAGGTTGTATCAGACCCCTGGACATGTAAGTAACATGAATAATAACTGCCCGAAGGCGTGACCACGACAACTTAGATAAAAGTCAATGATGTTTATTATGACAACTCCGCATCACAGCAGCAATAAAGGAAAACGTAAAAGTCAGCAAAGAATAAATACAGTTCCTGAGTACTACAGCATGGCAGGAGCCACAGGGCACTGGTAGTGTGAGATAGTTCTTATGATCTTCTAGATGGAAAGTCCTTACCAGGCCCGGCAGTAGCAATGGAGATAACCCAGGATTGTACCAGCTGGTGTTCCAGGAAGAGCTGGGTTGCTGAAGGTAAAACAGCTGCTGTGGATACTGGCTGGAACCAGACTGTTGTTAGCACGGAGTGGATACTGGCTGGAACCAGTTAAATAATAAATGAACTTTGGGAGCAATGAAATGTGAACTGAAATGTAGAACTTGAGAGCGGAGAAATAATAATTCCGGTGGAGAGTGGTAAAGTGTAGAAAGGACACCGGCCCTTTAAGGGAAGCTGTACTCTGCTGGAAGCTGAGGCTGGAAGCAGGTAGTGTTGTAGCTGGAAACAGATGAATCCACAATGGATTGGAGAGTCAGGCTACACCGCAGGTGGAATGCTGGTGCGGGTCTCTATGGTGGAAGTCTTGAGACAGGAGCTGGAACCTGGAAGACAATCATAGAAGAGAGACAAACAGGAACTAGGTTTGACAACCAAAGCACTGACGTCTTCCTTGCTCAGGTACAGCTTACTTATACCTGCAGCAAGGAAGGGGTTGGCTAGGCAATTATGCAAATCAACAACACAGACAGCAGATTGGTGGAAATGATCAGATGACAGAATCCAAGATGGCTGCGCCCATGCAGACACTTGGAGGGAAGTTTGGTTTGTAATCCATGTGGTCTGGGAAACAGTAATGGCGGCGCCGGCCACCGGAGACAGGAGACGCCAGGCTGATAGATGCACATTTAACCACGCGGGCACAGCGGAGGCCGCGGCTGATGAAAAGACCACTCTGCATGTGGAAACTCAGGAACAGCGGAATCCGGTCCTGGAACGCTGAGCCCGCCTTAGGAGGCATCTGAAGGGTAAGTAATGGCGTCCAGATACCCGGATCGTGACAGCACCCCCCCCTTTAGGAGTGGCCCCAGGACACTTCTTAGGCTTTAAAGGAAACTTTGCGTGGAAATTTCGGACCAAGGCAGGAGCATGGACGTCAGAGGCATTGGTCCAAGAGCGTTCTTCAGGACCATAGCCCTTCCAGTCAATGAGATACTGAAGTTGACCGTAACGGTGACGTGAGTCCAGGATCTTGGCCACTTCATACTCAACGCCTCGTTGAGTTTGGACTTTCGGAGTTGGTGGAAGTGAGGAATGAAACCGATTCAAGATTAGCGGTTTCAACAGGGAAACATGGAATGTCCTGGGTATTTTTAAGAAGGGAGGTAACTGGAGTCTGTAAGCAACAGGATTGATGACTTGATCAATTTTAAAAGGACCGATGTAGCGAGGTGCAAACTTCATACTGGGAACTCTTAACCTCAAATTCTTCGTGGATAACCATACCCGATCACCCACCTTGAGAGCAGGAACTGCTCGACGCTTCTTATCCGCAAACTTCTTGTACCTGAACGATGCCTTGAGCAGAGCTGATCGTACGCTCTTCCAGATATTGGCAAACTGATGCAAGGTGATATCCACTGCGGGAACAGAAGTTGCTGGAAGCGGTTGGAACTCAGGGACTTTAGGGTGGAATCCAAAGTTGGTGAAGAATGGTGTTGAAGAAGATGAAGAATGATACTGGTTGTTATGACAGAACTCGGCCCAGGGAAGTAATTGAACCCAGTCATCTTGAGAGGAGGACACATAGATGCGGAGGAAGGCCTCCAAGTCCTGATTCACCCTCTCAGTTTGACCATTGGTCTGAGGATGGTAAGCCGTGGAAAACTTTAACTTGACTTGGAGGACTTGACATAAACTTCGCCAGAATTTGGCTGTGAATTGAACTCCTCGATCTGAGATAATTTCTTCTGGAAGACCGTGGAGTCGGAAGATCTCTTGTATGAATACTTGAGCCAACTTGGAAGCTGACGGAAGACCGGTGAGAGGAATGAAGTGTGCCATCTTGGTGAACCGGTCAACTACCACCCAGATGGTATTGAACTTGTTGCACATGGGCAAATCTGTAATAAAATCCATCGACAAATGGGTCCATGGTCGACGGGGAACAGATAGTGGAACCAGTTGCCCCGCAGGCGACTGGCGGGATACTTTATGTTGAGCACACTTTGGGCAAGATGCAATAAACTCCAAAACGTCCTTTTTCAGAGTTGGCCACCAATAGGACCTAGAGATAAACTCCAGGGTTTTTTGGATACCTGTATGTCCGGCAAAACGGGAAGCATGGGCCCAATGCATGAGCTTCTTCCTTAGTGTCGGCTTCACAAAACTTTTCCCTGATGGGGGCGTAGAGTCCATCCCTACCGTGGAGAATGCCAACGGATTTATAATAGGATGCTTGTCTGAAGACTCTGACTCATTTTCTTGCTCCCATGAGCGGGAAAGGGCATCGGCCTTGCGATTCTGAGAGCCCGGACAGAACTGGAGTTTAAAGTCGAACCTGGAAAAGAAAAGTGCCCATCTGGCCTGACGAGGGTTGAGACATTGTGCGCCTTTTAGATATAGAAGGTTCTTGTGGTCTGTAAGGATGGTGATTGAATGAGAAGCTCCCTCCAACAGATATCTCCACTCCTCTAGAGCGAGCTTGATGGCTAGCAACTCCTGGTCGCCAATGGCATAGTTGCGCTCCGCTGGGGAGAACTTCCGTGAGAAGAAACTGCAAGGATGTAAATGACCATCTTTAGCCCTCTGAGATAACACCGCTCCTACTCCAACGGAGGAGGCATCCACCTCTAAGATGAAAGGAGAGTCGACGTCAGGCTGTTTCAGGACAGGTGCAGAGATGAACCTCTGTTTTAAAAGATGAAAAGCTTGCATGGCTTCTTCAGACCACTTGGACGGGTTAGCACCCTTCTTGGTGAAAGCAGTAATAGGCGCCACAATGGTGGAAAAGTCTCGTATAAACTTTCGGTAATAATTGGCGAACCCTAAGAACCTCTGGACCCCTTTGAGGGTTAAGGGTACTGGCCAATTCTGGATTGCTTGTAGTTTCTCAGGATCCATCTCTAGTCCGGAACCGGACACAATGTACCCTAGAAACGGAATGGACTTGACTTCAAAGACGCATTTCTCTAATTTGCAGTAGAGATGATTGACACGGAGACGGGACAGAACCTCCTTTACCCAGAAACGATGTTCCTCTAAATTGTTGGCAAAAATGAGGATATCATCTAGATAGACCACGACATGACGGTATAGAATGTCTCTGAAGATCTCATTGACGAAATGCTGGAAGACAGCTGGAGCATTGCTCAATCCGAAGGGCATGACGAGGTACTCATAATGTCCGTCACGGGTGTTAAATGCGGTCTTCCACTCGTCACCCTCACGGATCCGGATGAGATTGTATGCACCTCTCAGGTCCAGCTTTGTAAAGATGGTAGCTCCGCTAACTCTGTCAAAGAGCTCAGTAATCAGGGGTAAAGGATAGCGGTTCTTGATGGTAATGTCGTTCAAACCTCTGTAGTCGATGCACGGCCGCAGACCACCATCTTTCTTCTTTACAAAAAAGAAGCCTGCGCCGGCTGGAGAAGAAGAAGGTCGAATGAACCCCTTTGCTAGGTTCTCTTTTATGTATTCCTCCATAGAATGCGTCTCGGGGAGAGACAACGGATAAGTTCGGCCTCGAGGTGGAACCTTCCCTGGAACGAGATCAATCGGGCAGTCCCATTCTCTATGAGGGGGAAGGATATCAGCAGAAGCTTTACTGAACACATCCGTGAAATCTTGATATGGAGGAGGTGGAACATCAGACGACCTGGGGGAGGAGGAACAGACAGGCAACACTTTAAACAAACATGTCTTAGTACAGGAGGAACCCCATGCCAGGATTTGCGTAGTCGTCCAATCAATTGTAGGATTGTGAAGACGGAGCCATGGAAGGCCCAGGACCACAGGATGTGTGGCTCTTGGAATCACTAAAAGTGAAATAAGTTCGGAATGAAGAACTCCCACTCTCAGACGAACTGGTAGAGTCCTTAGAGAAATAACTGTATCAAAAATTTTACTGCCATCCACAGCAGTTAAGGAAAAGGACGAAGGAAGTCTCTCGGTGGGTAGGGACCACCGTTTAACATAGGCTTCGGTAATAAAGTTCCCAGCTGCTCCGGAATCCAGGAGGGCAATGACGTTCTGATAACGTTGAGCAACTTGAAGCGAGACTGGGAGGTTACAATCTTGAGGAGATGGAGAGGAGATCATTACTCCTAGCCGGCCCTCTCCTTGGCGAGCTAGGATTTGGAGTTTCCCGGACGTTTGGGACAGGCATTAATGGTGTGAGACGGAGCTGCACAGTACAAACAGAGAAACTCGGAGAGACGTCTTCGGCGCTCAGCAGGAGTTAAACGGGAACGGCCAATTTGCATGGGTTCATCTTTAGTTGGTGACAGTTGGCGAGGAGGAGGAGCAGAAGATTTTGGAGCAGATGATCTTCCACGCTCAGTTGCTCTCTCTCTGAAACGTAAGTCAACTTTCGTACAAAGTGAGATTAACTCATCTAACTTGGAGGGTAAGTCTCTGGTAGCTAACTCATCTTTAATACGCTCGGATAAACCATGCCAGAATGCAGCATACAGGGCCTCGTCGTTCCATGCCAGTTCGGATGCCAGGATCTGGAACTGTATAAGATATTGTCCTACAGTACGTGATCCCTGGCGTAAACGGAGAATCTCAGACGAAGCTGAAGTTACCCGGCCTGGCTCGTCGAAGATGCGCCTGAATGTTGACACGAATGCAGTGTAAGAAGATAGCAGGGTGTCGGACCTCTCCCATAACGGTGATGCCCAATCGAGGGCTGAGCCACTGAGAAGCGAAATAATGTAGGCAATTTTTGTACGGTCACTGGGGAAATTGCCAGGTTGTAGCTCAAACTGAATCTCACACTGGTTGAGAAATCCCCTGCAGAATCTTGGAGATCCGTCAAATTTTGCTGGCGTTGGAAGATGAAGACGTGGAGCAGGAATGGGTAAGGTGGGTGGGGTTATAGCTGGAGTCACTGTGGTTGACGCACCAGACGCGCCTGATCCACGGAGAGTGGTCTGAATCCCATCCAGCCGAGTAGAGAGATCCTGGAGACAGCGGATGATGTGGCCCTGTGCAGCCTCCTGATGTTCTAGTCGGGCTGCCAGTTCTTGCATCGGCCTGGCCGCTTGATCCTGGTCTCCGGCTGGATTCATTAGTTCAGTGCTTACTGTCACAACTGAGGGCCTGAGCTGACGGGAGGCAGCCTCAGTTGTAGGGGCTGAGATGTACCGGAACCTGGGAGGTTGTATCAGACCCCTGGACATGTAAGTAACATGAATAATAACTGCCCGAAGGCGTGACCACGACAACTTAGATAAAAGTCAATGATGTTTATTATGACAACTCCGCATCACAGCAGCAATAAAGGAAAACGTAAAAGTCAGCAAAGAATAAATACAGTTCCTGAGTACTACAGCATGGCAGGAGCCACAGGGCACTGGTAGTGTGAGATAGTTCTTATGATCTTCTAGATGGAAAGTCCTTACCAGGCCCGGCTGTAGCAATGGAGATAACCCAGGATTGTACCAGCTGGTGTTCCAGGAAGAGCTGGGTTGCTGAAGGTAAAACAGCTGCTGTGGATACTGGCTGGAACCAGACTGTTGTTAGCACGGAGTGGATACTGGCTGGAACCAGTTAAATAATAAATGAACTTTGGGAGCAATGAAATGTGAACTGAAATGTAGAACTTGAGAGCGGAGAAATAATAATTCCGGTGGAGAGTGGTAAAGTGTAGAAAGGACACCGGCCCTTTAAGGGAAGCTGTACTCTGCTGGAAGCTGAGGCTGGAAGCAGGTAGTGTTGTAGCTGGAAACAGATGAATCCACAATGGATTGGAGAGTCAGGCTACACCGCAGGTGGAATGCTGGTGCGGGTCTCTATGGTGGAAGTCTTGAGACAGGAGCTGGAACCTGGAAGACAATCATAGAAGAGAGACAAACAGGAACTAGGTTTGACAACCAAAGCACTGACGTCTTCCTTGCTCAGGTACAGCTTACTTATACCTGCAGCAAGGAAGGGGTTGGCTAGGCAATTATGCAAATCAACAACACAGACAGCAGATTGGTGGAAATGATCAGATGACAGAATCCAAGATGGCTGCGCCCATGCAGACACTTGGAGGGAAGTTTGGTTTGTAATCCATGTGGTCTGGGAAACAGTAATGGCGGCGCCGGCCACCGGAGACAGGAGACGCCAGGCTGATAGATGCACATTTAACCACGCGGGCACAGCGGAGGCCGCGGCTGATGAAAAGACCACTCTGCATGTGGAAACTCAGGAACAGCGGAATCCGGTCCTGGAACGCTGAGCCCGCCTTAGGAGGCATCTGAAGGGTAAGTAATGGCGTCCAGATACCCGGATCGTGACACGATATGTCTGAGGCTGAAGTCGGAGGCGATTTCCCTTGAACTCTCCGGGAGCTTCACCCAATATATTGGCCCGAATTGGGCTAAAATTGGGCATAATCGTTCTAGCGTATGGGGCCCTAAAGATGCAGCATCGGATCACCGTCACAAACATCACCTGGACTATCAGACATCTGTACCACCCTAAGGTTGCTCAGAATGTCTACCTGGTGAGGTCAGTGAATCTGTGACAGATGACAGTCACTGGCTTCGCCACACCACAAAAAGGAGGTGACATGCCCCAGTTTTTGAAGTTGCACCGTGTCATCCCCATCAAATGCCTGAAGTCAATCAGGCTGTGAGTTCCCCCTCTGGTGCATACTCTGTAAACAACCATAGGGCTGCTGCAACTAAATTGCTCCATTGTTCAACTGTGAATCAGGCCCACAGTCAATGTATTAAACTGTCAATCAGGTTTAACTGTGAAAGGTTTGTCTGTTGACAACTTTTGACTCCTTATCCAGTGTTCTTATTTTCAGCAATGGTGGGTTCACAAGATGGTAGCTACTGTCATTGCTCCAGTAGTTATTATGTTGTAAGAAAAAGGGTTCTAGGTTACTGGGGAGACTTACAAACTGGAACACTGAGGAGTATATTTACTAAAGAGCGGGTTTTTAGAAGTGGAGATGTTGCTCATATCAACCAATCATATTCTAGCTATTATCTTCTAGAAGAACCAACAAAAACCAAAGTGTCTGGCGCTAGATTATTTTGTACTTTTTCTCTTAATTAAGAGAAAAGAGAGGACAACCTATAATCGGCTGCCTTCCCAATGTGGACCTGGAAATCCACCCAACATGCAATATGCAACCAAGAAAAAATAGGTGAAGGCGCACAGATATATAGAAAAACCGACTGCTGTTTTGATGCAAATTATAAATTTATTAATAATTAAAAATATAGAATCTTAAAATACACACAATAGTAAAAGATTTTGGTACATTTACCACAAGACCAACAGACAATAAGACTGTTAATTCCGCACAATGTTAATAATTCCACACAGACTGATGGTTCAATTAGTACATTACTCCTTCAGGAGTTCACTTAACCACATGTACCTAATCTAAAAAATGGTGATTGTACTCCTCCAGCAAATAGAATCAAATTCCATGCACATATAGATTTAAATGATTTTTTAGTCCCAAGCAAAAAGCTGTTAGTTGTGCATAGTGAGATAGTTCTCCTTCAAATAAATTACTTTAATTTCATACGCACATGAGATCATAACATGAATTCAAATGCCAGCTGAATATTGGTTTATGTTGAAATAATGACTGAGTTCAGCTGGCATTTGAATTCATGTTATGATCTCATGTGCGTATGAAATTAAAGTAATTTTTTTGAAGGAGAACTATCTCATCTATATAAGGTGCATGCAATCAAGCTTTCTGGTTCATAATTTAATTTCTGCACAACTAACAGCTTTTTGCTTTGGACTAAAATATCAGCTGAAGGAGAACTTGTTTATTAATTCTCTAATCATCTAAGGTGCATGTAATTAAGCTTCCCATCTTTTTCTGCACAACTAACAGCCTTTTGCTTGGGACTAAAAAATAATTTAAATCTATATGTGCATGGAATTTGATTCTATTTGCTGGAGGAGTACAATCACCATTTTTTAGATTAGGTACATGTGGTTAAGTGAACTCCTGAAGGAGTAATGTACTAATTGAACCATCAGTCTGTGTGGAATTATTAACATTGTGCGGAATTAACAGTCTTATTGTCTGTTGGTCTTGTGGTAAATGTACCAAAATCTTTTACTATTGTGTGTATTTTAAGATTCTATATTTTTAATTATTAATAAATTTATAATTTGCATCAAAACAGCAGTCGGTTTTTCTATATACCTGTGCGCCTTCACCTATTTTTTTCTTGGTATTATCTTCTAGAAGATGCTAGATAAATGATAAGTAGAATCTGATTGGTTGCTATGGGCATCATATCCACTTCTAAAAACCCGCTCTTTAGTAAATATACCCATACACTTGTGGAGTAACATTTTAATTTCTTATTTGTATTTATCTCAAATATGTCTCTGCCAGTCATGTGCAGTCAGGGTAAACAAGGGAAGACAGAGCCTTACCTGTCATACTCCAGTTTACATCAGAGTTTTGAGTATAAAAATTATTAGAACAATACAAACATATTTATAACTTATATATATCATCTATGTATTAGTCATATCATCTTCGTGTTATTCTAATCATTTTTATAGTCAAACCAAATATGATGTAGAGCAGTGGTTCTCAACCTCGGTCCTCAAGTCAGGGCCGAAACTAGGGGGGGGCTAGGGGGGCAGGCGACCTGGGCGCCGGATTGGAGGGGGCGCCGAGACCCCCTAACACCCTCTCCCTATGCGCCAGTGCCGTTTCTTGTGGCGGGCGAGCCGTGCAACCGCACGGGGCGCCCGCCGCGGCACTTCTTTGTACTTTGAAACCCCCTTCTCCCTCCTCCCGAGTGCCCAGCTCGGGGGGGCGGGGTTTCGCGGAATGACGCGATTGCATCGTGACGTCACGACGCAAACGCGTCATTCCACGAAACCCCGCCCCCCGAGCTGAGCACTCGGGAGGAGGGAGAAGGGGGAGCCGCGCAGACGAGGAGGGAGAGGCGGCTGAAGAGCGGCGAGAACCGCTTCAAATGTAAGTCAGCCCCTCTCCCTCCCTCTCTCTCTCTCTCCCTCCCTCTCCCCACCACCTGCCGGAATGTGTAAAATGGGGACCTGTCTACCGCAATGTGTAAGATGGGGACACTTTTTCCTGCCGCAATGTGTAAAATGGGGACACTTTTTCCTGCCGCAATGTGTAAAATGGGGACACTTTTTCCTGCCGCAATGTGTAAAATGGGGACACTTTTTCCTGCCGCAATGTGTAAAATGGGGACACTTGCCTGTCGTACTGTGTAAAATGGGGACACGTGCCTGCCGCAATGTGTAAAATGGGGACACTTTTTCCTGCCGCAATGTGTAAAATGGGGACACCTGTCTGCCGCAATGTGTAAATTGGGGTCACCTGTCTGCCGCAATGTGTAAAATGGGGACACTTGCCTGTCGTACTGTGTAAAATGGGGACACGTGTCTGCCGCAATGTGTAAAATGGGGACACTTGCCAGCGTACTGTGTAAAATGGGGACACGTGCCTGCCGCAATGTGTAAAATGGGGACACTTTTTCCTGCCGCAATGTGTAAAATGGGGACACCTGTCTGCCGCAATGTGTAAAATGGGGTCACCTGTCTGCCGCAATGTGTAAAATGGGGACACTTGCCTGTCGTACTGTGTAAAATGGGGACACTTTTTCCTGGATATGAAATTTATGTTAGAAAAGGCAATTTTTCAGGTAAAAAAGTTCTGAAAGAGATATATATATATATATATATATATATATATATATATATATATAATATTTTTATTCATTTATTTATTTATTTTAAAATGTTTATTTTTTAATTTTTTTATTGTAAAAAAAAAATCTTCTTTTTTTTTTTTTTTTTTTTTGGGGGGGGGGGGGAAGGGGGGGTTGTCAAATGACTACCTTGCCCCGGGTGACAAAAATCCTAGTTTCGGCCCTGCTCAAGTACCCCCAACAGTTCATGTTTTCCAGGTCACCTGGCAGTTGAACAGGTGTATTCATTACTCACTGACACATTTTAAAAGACCCACAGGTGGAGCTAATTATTTCACTTGCAATCCTGTGAGGAGACCTGGAAAACATGAACTGTTGTGGTTACTTGAGGACCGCAGTTAAGAACCACTGATTGTAGCGCTTGCAGGTAAATGAAGGGGTCTTGTCAGAATGTCAGAATATGAGCAGGGGTAAGCTTTTCCAGAATACTAAAATATATAATATATAATATTTATTTAATTTGTATTTTAATTTAAAAATCAATTAGCACCAGTAAAAATCCCAAGCTTGCACCTAGAACTGTCAGTTATTTCTCAGCACTGTCTTTATCTCTCTTGGGTGTCTGGTATTACACAGATACAAAAACATATATGTAACAGGATATTAGTAAATACTCATATGCAGTGTTGCAGTCTATTGCTATAGCCACTTCATTCTATGGGAAACTGAATGTACATGTTTTGTTGTCTGTGACACCAGAACTTTTTGCTTTTTCCTGGTTTAAACCTGTTCTGGTTCAGTGACAGTAATTATTACACCATTTACTGCACAACACACAGGAACCACAGTGTGCAATATTAGGGACTCTGTGTCCAGGTGACCACACTAGTCAGAGTAAACAGGAAACTAGTGCAGGCAGGTAAAGTTGACTAGAAGCATTCTTTATTTTTCCACTTTCAACTGGTTAAATACCATTACAGTGAAATGGCCATCTTGAGTCATTTGTGAGGGTGCAAAACTGTTATCCTGCAAAGCAAACATTTAATTGCATCATCATTTATATGGGGAAAATAGGGATTTGTGGGTAAAAAATAGCTTATCTATGGGGTGCAAACATTTTCATTAGATAGGAGAAGCTGGGTGGATTGGGCATATGAAGCCACTATGAATCTTTGTGTACAGTTTCTGTTTTTCAATGTTTCTTTTTTAATGGAATTTGGTGATTATTACTTGTTTTCTTGGAGTTAATTTCATAATAAATATAAACACTCCATATAATTTATTTTCATTATAAACAGATCCTGTGAGTACAGGGAGAGTCCCAGGGATGGAGTGATGGGTAACAACAGGAGACAGTGTACCTGGGAATAGAGGGCCTGATTCTGAGATGGAGTTGGTGTTGTACACAGTGGAGTGATTATTTCCCACTGCGCATACATATAAGTCAGTGCACTGCGCATTTGCTGTGATGGTCTTGCGACATCGGTCACAGTGAGGATTTATTCGTAAAGTGAGTGACAGGGAGCGTTTGTGGGAGGTAACAGGGGAATGGTGAGTGACTCATACGCAGGCAGTGGTTTCAGGTGTGTGTCACAGCTTGCGCCTGTGATCCTGTATGCATTTACAATGGCTCTGGTATGTTATTTCCAATGTTTATTATAGACCAATGTGCTATCAATGTCTACACAAGCAGCAGATCTCAGATGCCTCCAGTGGGTGTCTCAATGCAAATCCTGGCAGTTGTGACATTTGCATATTAGCACACCGCCACTGCATACTAAGGGGATTATTTAATAAACATAATTATCTAAAAAAAAAGAGAGCAAAATCTCTCTTTTCCAGTTGCAGTTGTAGCCTAGTCCAATATCCATATTGGGCAGCCACACCACCTGCCAGTGAGTTAGGAAGCTAGACTGGAAGCAATGTTTGGCAGTGTGTGGGGTGGCAGTTGGTGTGGCTCCCTATATGAAATTTAGACCACGCTGCAACTGGCACTGGAATAGAGATGTTTATCTATTTTTCTGATTTTTTTAGATAATTATGTTTATTAAATATCCCCCTTAATCACAGCTGCGACAGCATTTGCCTACATCTCTGAAACAGGCTCAGTGTCACAGGGCTCAGGGTGTCAAAGGAAGGAGTTCCTGGAGACAGAGGGGAGGGTGTCAGAAGACATATCTCAAGGGAGAGAGTGCCGTTGGACATGTCTATGTCTTATCATGTCTTGTGTCTATGTCTTATGTCATGTGCTTATCCTTTCTTACTTTAATAATCTTCAACTGCACCAAATCCATCAGTCTTCTGCCACCTGATACTTATTCCAGTGTCATCTGCTGATGTAACTATGTTTATTTACCCTGTACTTGTCCTATACTGTCATCAACTGTAAGTCACTGCTTTCCTGTTTGATTATTTGTTTATGTACTCTGTAATTGGGCGCTGCGGAACCCTTGTGGCGCCATATAAATAAAGGATAATAATAATAATAATGACGATATAAGAGAACAAGGGCGCCTCCTAGTGCAATACTTAAATCACACAACTAATGTGATAAAATAATAAATAAAGCTGCCCCAAACCAAATATAATATAATATACAGCTTATCTAATAGCAAGCCATCAATAGTTCCATAATGGATGTCCACAAGACTGTTTCTTCTTTTATTATAATTCTAAGAGAAAATAAAAAGAGAACATATAAAGGTAGAACATTGACTATACGGCACCTGATCGTCCGGCACCTCTTTTGATCGGGACACATCGGGTGCCGGGGGAAGTTAGGCTGCGGGAGAGTTTAGTTAGACTGCAGGGGTGGCGGGGGAGGGGGGATGGGGGGCAGGGGCTTAGTAAGGCTGTGAGGGAGCTTAGGCTGCAGGAGTGCTTAGTTAGACTGCAGGAGGCTTAGTTAGACTGCGAGGTGGGCTTATTTAGACTGCAGGAGTGCTTAGTTAGACCTCTGGAGAGCTTAGTTAAACTGCGAGAGTCCTAAGTTAGGCTGCAGGAGTGCTTAGTTAGACTGCAAGTGTCCTTAGTTAGGCTGCAGGAGTGCTTAGACTGCAGGGGTGCTCAGTTAGGCTGCGGGAGTGCTTAGTTAGGCTGCTGCAGGAGTGCTTAGATAGACTGCAAGTGTCCTTAGGCTGCAGGAGTGCTTAGACTGCAGGAGTGCTTAGGCTGCGGGAGTGCTTAGACTGCAGGAGCACTTAGTTAAACTGCAAGAGTCCTTGGTTAGACTGCCGGAGTGCTTAGACTGCAGGAGGTCTTAGACTGCAGGAGTCCTTAGGCTGCAGGAATGCTTAGTTAGACTGTAGGAGTGCTTAGTTAGACTGCAAGTGTCCTTAGTTAGGCTGCAGGACTGCTTAGACTGCAGGAGTCCTTAGTTAGGCTGCGGGAGTGCTTAGTTAGACTGCAGGAGTGCTTAGTTAGACTGCAGGAGTGCTTAGTTAGACTGCAGGAGTGCTTAGTTAGGCTGTTTTAACGCAGCAGAGCGAACGGGTCCCTACGGCGCATGCACCGGCGCCTTAGTGCGCCGGCGCATGCCAGACAGCCGAAGGCCGTAGCAGGGATGCGATTGCCTCTGCCTTATTGACAGGCAGAGGCGATCGCTGGGCGGGAGGGGGTTTCATGTGTTTTGTCCGGCCAACGCATGCGTGGCCGGACTGAACGGGGGGGGGGGGGGGGGGGCGGGCCGCAGCGGCTGCGTGATATCACATGCAGCCGCTGCGGGCCGGGGAGCGATGAGTAGCTCCCGGCCAGCACGCTTAAGCTGCGCTGGCCGGGAGCTGCTCTTGAAGTGCAAAGGCAACGTCGCTGTGTGATGCCTTTGCACTTCTGCGAGGGGGGGCCGGACTGACATGCGCGGCGGGCTAGCCCTGTGCTGGGCGTCCCCCCATATGTCAGGGAAGAAGATCGTAGCTGTGCTAAATTTAGCACAGCTACGATGAACTCGGAATGACCCCCTTAGTTAGGCTGCAGGAGTGCTTAGTTAGGCTGCGGGAGGGCTTAGTTAGACTGCAGGAGTCCTTAGTTAGGTTGCGGGAGTGTTTAGTTAGACTGCGGGAGTGGTTAGACTGCGGGAGTGGTTAGACTGCGGGAGTGCTTAGTTAGACTACATGAGGGCTTAGTTAGGCTGCAGGGGGGCTTAGGCTGCGGGAGGTTTAGATGCCGCATGGGGGAGTCAGGATGCCGCCGATACCACCTACAGTAATAATCCAGCAAAATGGGTAATCCAGTACAGTGACTGAACCAACAGTCTGGGATTATCGGTGTTGTATCTGTACATAGTGTAATGCTTTTTCCACTTAATTCAGAAGATAATAAGTCCATAAAACATACTGTATATACAATTTTTAAAACAATGGTTTATGGAATTCCTGATAAAAGAAACATGAATTGAATCCCTATATATTGAAATATACTGAGGCATGTTTGTGCAATTTTTCAAGATGTCTAGAAGCCAACGTCCTTGCTGCTTTACATATATCGTCATCGTAGGGTGTGGTAACCGGAGGGCATCAGATGAAAAGTAAACTCCCCCACTGCTTTGGCGTGCCATCTTTATTACTTGCGAGCAGGGGCGGATTGGGATGGAAAACCAGCCTGGGAAATTTAAGGAAGCAATTCTAATGGGGGTGGGGTCTGTTGAAGGGGCAGGGCCTGTTAAGGGGGTGTGGTCTGTTGAGGGAAACAGGACCCTCCTCACAGGGCCTGATTCTGAGTTGGACGCAGTTGTGGCCTCCTTGCATCCTTTAATGCAGATGCGTCTGTGACTTTATGCTAATGCCGCTACACAGCCCTTCCCTAGTGTACATCTATGCAAGGACTGAGATGCCCCCTGTCTGTGTTTACAGATGCTGCAATCATACTTTGTGCGTCTTTTGACGCCACCACAGTCGCACCACTGAAACTTGCACCAGCCCTTATGGCCTCCAGTGTGAGCAATTCAGCATCTCTGTACGCAACCACTTTCAGCAACACACCTGACCTATGATACATCTTGGTGTAGTATGGATTGCTGGCAGTCAGGGTCCCGGCGATCAGCATACCGGCGCCGGAATCCCGACCGCTGGCATACCAACAGCTGGGCGAGCGCAAATGAGCCCCTTGCGGGCACCACGCTATCTATTCTCCCTCCAGGGGGGTCGTGGACCCCCAAGAGGGAGAAAAGATGTCGGTATGCCGGCTGTCGGGATTCCGGCGCTGGTATGCTGGTCGTCGGGACCCCGACTGCCGGCAACCTGAAGACCACCGATACATCTGTGTGTTATTAGCCAACCTGTAACCGCCTAGGAATGTCCACACATTTCTAATAAACTTCTTGGTGCATGCGTCTGATTCTGTATTGAATGAAATATATGTTACACCGATCAGCTACATAGCGTCTGCATATGCCGCAGTGTTGTACACCGGTCCCTGCCTCATTGGAGTTTTCACTCCATGTTCCTTAATGAATGGGCACACATTCAAAGACCTCAATGACCCAAGCAGGGGCGCATCTAGAGAGGAGGAGGCCCGTGTGCAGGCTATATCTGGACCCCCCTTCTCTCTAGCCGACAGCGCTGTAGCTCTGGGCACTAGGGTCCCTATGGGATCAACATCTCCCCAGCCTTCAAACACAGTTGTAGTACTCGATATATGTATTGATATATATCTCCAGTTCATCTAGAGCAGGGGTGGGGAACCTCCAGCCCGCAAAGCGGTTTGTTCCGGCCCACCCGCTTGTGTCAGTGAGACACGCCATCGCTCAGTCTGGCGGCAGCGTGTTTCAGCTGTCAGGGCAGGAAGAAGAGCGCAGCTACATGTCCGGCGGCAGGTGAGATCTCAAACCAGCCACCGGTTCGTGAGCCAATCAGAGCTTGTGGACTGGCAGCCAATCAGGAGCTGCCGCTGCCGATCCGTGAGCTCTGATTGGCTCACGAACCGGCGGCTGGTTTGAGGTCCTACACGCCGCCGCTCTACATTGCGCGCTCTCCTCCCTTTCCTGACCACCTGACACCCAAGACGCCGCCGGATGGAGCAGCGGTAAGCAGCACAGTGGGGTGGGGGGGCACTGTGGGGGCATTTGTGGATCTGGCACTGTGGGGGCATTTGTATACCAGGCACTGTGGGGGCATTTGTGGATTTAGCACTGTGGGGGCATTTGTGGATTTGGCACTGTGGGGGCATTTGTATACCTGGCACTGTGGATGTGTATGAGGGCAGGAGGGGCTGGGTCACTATTATACCCTGGATGCGGTCAGGACGCACTGGGAAGAGGGCCACTAGAGCAGTAACACGGGACTAGTGGCACTACATAGCTCAGCATGTCTTTCCTGTGACAGACCTGACCTGTAGGGAGTGTACTGTTCTCACAACTATAACCACACTAGAAAATAGAGTTAGTTTCATGGTTGGCTGCTTTTAGTGTGTTTTTACGTAGCTCTAGATCAGGGGTGGGGAACTTTTTTCTACCAAGGGCCATTTGGATATTTAAAAATCCTTCGGGGGCCATACAAAAATTCTCAACTTAAAAAAATTACCCTGCGAGTGACTTCCGGTGGGCGGACCTGCAGCACGGCCGCGTTTTAGAGCAGCTCTCCATTCCCCCGCTGAAAAACAACTTGCCTGTGGGGTGTATACTGCGCCCTGAGCCGAAATTATACCTCGGGGCCCAGCGGAGATAGCGGTGGAAAAGAGGGCACTGTCTCCCCGGCTCGCCACCACCCGCTTCCCCAGATCTCGTGTGCCAAGTGTGGCGCCTGCTGCCAGCGGCCGCCATCTTGTGAGTGGCCGGGCACCCCGTTCGTCTCCTTCCCCGCCTCAGCTGTGCTCCAGGACGGGCGGCGCCGGCACCCGTGGAGGACTCCCTGCACTCGCTCACCCCGGCCAGCGCCAGCGGGTGTTGCCGGGCAACGGACCGGAGCTCCGGCCGCAGGAGACAAGCACAAGTGAGAGGGTGAGTGCGGAATCCCCCCTTCCTCCTGCAGCAACCAAGGCCTCTGCTGGATCCCATTCCTCTGGCGGGGTATTTGCGGCCTGACGCTGCCAGAGACGGGGCCTCTTAAACAACTGGCCTCACGCAGCTCAGATATTAAGGCCCTGCCACATGAGGACTGCTCTGCTCTGCTCATCCCTGTAAGCCACAGGCATATATAGGGGGCCACAGCTCCGCTGCCCTAACCCTCTTTGCTGCCAGGGAGTGAATACTACCGCATATACAGACATCTGCATAGGGCGGCTGCCCCTTCTCTGGGACGACACCCCGATTGACGGGGTGCCTTAAGGGACCACTGAATCCCATTACCGGGGGCTGCTGGAGACTGGTACCGCCGGAGGCTATTGCTTGACGTGCCGTTTTGTCACCAGCTGTGGCCACGCACTTGTAATTCAACAGACACACTACTCCCTGCAGGGCAGGATAACTGATATCACCTACTTTCTCATCGTGACACGACGCATTCTCTTTTATTATCATGGATAAATATGTGGCGAAATCTCAGCGAGGGGGTCGCGGATCCGCATCGGCAAAAACTAAGGAAACTAGGGCCTCGGCTTCTATGCACGCATGTTCTCCACCTCCCTCACCCAACGCCAATGTCCTGGACAGCGTGCTGGACCCCTCTAGATACACGGTAGACGCAGTGGCCAGGGCGCAGGAAATCTCTGATATCCTCTCACCGCTGTTGGATAAGAAACTCACTGGTCTGAAAGATGCCATTGATTCCACCATGACGCAGCTAAAAGAGCACAGCTCCCGGCTGGACGAGGCCGAACAACGTGTCTCAAACCTGGAAGATGATCTGACGGCGACACGTTCTGTCGTCGATACTCAAGCATCCACTATTTCTGCGATACAAGAAAAGCTTGAAGATTTAGAAAATCGTAATCGTCGAAATAACCTCCGTCTGATTGGCCTGTCGGAATCCGTTAAACCTCGGGAGTTGATGTCCCTGGTTTCTGTTTGGCTGCCGACTGCACTGGGTTGTTTGATGGAAGGCGAATCCATGATGATTGAGCAAGCACACCGAATTGGTCCTGACTTCCAGGCGGATCGCCGCAGACCCCGGCCAGTTATATTTAAATTTCTTAACTACACGGATAAGATCAAGGTGATGGAAGCTCACCGCAAAGCTCAAGGCCTCGCCTATCACGGCGATAAGTTGCTTTTGTTCCAAGACTTTTCGTATAATGTAGCCATGAGAAGGCGGGAATTCTCCCCAGCTTGCAAAATCCTGTTTGAAAAGGGAATCCGTTTCGCCTTGCTTTATCCAGCAAAGCTTTGTGCTCAACATAATGGGAAAACGTATCTGTTCGACACCTCTTCAGCGGCCAAGACGTTTGCGGAATCATTGTGAGGTCCGTCCTCGCCGGCCTCTAGAGACAAAGACTTATAACATGTTTTCCCATGGACTCAAAATATAACTCATCCTTCTTATCGCTTTCATGTTTGGTAATGTATGGCTGATTACAAACTGCCTTATCTTTATGATTATTGCTGCACAGTATGTTTGTGGAACTGACTGTTCCTGGATGTCTCAACCCTCCCTCCTCCCCCCTCTCCTCTCTCTTCTTAACCCTGATCCCCTTTCTTTCCCCTCCTTTCTATTTCTATTTAGATAGAATTATGTTCGTGGTTTATAAAGTGTTCTTTGGAACACTGTTTTGGGTTAAAAAAAAACGTTAGAAAATGGACACGCCACTATATATTGCATACAACAGTTTTTCCTACTGATCACATGGTATAACTTTATCAGTATTTACAATAGTTGGACCTCCCTACTTGCTGGGATAGGGAGAGCCACACGGTTTACTATGTTAATGCTTTGTATGTCCGACAGGACAGGCATCGGTTGATTTTTGTTTGAAATGGCGGTTTCTTCGGAGACTAAGACGAGTCTAAAGTTCCTTACTTGGAACGTTGAAGGCTTAAATACTCCGATTAAGCATAGGAAGATATTACAGCACCTTAAGCGTCTACGACCAGACGTTGCGATGTTGCAAGAGACACACTGGAAATTAGGGGACCCTAATGTCCTGAGGGACAATTGGTTTCAAGACTACAAATCGGCCTCGTTTACTTTAAAAAAAAAGGGGTGTGGTAATTATATTTCACAAATCTCTCAGATATACAATATTAGATACCCGTACTGACGACGAAGGCCGGTTTTTGTTTATAAAATTACAACTGGAAGGGAAACTTTATACCCTTGTGACTTTATATGCACCTAATTCAGAACACAATTCTTTCTTCACGGATATCTATGTCCGACTTCAGGACTGGGCTAATAATTGGGGGAGATTTTAATTCTACACTCCACCCGACTTTAGATAGATCAGATACATCCAGTGGCCGCACATATTCCACACCAGCCGCATTACAATTTCTATCGTCCTCACTTGGACCCTTGGCGACATCAGCATCCTGTCGGCCGAGAATATACGTTCTTCTCACACCCACACGCTACCTCCAGCCGAATTGATTACTGGATGATCTCTGATACGCTGCTCTCTAGGGTGGGCGACTGTAAAGTAGAAAACATTGCCATCTCTGACCATGCACCCACGTGGTTCACATTAGACCTGCAGTCTCCCAAAACTACTTCTTTTAACTGGAGATTTCCCTCTTACCTATACACATCTCCTGAATTCAAGACCTACTTGGAGACTAATTTCATACATTACGCTAAAGACAATGCACAGCACGAAGGACATATAAATCTCTTTTGGTCTGCCTCCAAGCCAGTGATGAGGGGTCACGTGATTGCATATGTTGCAAATAAGCGTAAGAACCTTAATCAACGATATCGGGACCTGGGTCTGGCACTCACTAACTCATATGCACAACTGCTATCCTCCCCAACAGATGATAATCGTAGAATTTATGCTGAAACAAAACACCTCTATGACACTCTCTGCACAGAAAGAGCTCAATACGCCCTGGATTTTCAAAAACATAGATATTTTAAGTGGGGTAACAAAGTGGGCAAACTTCTAGCAAACATGGGCCAATATTTACAAAAAAATCGAGTTTGTCCGATTTGTGTTTTTTTTTCTAAGTCCCAACACGGGAATTCACTAAGCACAAATCTCGGCAGTGTTTGGACTATTCGTAATGGTTTGAATGACAAAGTTCAGAAATACGAATGAATAGACCATCGGTCAAACGCGGCTGTTATTTCATACAACACGGGTATTCACTATTCATTCGTATTTGGGTGTTAGTATCTGAGTGCTCAATTGCGGTCGTATTTTTTTGCGATTCGTAGAAAAAAGCGGCAAAAAAATAGACCTGCTTTTTCCAGGCGTGTTTACATGTGTTGCAACTAACAAATCACTCACACCTGAATTAGGATGCCTATAAAACATACTTGCCTACCTGACCCTCTCCATGAGGGAGAAAATGCTTTGTTACTGGACTTTCCTGGTAATGTATGATTGCCATCACCTGTGGTGAAACAACTTTCTTATCAATTAACTAGCTCACCACAGGTGATGGCAAACATACATTACCAGGAAAGTCCAGGAACAGAGCATTTTCTCCCTCATGGAGAGGGTCAGGTAGGCAAGTATGCTATAAAAGGATCTTAGGCCTATTTCAATCCACCTACTCTCAGAAATGGCAGCAGGACTGTGGGCCAGTGATATTTTGTGTGCTGTGGGATTCCTCAGACTCAGACATCAGCCTGTAAGTAACCAGGGCCAAGAAACTGAACATGGTCAGCAGGTTGTACAGGTTCCGCGGAGGCTGCGCAGGCCTCATTTTTTTAGGGGGCGTTTAAACTTGAACGCATTGTCCGATGATACGGTCATACAGATGTTCCGTCTAAATCATAACAACATTTTCCGTCTGTATGACCTTGTCAAACTGGGCCTAGACCCTGAGACAGCATGCTCTTGCTCTGTCTCAGGCCTGCACAAACTCCTGGCTGTGTTGCACTTTATGGCTACTGGCAGCTTTCAGGCTGTGTCTGGGGATGTCATAGGAATCTCACAGCCCTCATTTTCAAGAATATTAACACAGGTGATGTATACCTAACTACCTCCTCTGTTTTTGGTTGGTTTTAATTACTCGGTGGCCAGTTCTGTCCTAAAATCTCATGTTTAATTTTCTTTCAAATATACACACAGGTGTTGGCTGTTTTGCAGCCCCACATCGATGCCTCAATCTGCTTCCCTACCCAGGAGTCTCAGTGGCATGCCGTCAGGGTAGATTTCTATGAGCTGGCTGGCATGCCCAATGTGCTGGGAGCCATAGATTGCACACACATTCAGCTGAGACCACCTAGGGGCAGGCAGCACATCTATACTAATCAACATCTAGAGCACTCCACAAATGTGCAGGTGGTTTGTGATGCTAATCTCAAAATAATGAGTGTTGTTGCTGGTTACCCTGGGGGCTGCCATGACTCCTTCATCCTCAGTCAGTCATCCCTCTTTGATAAGTTTGAGGACGGACAAATGCCAGATGGGTGGCTGCTGGGTATGTAATTTGATATGTGTAGGCCTGCGTATACTTTGTCCAAATACAGGGGCAGATGTATTATCCTGGAGAAGGCATAAGGAAGTGATAAACCAGTGATATGTGCAAGGTGATAAAGGCACCAGCCAATCAGCTCCAATATGTAAATTATCATTTAGGGACAGATTGCCCGCTGCCTTTATTACCTTGCACATATCACTGGTTTATCACTTCCTTATGCCTTCTCCAGGTTAATACATCTGCCCCACAGTGTGTTACTTATGTGTTGCTGTATCTTAACATGAATCACGTTACTATATCTGTCTTTTAGGTGATGGAGGATATGGCTGTTTCTCTTGGCTTCTAACTCCATTGTCCCGACCTGATACCCCTGCTGAACACAATTACAATCATGCACATAAGTCCATGCGGAATGTGATAGAAAGATGTTTTGGTGTGCTGAAATCTAGGTTTCGGTGTCTGGATAAGTCTGGTGGCCTTTTGTTGTATAGTCCCTTGAAGGTGACTCAAATTGTGTTCTGCTGCTGCTTTCTTCATAACATGTGTTTGCAACAACATCTGCCACATGTTGAGGAGGAGGAGGATGAAGAAAGCAGCCAGCAAGCAGAGGAATTAGAGACATCTGGTGATACTTGGAGTACAAATGTAGGGAGGCAGGTTAGGCAAGACCTCATAAATCATTATTTTTAAGGTAAGTTTTGTTTGCTTATTTCATTTGTTGTGTAAGGCTAAATATATGTTGCCCCATTTTTCAATTAAAAACCATTACTCAGAATGTGTCTGTCTCCTTGAGACATACAAACATACCCTCGCTTTATGCTATACAAATGTAGCATGTGTATTGTGTTTATTTAAAAACTCAAAACAACAGATTATGAGTTGTATGCATGAAGTCTGGATAAGTGTTAATAAACTTGGATTGAAAATTTATTACAAGCACACATAATCCACATAGTAATTTATTTTGTATTTTACTTTATGATTGTGTGTAACGTCCTAATGCACAGGTTCTCAAACTCGGCCCTCAGGACCCCACACAGTGCATGTTTTGCAGGTAACCCAGTAGAAGCACAGGTGTATGAATTACTCACAGACACATTTTAAAAGGTTCACAGGTGAAGCTAATTATGTCACTTGTGATTCTGTGAGGAGACCTGCAAAACATGCACTGTGTGGGGTCCTGAGGCCCGAGTTTGAGAACCTATGTCCTAATTAAACAGTCCTCCACATATAATATGTTAGCCTTGAGGAATACATGTGTCCCTATGTGTGATGCTCCATCGTATTTAAGGGACACAAAATTAGTCCCATCCAAAAAAAAAAAAAATATTTCGTAATGTTTGCTGCAGTAAACTTGCTGATTTGTATGTAAATACACCGTTTGCCACATATATACATTATTATACACATTATTTGTGTTTTTTTTAAAGTAAAATTTCTTTGTTTCTGCATCATGTGTAAGAAACTGATTACTCATTTTTAACACACACAAACATGGCCCAACAATAATGACATTCATTTTGGCACTGAATTATCTAAATTCAATCACAACATATTAAAACCTTTTTAGCCAACTCAATTGTGTTATTCTTGTAATGTTGTATAGAGAAGAAAGGTAAAAGAGTTAACAATCACATTGTAATTTGTATTGGTCATGGATGAATCTGCATGGCTGCCAATTATTCTGCCTGCAGGATATGAGAATGATTGGAATCTAGAAAGAGTAATGATTAGAAAAAAATCAAGTGGTCTGTTTACTTCCTGCTAAAGACATTCTGCCTGGCTGCCAATTATTGTGTCTGCAGGATATGAGAATGATTGGAATCTAGAAAGAGTAATGATTAGAAAAAAAATCAAGTGGTCTGGTTACTTCCTGCTAACATCTATGTGCAGCTCAAACAACATTTCCCTCCTCCAAAAAAATTCAAAGATGGTAAAGAATAAATGTGCGTACAAATTTCCTGTTGTTGTTTGTACCACTTATAATTAATGATGTTGTACAAATTGTCAAGGAGCTAAGTGTTATATCTATTTTGACAAACATACACTTACTAAGTATTTTGATGTACTTCTCTGAAATTAAAAATGTGAGGTTTAGGGGGCATGGCTTGGACGCTGTGCTGAGCAGACGTGCTGCTCTGGAGCTCCGGAGAAAAGTGCCCTCAGAGCTGGCTTAATTACCCCCTTTTGGCCCATGCTGCAACCCAGGGAGCTGCTAGCGGCAGTGGGTTACTTGGGACAGCGTACAGTGCTGCCGTGGGCCCCCTTCACGCCGCCACGGGATCGCGGCCTACTCCGTGTCCGGAAGCCGGGGACTGGAGTTTGGAGGCGTCCCGACGGCGAGCTCCGGGACCCGAACGCGGCCGCGGCGGGACCCGGCTGGCTTCCTACGGGCGCCGCCCACATCATATGCTCAGCGGGGACCCGCTCCAGACCCCCAGGTACCTTAAAATGGCCGGGAATCACCCTCCAGTGCCCAGGACAGCAGGTACAAACACAGCCTCCTCATATGTAAAGCTGGCGGCGGCCATCTTGAATAGCCTTCACTGATAACACTGTCACAGGCAGCATACAACAGAGACACTGTACAGCGGCTCTCTCGCTGTCTCTTAGCCTCACAAACCCTGCCGGCTGTACATCTGCACGTGCTCTAAGTACACCGAAGACATATTATACATTACTGGCTCCTGCCAACACAGCCCGCTCTGCCATCTAATCGTGCGCTCTCACACTAACCCACGACTGATCCCCAGCTCCGTCTGGGGCCTCCTCCCGGCATTATCAGGGTTTGAGAAGGCCATCATCTCTACACTCCTACAGCTCGTTGAAATGTGATCCCTAATATGTGCCTTTTCCACCCGGGGTCTTATCGCTAAACATGTGATTACGTTCAACACCCAGCATCCTGTTTAACTTATAACGCGTCTGCCTAGAAGTATCCGTCTGCCGCATCACTCACCGGTCATTTATCTTCCTCTGTTGTTTTTTTTTCTTCCGCCTCTCCATTATGGCGCCTAAAAAAGTGATAAAGCTAAATATTTATCTTATATAAAACCCTTTATGAGGCCTAAGAACACTGTACGCTATTCACGTATGGAGTACCGTAAGGGTACGCACGTTGCGTAACAATCGCTTAGCCGTAGTCGAGACGCTCAAGCGTCACGTTCGCTCACGGCCAAGAGATCACAGGCAGGCACGCTATTGGCTGCCGACTAACGTAATGGTTCGCTATAGCGTAGCGGCCGCTCGGGACCACGAGGAGATCACCAGCGGCGCTGACGCTCACAATGTTAAACCTTTATATCTAAACCATAAACAATGAAATATGCTGTAAAACCTTAGTGTAGAGATAGGGTGTAGATGCAACACAGTGTAACCTTATTAACTTAAAAGCTGTTTGAGCGTCACCGACGCTCTGAGAATACTTAACACTATAAGAAATACACAGATACCGTGCTTAGGGTCCAACGCCTAATATATATATTATGAATGTTATACTTGCAAAAGAATTAATACAATACAAGTCATACACTACAATATAACATAGACTACCTAACCAGATAACTACACAGGAAATACAATACAATACTATTACGTTTAAGAGATTACGAGAGAAAGAGGAGAAGAGAGAGAGAGAGAGAGATATGGCCCACAACAACAAGAAAGACAATACGATTGCGGAGAAAACTTACGCACAAAGGAAACGATCGCATGCGCCTCTGGACATCCAGCTCCCGATTTTCAGCAATGATAACCGTTGAAGAGTGAGAGCTGGATGTGATCGGCTTGTCTATTTATGCCCCACACACAATACAATTCAATGGTCCCTACAATCTCATTGTTCATTGGACACAGGAATTCCTCCTCGCATTATAACAAAAGGTCATAGGTTGATTCATACAGGTGGGCTGTGACGATTTCCAACTGCTCAGGTGGGTGGGAAACTAGGTTTCCCGCCGCATGGATAAGTAAGTGCAAATAATAGTAAATGGACATAAACTTCTTATGTCCATAACTATTCGCACGAGCGATTAATCCGCTTCAAACCAACACCGGAATATTGCTAATTAAATACTCTTCCGATGGATACTAAACACCACTGTGTCGTATCAAACAAAGGGGGATTTCTCTGTCCATGAACATTCTACATTAACCAAACTTTCAGATTCTATCAAAGGGACCATGATCTACAAAATACATTATATAGTGAAAATATGTAACGATTGAGTCGCACGCTACGAACACATGTACTCTACCGTAAATGCACATACCGCGCGCCCGCGGGTGCCCGCAACAGCGAGTATGCGCACGCACGGGAGAGCGCACGCATGCGCAGCGCAGACCTGTATGAGGTGCAAATATGGCAGTGTGCATCGTGATATTTTTCTGACTTTGACAGTCCACCCTTTGGCAGTCAACAATAACTGCCACTTCCTAAAACATTTCAAAAAGAGAAAAATATATGTCAGGGGTTAATACATTTACATGGTTGGGTAGGGGAGGAGAGGAGAAGGTAGGAAAAGGGTATGACCTAGTGAGATAGCAGAAGCATGTGTGTATGAATCCGTGCTTGGGGGTCATGTATCATCGTGCCGTATGTGTTTTAAATCAAGCTTCGAGGCATTGCGAAGTATACATTTGAATTCCTTCTTATCCCGTGGTACGGGTCTGTGGATGGGCTGTCAAACTTTACCGAGCTCTTTTCGGCTGTGGTTGTAACAAAATGGGGAGCACATTTTAGTTGATGATACATGAATGGGGGAATATGTGATTGCTGATATCTGTGCCTGTATTCCCTATCGACTATGTGTGTAATTACCTGAAGGTTGTAGAGATGAAGAAAAGACATAATTACGGTAAATGCAGTGGTATTCTATGTCAGGTAAATGAACATTTGTCGGTTGAAGTCTTGTACGGTGTCTGTTGAATGCAGTCTTCTTTGTGCTTTTGCCAAAAGGCGTGTGGGCAAAAAGCTTTGTCAATGTCCATAGACTTACAAAAGTGTTGGGCTAGCGTAATTTTAAAATTTCTAGGGAAACTGGGGGTCTATGGCAAAGTTCATCAAATCTCTGTGTATAAGGTTGTCAAAACTTCTTCTTTAATCCATCAGTTGTCTGTATACAGGATCATCAAATTCCTCGTCCAAGTGGGTCTTTTTACCTTGGAGAAAACGGAAAAACAGGTGAAAGAAACGGACCGTAGAAATCGCATTTTCATCACATCATTGTTTCTACATTTGGGTCATAAATCAAATCCACTGGAATTACAATTTCCTCACTCCTTAAACTCATCACCCTGGTACTTCGTTTGCACTTCGTTAAAGCCTGACCGCATCTAAATATCAAGCCAATCGTTATGATAACACCTAAGATACATAGGAGAAACTTCCCTACATCCATTATGACTCCTTGAGCCCATTCTCCTAAACCGGAGAACCAATTTCGCGGGTTCAACCATGACACCCAACCAGTCAGCTCATTACTCACAGCAGCAAGGGTGAGATTGTGTCTCCTGCTAAATTCCCACTTCAATTGGAGAATATCGTCCATCTTTTGGTCTATGACCTCGACCTGGTCCTCGGTACTATTTGTAATATATGTGCAACATTTCACGCCGTACTGCGTTGCCAGTGTGACACAATATCCACCTGTTACTGCTGTGAGATAATTGAGAATCATTCTATGCTGAACTAGTTCTGTTTTATAAGCTTGAAGTTCTCTTCCAGTATACCTAAACGTGTCATCATACATTTCTGTGATATTGTCTAACAAATTTGCGAGCGCAGATATGTATTTATAATTCAACACTCCTCTGGCGGTGCGAGTGAAATCTAACGCGATTAGAACCTGAATCCCGGTGGATTCATGGATCATGTCAGAGGCCGGATGCTCTGTTCTTTCTATCAGGTGCCGTTTAACTACGTGCTCGTAATGGGTATGAGTATAAGGAGCTTGGGCAACACGGTGTATATCTTTCATTTTGGCATGTGATACAGTCATTACTTCAGGCAGTACTTTTCCAATATAAAACAATCCTTCAGAGTTTGGGGCAAGCCACTTATACGCCTTCCTCCCGCATATGAAATATGCATCATCGGGGAGAACATATGGGACGGAGTAGGACATAACCATATTACACATCTTCCATGTGAAATCTCCTAACCCTAATTCTCCCATCTGTCTAGTACACGTATCAGCTTGTACGATATGTGCACAGTATCCTGGTGATACCTCTCCAACTCTCGTAATCCTATTTCCTAGGGTATACCTATATCGGAAAGATTTTCCTCTACTGGCTATGTGGCGTATAAGTTCTGTATCTGTCGGCATTCTATCTGCTCTATATGAAAAGGTCATGGTTTGGTTACTCCATGACACTTCCCAATTTCCCGGCTTTCGGGGATTGGAAATGTTAAAACATATGAGGGATCTATCCACATGATATTGGTGGAGCTTCAAACTAGGAGGACTGGAGATATTAAACCTCCTGTCCACCGGCCTCCCACCACTTAGCTCAAGTACCTCCCCTATCGTTAAAGGAAATGGTACTAGTCCTGATTTGCTATGACCTTGAGGTACTTGAGAGCATACCCAACAATCTGTTTGATTTAACACACTACCCACTAAGGAGTGATAGTCACTCAAGGGATGCCGGTCCATGTGGATATTAAAACTGGATTGGCATTTCTTGATGCACCCATCCTCAACTACATTGTCACAGAGCCTACAGATACAGTTTTCTTCAGCTAACAATCCTTCACAATTCCTTCTATGGTCAATGCTATCGGATCGTTTTCTGATACTCGCCTTTGCTTGTTGATTATGTTGTTCTCGGAAAACTACGCCTCCATCTCTGTCATCAGAACCCATTCCAGAACCTCTCTCGAACTCCATGGTACTCTCGCTGGAACAGACTGCTCTGGTCAACATCATGGTCAACAGGAAAATCCGGATCACAGTCTCTTGAGGCAAGTCCATCTTAGGAGGAAACGAAGAAGAATGAGAAGGGGGAAAAATGATTTGAGGGAGAGGGGATGGGAAGTGGAGAAAAACAATAAAAGGGAAGCGGGGGATCGACAACTGCTTTTGATCTTGTGATTCTCGATGCTCAGGTGCCGCCTCAGTCCTCCTGGAACAGACACTCCAGTGATACAACGTCCTCTACCGTCTGTTCCTTATCACGGGACCTCTCTGGATCAGCAACCTTCTTACAATGGGACGAATGAACCCAAGTCTCTCTCTCGGCAACTTTCAATGCTGTAGTGCTAGTCAATAAGACTTGGTATGGTCCTTCCCATCTGTCAATAAGGCAACCTGAGCGTAGAAAATTCCGTATCATTACATAATCCCCAGGTTCAATGTCATGACAATTACTATCTGGTAAATCAGGAATCACTAACTTCAAATTATCATTTTGATTCCTTAGCTGTTTACTCATGTTAATCAAGTACTTTACAGTCACTTCATTGTTACACTTCAAATCATCCTGAGGGTTAATCATAACATGCGGTTGTCGACCAAACAAGATTTCAAAGGGAGACAGATTAAGAGGGGACCTGGGAGTGGTTCTGATGCTGTACAGTACAATGGGTAAAGCTTCTGGCCATGTCAATCCTGTTTCTGCCATAACTTTGCTCAGTTTATTTTTAATAGTGCTGTTCACTCTTTCCACCTTCGCACTCGCCTGTGGACGGTATGGAGTGTGCAGCTTGCTATCAATTCCCATCAACTTACACATTCCTTGAAAGACATCACCTGTAAAATGGGTACCCCTATCACTTTCAATTATTCTAGGGATACCATATCTACATACAAATTCCTGCACAATTTTCTTAGCAGTAAACATAGCGGTATTTGTGGCCGCAGGAAATGCTTCGACCCAATTTGAGAATACATCTATACAAACAAGTACATATTTCAAATTTCGACAAGGGGGTAATTGAATAAAGTCAATCTGTATTACCTGAAAAGGTCCGCCTGTAGGTGGGATATGAGATGGTTCTGTTGGTATTGCCTTTCCGATGTTCTTTCTCAAACAGGTAAGGCATGACATTGCTCTCTTACTTGCATGAGATGAAAATCCTGGGGCGCACCAATATGCTCTTACCAACTTGCACATTCCCTCCTTGCCCAGATGAGTCAGCCCGTGTGCTGCCTCAGCTAAACATGGAAGATATGCTCTGGGGGCCACCGGTTTACCTTGTCCATCCGTCCAGAGTCCTGAGGACTCCTGGCCATATCCCTTTGCCTTCCAGACTGCCTTTTCCTGTGTGGAACACAAATTTTGCATTTCACACAACTTCTGTGTGTTGATGGTATTAAATACCATCAGTTGTGTGGTGTCTGTCTGTCTGGGGGTACCAGCTGCTAACTTAGCAGCTTCGTCAGCTCGGCTGTTACCAAGTGATACTGGGTCCTGGCTATATGTGTGTGCTTTACACTTGATAACAGCCACTCTGTCGGGTTCCTGTATCGCTGTTAGAAGCCTTTTTATGTGAGCTGCATGCGCTATCGGTGTACCAGCTGCCGTCATGAAATTTCTGAGGCGCCATAGGGCTCCGAAATCATGGACTACCCCGAATGCGTATCTAGAGTCGGTGTAGATATTGGCTGATTTGCCCTTAGCCAATTCACATGCTCTGGTTAGGGCGACCAGTTCAGCAACCTGGGCTGAGTGAGGTGGGCCTAGCGGTTCCGCTTCTATGGTGCCTTGGTCATCTACGACTGCGTATCCAGTACACAAGTCTCCCGAGTCTGACTGTCTGTGACAACTACCGTCCGTGTAGAAAGTTAGATCTACATCTTCCAGTGGATTGTCACTGATGTCAGGCCTTGCGGTAAAATTTTGGGTCAAATATTCCATACAATCATGTGTGTCTTCCTTTGTGTTAAATTCTCCTTCCCCACCACTCTCA
This sequence comes from Pseudophryne corroboree, assembly GCF_028390025.1. Lineage (NCBI taxonomy): Eukaryota > Metazoa > Chordata > Amphibia > Anura > Myobatrachidae > Pseudophryne > Pseudophryne corroboree. The sequence continues at coordinate 516,614,768 of NC_086445.1, forward strand.
TCCTCCACCCTTTGTGCCTGTCCAGGCACACCTGGGAGATATGTTGCAGGATTTAATGCACTGCATCTCCTTATGGTGATGTTTACGGGGGCCATTAGTGCCAATTCCCATCTTGTAAACCGCGCTGATGAGACGTGCCTGGTTTGGGCGGAATTTAGCAAGGCTGACACTGCATGTGGTGTATGAATTGTGAGGTTGTGACCTAGCACTACATCTTCGCTTTTTGTTACTAGCAATGCTATCGCAGCAACGCTTCGCAAGCATGTGGGGAGGGATCGCGCTACCGTGTCTAGTTGAGCGCTGTAGTATGCTACTGGCCTGCTGGCATCACCGTGCTTTTGGGTTAAGACGCCTGCCGCGCAACCAGCACTTTCTGTTCCGTACAGCTCAAAGGGTTTCCCATAGTCTGGCATACCTAATGCTGGTGCCTGCGTTAGGCACTGTTTAAGTCTCTCAAATGCCATCTCGGACTCGTCTGTATGCGAAATCCGATCAGGTTTGTTTGAGGAGACCATCTCCTGCAAAGGTAACGCTAGAATGGAAAACCCTGGGATCCAGTTACGGCAATACCCACACATTCCTAAAAATGTTCTGATCTGTTGCTAGGTTTGTGGCAGAGTCATGTCTCTAATTGCTTGAATTCTATCAGCGGTCAGGTGTCTCAGTCCTTGTGTTAGACAGTGTCCCAAATAATTTACCTTAGTTTGGCATAATTGTAACTTGTCTTTGGAAACCTTGTGTCCTGTGTCTGAAAGATGAAACAGGAGCTGTTTCGTATCCTTCAGGGATGCTTCCAATGAATCAGAACACAGTAGTAGATCATCCACGTACTGTATTAATACTGATCCACTCTCTGGTTGGAAAGACTGTAAACAATCATGCAAAGCCTGGGAAAAGATACTTGGACTGTCTATGAAACCTTGTGGTAATCGAGTCCATGTGTATTGGACTCCTCTGTATGTGAATGCAAACAAATATTGGCTGTCAGGGTGCAGAGGTACCGAAAAGAAAGCGGAGCAGAGGTCAATAACAGTGAAGAATTTCGCAGTGGGAGGGATTTGCATAAGGATGACAGCTGGATTTGGCACTACGGGGAACTGACTCTCAACTATTTTGTTAATCCCCCTTAGATCCTGCACTAGCCGGTAACCCCTCCCCCCACTCTTTTTCACAGGGAAGATGGGACTATTGGCAGTGCTGGACGTTCTTACCAGAATGCCCTGTTGTAGCAAGCGCTCTATTACGGGATACACTCCTAACTCCACCTCTGGCTTCAGAGGGTACTGTGGGATTTTTGGAGCTATCCTACCATCTTTTACTTGTACAACTACTGGAGCTACGTTTGCCATTAATCCAGTGTCCTGTCCATCTTTAGTCCAAAGTGACTCTGGTATCTGGGATGTCATTTCTTCTACTTGGGATGGAGTCCTATTTGTCATAATGGTATGTGACATTAATTTTGATGGGGAGTCTAACATGTCTTGCACTTCCTGAGCGTGATTCTCAGGTATGTCCAAGAATACACCTTCAGGAGTACAATAGATGACGCACCCCATTTTGCACAATAACTCTCTTCCCAGGAGATTAGTCGGTGCCGATGCAGCCAGCAAAAAGGAATGCTTGGTATGTAAAAGCCCTACTGTAATCTCGGCTGGTTTGCTAACAGGGTAGTGCTGGACTACTCCTGTTACTCCTATGGCTGGAATTGTCTTACCAGTGGTTCTCATGCCCACTGTCGAATTTATCACTGATTTGGCCGCCCCTGTATCTACAAGAAAGTTTAATGATTTACCAGCTACATTGATTGCAATTTCGGGTTCACTTCCAAGATTTGCAATCAATTTTACTGGCTGGAGATTACAGGTATGGCCACACCCCTATTGGGTATGGTGACCTCCCTGAATCCCGCTGGCAGCAACTACTTGTGAGGGAGTTAGCTGGGAACTACCAGAGGCGTGCCAGTCTCTGTTCGGGGGGTATCTTTTTGTTTCCCCTGTATGTGGCTCATAACTCCGTCTCTGCGGACCTTGCTCCCAATGTCATGTGTCGTGTCGTTGTCTAGGGGGTTGGTATGATCTTTGCGAATTTTTCGCTCTACAGTCTCGTGCTATGTGTCCCTGTTTATGACAAAAATAACATGTTACCACCTTTGACTTACCCACAGGGTTTGGTGATATAAACACAGGCTGTTTTGTGGTCAGGGCCTGTATACTTACTGACATTAACTTATCACCTTGCGACTCCCTGTGTCTGGTGATATTCCGGTCGTGATCAATAGCAGCCTCTCTCATAGTAGCCACCGACAGACCTCGCCAACATGGTTGTGTGGTCTGTACCCTGGTCTTTAATGCCTCTTTTAAACCATCCATTAGCACAGATACTGCTACTTCTTGATGGTTTGCATTGGTCCTAATGTCCTCTATGCCAGTGTATTTTGCCATTTCTAATAATGCCCGGTGAAAATAATCAGCAGCTGTTTCTGACTCTTTTTGTTTAATGGAAAAAATTCTATTCCATTTGGCTACAGCTGGGAAATACTCCTTTAACTGTGAATTTATTCTTTTTACGTTATCTTTGTTGTACACATCTGTAAGAGGTACATCCTGATCCAGTCCACAGTCAGCTAAAAATTGAGCTGCGTCGACATTGGAGGGTAAACAAGCCCTCAGCAATACCTGCCAATCTTTGTTATTGGGCTCTAAAGTGTTTCCTAGGTCTCTGATGTATTTTTGGCTAGCAACTAAGTCTTTTCTGGGGTCAGGGAATTCAGACACTATGGTCCTTAATTCCATTCGGGAAAACGGGCTGTACATGGCAATGTTCCTAACAGGAGTGACTCCTGAAGTGTCCGTTTTCCCATTTGGCACTACTATTACCTTAACAGGATTCATTCTAACAACATCATTCTGTGTAGGTTCTACAGCCTGTGGTGAAATAGTCTCAGCATAGTGTATGGTGCCGTACTTACCCGTTGATACGACCTCACCTGTCCCTCCGCTAGGGGGCTTTGTTACTAATCTTATGGGTTGGGCCGTGCCTACTGTTGTTTCTGATATGGTGGCTGCTAGAGAGAGCGCCGATATTGTTGCCGATTCGTCCTCTTGATCACACTCCTGGGGAAAGTTCAAAACAGGGTACAACTTGCACGGGTTAATACTTGCATGGGTTAACTTATTAACATTATCCTTAACATTTATACAGTTGCTAAGTGCCTGTTTGTTACCCCCTGATGCGTCATTCTCCGCAACCAATTTCTCTCCTGATATGTATGGTGGCGGCGGGGCCGTGGCTATCAGTTTCCTGATAGGGCCAGATCCCGCCGCCTGAGCCAATCCTCTCTGTATTTCACCCTCCTGTTGCCATAACTGCAAATAATCATAATGTTTGATTCGTCTCTTTGCTGATTTAATGAGACATATCCTTCTCCTTAAATTCATTAACACTTCTGGGCTGAAGCTACCTACTCTTGGGAATTTCTCCCCGTCATGTACAGTCATTTTCTCCCATTCATCACATAAAATTTCTGTGTGCCTTCCGTATTTTTCACACATTACGTACCTTGCCGACCCGACTGGTCGGTTTACAGAATCAACCCGAACCGAGGTTGATCGCCCCCTTCCTGAACAACTGGCCCCCATAATTTGCAGGTGTTGCAAACCCTTAAAAAACCAAAATATTCAAAGATAGGCTGACGGTGAAGTTTACCGAGCACCTCACTCACTCGCCCACGCCGACCAATATGCCCACACACTGATATAGTGCTGGCGTACTCGACCCAGGGCCCCTATTAACCTGAGTTTACTGGAACATGTGGGTGTGATCCGCAGAGCATTGACCCTTTCCAGTAAAGGTGGGGTTGTCGGATAATTCCTGAGTGACCAGAGAACTTCCCTTTTTGGTTAAAATAAAAAATTACACAAATCACGTTAGAATGTACAAATAGCGTTTATGACCGGGTTTGTACACAAATGGTACTGGTCAGGTTACTAACTAATGCACACAATTACGTGCGGTACAATCGTTCAGTACATAAGCAACTAATCTTATGTACGGAGCGACCAGTGGAATCGACATTCAGCAGCTGCGAATTCCTTCAGCCTGAGCTTTATTGTCCTATATGGGTGTCGCACCAACCCTTCTTGGTGTTGTGCCTTGTCTCTATAGCGGACTTCCTTGTCTGCTGTACCTGGACCTCCTGGTCTGTTATGCGACCTCCTGGTCTGACCTCCTGGTCTGTTACAGTATGACCTCCTGGTCTGCTACACTCTAATGCTCAAATTTTATGTTTAACCAGAGATGCCTCCCTAGCCACCATGTATGTCACTTACACGTATGTACCTTCACGAGAACTCGTGATTTCTGTGGTTCAATCCCCAAAATTGTAAAAACAAACACTCACTCACCACATACACACTTTTGTTTCTATTTCTATTTCTGCGCAGAAATTTTTCTTTAGACCAGATGTGTTGTAAATTTGGAGAAGGATCTGTTAATTTAAATTTCGGATTTAAAATAGATTTGCGCTACTTATCGCCTGATGCGCTATTTATCGCTTGTTGCGCTATTTATCGCCTGTTGCGTTACTTATCGCCTGTTGCGCTATTTATCGCCTGTTGCGTTACTTAAAAATCAACACTATCGTGTGACTTGAGTTACGTGGGCGTACCCAGACGCTCCGTTGCGTAATTTACGCTGCGTGCGTCGGCCTTTGCGTACGCGAGTCTCAGCCCTTTGTTAGAGACACGTGTACACAAAACCAATGTCCACCGTAACACCACTAACACTTTTATCAATGTAGATGATCCTCGATCGTCTACCGCGCAACACACCAATCTCTCCTTTTACCTTTAGGTAGAGCTGCGTGTGCTTTACACTTTATCCCTTAACGCATTACTTTTACACTTTAACTATGAAATAGCGACAAATCTCTCTTAGCACGTTTTATCAATTATAAAATGGCAAACAGGAGAGTGATATATGAAAATACCCGAATGAAAAAGAAATGCAGATATGTGCGTGTGTACGCAAGACAGAAATAAACAGTTTTAAAAGACACTAGTGTTTTGTTCTTACCTCCGGTTCCGGATTCCTTCAGCACCCTTTACTAAGCGAAGCAGACGCTTATCCCGTCAGCACTGCGAAGAATATGATCTCCCGCCCTTTGCTGATGGATAATGTCTGCTGAAATTACCTAGCAGAGATATGTGAAGGACAGGACGAGCCGCCAATTGATAAAGCTAAATATTTATCTTATATAAAACCCTTTATGAGGCCTAAGAACACTGTACGCTATTCACGTATGGAGTACCGTAAGGGTACGCACGTTGCGTAACAATCGCTTAGCCGCAGTCGAGACGCTCAAGCGTCACGTTCGCTCACGGCCAAGAGATCACAGGCAGGCACGCTATTGGCTGCCGACTAACGTAATGGTTCGCTATAGCGTAGCGGCCGCTCGGGACCACGAGGAGATCACCAACGGCGCTGACGCTCACAATGTTAAACCTTTATATCTAAACCATAAACAATGAAATATGCTGTAAAACCTTAGTGTAGAGATAGGGTGTAGATGCAACACAGTGTAACCTTATTAACTTAAAAGCTGTTTGAGCGTCACCGACGCTCTGAGAATACTTAACACTATAAGAAATACACAGATACCGTGCTTAGGGTCCAACGCCTAATATATATATTATGAATGTTATACTTGCAAAAGAATTAATACAATACAAGTCATACACTACAATATAACATAGACTACCTAACCAGATAACTACACAGGAAATACAATACAATACTATTACGTTTAAGAGATTACGAGAGAAAGAGGAGAAGAGAGAGAGAGAGAGATATGGCCCACAACAACAAGAAAGACAATATGATTGCGGAGAAAACTTACGCACAAAGGAAACGATCGCATGCGCCTCTGGACATCCAGCTCCCGATTTTCAGCAATGATAACCGTTGAAGAGTGAGAGCTGGATGTGATCGGCTTGTCTATTTATGCCCCACACACAATACAATTCAATGGTCCCTACAATCTCATTGTTCATTGGACACAGGAATTCCTCCTCGCATTATAACAAAAGGTCATAGGTTGATTCATACAGGTGGGCTGTGACGATTTCCAACTGCTCAGGTGGGTGGGAAACTAGGTTTCCCGCCGCATGGATAAGTAAGTGCAAATAATAGTAAATGGACATAAACTTCTTATGTCCATAACTATTCGCACGAGCGATTAATCCGCTTCAAACCAACACCGGAATATTGCTAATTAAATACTCTTCCGATGGATACTAAACACCACTGTATTACTCCTGTCTGACCCTTCGTATCAAACAAAGGGGGATTTCTCTGTCCATGAACATTCTACATTAACCGAACTTTCAGATTCTATCAAAGGGACCATGATCTACAAAATACATTATATAGTGAAAATATGTAACCATTGAGTCGCACGCTACGAACACATGAACTCTACCGTAAATGCACATACCGCGCGCCCGCGGGTGCCCGCAACAGCGAGTATGCGCACGCACGGGAGAGCGCACGCATGCGCAGCGCAGACCTGTATGAGGTGCAAATATGGCAGTGTGCATCGTGATATTTTTCTGACTTTGACAAAAGCAAAAGGCGCACTACCTCCTCAGGTATCCTTCCCAATCCGAAAACAACCTCAGGCGTCTCCGCCATCTCGAGGAGTGTCGGCTCCTTCCACGAAAAGCCCTTATCCGAAGGACCTGGTCGGCTCGCTTTCTGTATCAGGCGTGGACCCTAATTCTGATGATCCCCTTACTGTGAAGACCTTATGTCAGGTCTTGACGGCCTTCAAATCAGAACTGACCCACGACCTCACAGCTGCTCTACGCGAAGTCAAGGTCGAGCTGACAGCTATTGGGGACAGGACCGACTCTTTAGAGCGCAAATTGGAAGAACTGGTGACGTCACATAACGAACTAATTACAGCTCATGACCAGCAACAAAGTGACTTGGATACATTCAAAAACAAAATGGCAGGTATAGAGGACCGCTCCAGACGGAACAATATTAAAATACGTGGAATACCTGACTCGGTAGATAACGCGGATCTGATGGAATATGCTATGACCCTGTTCCGTAAACTTCTACCAGGTGTACCCGATGCGGAACTGTTAATCGACCGGATCCATCGCCTTCCTAAGCCTCGATTTCTCTCCAACACCTCGCCCAGAGATACGCTACTTCGGGTGCACTTCTTTACCGTTAAGGAACGTATCCTCCAAGCAACTCGCGGCGCAAAGAACCCTGACACTCTGGGAGGATTGCAACTGTTTCCGGACTTTTCCGCAGTTACCCTTTCTAAAAGGTGCAGCTTAGCTCCGATCACCTCCGCCCTCCGTGCTCAGGACATTCGATACAGGTGGGGCTTCCCAGTGAAGCTGATTGTCTCCTACGATGGTTCCTCGTTTATAATATCAGAGCTGGAGGCCGGCGTGAAACTGCTCGAAAATTGGGACAGCTCAGTAAAACTCCCATCCCCTCCCGAGAGGCGTCCTCCACCACTTTCGGAATAGTCCACTACTTGAACGTCCTCCGCAGTTAATATTGGTTTTGATATGTTCTAATATGCTATTCCCTACTCTGTTAGAGATATTGATCTTATTATCTATATGTTTATTGCTAATGTTCTGTTTATTATATTCTTCTAGGTGAGTTACATTTGCTCTCTGCTGGTTCCTATAGTGCATGCTCTCCTGCGTATAGGTGGTTGCTAAGCCTACACCCTAGTTTCTTTGTTTATTGGCCTATCTTTTTGGCACACGCTGACCATAGAAGAAGGATGTGTCTTCTTTAGCAACATATGCCGTACCATTTTGTGCCTACCTTTCTCTTTCTTCTTTCTTCAATATATATATATATATATATATATATATATATATCTCGTGTGCCACTTATGTTTAATTGGAGATGTGCTTTTACTCTCTTTACGCATAGGTTTATTTTTATTTTTTTCTTGTTATCTCACTGACCCTGGGTGGATTGAAGAGTCCGCCTGCCCCTCGATTATCTACTGCATTAATTTTTCCCCTGCAGTAGCTATGCAGACCCGATGTACTGGGTCATTTTGTTTTTCCCTTCCCTTTGTTACTATATTTCTGAGTCTATTGTCCCTTCCTGTTTTTTCTATCCCCCCCCCTCCCGCCTCCCTTCCTGATGGGATGCCGTCACCTACATGGCATTATAACTGAATAATTATGGTTGGTATCCTTTCATTGAATGTTAAAGGTTTAAACTCCCCCAATAAACATAGATTAGCCCTGTCCTCTTTCCATAAGTATAAAGCCGATATAGTCGCCCTACAGGAAACTCATTTTTCCTCCAACAACCCCCCTGTATTGAAAGACCACAGATACCCCATAGGATATTTCGCTAACGGTCCCTTTAAAAGAAACGGAGTAGCTCTGTTATTCGGGGATAATGTTCCTTTTACCCTCCACTCCCAAATTGCAGACAAAGCAGGCCGCTACTTGATTCTCACGGGTCTTTTGGAAAATAAATCTGTTACTATAGTCTCATTATACGCGCCTAATTCGAACCAAGTAGCCTTTATTCGGAAGCTATGCTTGCTTATCCAAAAGGTTTGGGTCGGCTCCCTAATTCTCCTAGGAGATTTTAATTTGGTATTAGATCCCAAACCAGATAAATCGTCCCAGACTCCCTCAGCCGCATCCAAAACCCGCCTTGGCCCTTCATTAGCGCTACGTAATGTGTTAGCGGAGTTCGATTTATATGATATCTGGTGCATCCGCAATCCTACCGGGAGGGACTATACGTTCTTCTCTTCGGCCCATAATTCATACTCAAGAATTGACCTTGTGTTATGCGATAAATGGACCTTACAAGACTCCGATACAGTTGATATCCTACCCTTTACCTGGTCCGACCACGCACCGTTATATTGGAAATGGAACATTAAGTCTGCTTCTAGGCCTCCTAGACCATGGCGATTATCTCCACATCTCTTGCATGACCCGTTAGCAACAAAAATTATCTCTGATTGCATCTCTAGCTACACAGAAACTAATTCCCCATCAGATACCTCATTGCCAAACTATTGGTGTGCGTTTAAAGCGGTTGTTCGCGGCTCCACAATTCAGGCTGGGGCTACGCTTAAAAAACAAGCCAAACAACTCCAACTAAATCTAGAACATAGACTTAAAATAGCTGAGGATAAAAATAAAAGGCACCCCACCCGACTCTTGCATAAGGAACTTTCGGACATTCGCAGCCAGTTACAAAAACTTTTAGTCTTCAGAACCCAAGTAGCTCTCAATAGGTTACGACAGAAATTTTATCTGGTGGGTAACAGACCTGGTAAAATGTTAGCTCGCAGACTTCGTGTCCAACGCGCTCGCAACAGAATTAAATTCATCCTTTCCCCTACAGGCTCTAAGCTTGCGAACTCTCTAAATATTGCTAATCAATTTGCAGACTACTATACTAAATTGTACAATTTACACTCAGATCCTCTCACGTTTCAGCCTACCCCTGACACTATACAAGAGTTTCTTTCCTCTGTTAACCTCCCCTCTCTGACCCCCGACCAGTTAGACACCTTGAATGCCCCTTGGACCACACTTGAGGTCAAATCAGCGATTAAGTCCCTCCCTAGGAATAAAGCCCCTGGCCCTGATGGGTATATTAACGACTTCTATGCCACCTTTACGGACCGTCTCTCTCCCATCTTAACCGACCTTTTCAATGATATATCCAGTACTGGTGCTTTCCCTAGGGAAATGTTGGAGGCCCAGGTGGTAGCCATCCCCAAACCTGGGAAAGACCCTGCTCATTGCCAAAACTATTGCCCAATTGCATTGCTTAATAGCGATATTAAGCTCTATGCTAAAATGATAGCATCCCGACTTAGCGTATACCTACCCTTGTTGATCCACCCTGACCAGGACGGGTTTATATCTGGCAGGCAGGCATCTGACAATACCGGCAGGGTCTTTAATTTGATAGACACGGCCTCTGACACCGAGGGATTTCTGTTACTCTCATTGGATGTTGAGAAGGCGTTCGACAGATTAAATTACTCTCATTGGATGTTGAGAAGGCGTTCGACAGTACATGCGTACTGTTTTAGCTAAATTTGGCTTCTCGGCCCAGATTTTGGAGTCAATCTTGGCACTATATACCCTACCCTCAGCGAGTGTGTTTAGTAATGGATTCCTGTCGGACGCCTTCCCAATTGCTAATGGAACCCGCCAGGGTTGCCCTCTCTCACCTTTGATATATGTACTTGGCATTGAACCCTTAGCAGCTAAAATCAGATCGGACGATGCATTCCCTGGCTTGACCCACGGGGGACACTCCCATAAGCTTTGTCTCTTTGCAGACGACGTCCTTCTCTTTGTATCTCGCCCCTCCTTCTCCCTCCCTCACCTACACTCGATACTACATGGCTTTAGCAAGGCCTCATACTATAAACTGAACACAACTAAAACTGACGCCTTACCTGTTCACTTACCAGATACACTCACGGCTGCTTTACGAACTCAATACTCATACAACTGGAAAATTAAATCACTTACATACCTTGGGATACATATTCCCCCTTCCTCCTCTACTGTTTTCGATTTGAATCTTCCTCCCCTGATACTAACTCTCCAAACCCTGACATCCTCTTGGCTTTTATATGGGTCGTTTATCTGCCTTTAAAATGTCCTTACTACCTAAACTTATGTATTTATTTCGCACCATACCCTATTCTTTTCCCAAACCTTATCTAGATAAATGCAGAGTTGTTTTGGCAAAATACCTGTGGAAATCACCCCCCCAAAATTGGCGCACGCTAGAATGGTACTCCCTCGACACAGAGGAGGCCTCGCACTATCCGATTTGCAGTTATATCAAGAAGCTTGTTTGCTTGCTCAGCTTAAATCCTGGAATCTCTCCAACTCCGCATCCATATGGGCCCACATTGAAAATGTTGGATGCATAGACTACCCCTTAGCAGATCTGCTGTGGACTCCGAAAGCCCTGCGCCCCAGCGATTTGGCCATTCTTCCCTCTATGGCCTCTTCTGTACGAGTGTGGGATAGTTTGACGAGTAAACTCCCTGGCTTTACTACCCCCTACACTGCCCTTTCGCTTAAAGCTGTGAGTAAATTAATTCCCAATTTACATGTTTCTGCGTGGAATGCTTGCAATATTCATACCCTAGGAGACTTATTAGATGGAACTGCCTTTCTTTCATTTGCCCAGTTACACGACAGATTCTCCCTCCCTCATACTGAACTATTCCATTATTTTCAAATCAGACACTGGTTTAAGAGCTTGCCCATTGTACGAACTCCCCCTAGCTCCATAGCTCAATCTGTCCTATCCTGGGTGGTACTGCTTACATCCACTAAAGATATTACCTATTGGTACAACACACTCGTCTCAATGGTCCCATACCAGAAGTCTAATGCCCAGAAGCGTTGGGAGAGGGATTTAGGCATTCCCATTGCAGAGGCACAATGGGAGAAATTGTATCGTTTAACATTCCGCATGTCACGCTGTTTAAATCATTCAGAAATGCATGTTAAATTACTGAATAGATTATACTTGACCCCAGATAGGCTGCACACATTCTGGCCCTCCTGATCACGACTTTGTTGGAGGAACTGCGGTGAAATAGGGCATTTATATCATATTTTTTGGACATGTCCCCATCTCCAAACCTTTTGGGCAGAAGTATTTCAGCTGATAAATAAAGTTTTATGCCTATCTTTAAGCCCATCCCCCGCTCTGGCTCTCCTCCATATGTATCCCCTGGAGGTCTCAGCCTCCCAAAGATACATATTGGGACACATCTGTATAGCAGTGAGGGCAACTTTGGCCCAGGCCTGGAAGCAAGCGATAGTGCCTCCTGTTCTAAAGGTATTCCATAAAGTTCATTTTCACTACACCATGGAAACTGAGGCCGTGCCTTATTCCCCCTCTGTTTCTGTTAGGGTCTCCTGCCCTGTGCTGCCACGTCGTCATGGCAACCGGGAGACAAGTACTAGCGGAGTAACCTGAGCGCAGCTGATACTCCGGTTCGGGTCTTTTGCTGTGCAGTGGTTATAGGCTCTGTGCACGGCAGGGGATCCGGTGCTGGTTTTTGTGTTTACAGTCTGTGAGGTCTGAGTGGGGCGTGGACAGCACCTGCTTTATAAGGCCTCTTTCCAGGTTAAGCAGATGCTGCTGAATCTTTGTTGGTTAGTCAGTTCCTGAAAGTTAGCCAGTACTGTGTAGCTTTGTATTTGTTTGTTGCTTACTGCAAATAGGCCTGGGGATTTGGTATTACACTCTGCCAATCCAGACCTAGCAGTAAGACTGGAGTCAGTCGTTTAGCTTGCTGGGGTTCTGTTACTACTCTGTGAACTTAGCAAGTTTGCGGCTGCATTCTAAGACTTGCCTGTCTAATCCTGTCTCACTGTGCTAGGTGTCAGGGGTCAGTTTAGTGGCAGTAAACTGAACCTGTGCACTGCAAGTGAGAATTAGGATTGTGGAGACTCTCCTTGTGTCTATCATTCCATCTCTGACCAAGGAGTTTACTGCCACACCCGTTGGTAACCCTTTAGGCTTTTGCTGTTGCCCTTAGCAACAGCATTTCGGGTTCTCTATGTATTAAAACACAACATCTTGCTTTTCCCATCTGAGCATTTCTAATACAAGGGAGATACCCAGTTCCTTAGCCTCTGGGCTTCTCTGTTCACTTTGTGTGTATTTTGTTACCCTATCACCTTCTGTGTACGTTATGTCATATTCCCCAGTCTGTCTGTGAGTCCATTTGTTGTGCATAACAGTTCTGACACCAGTACTTTCCTGCAGGCACTGGTGTACATAACATATTCAGCAGCCTAATACTCCTGTTGAAATTTTGTGGGAATATGGAGCATACCCCTCAAAATACGTTGCAACAGGTGGTCGATCAGGTGCAGGTCCTGACTCGACAATTTAATGATCTGTCCATTAAAATGCACACCTCCCAGGCTGCTGGCGGAGCTCCCGCAGCAGCAGCACCTGCAGGGGTTAAGGAGCCGAAAGTAAATCTCCCGGATCGTTTTTCTGGAGATCGCTCGCAGTTCTTTTGTTTCAAGGAGAGCTGCAAGCTATACTTCCGGCTTAGGCCTCAGTCTTCTGGGTCGGAGATTCAGCGGGTGGGCATAGTGATTTCCTTGCTACAAGGAGACCCACAGGCCTGGGCATATGGGTTGCAGCCTGACTGTCCGTCGCTTAAAAGTGTTGATGCTTTTTTTACGGCACTGGGCATGTTGTATGATGACCCTGACAAGACGGCCTCAGCCGAGGCTCAGATTTCGATCCTTAAGCAAGGGCGAAGGTCAGTTGAGGTTTACTGTACGGAGTTTCGGAGGTTGGCCCATGATACCCAGTGGAATGACCCAGCCCTGAGACACCAGTACCGAAGAGGTCTTTCTAACCAGATAAAGGACCAACTGGTACAATATCCCTTGCCTGATAGCTTGGATCAGCTCATGCAGTTATCCATCCGGGTGGATAGACGGCTGAGAGAGCGTAGGCTTGAAAGGGAGACTGAGATTTCCTTCCTTCCCAAGGGAACCTCAGACTCTGAGGAATTTTCCGAGGAGCCTATGCAGATTGGGGCTACCCGCCTCTCCTCGCGTGAGAAGACGCGGAGGAGACAGCAGGGGTTGTGTTTGTACTGTGGGAATAAAGGTCATGTGGTAGTGTCATGCCCAGAAAAGCCGGAAAACTTCAGGGCCTGAGGGTGATGGGAAATATCCTGTCAGGCCAGAAGTCAGAATTTCCCAAGAAGACTTTTATCATTCCGGTGACCTTGAAGATCCTCGGTCAAACTGTCAAGACCGAGGCCTTTGTGGACAGTGGGGCCGACGGGGTTTTTATGGACCGCCAATTCGCCCTGAAACACTCTGTTCCCTTAGTACCCTTGGCATCGGAAATTGAGATTTGTGGGTTAAACGGGGAACCATTATCCCAAGGTAAAATTACCTCTTGCACTAGCCAGATTTCTTTGTTTATTGGAGCCGCACACTCTGAAAAATTGTCCTTTTATGTGACTGTCTGTACTTTTGCCCCATTGGTGTTGGGGTTACCCTGGTTAAGGGCCCACAATCCTCAATTTGACTGGGTCTCTGGGGAGATTCTTAGTTGGGGTACTGATTGTTTCAGGAGTTGCTTGAGCCTTCCAGTCAGGCTCTCGCAGCTAAGTTTGCCAGGATTGCCAGGGTGTTATGCAGATTTTGCGGACGTGTTCTCCAAAAAAGTTGCAGAGGTACTACCTCCCCATCGCCCCTATGACTGTGCCATTGATTTGTTGCCAAATGCTAAGCTTCCCAAGAGCAGGTTGTACTCCCTGTCACGTCCTGAGACTCAGGCTATGGCAGAGTACATTCAGGAGAACTTGGCTAAGGGATTTATCAGACCTTCACAGTCTCCAGTTGGGTCGGGGTTCTTCTTCGTGGGTAAAAAGGACGGTTCGTTGCGACCCTGCATCGACTTCAGGGAATTGAACCGTATCACGATTAAAAACTCATACCCACTGCCTCTCATTTCGGTCTTGTTTGACCAGCTTCGTACTGCCACCATTTTTTCTAAGATTGACCTACGCGGTGCGTACAATCTAATCCGAATAAGAGAGGGGGATGAATGGAAGACTGCCTTTAATACCCACTCAGGGCATTATGAATATTTGGTGATGCCTTTTGGGCTCTGTAATGCCCCGGCAGTCTTCCAGGATTTCATGAATGATGTGCTCAGGGAATATTTGGATAGATTCTTAGTTGTATACTTAGATGACATCCTAATCTTCTCCCATTCCCTGGAGGAACATCGGAAGCATGTACGCTTAGTCCTCCAGAAACTCAGAGACCACCGGCTTGGGGCGAAGCTGGAGAAGTGCGAATTTGAAGTTCAGCAAATCGCATTTCTAGGATATATTATCTCCCCAGAAGGTTTCCAAATGGAGGGTTCCAAGGTACAGGCAGTCCTGGATTGGGTGCAACCCACTAGTTTGAAGGCGCTTCAGCGTTTCCTGGGCTTTGCGAATTTTTATAGACGATTTATCGCTGGATTTTCGTCTATAGTGGCGCCCTTGGTGGCACTCACTAAGAAAGGGGCGGATGTTGCTCACTGGTCTTGTGAGGCTAAAGCGGCTTTTGCCCGTCTCAAAAGGGCATTTGTTTCGGCCAAGGTGCTGCGACACCCAGATCCAGAGCGTCCTTTTGTGGTGGAAGTGGATGCCTCTGAGATGGGTATTGGGGCAGTGCTTTCTCAGATGGGAGTGTCTGATAATCGCCTTCATCCCTGTGCTTACTTTTCCCGTAAATTTTCGCCTGCCGAGATGAATTATGACGTGGGTAACCGGGAATTGTTGGCTATTAAGGATGCACTCGAGGAGTGGAGACACTGGCTTGAGGGGGCTAAGTTTGTGGTCTCAATTCTCACTGACCATAAGAATCTGGCATATTTAGAGTCAGCGAAGCGTCTCAATGCCAGGCAGGCACGATGGGCTTTGTTTTTTGCTCGCTTTAATTTTTTGATAACATATCGCCCTGGGTCAAAAAACATCAAGGCTGATGCGCTCTCGCGGAGTTTTGCTCCAATCCAGGAGACCACCGAGGAGCCGTTGCCCATTGTTTCCCCATCATGTATTAAAGTGGGCATTACCCAGGACCTCTTATCATTAGTCCTTAGAGCACAGGAGCAGGCTCCTCCAGACCTTCCGGTAGGTCTTTTGTTTGTGCCTCCTAGGTTAAGACAGCGAGTGTTCCTGGAATTCCATGCCAAGAAGTCGGCAGGTCACCCGGGTATTGCCAGAACTCGGGAGTTGCTATCTAGGGCGGTGTGGTGGCCCTCGGTGGCTAAGGATGTGGATCAGTGGGTTCGGGCATGTGACATCTGTGCCCGAAATAAGACTCCTAGAGGGGTTCCTGTTGGCCCATTACATCCACTCTCTATCCCATCTAAGCCATGGACCCACATTTCAATGGATTTTGTGGTGGACTTGCCCAAATCCTCGGGGATGACAGCCATCTGGGTTGTCGTTGACAGGTTTTCGAAGATGGCGCACTTCGTTCCACTGGTTGGGCTGCCATCGGCCAGACGCCTGTCTGAATTATTTATGCTGCATGTTGTGCATCTCCACGGGTTGCCACTTGATGTGGTCTCTGACCGCGGATCCCAGTTTGTGGCCAAATTCTGGAGGGCATTTTGTTCCGATCTCCAGATTTCTGTCAGCTTGTCGTCAGGCTACCATCCGCAGTCTAATGGGCAGACTGAAAGGGTGAACCAGTCCTTGGAGCAGTTCCTCAGGTGTTATGTCTCCAAGTGTCAGACTGACTGGGTTGCTCATCTGTCCATGGCGGAGTTTGCCTATAACAACGCGGCTCACTCTGCTACAGGGATCTCTCCCTTCCTTTGTGTGTATGGGCATCATCCTAAGGCCAATTCTTTTGACCCCCTGGACTCCACGCCTGGTGGTTCCTCTGTGGTTTCGGTCCTTAGAGGTATTTGGCGGAAAGTGAAGAAAGCCCTTGTGTCTGTGTCATTAGTGACCAAAAGGGTTTTTGATAAGCGGAAAAGACCCTGCAGCTTCAAATTAGGAGACTTCGTCTGGTTGTCTACCAAGAATTTGAAGTTGAGACAGCCATCTCATAAGTTAGGCCCCCGGTTCATCGGCCCTTATAAGATCACCAGGGTTATCAATCCGGTGGCATTTCAGTTAGATCTGCCCCGTTCTTTGGGTATCAATAAAACATTTCATTGTTCCCTTTTAAAACGGGCGATTAGGAATCCTTCTTCCAGTGGAAGACCTTCCCCTCTTCTGATACGTGGCCAGAGGGAGTTTGTTGTTGAAAGGATTCTTGACTCCAAGGTGGTTCGGGGTCGGCTGTCATTTTTGGGGCACTGGAAGGGGTATGGCCCGGAGGAGCGGTCGTGGGTGCGCAGTTGTGATCTTCATGCCCCCAGACTGATACGCTCTTTCTTCTCTCAGTTCCCCGATAAACCCGGTGGTAGGGGTTCTTTGACCCCTCGTCAGAGGGGGGGTACTGTTAGGGTCTCCTGCCCTGTGCTGCCACGTCGTCATGGCAACCGGGAGACAAGTACTAGCGGAGTAACCTGAGCGCAGCTGATACTCCGGTTCGGGTCTTTTGCTGTGCAGTGGTTATAGGCTCTGTGCACGGCAGGGGATACGGTGCTGGTTTTTGTGCTCACAGTCTGTGAGGTCTGAGTGGGGCGTGGACAGCACCTGCTTTATAAGGCCTCTTTCCAGGTTAAGCAGATGCTGCTGAATCTTTGTTGGTTAGTCAGTTCCTGAAAGTTAGCCAGTACTGTGTAGCTTTGTATTTGTTTGTTGCTTACTGCAAATAGGCCTGGGGATTTGGTATTACACTCTGCCAATCCAGACCTAGCAGTAAGACTGGAGTCAGTCGTTTAGCTTGCTGGGGTTCTGTTACTACTCTGTGAACTTAGCAAGTTTGCGGCTGCATTCTAAGACTTGCCTGTCTAATCCTGTCTCACTATGCTAGGTGTCAGGGGTCAGTTTAGTGGCAGTAAACTGAACCTGTGCACTGCAAGTGAGAATTAGGATTGTGGAGACTCTCCTTGTGTCTATCATTCCATCTCTGACCAAGGAGTTTACTGCCACACCCGTTGGTAACCCTTTAGGGTTTTGCTGTTGCCCTTAGCAACAGCATTTCGGGTTCTCTATGTATTAAAACACAACATCTTGCTTTTCCCATCTGAGCATTTCTAATACAAGGGAGATACCCAGTTCCTTAGCCTCTGGGCTTCTCTGTTCACTTTGTGTGTATTTTGTTACCCTATCACCTTCTGTGTACGTTATGTCATATTCCCCAGTCTGTCTGTGACTCCATTTGTTGTGCATAACAGTTCTGACACCAGTACTTTCCTGCAGACACTGGTGTACATAACAGTTTCCTCCCCCATTATGCAATGGTTCCATTGGCACGAGTACATCACGGAGGGAGAGGGCTCTGCTCTTGTCTCACACCCGGGGAAGACAACCCCTTTACAATTTAGCCTGAATGAGAAGCCTACTACCTCTTAAATGTCCCATTTCTCACTCTTTTTCTTTCGGTTCATACTGGTTGCTATTTCTGCAGTAATGTCAGTCCTGCCCTCCTCTGCTACTAGGGCTGGAGTTGGTACACCCTATTGACCTAGCTATGTACATTCGTATATGTCAATATGATTATGATACCTGAATACCTGCTCAGTCGATTTGTTACCTGTTTCATATGTATATTTGATTTCATTGACGTGTGCACCCCCCCCACCCTATTCTTTTCTGTACCCCCCCCCCTCTTTATTTTTGCATTCGATATAAAATCCAATAAAAATATTGATGTTAAAAATGTGAGGTTTATTTGTTAATTTTTTTTGGGTGGCTGCTTGTCCTGCCCTTTGCCTTTACCACTGTCATGTTGGCGTGCTCTGGTGGAGCGTCTTGGTGGTGATGACACTGGCGTGATATTTGGAGTAGTCGTACCAGAACTGCTGCTTGTTTGCTGTTGGTGCATGGATCTGAGTGTTTCATTGAGGTTAGTGAGGGTGGCATTGAGTTCACGTGTAGCAGCATTTTGATTGTCTACAATTCGGAATAAAGTTTCATTTATCTTTTGATTGTTTTGAAAAATGTTCATATAGCTTTGCTGTTGTCTGTGCTGTTCTTCCATTAGTCTGTGCTGTTCTTCCATTATGCGCTGTAAGTTGCCCATGACCTGTGTAATGTCTGCACGCATGAGTTCCATGGTATTGCCAATTCTCGTGGTTTGTTCATTTTGTCTACTCATATTTCTGGTTATTCTTCTAAGGTGACATGGTAGGCTTGCAAACATTTGTGTCTGCCTACGCAGGCAATCTTCATTAGTGGCCTGTTGTCTAGCCCAAATGTTCCAAAACACGTGATCAGGGCCTTGTGTTACTGGTGTTGTTGGGATGTGTTGTGGTGGTGGTGTGCTTTGCTGTGGTGGTGTACTCACAGGTGCTGGGGGCCTGATTCCTTGGCTTAATGGCTGCATTTCTAACATGATTGTCTCATCCATGTCATCACTGTGTTGCTGTTGTTGTGGAGGGATGCTGTTACCAGGACTAGAAGCTGAAATTTAGAAAAATTATCCGTTAGCTATCCATATGTTTGAAAAATTATAACAAATCACTACACATGGAACACGTCATTGACTGTTGCTTTCAGATATCCTGCCTAGCAACATCATCACTCATAACTTAAATACATACATATGCCTGTTTGTGGCAAATGTGTCTGGTTACTTCATTGTGAAAACAAACAAATTAGTTTTATTGTA
The DNA here is from genome assembly GCF_028390025.1 of Pseudophryne corroboree. NCBI lineage: Eukaryota > Metazoa > Chordata > Amphibia > Anura > Myobatrachidae > Pseudophryne > Pseudophryne corroboree. The sequence goes on from NC_086445.1 coordinate 516,634,108, forward strand.
GATCAGACATACTCCACCATAAAAACACATTGTAATCCATAATGTATTGCCTTATAGCTTTGCAAAAACAAACATAGTAATGTTTTTATATGTATTTGGCAATGTTAGGTCAAACACACATGTGAAAATTTGTTAAACAACCTTACTATTTTCCAAAATTAAACATGAGTTTCTGTTGCAGCATCTTACACACAATGTGCTACTGTATGGCTGAAGTGGACATACATATCTTTACAGGATGTGGACAAGGCCATGTTGCTAGGATTCCATTTCATGTTTTACTGACTTCAGTAAGTATATCAGATTTTGATGTGTTTTGACTTAATGCGTTTACGTAAAAGTTTTATTACGATCTGAAATGTATTAAATTTATTTCAGTTTGATACTCACAATCAAGATGAGGGGAGTGTGGTTCACGTCTTGGAGGTGTGTCCAAAATTTGGAGTGGGGGGACCGAACATACTGTCGATAATCTTTGGCGGGGTAGACTGCTGTGGTTGGCCCTGGACATCAGACCTTGCTTTCTTTGCTGCCACATGTTTTTTTTTGGTGGTGTGTTACAGAAGTCCGACTTCTGCTGCTCCAGACTTCTTTTGATGGACCTAGTAATGAAAGTTACATTTTGTTATGGCCATTCCTTTACAAACATACCCTATACTACAATGGACACTTTACCTGCTTCCGCAGCGTCATCATCATCAGATGTTATGGGAGTTACTGTAGGACGACCAGTACTGCTTTTTTCCAACACTGTAAAACCAAAATAAAACCTCATGTATTCATGCTATTGTTGATAGATCCACCCATTATGCTTATAAACATTAATTCTTTAAAAAATGCTTGTTTTATTTAAAAAAAACCCATAAGGACCGTAAACCAAAAAACCACTACATAAAACAATAAACATTGTCCAATAGCCATATGCACTATGGAAAGTGCAACACAGGAAAACATGTACAGGACACAGACATAGGACACAAGTAAAAATACATACACTAACTACCAAAAACACACACATCTTCATTTTGTAATGAAAGGAAAAAATTTACAGATGCAATATAGAAATTGCTCTGTGATGTGGCACTCCAAACACACATTACCACTACTGTATAGCCAACCCCCCCCCCCCCCCTCCCCCCCAAAAAAAAAAAAATATAAAAAAAAATTAGACTGCAGTGTTGTGTCAGGGTACAAATACAGACTCAAACTGAACAAACAAATAGTGGGTTTTTAAAAAAAATATATTACATTCAGTAATAGTGACAGTACACATGTAAGTGGTTTCCAAACCACTTCCCACTACTCCAGCCTCTAACATGACAACCACTGTTTTTGCAACATTGCACATGGATAACCTAAATATAAAACATGTTCCAAATTAAAAACTTAAAAATGTGCAAAAGGAAAACATTATTGCTGGACAATTCAATGACACACCAAGTCCAAACTACACATGGAAAATATACAGAAAAAAAACACATGACATACAATAAAGTAAGATGTTACATTGGCTTTTGTAGAAAACATTACCAAAATTTTTTTATTTGCTGACACACACTTGAAGATGGGAGTAATATGCAACGTCACATGACACACATTTGAAAAAAATAAACAAAAATAAGGTCATAGAATGTTAATGCAAATACACATGCTCACCATTCTTCCTGGGCCTATCTGAATCCCGGACATGAGTTGCAGAGACTACTTCAGGAGGTATTACACTCCGCATGGGCTCCTCATACTCCAGATATCTTGCAATATAGGGCTGCCCACCACCGGTTTTTCGAGCCGACTTCGCCTCCTTGGCCATTCTGGACTTGACAAGTCGCTTTATGTCATAGTACCGTTTGCGGCACGTGTCCTCCGTCCGCTTGACCACCCCCTCACTATTGACAGCAGCAACAACTTTCACCCACAACACCGTCTTCTTCCGTGTTGGCACCTTGGCGGACTCAGGCCCAAATAGCTGCCGCTGATACTTCATCAGCTCCCGCACCAATGCCACATTTTCTGCATAACTAAACTTGACATTCCGTCCAGTCTTAGTAGTGGTGCGTGGCTGCGGAGCTCTCTGACTGTCACTATCACTGTCACTTGAGGCTGCTGCAGCAACCTCACCCACCTCCTCCACCTCACTAACCTCACTCACACTCACCTCCTCCACCTGACCGACCTCCTCCCCCTCACTCACACCCTCCACCTCACCCACCTCTGAGTCACACATAATTGTGTGTCTAAACACTTAACACAGAAAAAAAAACACACACTCCTCCACTACCGCTGCACAAATCACACACACACACACACACACACACACACACACACACACACACACTGACAAGGGACTATAAATAAAAAATACTTGGACAAAAAATTAGACAAAACCACAAAAAACAAGACTACAAGAATGACAAGACTACTTTCAAACACAATACTACACTCAGAAATCGCAAACAACACTCCGCACCAAACCAAAAACTCACCACTAACTAAACTCACGAGGTGCGGATGGTTTGGGGCGTATTTATATGGTTGCGCACAGACACTCCTACATTTGAAACACAACCAATCACGAATGGGGATGAAAAACGAAACTAAAAGTGAAAATGCGGCCGGGGTTTAAAAAAAAACCTGCCGCGTTTAACTTAGAAAATAAACCAGCAAAAACAACAAAAACACGTACGCAAACGACAATGACGGCCGTAAATGTGCAAAAAAAAAAAACGTCTGGCATCGACATCGGAAAACACGAAAACCATAAAGTCGACTGCTTCGTAACTTTGCGTATATAGTTTTAAAAAGTTGCATGAAAATGCACCCGATACAAAACGAGTTAAAACACTACACAAATCGACTCAAACACGAATATTAGTAAATATTGGCCATGGTTCGTAGTCAGCGCCCCACCCCAACTATTCTATCTCTGCATACAGGCCCTCAACTGTCCTCTGACCCAACAGTTATTGCTGACTCCTTTTTGACTTATTATAAGGAACTTTACACTGCCCCACCGGACAACCCCATTGGCAGCATGGCCTTCCTCCGCTCTGCCGGATCCCCTACACTGACTGACGATGACAGGACTTCCCTCATGGCATCGGTCACCGACTTAGAATTATTGACGGTGGTTAAGCAATTAGCTAACGGCAAATTCCCTGGCCCAGACGGTTTGAGCGCAGAATACTATAAATTATTGTTACCTCATGTTACACCTCATCTCCTGTCTCTACTTAATTCCATTTTATCGGGAAATGCTGCTCCTGCTACTTTTAATCTGGCTCGTGTGATAGTACTACCTAAGCCAGGGAAAGACCCCACCCTAGTTCAGTCATATCGCCCAATATCCCTCCTAAATCAGGACTTTAAGATTCTAACTGCTCTTATGGCGAATAGGCTGCAACTCATACTACCCACGATATTACACCCATCCCAGACCGGCTTCGTGAAGGGAAGAACCTCAGTACATAATATTAGACAATTGATAGCAGCATTGACCACATCGGCCCAGTCACCGGGGGGAACGTCCCAGCTGGTGAGCTGCGATGCTGATAAAGCATTTGACCGTGTGTCGTGGTCACATCTGCTGAGAGTCCTTCACTGGCAGAGATTTGGGACTGATTTTGTTAAATTTTTCCGCACCATCTATGCCTTTCCGGCCGCATTCCTCACAGTGAATGGAATGGACACTGATGTTTTTATGTTGCATAGAGGCACGAGACAGGGATGCCCCCTATCCCCACTTTTATTTGACCTTGCCTTGGATCCACTCATTAGACACTGTCACCTCAATACCACCTGGCGTGGGATTAAAATTGGTAATCATGACCTTAAGGTCACGGCCTATGCCGACGACTTACTGCTATACTTCTCGAATCCCAAAGATGTGTTTCCTAGCTTATTGTCTCTGCTGACAGTTTTTGAATCAATTTCTGGGTTTAAGATCAACAAATCTAAAACTGAAGCTCTGGCCCTCCATCCCGGTGCAACTCACGACTGGGATGGCCAATTCCCTTTTCGATGGGCAAAACAGACGATCACATATCTAGGCCTTAAAATACCCATTAACCCAGCCGATCTATATAGATACAACTTCCCACGAGTCATTGCACGCACCCTAGATGACTTCCAGAAGTGGAAGCATTTACCCCTTTCATATTTAGGAAGATGTCAATTGATTAAAATGATCACCTTCCCAAGATTATTATATCCCATTCAAATGTTACCTTTACTGATATCTGAGACAGACCTGAAAATTCTCAACAGGGCCTTTAGTGAATTTATCTGGGCACATAAAAAACCTAGAATCTCGCTATTTAAGTTAAGCCAATCGCAAACGTTAGGCGCTGTTAACCTACCCTGCGTCAGAAGTTATATGCTAGCTGCAAATTATCGTTATGCAGTCGACTGGATACATGGGACGGAGGTCTTCGCTAACACCGGCTTGGAGCAGGCCTTTTGTCCTGACATCCCACTCGTTAGCTTGTTACACACACGTCCGTCCTCCTTCCTCCCTCAGATACAAAGTAACATCCTACTAATGTCAACATGCACGGCCTGGAGACAAGCACGTTCTAGGATGGGCGTCTCCAGCCATAACACCACCTTTCTCCCCTTATCACACAACCTAGATTTTCGCAGGACAACTATACACACCACGTTGGTTGCTCTGTTAAATCAAGACATTAGATTATTGTACCAGTTGATTGATCGAGACACCTATCAGATGTGCACATATACTACTCTTTGCAAGAGATTTCCAGAGCCTCCAATCCCACTATTCGTATATTTTCAGATTCGTAGCTATCTCCATAAATCATTAGCCACAATGACAGTACAAGACAAAACTAACAATTTAGATGTCGTTCTACAAACCACACCTAGGGTTCACTATTCTACGGCCTTCCTTTATACATTTCTCAAAAAAATCATAGACTGGGAAACTACACAATCAGGAATGACCAAATGGGCAGTGGACTTCCCAACTATTACCACATCTGACATGCTTACGGCATTTAATAAAATCAACAAAACTCTCTCGTCAGCATCATATGCTGAAATGAACTACCAAATATTGCATCGCTCCTATATTACACCGAAATTATGATTCCAAATGGGCACGGCTCCTGACTCCAAATGCTTTAAATGCGGAGCGCCTGAAGCAGATATATATCACTGTTTATGGAGCTGCCCTGAAGTTCTTAAGTCTTGGGGTTTAGTACAAATCTTTGTCAAAAATAAATTGCATATCGATGTAGTGGCCACCCCTGATTGGGCTATTTGGGACGTCCACTGTCAATCTTCAACACCTAAGCTGTCCCTTGGCCAGTGCAGGCTGTTGACCAAAATAGCAGCTGCAAGCAAAAAGGCTATCCTGTCACAATGGATAGCTACTGATTCATTGTCCCTAGCTTTGTTATTGCCAAGGTTATCATACCTATTCCATATGGAGTGGCTTGAGATGTCTATTGATAAAGAACGTAAAATTGAAAAATTCTTTGATATTTGGCTCCCTTATGTACAAATGCTCGATGATGCTATTAAGATCCCCCTTCGACAGGCTATAAAACATACTACCTGGTATAATCTTGAATTGCTCATCCTAGGTCACTCCCCTTTCTAGGAACTGTGAAACTGAAATGGTTTGTAACTTTTTTCTTCCTTTGCCTGACCAATGATGTTTATTTTTCCATTATGCCATCAGGGGCGGATCCAGAACAAAATGACAGGGGGGGCACCATGATAGGGGAAGGCGGGGGGGGGGGGACTTTTGCGCACACTCCTGGGCAGGTGGGTGTGGTCTCATAATAAGGGTTGTGGCGTCACAGTGCCATACCAACGAGCCACAACCTAATTTTTATCACGCTGTGGGCATGGAGTACAGGTCTGGTGGGTGACAGGGTGAGTATACAAGGACAGGTCTGGTAGGGGGCAGGGTGAGCGTGCGGGGACAGGTATGGTAGGGGACGGAGCGAGTGTGCGTAGACAGGCCTGGTAGGGGACAGGGTGTGTGTGCAGAGACAGGTCTGGTAGGGGACAGGGTGAGTGTGCGTAGACAGGCCTGGTAGAGGACAGGGTGAGTGTGCGGGTACAGGTATGGTAGGGGACGGAGTGAGTGTGCGTAGACAGGCCTGGTAGAGGACAGGGTGAGTGTGTGGGGACAGGTATGGTAGGGGACGGAGTGAGTGTGCGTAGACAGGCCTGGTAGAGAACAGGGTGAGTGTGTGGGGACAGGTATGGTAGGGGGCGGAGTGAGTGTGCGTAGACAGGCCTGGTAGAGGACAGGGTGAGTGTGTGGGGACAGGTATGGTAGGGGACGGAGTGAGTGTGTGTAGACAGGCCTGGTAGGGGACAGGGTGAGTGTGCGTAGACAGGCCTGGTAGAGGACAGGGTGAGTGTGTGGGGACAGGTCTGGTAGGGGATGGAGTGAGTGTGCGTACATAGGGGGTATCACCTCATACAGGGCACACGGTATATAGGAATAGCATGGACAGGTATACAGGGGTTGTCACTTCATGGTACAGGATATAGGGGGTATGACATGAAGCACATATGGGCAATGACACTGTAGGTATATAAGAGGGGTCTTACCCTGGCATAGGAGTCAGACATATCATCCTCATGGTTGTCGTGACCGTGACCTGTTGCGGCGGACATGGGTGCCTTGGATGCCAGAGCGCGGATGGTGTGGAGCTTCTGTACGTAGAGAGAGCGTAGGACCCGGGCGGCCTCAGAGAGGCGCAGCGCCCGCACACACAAGGGCATCGCCATGATCAGGCTGCCCTCACTGACAGCGACCGCAGCGGGTACGGGCAGCAGTGGGACTCGGCCACAGTAGTCCGGGCTGAAGGGAGGTAGAAGGAGTGCCCCCAAATGACGGCCGCCGCCACGCCACTATAAGCATAGTGTTTTGACAAACTCCAGATAATGCTCCAGTTTTTATGACATCTTATCTATTCTGTATGTTTATACAGCAGCTGGTGCACTGGATCTCCTAAATAGATATTGTGATATTACACAGTGTGATCCCCCTGGCTGCTGTGCTGACTGTGAGTGCTGAATTAACTGTTCTCCTGCCTAGATCGAGTGAGCCGCCCGAGTGAGTCGTTTCAAGCGAGCGGCGGTTCACTGACAGACTAATGTCTGTGTGATGAGACCATGAGAAGAACTGACTCGCTCCCGGCCGGAAGTGGAACAGAGCCGGCGCAGTGAGCGGCAGTTCTTCACTGACACTGACTTGGTGTAGAAGCGCCGCTCACTGCGCCGCTTCTGTTCCACTTCCGTCCGGGAGCGAGTCAGTTCTTCTCATGATCTCATCACACAGACAGACACAGTCTGTCAGTGAACCGCCGCTGAAGAACCGCCGCTCACGCCACTCCGCTCCGGCCAGCCCTGCTTCCTCCGCTAATGGGGTTAGGGACGCATGCAACCTGCGGCCCCACAGCCCATGCAGCTGAGCTACTGTATTCTGAATATATCCTAAACGACAGGGGGGACACGTTCCTTGTTTCCCCCCCCCCCCTGAATCCGCCAATGTATGCCATGATGTTTCGCTGTTGTCACGTTAAGCTGTTGTATACTGTAATGTATGCTTATTTTTTGTGGATGTCCAATAAAATATTTAAAAAAAATAAAAAATAAGATTTTACTTACCGGTAAATCTATTTCTCGTAGTCCGTGGAGGATGCTGGGGACTCCGTAAGGACCATGGGGAATAGACGGGCTCCGCAGGAGATAGGGCACTTTAAGAAAGACTTTAGGATTCTGGGTGTGCACTGGCTCCTCCCTCTATTCCCCTCATCCAGACCTCAGTTTGGGAAACTGTGCCCAGAGGAGACGGTCAGTACGAGGAAAGGATTTTAGTTAACCTAAGGGCAAGATTCATACCAGCCACACCAATCACACCGCATAACCTGTGATAAACTATCCAGTTAACAGCATGAACAACAACATAGACTCGGTTCAAACCAATGAAACTACAACATAACCCTTATTTAAGCAATAACTATATACAAGTCTTGCAGAAAAAGTCCGCACTTGGGACGGGCGCCCAGCATCCTCTACAGACTACGAGAAATAGATTTACCGGTAAGTAAAATCTTATTTTCTCTAACGTCCTAGAGGATGCTGGGGACTCCGTAAGGACCATGGGGATTATACCAAAGCTCCCAAACGGGCGGGAGAGTGCGGATGACTCTGCAGCACCGATTGAGCAAACAGGAGGTCCTCCTCAGCCAGGGTATCAAACTTATAGAACTTTGCAAAGGTGTTTGACCCCGACCAAGTAGCTGCTCGGCACAACTGTAATGCCGAGACCCCTCGGGCAGCCGCCCAAGAAGAGCCCACCTTCCTAGTGGAATGGGCCTTAACCTATTTAGGCAATGGCAATCCTGCCGTAGAATGCGCCTGCTGAATCGTGTTACAGATCCAGCGAGCAATAGTCTGCTTTGAAGCAGGAGCACCAACCTTGTTGGCCGCATACAGAACAAACAGAGCTTCAGTCTTCCTGATCCTAGCTGTTCTGGACACATAAATCTTCAAAGCCTTGACCACATCCAGGGACTCGGAATCCCCCAAGTCCCGCGTAGCCACAGACACGACAATAGGTTGGTTCATATGAAAAGATGAGACCACCTTTGGCAGAAATTGAGGACGAGTCCTCAATTCTGCCCTATCCACATGAAAAACCAGGTAGGGGCTTTTATATGACAAAGCCGCCAATTCCGAAACACGCCTTGCAGAAGCCAAGACCAATAACATAACCACTTTCCAACCGTCTTGAGTGGTTCAAACCAAGGTGACTTGAGGAAACTTAATATCACGTTAAGATCCCAAGGCGCCACCGGAGGTACAAAGGGCGGCTGAATATGCAGTACCCCCTTCACAAATGTCTGTACTTCAGGAAGAGAACCAATTCTCTTTGGAAGAAAATGGATAAGGCCGAAATTTGGACCTTTATGGACCCTAATGTTAGGCCCAAATTCACTCCCGTTTGTAGAAAGTGAAGCAGACGGCCCAAATGGAACTCCTCCGTAGGAGCAGTTCTGGCCTCACACCAAGACACATATTTTCGCCATATACTGTGATAATGTTTCGATGTCACGTCCTTCCTAGCCTTGATCAGGGTAGGAATGACCTCCTCCGGAATACCTTTTTCCGCTAGGATCCGGCGTTCAACCGCCATGCCGTCAAACGCAGCCGCGGTAAGTCTTGGAACAGACAGGGCCCCTGCTACAGCAGATCCTGCCGTAGGGGAAGAGGCCACGGATCTTCTGTGAGCAACTCTTGCAGATCCGGATACCAAGTCCTTCGTGGCCAATCCGGAACAATGAGGATCGTTCTGACTCCTCTTAGCCTTATTATTCTCAACACCTTGGGTATGAGAGGTAGAGGAGGGAACACATAGACCGATCTGAACACCCAAGGTGTCACTGGGGCTACCGCCTGAGGGTCCCTGGGCCTGGCGCAATACCGCTTTAGCTTTTTGTTGAGACGGGACGCCATCATGTCTATCTGAGGCAGTCCCCACCGACCCACGATCTGTGCGAAGACTTCTGCTGCTGATAGGGCGCTTACATGGCCTTCCGCCCAGCGAAGAATCCTGGTCGCTTCTGCCATGGCCACTCTGCTCCTTGTGCCGCCTTGGCGGTTTACATGAGCCACTGCTGTGACATTGTCTGACTGAATCAGAACCGGTTTGTCCCGAAGCAATGCCTCCGCTTGGCGTAGGGCGTTGTATATGGCCCTCAACTCCAGGACGTTGATATGGAGACCAGTCTCTAGATTTGACCAGAGACCTTGGAAATTTCTTCCCAGTATGACCGCTCCCCAACCTCGGAGGCTTGCGTCCGTGGTCACCAGGATCCAGTCCTGAACTCCGAACCTGCGGCCTTCTAGGAGGTGAGCACTGTACAGCCACCACAGGAGAGATACCCTGGCTCTGGGAGACAGGGTGATCCTCTGATGCATTTGTAAATGGGACCCGGACCATTTGTCCAGCGGATCCCATTGAAAGGTCCTCGCATGGAACCTGCCAAAGGGGATGGCCTCGTACGATGCCACCATCTTCCCCAGGACACGTGTGCAATGATGCACTGAAACCGTTTTTAGCTTTAATAGGTTCCTGACCAGGGCTATGAGCTCTTGAGCCTTTTCCATCGGAAGAAACACCTTTTTCTGGTCTGTGTCTAGAATCAGGCCCAAAAAGGTCAGACGCGTTGTAGGGACTTCGGTAAATTGAGAATCCAGCCGTGCCCCTGCAACATCCTCACCGACAGCGACACGCTGTCCAGCAACTTCTCCCGAGATCTCGCCTTTATGAGGAGATCGTCCAAGTATGGGATAATTGTGACACCCTGCTTGCGCAGGAGCACCATCATTTCCGCCATTACCTTGGTGAAAATTCTCGGGGCTGTGGAAAGCCCAAACGGCAACGTCTGAAATTGGTAATGACAGTCCTGTACTGCAAATCTCAGGAACGCCTGATGAGGAGGGAAAATCGGAACATGAAGGTATGCATCCTTTATGTCCAGGGACAGCATCCAATCCCCCCCCTCCAGGCTGGCGATGACCGCTCTGAGCGATTCCATCTTGAACTTGAACTTTTTCAAGTACAAGTTCAGGGATTTTAGATTCAAAATGGGCCTGACCGAACCGTCCGGTTTCGGGACCACAAACAGGGTTGAGTAATACCCCTTTCCTTGCTGGAGAAGAGGAACTTTGACTATCACCTGTTGAAGATACAATTTTTGAATTGCAGTCAACACTAACTCCCTCTCTGACGGGGAAGCTGGCAGAGCTGATTTGAAAAACCGGCGAGGAGGCACAACTTCGAATTCCAGCCTGTATCCCTGAGAAACAATCTCTATAGCCCAGGGATCCACCTGTGAGTGAACCCAGACCTGGCTGAAAAATCGAAGCCGCGCCCCCACTTGAGCTGACTCCCCCCCGGGAAGCCCCAGCATCATGCGGTGGACATTGCAGATGTAGGGGAGGACTTCTGCTCCTGGGAACTAGCTGCATGCAGCTTTTTTCCCTTGCCTTTCCCTCTGGCAAGGAAGGACGATCCCCGTACCTTCTTGCTTTTATTGGAACGAAAGGACTGCATTTGATAATGAGGTGTCTTTTTAGTATGCTGCGGGGGGACATAAGGTAAGAAATTCGATTTACCAGCCGTAGCAGTAGAGACAAGGTCCGAGAGGCCTTCTCCAAACAACTCCTCCCCCTTGTAAGGCAACGACTCCATATGCCGCTTTGAGTCTGCATCCCCCGTCCACTGTCAGGTCCACAGGAGTCGCCTAGCAGAAATAGACATAGCATTTATTCTGGAGCTTAGTAAACAAATGTCTCTTTGAGCATCCCTCATATATAAAGCAGCATCTTTGATATGCTCTAGGGTCATTAGAATGGAATCCTTATCTAGGGTTTCAAGTTTCGTAGATAAGGAATCTGTCCATGCTGCGATAGCACTACACACCCAGGCCGATGCCATAGCCGGTCTAACGATAGTACCGGAATGTGTGTAAATGTGCTTCATGGTAACCTCCTGCTTACGATCAGCAGGATCCTTGAGGGAAGCTGTATCCTGAGAAGGCAGTGCCACCTTCTTGGATAAGCGTGTCAGCACCTTGTCTACCTTCGGCGAAGATTTCCATCGTATCCTGTCCTTTTGTGGAAAGGGATACGCCATAAGAATCCTTTTGGGAATTTGTAGTCTCCTATATGGAGATTCCCAAGCCTTTTCGCACAAGTCGCTTAGTTCAAATGAGGACGGAAAAGTGACCTCAGGCTTTTTCCCTTTATACATGTGTACCCTCGTGTCAGGAACAGGGGGTTCCTCAGTGATATGCAATACCTCTTTAATGGCCATAATCATGTAACGCCACCTTTGGCTGTAATTTTGCATCCTCATAGTCGACACTACAGTGAGTCTCTGGGGTACATTTACTAACATTCGTAATTTCCGAAAATAGGTCAAAGTTCAATCACGAATGACATCGACAGTGTAAAACTGCAACTTTTTGAATTTATTACGATGGATTTACTAAGCTGTCGTATTCGTGTTTTTCTTTTCTTCCGATGTCGATGTCATTCGTTTTTTTTTACCTAATTTTACGGCAGTGATTAGCAAAACACTGCCGTTTTTTTTTACAATCAATCTCGGCCGGATCTGTGTGATCCGTGCTGGGGTTCTTTTTTTATTTTATTTTTAATTAAACAATGTAAAATCCCCCAAAAAAATGCGTGGGGTCCCCCCTCCTAAGCATAACCAGCCTCGGGCTCTTTGAGCCGATCCTGGTTGCAGAAATATGGGCAAAAAAATGACAGGGGTTCCCCCATATTTAAGCAACCAGCATCGGGCTCTGCGCCTGGTCCTGGTCCCAAAAATACGGGGGACAAAAAGAGTAGGGGTCCCCCGTATTTTTAAAACCAGCACCGGGCTCCACTAGCTGGACAGATAATGCCACAGCCGGGGGTCACTTTTATACAGCGCCCTGCGGCCGTGGCATCAAAAATCCAACTAGTCACCCCTGGCCGGGGTACCCTGGGGGAGTGGGAACCCCTTCAATCAAGGGGTCCCCCCCCCCCCAGCCACCCAAGGGCCAGGGGTGAAGCCCGAGGCTGTCCCCCCCCATCCAATGGGCTGCGGATGGGAGGGCTGATAGCCTTTGTTGTAAAATAAAAGATATTGTTTTTAGTAGCAGTACTACAAGTCCCAGCAAGCCTCCCCCGCATGCTGGTACTTGGAGAACCACAAGTACCAGCATGCGGCGGAAAAACGGGCCCGCTGGTACCTGTAGTACTACCACTAAAAAAATACCCAAAAAAACACAAGACACACACACCGTGAAAGTATAATTTTATTACATACATACACACATACATACATACTTACCTTATGTTCCCACGCAGGTCGGTCCTCTTCTCCAGTAGAATCCAAGGGGTACCTGTTGAATAAATTCTACTCACGAGATCCAGGGGTCCAGGCTCCTCGGCAAATCCAGGGATAATCCACGTACTTGAATAAAACAAAAAAACGGTTGCCCGACCACGAACTGAAAGGTGACCCATGTTTGCACATGGGTCACCTTCCCACGAATGCCAGAAACCCACTTTGCCTTCTGGCTAAGTGGGTTTCTTCAGCCAATCAGGGAGTGCCACGTTGTAGCACTCTCCTGATCAGCTGTGTGCTGCTGTCCTCACTGACAGGCAGCACGCGGCAGTGTTACAATGTAGCGCCTATGCGCTACATTGTAACCAATGATGGGAACTTTCTGCTCAGCGGTGACGTCACTTTAGGTCAACCGCAGGGCAGAAAGTTCCCATCATTGGTTACAATGTAGCGCATAGGCGCTACATTGTAACACTGCCGTGTGCCGCCTGTCAGTGAGGACAGGAGCACACAGCTGATCAGGAGAGTGCTACAACGTGGCACTCCCTGATTGGCTGAAGAAACCCACTTAGCCAGAAGGCAAAGTGGGTTTCTGGCATTCGTGGGAAGGTGACCCATGTGCAAACATGGGTCACCTTTCAGTTCGTGGTCGGGCAACCGTTTTTTTGTTTTATTCAAGTACGTGGATTATCCCTGGATTTGCCGAGGAGCCTGGACCCCTGGATCTCGTGAGTAGAATTTATTCAACAGGTACCCCTTGGATTCTACTGGAGAAGAGGACCGACCTGCGTGGGAACATAAGGTAAGTATGTATGTATGTGTGTATGTATGTAATAAAATTATACTTTCACGGTGTGTGTGTCTTGTGTTTTTTTGGGTATTTTTTTAGTGGTAGTACTACAGGTACCAGCGGGCCCGTTTTTCCGCCGCATGCTGGTACTTGTGGTTCTCCAAGTACCAGCATGCGGGGGAGGCTTGCTGGGACTTGTAGTACTGCTACTAAAAACAATATCTTTTATTTTACAACAAAGGCTATCAGCCCTCCCATCCGCAGCCCATTGGATGGGGGGGGACAGCCTCGGGCTTCACCCCTGGCCCTTGGGTGGCTGGGGGGGGGGACCCCTTGATTGAAGGGGTCCCCACTCCCCCAGGGTACCCCGGCCAGGGGTGACTAGTTGGATTTTTGATGCCACGGCCGCAGGGCACTATATAAAAGTGACCCCCGGCTGTGGCATTATCTGTCCAGCTAGTGGAGCCCGGTGCTGGTTTTAAAAATACGGGGGACCCCTACTCTTTTTGTCCCCCGTATTTTTGGGACCAGGACCAGGCGCAGAGCCCGATGCTGGTTGCTTAAATATGGGGGAACCCCTGTCATTTTTTTCACCATATTTCTGCAACCAGGATCGGCTCAAAGAGCCCGAGGCTGGTTATGCTTAGGAGGGGGGACCCCACGCAATTTTTTTTGAAAAAATAAGCACTTTCCCACCCCTTCCCACTGATATACATGCACGGATCTCATGGATCCCTGCATGCCTATCCAATCACGAATAAAAAAAAAAGGTCTGTTTTTTTTTAGCACTTTTTTACGAGTTGTAATTTTTCACGGCAGTGTTTGTTCTTTTTTGGCTTTGCACTTCTTAGTAAATGACCGAGATTCATACTTAAACAGCCGCGTTTTGACCGATGGTGTATTCATTCGTAATTTTTTACCTGAACTTGCAAAAAATTACGAATGCCCTCATCACTGCCGTGATTAGTGTTTAGTAAATGACCGAGATGACACTTTGAAGAAAAAACGGCATCTCGGTCAAAATCGGGAGCTTAGTAAATATACCCCTCTGTGTCGGTATCTGTGTCAGTAATCTGGGATATGGTGCGTTTTTGAGACCCCGAAGGGCCTGGTGCCACAGGGACAGGCATGGTCTGACTACCTGACTGATCCCTAGCTTCAGCCTTGTCTAATCGTTTATGCAGTAAATTTACATTTGCATTCAAGACATTCCACATATCCACCCAGACCGGTGTCGGCATTGCCGATGGCGATCTGACCATCATGCACTCCCCCTCCTCCTTAGGTGAGCCTTCCTCGTCAAACATGTCGACACACACGTACCGACACACTTCACACACACAGGGAATCTCTTTTCTGAAGACAGGTTCCCCCTGAGGCCCCTTGGAGAGACAGAGAGAGAGTATGCCAGCACATACCCCAGCGCTATATGTCCCTGGAGAAAAACACAGAATGTTTACCCAGTAGCGCTGCTGTAGTGTATAAACGCCAATAATGTGCCCCCCTCTACTTTAAAACCCCCTTTCACCGTGTGTCAAGCAGGGGAGAGTCCGGGGAGCTTCCTCTCAGCGGTGCTGTGTAGAGAAAATGGCACTGGTGAGTGCTGAGGGAGAAGCCCCGCCCCCTCGGCGGCGGGCTTCTATCCCGCTCAAACTTATTAAAAAATGGCGGGGGCTCTTTTATATACATGTACAGTGCCCACCTGTACATGTATATACACTTTTGCCATAGGAGAGGTGTTTTATTGCTGCCCAGGGTGCCCCCCCCCTGCGCCCTGCACCCTTACAGTGACCGGAGTGTGTGAGGTGTAGCGGAGCAATGACGCACAGCTGCAGTGCTGTGTGTTACCTCTGTGAAGCACCGAAGGCTTCTGCCGCCTAAGACGTCTTCTGTCTTCGTTTCTTTTGGCTCTGTGAGGAGAACGGCGGCGCGGCTATGGGGTGAACGCCCAGGACGAACCTGTGTTCAGTCCCCCTGGAGCTAATGGTGTCCAGTAGCCGAGGAAGCAGAGCCTAACATTTAAGTAGGTCTGCTCCTCTCTCCTCAGTCCCTCGATGCAGGAAGCCTGTTGCCAGCAGTGCTCCCTGAAAAAGAGAAAAAATCCTAACAAAAATGCTTTCTAAGCAGGAAACTCAGGAGAGCTCCCTGTAGTGCACCCATTTTCCTCTGGGCACAGTGTAAAACTGAGGTCTGGAGGAGGGGCATAGAGGGAGGAGCCAGTGCACACACACCCAGAATCCTAAAGTCTTTTTTAAAGTGCCCTATCTCCTGCGGAGCCAGTCTATTCCCCATGGTCCTTACGGAGTCCCTAGCATTCTCTAGGACGTTAGAGAAATTACCCTGCCCCCCCAGTAGGTCTTCCCTTTAGAGGTACTGTGTGTGCGCGCGCCCAAAAAATGGGTGTGGTCAATTAAAATGGGACGTGATACACATATGCCCCCAATAGTGCAGTGCCAGATCCACAAATTCCCCCACAGTGCCAGATCCACAATTGCCCCCACAGTGCCAAATCCACAATTGCCCCCACAGTGCCAGATCCACAATTGCCCCCACAGTGCCAGGTATACAAATGCCCCCACAGTGTCAGTTATACAAATGCCCCCACAGTGCCAGATCCACAAATGGGTGGCGTTTTAGAGCGACATGAATTTGCGTGCCTATAATTTCATTGTGTAAAAAATGTTGAAAGTAATTTGATGTAATGTGATAAATGTGTGTAATAGGACCAGGATCTTTTCAATAGAATGACCAGCTATTTAGCATAGGTGTAGAAGAGCAGAGTCATAGTACCTGCAGATCAAAAGACACGTGTATAGATATCCTGTATACTGGACTAAATCCTATGCGGCACAATAATTAATAGCTAGTATCTGTGGATAATTCACTTTACACGCGCCTGGCACGCTGAGTGCTATCAGATCCTTTACGGTATAACAATGGGGGTAATTCTGAGTTGATCGCAGCAGGAAATATTTTAGCAGTTGGGCAAAACCATGTGCACTGCAGGGGAGGCAGATATAACATGTGCAGAGAGAGATAGATTTGGGTGTGGTGAGTTAAATCTGCAATCTAAATTGCAATGTAAAAGTAAAGCAGCCAGTATTTAGTTTACCCTGCACAGAAACAATATAACCCACCCAAATCTAACTCTCTCTGCAAATGTTATATCTGCCCCCCTGCAGTGCACATGGTTTTGCCCAACTGCTAAAAAATTTCCTGCTGCGATCAACTTGGAATTACCCCCAAAGATCGGCAATTACAAACAACTCCGTACAACACACATGTAATCTAATGGCTCTCTGCGAAACACTCTTTTATTATAGGTCGTTAAACGCAGGGAGTTTAGTACATGAGCCTGAGTGAATTTATGCAGCACATGGCATACGTGTTAAAATCTATTAATCGGACGGGACTGAGTGTAATACAATTTACCATACGGGGGATATTATTACGGGGGTTAGCCACTGAAAAATCAGTTGGATAGCAGCATCTCGTTACATGCTGCCTATTCATACCTCTTAGGATAAGGATCACATACGGAGCCATCAATCAGATTAAGGCAGTGATCTCTATACCGAGAATACACATGTGAATACCACTATTTATAAATGATAGCAGCCCTGTGTGAATTATTCTCATGATAAGGTCTCTGCAATCCTCTACAGTTGACGAAGATAGAGTAATGGTGACATTTAATGTAGAAATGTGCAACATTGGACACAATTGTATTTACTAATCGTCTTGTTCAAACTAGCCTGGCAGCACATTGCACTATATATTTCAGAGACTGCTAGGAAAAAGACCCACACACGAGGCTGATTTAGGTGGCTAAATCCAGTGGCACAAAATATTATATAATATGACATTCTGGCATAAATACATTGTATCAATTAGGCTGCGACTGACAGGCAGGAAAATGTTTTATTTATAACAATTCCTGTAGATAAGGATACTATAATTCCAAAGTCACAGCATATATTTCAAAGTCAAGACCCTGAGTAGCTGTCCCTATACTATACACTGCTCTATTTCACTCATAAGTACTTATGTAAAGGAAAAAGACCTAACTGTACGGGCTGTTACAATGTTGCTGCATTAGGCAATCAAAACCGCAACACTGTAAGATCTAACATGACAATAAGCCTCTTAATAATAGTCTTTGAGGCAAGGTGCTTCTGCTGCTATATATGCATATAAATTACCACAGCAATATAGGCAGGGGCATTGAATGCCACTGACAAATGATAATCTATGCTAGGGTTATAATTAATTGTTATGACAATAGGGAATTAAGGACAAACTGCGATATATACCTCAAAGGCGAATACTATTGAGGTCTTTGAATGCTGCAGTAATCTGTCGGACCCTGAATGTATAACCATATTCACTATAGTTTACCCTCATACTGAATAGTGAGATTATCACGTGGTGGTCCTGGTTCTATAAACACTAATAACACCGCATATGGTAATACAATAAATTACACACAGTGAATATTTTTTAATGGATACAGTATCTTTTATTTGATAATATTTTTCCTTATATATTTCACATCATTTTAATCCTTTGACATTAAAAGTTATATTTTAGATTAACTGTAATCTTTTCTCTTTTCCGTGCGCCAACAAAGAGACAATCTTCTCTATCCTCTTTTGTTTTGTCCTCAATCTTATTGTCTATGGCAGCACCCCCAACATTAGATTGAGATTTGTAATCACAATACATGTATTATTGGGGCATTCATCATATTCAAAGGAATAACTGATCTTTGACTTGTGCAGAAGATATCCCCCATCCCCTTTTCCCTTATTGGTTATTAATAATCCGACAGTGCAGGAAGAATTGTGGGTGTTGTAGTTGTGCTCACAGTGAAAATATAAGGAAATATATATTTATAGTTTAACCAAAAATAGTAATGCTGCTTTCACATCGCAAACTCTGCTTTTGAAACGGTTCTTTAAACAATTCTTTAAACGGGGTCTGAGCAGTTAAACCCCCTTCACATCGCATGTTGTAACCAGTATATTACCATTTCATTACTGTTTTGGTACCTTTCACACTGAACCCGTTTCACCCATAGAAAACAGTGGTTGTCATTTTAAATGGACTTTTCTGGCCCACATATTAGTAATAATTTTTAATTATTAATTAATAATTAATAATTTGGCTAGTCGTATGATGGAACCCAGCAGCTTCAAGCATCTTTACCATGTTTTTGGAGATTACTGCATTCTTCACTGTCCCAGTGATTTGCCTACATATTTCTTCATCCCCTCTAATCCTAAGAAACTCCTTAACCTCCTCATCACTCCAATTTGCCATTGTATAATATATTTTGTGTAATAAAACGCTTCTAAACTCACTCTCATGTGTCTCGTGTGTTTTTCCTCCAGTTTCCCGCTTCTGCCTGGTGACATCACGCATGGAGACAGCCTATCACCTTCTGTGGCTTGGAAATACCGTTTCTGAGCCTTTCACACTGCACAATGAAACGGGTCTGAACCGTGTAGGACCCTGCTTTTTAACTGTTTCAAAATACCGGTATTTCGAAAACGGTAAATTCAAGGTGGCCCTGTCACACCGCAGCTAGAACCGTTTTGGAAGGCTTAAAAATCGGCAATTTACCGGGTTAAAGCTGCAGTGTGAAAGGGGTATAACAGTTGTTCTTTTCACCTTTTTGATATGCTAATGGAATAATATCATCCCTGACAGTCGAAAAAGATCTTTCTGCTGTGTATGAGGAAGTAGTATTCAGCTGACGAGTAGGATAAGTAATTACAGAGAAACAAAGTAACACAGATATGTAGAACATACCTCCCAACATTTGAGCCAGGGAAAGAGGGACATCTGTGCGATTTTGAAAAAAGGGGAGTGGCCTGTAAAAAGATTGCGCACCACGCCCCCGAATCCGTCACTGAAGGGGCATGCCCAGTGCTCTCTGAGCTGCTGGCATGCCCCCTCTCCTCCTGTCTCCAGTGAATAGGCACACAGCGTCTATTCACCGCTGCAGAGCAGCAGTGACAGGAGCCTCCCAACTGCCCCCCCCCCCACCGCGGGACACCGGGACAGTCCCCAAAAAACTGGACTGTCCCGTGAAAATTGGGACAGTTGGGAGGTATGATGTAGAGTAAAGCAAAACAAAACAAAGCTGATCGCTTTTCATTTGACTCAGTAGTCCCTCTTACACCACACAAATAACCTGGTATCCACCCAGTATATTGTCGGGTCGACGCGAGGTACTGTGAGGTGTGAAAGGGGTCACTGATGAATTCCCAGGTTGGCTGACCCGGAAATTCAACCCGTGAATAAAGCAGGGTTTATTCCCGGGTTATTACTGGGTCAGGTGCAGTGTGAACGGGTTGCCGGGTCAATCCAACCCGGGACCCATTCACAGCATAGACAGAGGCGGCGTGGAGATTATCTCATCTCCCAGCGCCGCCTCCACACCCGCCTCCAATGCCGTCTCTACCCCCGCCCACGATGGTGACCTGGCATATTGCTGGGTCGGGAAGCCAATGTGAAAGGGTCTAATGCCAGGTTGCTACTCCCCCTTCATACCCCGCCCCAAAGTCCAAAGCAGGAGCGGGAGAGAAGAGAGAGAAGGAAGGTTGGCACGTACAGGCAGGGCTGCCATCAGAAATTATGGTGCCCGGGACTGACAAAATTGACAGGGCCCCTCCCTTCCAAAAAAAAAGATTCTGCCGGACAGCTCCACCTCTATGTGATGTCATACATTGTGATGTTACATATAGGTGAAGTGTTGCGGACCTACAGGAACGGTTTACAGTGAGCTGATGCACAGATAAGGTTTGTTTTAAGAAGTCCTCCTTGCATATCAGACTGCTGTTGATCACAGACTGGTGCAGCTCTACAGATATTGGCGATAGGAGCCAGAGTTGGACCCCCCTCTCTGTAAGGGCCCGAGACACCAGTTCCCACAGTCCCCCCCTGATGGCTTCCTTGTACACAGGAAACACACTCTCATATAGAGGAGAAGGGAACTGGTGACCGTAAAAGTAACCCATTGAAGCTAGGTGCGTCAGTGTCGGCGCCCTGTGGATCCCATGGACCTCGAAGAAAGAGAGATAACAAAGGTAAGTTTTACCATAACTCCTCTTTTCTTCTTCAGGGTCCATGGTCTCCATAGGGTTAATTCTTAACCTTGGCAAGTCCCAAAGCAGTTGTAATAGGGAGGGAATGCTCCTAAGCTAATAGTAGGACATTGGGGCCAAAGGTTGCATCCTGAGAGGCAAACATATTAAAGGAATAGAACCCAAGAAACGTATGGGCAGTAGACCATGTAGCTGCCTTGCAGAGTTGTTCAGCAGATGCGCCATGTCGGGGCTGCCCATGACAGACCGACAGAGCGAGTAGACTGAGCAGAGACTGTACTTGGAACAGACAAATCCGCTTGTGTATACACCTGTGAAATGGTCATGCGGAGCCAACGTACCAATGTTTGTTTAGTGGCTGGCCAGCCCCGTTTGTGACATCCATAAAGGATGAATAATTTAAGTCTTCCTAATGGAACCAGTATGGTCCTCATAGATCCTAAGAGCACAGACCACATCCAACGATATATCCTCTTGTGAGAGGCTGGGTTCCTGAAAGTCTGGTACCACAATGGATTTTAATATAGAACTTAGATACTACCTTAGGTAGGTAGCCTTTTCTCATTCTAAGGACTGATATGTCCTGGTGAAAAATCAAGAATGGTGAGCGACAGTAGAGAGCTCCCAAGTTTGAGACACTGCATGCTGGGGCGATTGCTAGGAGAAAGAGGGTCTTTGTGGTTAACCATTTGAGTTCAACCATCTCTAATGGTTCAAAAGAGGACCGTGATAAGGCCCGAAGAACCAAAGACAAATACCACGGAGCCAACGGAGGGACAAATGGAGTTTGTATTAAGAGTACCGCATGAAAGTAGAACATACATCTGGTAATGGAGCCAGTCTCTTCTAGAACCAAATTGACATGGCCGAGACCTGGATCTTCAGTGAAGCCAGATGAAGACCCATGGCTAGGCTCAGCTGTAAGAAAGAAGGCTAACAGCTAAGGGCTCATGAGGACTTTAGGATCTTAGTCACAGTGAGCACACCACTGGAAGTAGGAGTGCCATATCTGGTAATATATGCGGGCTGAGGCAGGGTTCTGAGCCTGAAGCATAGTCTGAACTACCGCACAGGAGAAGCCTTTTTCCGTTAGGAGGGAAGACTCAAGAGCCACGCTGTCAAAGACAGGCCTGGATGGAGACAGGGTCCCTGAGAAAGCAGGTCTGGCTGAAGAGATAGAGGGAAGGGCTCGTCTGTGAAGGGATCTCAGATCCGAGAACCAATGGCATCTGGGCCATGCTGGAGCTACCAGGATAAGCTTGCCATCTTCCTCCATGAATTTGCGCAGTACTCTGAGAAGGAGAGATACTGGAGGGAGAGGTATGCCAAAGGGAAGTTCCATGGAACTGTGAGTGCGTCCACAAAGCTTGCTTCCGGATCTCTTGTCCTGGCCCCGTACACGAGAACCTAGTGGTTGTGTCTGGAGGCCATGAGATCCATGTCTGGCAAACCCCATTTGCGTACAAGGATTTGAAAGACGTCTGGGTGGAGAGACCACTCTCTGGCGTGGCCATCTTGGCAACTGAGAAAGTCCGCCTCCCAGTTGAGGACTTCTGGAATGATTAATGCCGAGAAGGCCGGATGATGGATTTATGCCCAGACGAGAATCTGAGACACTTCCTGTATGGCTACTGCACTTCGAGTGCCACCTTGCCGATTTATGTAGGCCACTGCAGTGATGTTGTCTGACTGAACATGTACTGACAAACCGTAAAGGAGGTCTTGAGCCATTTGAAGAGCCTGTCAATTACTCGGAGCTCGAGTAGATTGATTGGGAGTCCTTTCTGTTGGAAACCAATGGCCCTGAAAGGAGTGACTGCCCGTTGACTGCTTCCCACCTTCGGAGACTGGCATCCGTGGTGAGAAATGTCCAGTGCGGAACCAGAAGTGCCGGCCCTTGTCCAGGTTGGGTTTGTGAAGCCACCATGCAAAGGATACATGGGCCTCCTTTGTCGGAATCAGGGTGTCGCATGTTAGTGCGGGGGGGGGGGGGGGCAGGACCCGGCAATCGGGGTGGACTTGCCCTGTGCTGGGCGTCCGCACATATTTTAGAGAAAAGGTTTGCAGTTGTGCGATTTGTTGCACAACTAAACCCATACTGTATTAGGCCCACAGTGTTGTATCGTGCAGCATGTAACAGGCACAATATGTGACAATGAGCTCACACAAATACAACTATTAGTAAAGTGTGGCAGACTGAATCCAATACACACTAGTATTTAAGGGTTACAGAGAAGAAACAAGTACAGGGAAAGCAATATCAATGTACAGTTTGAAATACAGTGAAATCAAGCAGCAGCACTAGCATAAGTCACATACAATGCAGAAAACAATTTCAAATACCCAGCGCTGAGATAAGGCTGGAAGGTTTCATCATTTTATATAACCTGCTATACAGGGAGACACAGCCCACAGCCTCTGGAGACCTGCAGAGCTCTGTACAATGGCTGCCCAGCGTCTCTTGTGAGAAAGGAGGAGCAGAACAGGACAGGAAGACCACAGTGGAATGGCGCCCTGGGCTGGTGGAGGGGCCACTGGGGAAGCGCTGGCACTCACCACCGGTTTTCCTGGCCTATTAAAGTGTCCCCAGTGCCAGTGTACATGTGTGCCCTGTTGGTTAAGTGCGGCCACGAGTACACTTAATAGACTGGGAGCACACCAGCAGCCAAGAGTGGTTCTAGGCATCGGGTATCTGGGGCGTCTCGGCCTGAGGGCACGGCCGCAGTCATCCCGCAGGCGCCCACCCGCACCCAGGCTGCAGCAGGCGTCGTGAGCTGTGCGGGCGCCCGCTGCAGCCAGCACCTTCCCCACAGCGGCGGCCGGAGCTCACTCTTGAGCTCCGGCTTCCGACTCAGGCAGTGTGCGGCTGTGTGGCGCTATGGGAGAGACGTCATGATGTCTCTCCCATAGATCCGAGTAGCAGGCGCCAGATGGAGGGCAGTAGTCAGGAAGCAGGAGCGGGGCTGGTGAGTAATGGTTTTTTTTTGTGTGTAAGAGGCGCTACTAGGGGGCATCTCTACTGGGGCATCTCTACTCGGGGCATCTCTACAGGGGACATCTCTATTGGAGGCATAACTGCAGGGGGCATATCTAATGCGGCATATCTACTGGGGGCATAACTACTGAGGGCATCTCTACTGGGGGCATAACTATGGGTGGCATATCTACTGTGGGCATAACTACAGGGGGCATATCTACTGTGGGCATAACTACAGGGGGCATATCTACTGGGGGCATAACTACTGGGGGCATAACTACTTGGAGCAATACTACATGGGGACATTACCACTGGGGGCATTACTACTGGTGGCACTACTAATGAGGGCATTACATAGAAGGCACTTAATAAGTGTAATATGTATAAGAGTCTACCTGGTGCAATGTGTATAATGGTCTACCTGGTGCAATATGTATAATGGTCTACCTGGTGCAATGTGTGTAAGGGGCTACATGGCGTAACGTGTATAAGGGGCTCTGCTCTACTTTTGTGTAATGTGTGTAAGGGGCTCTAACATGGCATAAGGGGTACTACTGTGTGGTGTAATGTGACTGACGGACACTACTGTTCGGTGTAATGTGAATTGGTACTATTCTGTGGCCACGCTTTTTCCCTAAGTATACAGCCGCAAGAGGAAGTTGGCGGGATGGAGTGTGATGCGGACTGAAGTGACCCAGCATAGTGTATGGTGTCCGTCTAGCAGAGGTGCACTGGACATCATACACATGGGGGCTCCCAGGAATTGACAGTTCCCTGCGACTGCCAATTGCTCCCTCATCACCAATAGAGGAAAGCTGTCAGACGGGAAAGCACACACTCAGTCTGTGGGGCAAGGAAGTCTTATGCCCTGCAGTAGATGGCAAAAAAGGTTGTCACCTTCCGGTAGTGGTAGCATTTGGGCAAGCCACAAGCAGATTATGCCTCAGAGATGACCGAAGCAAATGAGTGCCGTTATGACTGGCATCAATACTCCAGAATGGATTTGGGGATAGGGAGAGAAATATGGGAAAGGGGGATGAGGCACATAACAGCTAGCAACCCAGCGAAGGATGCAGGATTGTTACTAGGGTGGTGTGGGTGGTGCTCAGCACACAGGGCATCACTGCATCTACCAAGGCTACCTTCTTCGAGTATATGGATGGCTGCGAGAGGCAATGAGACTCTGTCCCCTCCCTCCCCACCGGATCTTTGCACCCATGTGTGTACAGGGGGTGAAGAGTACTGTGCACCTGTTCGCAGGCATGTATTCTAAACATCATACTTGTGCAGCTCCACCTACATATCCTGCTCTCCATTCCCTGCTACTTTTAATAGCCGGCTGGCAGATCGGGAATCAGACCCTGCCTCCTGTGTAATCCCTCTTCTGGCTGCAGCCTCTTTGGCCCTCATTCCGAGTTGATCGCTCGCTAGCTACTTTTTGCAGCCGTGCAAACGTATAGTCGCTGCCCACGGGGGAGTGTATTTTCGCTTAACAAGTGTGCGATCGCATGTGCAGTCGAGCGGGACGAAAAAGTTTTTTGCAGTTTCAGCGTAGGTCTGAACTTACTCAGCCCTTGCGATCACTTCAGCCTGTCCGGTCCCGGAATTGACGGCAGGCAGACGTCCGCCCTGCAAACGCCTGGACACGCCTGCGTTTTCTCTACCACGCCCAGAAAATGGTCAGTTGACACCCATAAACGCCCTCTTTCTGTCAATCTCCTTGCGATCGGTGGTGCGAATGGATTCGTCGCTAGATGATGCTGTTTGAACCCATACGACGCGCGTGCGCATTGCGGTGCATACGCATGTGCAGTAGTAACCTGATCGCTGAGCTGCAAAAATCAGCAGCGTGCGATCAACTCGGATTGACCCCCTTTGGTCTGTTTCATAAATGTCACAGAGAGCAGGGGCTGCAGAGTGTTTTACTGTTAAGGTTGGGGACAGGCACTATGGTGGTCATTCCGAGTTGTTCGCTTGGTAATTTTCTTCGCATCGCAGCGATTTTCCGCTAATTGCGCATGCGCAATGTTCGCACTGCGACTGCGCCAAGTAAATTTGCTAAGAAGTTTGGTATTTTACTCACGGCATTACGAGGTTTTTTCTTCGTTCTGGTGATCGTAATGTGATTGACAGGAAGTGGGTGTTTCTGGGCGGAAACTGGCCGTTTTATGGGAGTGTGTGAAAAAACGCTACCGTTTCTGGGAAAAACGCAGGAGTGGCTGGAGAAACGGAGGAGTGTCTGGGCGAACGCTGGGTGTGTTTGTGACGTCAAACCAGGAACGAAACTGACTGAACTGATCGCAGTGGCAGAGTAAGTCCCGAGCTACTCAGAAACTGCAAAGAAATTTCTATTCGCAATTTTGAGAATCTTTCGTTCGCTAAGCTAAGATTCACTCCCAGTAGGCGGCGGCTTAGCGTGTGCAATGCTGCTAAAAGCAGCTTGCGAGCGAACAACTCGGAATGAGGGCCTATGTGCAGGTGCCATGCTATGGAAAAAAAGTAGCACTTTGATGACTGTCTAACTGACAATATTATATAGTCTAAAGCTGGATATACACTACGCAATGTGTGTACCCAGCCGATCCGACGGGTGACAGGATCTGGCATGCAGCAAGTCCATACACACTTGCCAATACCGGATCCAATGGGGAGAACCACACGACATGCTGCTGCATGTCATTACTAGCTACATCCCCCATCAGCACTGCTGCAGCCGCGGAAGCGCACATATCAATGGTACACACTAGACGATGTACCCAATATGTCGCTCCACTCCGAGGGATCGGGCGACATATCATCAAGTGTGTACCCAGCTTAAGCCTGCTTTGGGGAGGAACACTGCTCACATACAGAGTCAAACACTGCTCACAACAACACACCATACACTGACCCTGAGCACAAATTGAACCTACACACACTACACCATAAACTTCAGCTGATAAAGCATTTATTGTTTTTGTCAGGAAGCCTTTAACATTAAAAAGGCTCAACTCCAATCTCTGACTGCTCCCAGTGGGCAGGAACTTTTGAACAGAATTTGGTTCATTGCTAAAATGGAATATATTACCAGTCTTCAACACTATGCTGTTAAAAAGTTTCATTCTACATGGCTGCCTTGGTATTCTCATCACAACGTGCCCCTTCCGGGTCTGACCTGATACTCTTTTTGTTGTAAGATTACTAGTGCTACAGGTTCATACTCCTGTCCCCGACTCGCTGAACACACGCAAATTGAATGTGATTATATACAAAAGGAAAGCTACTCCATGACCTCTCCTCAAATCAATTTTGTTTGTTTGTTTGTTTTATTTATTTATTTATTTTACTCTTCTTTCTTCTCTATCACCTCTTTTCATTGTCGACCTTAGGTACTAGATCCTATGCCTCTTAGTTTTTAATGCTTACTCTGATATAAAGAAATGGAAATCGACAATTTATCTTGTTTAACATACATTTTACTGTTTTACTGTTCTCACACCATTGTTACGACTTTGTAATCAGCATTGTACTTATTTAGATGCTTGATATATTTTGTCTATTGTCGCAATGCTTTTCCGCTTGACTGACATGCAATAAAAACCTCTATGATTAAACTCCCTTAGTCCAAAATCACTCTTTCCTCTTTCACTTGTATGTAACTTTCCCCACACACAAGATCAAAGAAATAGTCATTTTATTCACTAAAATATTGCCAATCAAACTTTTAACTTTGGAGAAGGTAGAGCTCTTTCTTCTGGTTAAAGGTCTAGTAGTCAGACAGCAATTCTTAATTCTTAAAACCTTTGTGTTCCCAACAGACACAACCCCATTTTATTACCGCTGTCCTATCCTAGTTTTCATCAGATTCATTATGGGATCCCAGCGGTCAGGAGACTGACGCTGTAATCCCAACAGCTGGAATACCGGCAGAGAGCGCAGCCAGTCCCCTTGCGGGCTCGCTGCGCTTGCCACACTGCGGGCCGGTGGCAAGCTTTCCATGTATTTAGTGTGTAAATACATGGACTAGCAGTATTTGCTATATATACTTATAAAGGTGCCTAGACCATGCACTCTCTAAATGTTAGCCAAGCCTCTATGATGGCTCGACACTTTCCTAAGCATAGGCCCCTACCACTGCATTTCTACGGTGGGCCCTTCACGCCCCAGTCTGACACTACCTATAGCTTGTAAGCTTGTGATCAGCACTTTTACCTGTTTACTGGTAAAAACAAAAATCTCTAGAAGGATTTTGTCTTAGAACATGTTCTGTGTGAAATATTTATTATTATTTTTATCATTCTGTATTCTTTCTTATCTGGATTTTCCCAGCCTTGAAATTTAATTCCCACCCATCACGTAGGAATCTTTTAGGCACCAGGTGTTGATAATTCCTGCGACCGAAATTGCCAACAGTTTTATTGTCTTTTCTATTTCTATGCAATAATATCAGTTGCAGTTAAAATGCCGGCTGTCAAGATCTCGGCGTGCAGGATACGGGTGTTGAAATCCCGACAGCCGACAGAGGAAATACGGACACACCAGGGCTATTCCCACTCGTGGGTGTACACGACAGCCATAGAGTTTGAATATATTCTATAACAGATTGGCAAGCGCAAGGGGACTCGTAGCGCTCGCCCTGCTGCCGGCATTCTGGCGGGTGGGATGCCGCTGTCGGGATATTGACAGCCGGCATCCCGTCCGCCGGTAAAATGTATGTAACCCCAATAATAAAGATC
Source organism: Pseudophryne corroboree (assembly GCF_028390025.1). NCBI lineage: Eukaryota > Metazoa > Chordata > Amphibia > Anura > Myobatrachidae > Pseudophryne > Pseudophryne corroboree. Next base: position 516,662,591 of record NC_086445.1, read on the forward strand.
CCCAGTCTGCCGGCACTCAAAAAACAGTATTCAGCTGCTCCGGTGCCACTCCAAAGGATATCAGATAATCAATGCAGCATAGAAGGCACTCAGAGACTGTCACACGGTAAAATGATTTTTCAATGTATTGGAAAATATGCAAACGTTTTCGAGGCCAAAGCCCCGTCCTCAGGCCAATACACAAATCTACAGCAGATTTGTGTATTGGCCTGAGGACGGGGCTTTGGCCTCGAAAACGTTTGCATATTTTCCAATACATTGAAAAATCATTTTACCGTGTGACAGTCTCTGAGTGCCTTCTATGCTGCATTGATAACCCCAATAATATGAATGGCTAGATTTAATGCAGCAATTGGTATAATGTATGCAGTAAGGTCTTAATATTAATTGTGTATGGTAGTCAGCAGCATGTTCCCTAAACATTGTATTGCTATATCAATTTGATACAGGGCTGCGCTTCGTAGAATGTATCTCAGAGCTTATAATGATATGAGTGCTTCTCCTCTAGATATAAACTAAAAACAATATCCTAACTGAGAGATATGAAAATATAAAAATATGTGTATATATATATATATATATATATATATCTCCTATATAATAGCCCAGATCTGTGACTTTGTGCTTCATTTGCTAACGCTGGGCGGAGTCAAAACACTGGGCAGAGTTAGTCAAATGAGTCACAGATCTGGGCAAATCTATAGGAGACTTGGAGCAGGAGCAGGAGCAGATGCACAGGCATGGCACAGGCATGGGCATGGCACAGGCAGGGGTGCATACCTCCCAGCTTTCTTCAGGCAGGAGGGACACACGCACAGCAAAAAGGGGGCATGGCTAACGGGAAAGGGGGCGTGGCTTCGCGGGTGGACCCGCGATCGCGAGCCACGCCCCTGTTTTCGTCAGTGAGGGGGCATGCCCAGCGCTCTGTGAGCTGCTGGCATGCCCCCAGCGGCGGATTATGAGTTCCGGGGGGCCCAGGGCACTTGAGACAGGAACCCTATCTCATTGCTGTGCCTGCTGTGGGTTTGGGGGCGTGGCTTAATCGCGGTCCTCGTGGCCACGCCCCCTTATGCAAATTCCGGGATATTTTTTTTTTTTATGGGATTTTGGCCCCTCAGCTAGGGGTAAATCCAGAGGGGGTGGTTGCTCCCCCCTACACACCCGCACAGGCAGAAGAAAGCAGGGAGGCTGCTGCCTCCCTGCAACACCACAGACCTGCCAACACACAGTAGCACAATGCTGCCGCTGTTACTGGCAGGACGGGGGAGCTTCAGAGCTGGGACAGAGCTACTCCAGCCGGGGGGCCCCCTAAAACTGTGAGGCCCGGGGTACGTACCCCCTGGGCCCACCCTTAATCCGTACCCCCTGATGCCCCCTCTCCCTCTGTCTCCACTAAATAGACGCTGTGAGCATGCTAAGCAGAACAGCGAGAGCAGGAGCTCCCCAACTGCCCCCCACCCCCACCCACCACGGGACACTGCGGCCCGCGGGTGGGATAGTGGGACAGACCCAAAAAAATGGGACTGTCCCGCTAAAATCGGGACAGTTGGGAGGTATGGGGGTGTGTGAGGGGGTATGCCATACAGACAGACGGGCACCGGCTCACTGTCTGTGTACTTGACCCCCCCACATCAGCATACTCAGCAGGGTCTCTCTGACGCGGAGGAGCGTCACTTTCTGGCACTTTCTGGCACACTCCACGCTTCTTAGCTGCAGTTTTGTGGGGCACCTGCCGCTGTGCAGGTTCCGTACTGCCTCTGTTATCTCCAGCCCCGGCAACCCCAACGCTAGCTGCAGTGCTGCCGCCCGCAGTGAGGTGTCCCAGCTCCTTCACACACTTTAGCCGGCGGGCAGCACTGCAGAAGTCCGCGCTGCTTGCAGGCTCCGACCCCCTCCTCCCTCCAGCCGCAGCGTCTCCTGGGGGCTAACCAGTCACTCCCAGTCTCCCCTTACCACAGTGCCAGGCAGCCGCGAGGTCCGCGCCGCGTGCATGCTATGACCCCCTCCTCCCTCCAGCCTCAGCGTCTCCTGGGAGCTAACCAGTCACTCCCAGTCTCCCCTTACCACAGTGCCCGGCAGCCGCGCGAGGTCCGCGGTGTGTGACTGAGGAGTGGGGGGGAGGGATGCGGACGGGCAGAGGAAGCAGGACTCCAGCCTGAGAGCGTCAGCTATGCCAAGTCTCCACCAGCAGCAGATCCCAACAGGTTGGAGTGGAACAGCAGCAGCCAGCAGCAGTGACTCCGGTAAGACACATCTGTCTGTCACCACTGTTTTGTCCCTAATACCAATCTCTCCCGTGCCCTGTGTTCTGTCATGTCCCTGTCACCCCTGGCCTTGCCCTGTCACCCCTGGCCTTGCCCTGTCACCCTTATCCTGGCCCTTTCACCCTTATCCTGGCCCTGTCACCCCTATCCTGGCCCTGTCACCCTTATCCTGGCCCTGTCACCTCTATCCTGGCCCTGTCAACCAAATCCTGGTCGTGCTGCCCCTACCCTGGCCCTGTCACCCCTATCCTGTCCCTGTAATTTCTGTCCTGGTCCCGTCACCCCTGTCCTTGCCCTGTCACCCCTGTCCTGGCCCCGTCACCCCTGTCCTGGCCCCGTCATCCCTGTTCTGACCCTGTCACTCCAACTACCTTTTTGGCAGGTACAGTACCCGCAGCGCCTCCAGACCCCTCCCCAATGCACCACACCTCTGCACCTTCCCCTCCACCACATGCGACACTCCACCCCTCCCCCACACGATGTGCCTCCAGACCCCCTACACCACCAGCACCTCCCACTCCCCCACCACCCACAGCACCTCCAGACCCCCTCCACCATCCAACTCCCATATATGTCTCCCCCCACACCTGCCCCCCTCCACCCACAGCATCTGCAGACACCCTCCTCCATTCGCGGTCCCTCCCTCACCCACCCATGGCACCTCCGCACCTGCCCCTCCACCACCTGCAGTGCCTCCGGACCCCTCCCCCATCTACAGCCCCCACTCTTCTGTCTCTCCCCCACCCGCAGCACGTCCCAACCCTTCCCCATCCGCCCCCCCCCCGTATCTGCCCCCCCCTCCACCTGCAGCATCTACAGACACCCTTCCCCATCCGCAATCCCCCCCGCACCCGCTCATTCTGTACATCGTGCCCTGCATGTGCTGTTCACGCCGTCGCAAGGGGCCTGCGCCTCCTTCACCATCGCACGCCCTTTCATTGTGCAATATTTAACCACTAACAAAGGAATGCAGGTAATACTCCATATAATACAAATATTGAACCCCATATAGGCATGCAAGGGTTAAAGGGGCGTAGCCCCTTGCGACAGTGTGAAGAGCGCCCGTAGGGCGCAATGAAGCACCTAGTATATATATATATATATATATATATATATATATATATATAGGTAAGGAAAAAAGGCGGCACTCAAGCAGGCGTCTTAAGCAGGTAACATCGTGTTGGAATAAACTGACCATGATGTTACCTGCTTAAGACGCCTGCTTGAGTGCCGCCTTTTTTCCTTACCAGTATCCAGAGGTATTTGCCTCCAGGAGGGCACCGCAGTACCTATAACCGTTAAGAGTGAGTGCAGGGCATACAGTAATCTATATATAAATATATATATATATATATATATATATACATACCTCCCAACTTTGGCTGCCTTGAAAGAGGGACATACGCGCGGCAAAGCCGCGCGCGCTCCCGAAAAAGGGGCGTGACCTGTGAAAAGGGGCGTGGCTTCGCGGGAAGACCCGCGATCGCGAGCCACGCCCCCAATTTCGTCACTGAGGGGGCATGCCCAGCGCTCCGTGAGCCGCTGGCATGCCCCCTCTCCCTCTGTCTACAATGAATAGACGCTGTGCGCATGCGCACAGCGTCTATTCACCGCTGCTCTGTGAAGCAGGGCAGCGAGAGACTGAGCCTCCCAACTGCCCCCCCTACCGCGGGACACTACGGCCCGCGGGTGGGACAGCGGGACAGACCCCAAAAAACGGGACTGTCCCGCGAAAATCGGGACAGTTGGGAGGTATGATATATATATATATATATATATATACACACACACACACACACACACACACACAGGTGAGTCAAAAATGATCCGCACTCTCCTTCATAGAATTTATTATTTTTTGACGTAATATCCCTGCTTTTCAAAACACTTTGTCCTGGGTCAGACTGGCCCACAGGGGTACAGGGGAAACCCCCGGTGGGCCCTACTGCCCGGAGGCCCCACCTCATCCTCTAGGGAAGAGGTTCCAGACTGTGCATTTGAATTATACATTATGTATATGTTCCATTATAATGCAGAGGACTATGGTGTATTTCTATCATGCATTACTGTTATTAATCTGCTACATTATCATGCATGCAGTAGCAATATTGACTGTACAGTATATATCAATTCCAGGTGTAATGAGTCCTGTGTTGTAAGGGTCCCGTTGTCCGTGCAACCTTTGATCCTATGTTCAAAATCCTTAACCTCCCAGATGGTACAAGGGCTCCGCTCGTGGTTCCGGATACCACGAAAGCCGGATAAGGATAAATGAAGTCCAGTGTCAGGTCACCCACAATGGTCTACGGGCTCCCGTTTGTGAATATCCGTATTTGGAACGCACAGTGAACTTCCGGATCTTAGCGGTGGAACGCATTACAACTTCCGCTTCCGGTCAACGCCACTTCCGGCTGCGGACGTGCGTCCGGCTGTTTGGGGCGGAGAAAGCTGCCCACATGGACATTATTGTGTCATTAGATCTAGGTATAAATATATGCTCTTTTGCTGTACACCTTTATGCTCCTGAGGAAGGACCAGAGCGTCCGAAACGCGTTGAGCAATTGGTGTTCTCTTCTGACTGTGGGTGACCTGACACTGGACTTCATTTATCCTTATCCGGCTTTCGTGGTATCCAGAACCACGAGCGGAGCCCTTGTACCATCTGGGAGGTTAAGGATTTTGAACATAGGATCAAAGGTTGCACGGACAACGGGACCCTTACAACACAGGACTCATTACACCTGGAATTGATAAGGACATTTTATGTAAGGCCTATTGGTAGTTGCGCCACTATTCAATTTTCTTTTATAACGTCTATTTTCTTGGAATTTTTGTGAAGGTTCCATATTGCGTAGTTGGCTGCATTATACCTAGCAGCGCATTTATTCATTCATTGTTTTCTGTACTGTACAGTATATATATCAAGGGCCCCAGCCCATGCAGTCTCTAATGGTTATGTAAACCAATGTGGTGGCAAGCCACACCCCTATGCATGGGCCCTGACCACTACATTCCCCCGGTAGGCCCTTCATGCCCCAGTCCGACACTGACTTTGTCCATTTGTCAACAAGCTTTCTATTCCCTCATTAAAAATTTTAGGCTGGGTTGCGAGCCACGAATGCACTGCTGTCTGTCTTCCCCTCTTCATCAGACGTGAATCTACATCCTCTTAGAGCTTCTTTCTTTCTTTCCAAGAGAATCAGTTGACATGCTCAATGTTCTCATCAGTCATGGACGTGGACAGGCGTCCGGCTCCTTCTGTATGGCTGACACTTGTGTAACCTTCTTTGAACTTCTCTATTCATTCATACACACTTCTCCTTGACAAAACTCTTTCTCCATATTGTGCACGAAGTCTTCGATAAATATCGGCACCAGATGCACCCTCAGATCACATATGAATCACTGCATGCTGCTTTACATTCGTGCAAATCACAAGTGGGGCAGCTGAATTGTGGGAGCGGCACATAGACGCTAGAGGTCATAATTGACCTCTAGTGTCTATGCGGTGCTATGGGAGAGATGTCATGACGTCTCTCCCATAGATCCGAGGAGCTGCGCCGGCGGGCGGAGATGCAGGGCAGCAGGGGTGGGGAAGCAGGAGCGGGGATTGTAAGTATTAATTTTTTTTTTTTATTTTTTGTAAACGGCGCAACTAGAGGGCACAACTCTACAGGGGGCAGTACTACTGGGGGTACAACTCTACAGGGGGCACAGTACTGGGGTCAATACTACTGGGGGCACAACTCTACAGGGGGCACAGTACTGGGGGCAATACTACTGTGGGCACAGCTACAGGGGGCATAACTGACCACGCCCCTTCTTCATGAAGCCACTCCCCTATTTTTTTTTCACCTGGGGCGCCGCAAGGTCTAGATCCGGCCCTGGCCAGTGTATTAAACTTATTAGAATATCTGCACCTTTTCAGGCCACTTTGGTTTTCCTTTATTTTACCTATGCGCTCTTTCCTTTGTCTATTGATTTAACACCATATGTACATTAGAAAAATATACAGCAAGACAACGCTGGTGATCAGATAATATTTAATTAACTAATAAAATCCAATATAAAAAACAATCACAAAACATACATATACATCCTATATAATAAAAGGCTAACACTGCTCCTCACCTCTGTGGGGGATTCAAGTGTTTTGCACACCGGAGGCCACTAGATGGCACCTGACAGAGCAATTAAAGTGTTGCTGCATTCAGGTGCGCTCAGCCGCCGGCCCTGACATTACTGTTATGTTGTTCCGTCATTATGACAGGCTGGTAATCAGTAATCATATAAACATCTACCAGTGTGAATCACATAATAAAAATGTATAAAATATCAATAAAAATAATATGCACTACTATAAGTCGCACAAAATTCTCATATGGACATGATATTTTTTTTATCAATTCATGGTAACAGGGCCGGTTCTACACCTCGTGGCGCCAAGTGCAAAAGTTTCCACTGGTGCCCCCCCGTGGTAAAACAGTTCAAGCGCGCGTCCAAAAATAGGGACGTGGCTTCATAGGGGAGGGGTGTGGCCACAGTTATGCCCCCAGTAGCTGTGCCCCAAGTAGCTGTGCCCCCAGTAAATTTGCCCCCAGTAGATTTGCACCCTGTAGCTATGCCCCCAGTAGATTTGCCCCCTGTAGTTATGCCCCCAGTAGATTTGCACCAGTAGTTGTGCCCCCTATAGCTATGCCCCCAGTAGATTTGCCCCAGTAGTTGTGCCCTCTGTAGTTGTGCCCCCAGTAGTTGTGACCCCTGTTGCTGTGCCCCTTAGTAGCCGCTTACAAACACACACAAAAACAACAACAATACTTACCATACCAGCCCCACTCCTGCTTCCCGACCGCTACTGCTGCTGCTCCATCTGGCTGCCCGCGGCTCCTCTCATGACGTCTCTCCCACAGCAGCGCCGCACAGACACTAGAGGTCAATAATGACCTCTAGCGTCTGACAGGTGCGCCGGCTGCAGCGGACGCCCACACAGCCCACGGCGTCTGCTGCAGCCAGGGAGCGGGGTGCGGGAAGGCGGTGGGCGCCTGCGGGGTGACTGTGGCTGTGCCCCCAGGCCGCAGCGCCCCGGGCGCAGGCACTGCTGCCCGCACCAAGAACCGCTCCTGCATGGAAAATATCTCAATGCTGCTATTAATTCCTAACCAAGCAATAACGTCCTTATACCACGACTTATAATGTTAGTAATGCAGTTTCCAGCAAGATACTGTGAAGATGTGATTAGCAAAACAAATTGTCAAATATATCAGATTCCAGGTTTTATTATTAGCCATGCAGTCTGACCACGGGCTTGTTACTATGCCAAGCATAAATATAACAGCAGTCACTTAGGCATGTGTGGCCTTGATATTAGATAGCATAATAACTATAATGTTTGTTACCTGCTCATAGTCCAAATTCTGGCCAGGAAATTATTTAAGACTAGTTACCAGCCCATCAAAATGACGGCACAAATAACAATAATGTCAGTGCCAGCACAGATGCGGAATTAGCTGCGGTGCAGCCGGTGCAGTGCATGGGGGGCCTTTGCTATGCAGCATATTGCAAGCCATCCAGGTACTATAATATAACAAGTCACTGTGATTTATTTTTGTATGCCACCACCAGGGACTGTCACACAGAGGGAGAAGGCAGTCCCACAGAAGGAGAGGACTGGCATGATTGGTCAGCATCTAGGCTTTAGGTAGGCTGGTCCCCCTCCTAGGACCAGCCAACCTATCAGATGTGAGGATCAGATTAGGGATGGCCATTGGTGGGTTATCCATTGATCGTCACCAACGATGGTACCATTGATGGATAACCTCAATGGTGTAAAACCATCTGGCAGGGAACCATCAATGGTTTTACCCATCGATGGTCACCCCTGCATTACTGTATAATGAAATACGGGCCAAACAGAGCCTGGGGGCGTGGCTTCATGAGTGTCAGGGGGCGAGGCTAAGCTCTGTGACCTGACACTGAGATAAAGAAAAATAAATAAATTCGGTAGCAGTGAACCATCGATGACAGGAAACAATCTGGTTCTCCTCCATCGAGGGTAAAAGTATTCAACATCGGTCATAAACCATCAATGATTTTGAATCATCGATGGACGATGGCCATCCCTAGATCAGATCAGCACTGTGCTGACCTGTCCTTACGCACTGGAGCATCAGGGCATGAAGAAGCATCGCGACCACGGGCACTACCAGCAGGAACTGCAGCAGTGGACTACATCTCCCAGAAGGGGGTGGGAAGGCACTAAAATGCAGCAAGCTGAACTGGAAGAGAACCCCAATGGGGCATGAATGGCTGGGATTGCAGGTATCCTACCCTAGATACTGTGGGGGTCATTCCGACCTGATCGCACGCTAGCTATTTTTTGCAGCGTTGCGATCAGATAGTCGCCGCCTATGGGGGAGTGTATTTTTGCTTTGCAAGTGTGCGAACGCTTTTGCAGCCGTGTGGTACAAAAAAGTTTTTTGCAGTTTCTTAGTAGCTCTGGACTTACTCAGCTGCTGCGATCACTTCAGTCTTTTTGGTCCCGGAATTGACGTCAGACTCTCGCCCTGCAAACGCTTGACATGCCTGCGTTTTTCAAAACACTCCCAGAAAACGGTCAGTTGACACCCATAAACACCCTCTTTCTGTCAATCACCTTGCAATCGGCTGTGCGAATGGATTCTTCGTTAAATCCATCGCCCAGCACCGATCCTCTTTGTACCCGTACGACGCGCCTGCGCATTGCAGTGCATACGCATGCACAGTTTTGCTGCGTTTTGACCTGATCGCAGCGCTGTAAAAAATAGCTAGTGTGCGATCAACTCGGAATGACCCCTTGTAACTGCATCTTTTATATGTGCCCATACTGTACAAATACATTTATTAAATTAATATGTGAGAGAGGGGGTTGTGTGTGTGTGTGTGTGTGTGTGTGTGTGTGTGTGTGTGTGTGTGTTTGTGTGTGTGTATGTGTCAAGTTTCCTCTATATCTTATTTAAAGTTCCTTTTATAGAGTCATATTTATTTATTATCGGGCGGTACGTAGTTTAGTGTATACCCTTGATTTGCGCGTTCCTGGCGGGTCGCTAGTGACATCCACCATTGGCCCTGCAGCAGGGCTGACAGGGGCAATATGCAGCATGTTATATGCCCCCCCCCCCCCCCTCCCAGTCGGACCCGGCATCAGTAAGTGTGTATGTAACAATATAGGCATGGAGTAACAAGAAAAAAAATGGACTTGCGTTCACTTTTTTAACCCTTTTCACTCTTTATGTGGTAAGTCATGCTTCCAGTAGACCAGCGTTTCCTATGGAATATGGATGATCGCTAATGGAGGAAGTACCACAAGATTACCAGTGTAGTACAATAGCTGGGAAGTTCATAACACTGAGGGTTCACTATCACAGGGATGAGATTAACCAGTGAGTCTGGAAAAGCTGCAACGGATTTGCAGGAGCAGCTTTTCAGGAATGCTGGGATAGGCTGTACCAGCGAATTGGGAAATGCTGCAATGGAGTTGCAGAAGCATTCCTTCAGAAACGCTGAGATTGGCTGTACCAGCGAATGGGTAAATGCTGCAATGGTGTTGCAGAAGCAGCCCTTCAGGAATGCTGCGGTTGGCTGTGCCAGCGAATTGGGAAATGCTGCAATGATTAACTGAGCAACCCTTCAGGGTAACTGTGATTGGCTGTACCGGTGAATCTGGATATGCTGCGATGAGGAACTGAGCAGCCCTTCAGGATCACTGGATTTGGCTGTACTGGTGAATCTGGATTTGCTGCGATGATGTACTGAGCAACCCTTTGGGATCACTGGGATTAGCTGTACTGGTGAATCTGGCTATGATGTGATAATGAACTACGCAGCCCTTCAAGATCACTGAGATTAGCTGTACCGGTGAATTTGGCTATGGGGGTCATTCCGAGTTGATCGCTCGCTGCCGATTTTCGCAACGCAGCGATCAGGTAAAAAAATGGCAAAACTGCGCATGCACCGCAATGCATGCGCGCATCGTACGGGTGCAAAGAGCATCGTTGTTGTGCACTGGATCTAGCGAAGAATCCATTCACACAGCCGATCGCAAGGAGATTGACAGGAAGAAGGCGTTTGTGGGTGTCAACTGACCGTTTTCTGGGAGTGTTTGGAAAAACGCAGGCGTGTCCAGGCTGGTCTTGTTCTGCACAAAATGTTTTTCTACCGCTCGGCAGCACAGGCGTTCGCACACTTGCAAAGCGAAAATACACTCCCCCGTGGGCGGCGACTATGCGTTTGCACGGCTGCTAAAAGTAGCTAGCGAGCGATCAACTCGGAATGACCCCCATGCTGCGATGATGAACTGAGCAGCTATACAGGTTAGCTCAGGAAACCAGGGATTGCTAAAGATAGAAACTGCACTTGTCTAGAATCCAGCAGGAGAGCGCACTGTCGATTTGCCTGTGCTGGGATTCAGGATTTATACCACTGGCTTGTTGCTGATTGGTGGAGATAATCACATGACTGTGAAATGGCTCCTGATTGGACTCTGTGCGGTCAGCTGATCAGAACTGTCCTGGCGCTGTCCATGACTGGTCTTAAGGTAACTGCAGGCACAGAGTCGGCAGTGGAGCATCGGTAATGGAGACACAGCACAGCGACAGACAGCGCAGGCCATCAGATGAACCAGCAGATGACGGACAGTGCCTCAGAGTGCGGCGCAGGTAAGAGAAAGCGCAGCTGGGGTGTGCTGAATTCCTCCATTTTGTTACAAGCTGGTTACCTGGAGGAAAGTGGGTATCTTGATTCAGTGGGCACTCATGACCTTCTAATATAAATTAAATAAAACTTCACTTTAATTGGTGTCATTTACAGACTATAATAGTTGTTTATATAAACATAGATAAATATTTAAAAGAAAAATGAATGGTGAAATAAGCTTAATGTTTTAAAAAAGAGAACTGTGCACTTGCGTACAGTCTGTATTTAATTTTGTAGTAAAAATAAACATTGGTTGTTGCGCTTTCCAAAGTCTAACAATTTGTGTCCATTTAGGGGACATTAACACTTTAATCACTATTATTTCAAAATAAACTGATTAGTGTACTTAGGATCCTGATATATGCCAATCACTGAGTAATGTGTCTCATATGCTGGGTACACACTAGACCAGGGGTGTTAAACTTGCGGCCCTCCAACTGTTGTGGAACTACACATCCCAGCATGCCTTGTCATAGATTTTGTATTACGGACTGCTTGCAACTGTGGCGGGCAACGAATTTAACATCCCTGCACTAGACGATATGGCCAAATACTGCAATTATCAGCAGACTGGGCTAATTATTAGTCTGGCAGACATTAATGGCTGACAGAAGCGATAATTGTATTTGAATATCATAAGCATTTGGAGATAACTAAAAGTGGAGGAAAAAGTGCCATAGGACAGGACTTTTCTTTCAATAACCCAAAGTAGCAACATACGCATACAAGTAATACAGCTTTATTTTCTAAAAAATACGCACAATATTTATCCTATACCAAAAATTTAAACAATACCCTTAATCCTAAAAGACTACTCATTTGGAACTTGGGAGTGCTAATAATAGTTCTAATAATAGTAAATCACTTTGAGCTCTGTATATGTAAATGTTAAATGTCAGAACCATTAAAATCAGACTGGCATTCAGCAATTGTAGATACCAAAGACCAGAAATAGGGCTGCCATTTGAAGTCTACACCTTGTGTAGGAACCGGATTTGTTAGCGTCATGGTGACCTGGCAACTGAGGTGTTTGTCCAGCATTATTAAAGAGGGATCTGTTGGAGCTGAATAAGCATATCTTATTCTCAGACGTGCATAATAAAATTAGATTCTACATTTCATATTTGAAAAATCTGAGACTAAAAACATATTAAGTAACGCAGTATTCAAATCAGTAATGCTGCCTGAATACTTAGTGGATGTACCTATTTGTGGATGTCTGTATTGGGGGGCAAGAGGATGACAGAAGGGGGTAGATACGGCAGAGGAAAGAGTGGGTACCATGCAACCCTCACTCCCCACTCTCTCCCTTTCTCAACCAAGAGAGGCTCCATCCGTGGCTGTGATAGTCCAAGATCATTACATGAATAAAAGGCAGTCTCTTTGTGCCACTGGCGCCTGCACATGCAAAATTAAACCTTGTTTAGGCTTTCAGTTCTGGAACTCAAAAGCCCAAACTAGTCTTATTATTTTTAATTAGTTATCATGGTAATTCTCATACTGCAGCGATCACACCATATCAGGGCTTAAAGTGGTCCTGGAGAGGTGGGGGAACTCACCTCCCTCACCACCTGTGCGGGGGAACTCACCTCCCTCACCACCTGCGCGCCTTCGGAAAAAGGGTGTGTTGCTTCACTAGGAAGGGGCGTGGCCACACAATAGTACCTCCAATTCAAAATAACGCCTCACAGTAGCACAATCGTATTCACCTTGCCCCACATATTAGACCCTTTACACACATAATGCCCATAGTAGCAGTGCCACTAACACACACAATGGCCACAGCAGTTCCCCCCTCCCCCCACACACATACAATTTGAGATGTGGTGCGCAATGTAGCAGGATATGTTGAACAACCTTTGCTCACCTCTCTCATGTGTTCCATGTGTCCCTTCTGTTTCCTTTGTCTGTCACTCTCCTTATGTGTCCATATCTTCATCCTGGGTAACCCTCTCACTCCCTATATACTCACCTTATTGGGGGTCATTCCGAGTTGTTCGCTCGTTGCCGATTTTTGCAACGGAACGATTAAGGCAAAAATGCGCATGCGCATGGTACGCAGTGTGCATGCGATAAGTATTTTAGCACAAAACTTAGTAAATTTACTCACGTCCGAACGAAGAAATGTAATCGTTAAAGTGATCGTAGTGTGATTGACAGGAAGTGGGTGTTTCTGGGCGGAAACTGGCCATTTTCTGGGAGTGTGCGGAAAAACGCTGGCGTGTAAGGGAAAAACGCGGGAGTGTCTGGAGAAACGGGGGAGTGGCTGGCCGAGCACAGGGCGTGTTTGTGACGTCAAACCAGGAACTAAACGGCCTGAGCTGATCGCAATCTGTGAGTAGGTCTGGAGCTACTCAGAAACTGCTAAGAATTTTCTATTCGCAATTCTGCTAATCTTTCGTTCACTATTCTGCTAAGCTAAGATACACTCCCAGAGGGCGGTGGCCTAGCGTGTGCAATGCTGCTAAAATCTGCTAGCGAGCGAACAACTCGGAATGACCCCGTGTCTGATCACCTGCATCTTTTTCTTCTTTACTTACCCCCTACAACTCTCCCTCCCTGCTACCCCTTCAGCCTCTGCTTCTACTGTATCTTAACCCCTGCACCTCTCACTCCCCTACCTCACCCCCCCCCCTGCTCCTCTCATTCCCCTATCTCACCCCCTGTGCCTCATTTTCCCATCTCACTCCCTGTGCTTTACTCCCCCATCTCACCCCCTGCTCCTCTCACTCCCTGCTACCACTTCAGCCTCTGCTTCTATCATAACCCCTGCACCTCTCACTCCTGTGCTTCACTCCCCCACCTCACCCCCTGCTCCTCTCATTCCCCCATCTCACCTCCTGTGCCTCACTCCACCATCTCACCCCCTGTGGCTCACTCCACCATCTCAACCCCTGTGCCTCACCCCCCCCCCCATATTGCCTCCTCTGCCTCACTCCCCCATATCACATCCTCTGCCATCTCACCCCCTGTGCCTCACTCTACCACCTCGCCCCCTGTGCCCCCCCTACCCCATATCACCTCCTGCTCCTGGTATTTCCATGAGACACACCTCTGTCGCTCTGGGACAGGGCTGGAGGAAGTGCAGGGAGCATCGGCTGGGTCCCAGCTGCAGTGCAGTTTGAAGTTGTAAGCGGCTGACAGCCATTCCTGTGGACCGGCTGCTGATCAAAAGCTCTTTGACTCTGGCGCCGATTGCGCGCCAATCACGGCTGGCGGACCGCCAGCCAATAAGAACCTGCACTTGGCAGCTTCTCATTGGCTGGCGGACCACGAGCCGTGATTGGCTCACGCAGTTTAATAAAAAAGCCTTGCTTCCTTTTAATTGGCAGCCGGTCCGCCCATGATGCAGGATTGGCTGGTGGCCGCTGCTAGCTTTAAAGTACACACTGAAGCCGAGACCAAATGCTAGTGGCCGGACGGAGGCGGAACTGGTTCCGCCTTCAATCGGAGGTGACGGAACGCAGTTCTTCAATACTGCAGTGTCAAGATTCCGGATCAAGCCCGGTCAGCACTTCAGTCTGTTCCATTCCAGAATTTATTGTTTTTTGAACTTTGTCTTTTTTCACCATTCCGGTTCCATTTCGGTCATCATTTCTGTGGCTAACCTGGTACCTTGTTGTCATCATACAGTATCTGCAGTGAATCACAGACATTGTTCTTTAATAAAGTTTTATTTATATTATATCTGACTCCCGGCTCGTCACTGCTAGAATAGCAGCGATTCTTCCAAATACATGCACCATACCTTGTTAAAGCCTCCTCACTTCATTCATATTCCCTCTGTGTCAGCTCCATCTAAAAACACCTGCCCAAACCAAACCCAACCCCCAGGCGTGACAGTACAACTGAATAACTCTCAGCTGGCTTAGTGACATTTTTCATAAATGCCAGTGATATGTGATTTTTTTGTTTTGTTTTTAGCACGCATCTTTTCTTAGCTGTCCTACATATTATCTAATTTTCAACATATCTCTGGAAGTGGCAAAAAATATTGCTGCCACATAATGACATCTCTCAACTGATCTGGTATGATATAGCGACAGACGGGATGCCGGCTGTCAGTATAATGACAGCAGCATCCCGTCTGCCGGAATCCTGGCAGTGAGTCCACAAGTACACTCCTGAACACCGGGATCCAGAGAAAGCACAACTTAGAGGGTTACAAAGTGCTGTCCTTAACTTTAAAAGGCTCTGATTGTGATGTTCCCTCCTTCAGAGTGTAGAATCCAATAGACTTCCTTGATGTGGTATATGTAAAAGAAGAAAATAGTCCAAACATAGGGCAGAATTCAATTGTTATCATTGGCAGCTATCACTGCCAGGCGCCCGATGGAGTAATTCAGTGGGTGGAATTCAATTGTTTTATTGCGCCCAATCTCCCAATTAAAGTGACGCGAGATCGGGGGGTGATATTGAATTTTGTTTAACACGCCCATCGCACCCAAACAGTTTGGCTAAACCAAACTAAACTAATGGATGCAACGCAAGAAGTGCTGTTTGGGCACCCAAACAGGTCACTTTTTGCAACAATTTAATTGCTCCATCGGGCGCCCGACAGTGACAACCGTATTCAGCTCAATTGTTACTCCGATCGGACGAGAACAACTACCAGTGCCGGCATTTCAGCACGTTGGGTTGGCAAGCTGAAATGTGCAAAGTAACCCGCTATGGTGCCTAAATGGCAATTTTTGCTTTGTGCCCATAGATTAGTGCAAAGCTTAAAGTTTAAGCGTGAAGCGCTAAACCCAGACTACTTGGGGGCGATGTGTGCGTTAAAAAACAACTCAATGAATATCGTCCTACAATCTAATGTCACTTTAGATGGGAGATTGGTTGCGATAAAACAAGTTTCGCTCATAGGGCTGAAGCGATCCTATGTGCAGTCTCCCAATGCTGGGGAAACTGAACATGCGCAGAATCATGGGGGCAGGGGCGGTCGGCATTTGGGAAAACGGGGGCGTCACCCCGTTTTCTGGGAGTTGCGAGGCCAAGGACTGCATCGCTAGACGCAGTTTCCTTGGCCCTGCAAGCCGCACTGCGACAGCACGGCTGAGTAAGCTGAAGCTTATTCAGCCTGCTGTCGCAAATAAACATTGTGACCGATGGTATGCATCTCCTCCGGCATTTGCATTGCCATACCTCCCAACATCATTAGAGGGGTACCTGGGACTCCCCTACACGGCGGAGCCTCGCGCTCCCAAAAAGATAAGGTGTCCTTGAGGAAAGGGGTCGTGGCTTTTGCGTGAATGCCGTGATTGCGAGTCACAAACCCCCGTTTTCGTCACTATGGGGGCATGGCCAGCGCTCTATGAGCCGCTGGCATGCCCCTGCTCCTGTATCTCCCGTGACCCCCCCCTGCAGTGCACATGGTTTTGCGCAACGGCTTACTGTGTTCGTATACAGCACAACATAAAAAAGGCCCCAGGAATGATGAGATCTAAATAAATTACAAAAAAGAAAATCCTCTCTTAATAGCCCAGTTAATAGTATAGATGGTGGGAAATTCCATATTGGTAGTCAATGTCCAGGTAAGAAGAGAGACGTCCCATCATCTGGGCACTCGTGCATTACTTATCCTCTGTGCTGTGACCCCGGCCATGGTACTGCATGGCTGTGCAATATTTAGCTCCTTGGAGGTGAGACAGATTACTACTGTATATTTATCTGCATTACAGCTGATATAGCCATAGGCGGATCCGGGGGGGGGGGGGGGGGGGGGGGGGGGGGGCGGGCACTCGGGCCCGTGCCCTTACTGTCATTTCTTTTTTTTTCTTCAAAAGGAGAACAGCAGCAGCACTACTGCTATTTCCGTCAGTCAGATTTGATAAAAGAGCCGGCAGGCATTAGGACCCGCCGCTGCTCTAGCAGCAAGTCCGTGTGGTAACCAATGGGGAGGCTGGAGCTGCCGCTCCAGCTTCCCCCTGCTCACACTGCCACCTACTGTACCTCCCCCACTGACAGACAGCCAGAGTCCAGCCCAGGCGCAGGGTTCAAATGCCAGCATTGAGTAAGACTGTTACTTATGACGGCGCAGAGGGCTCATTAACCCTCACTGCACCGCACAGTTTCCCAGCACTTCCTCCTCCTCTTCCTTTACCACCATGCTATGTGCAGTCAAACTCAGCTCAGCTTTGAGAAGACGGCCCGTGTGATTGTGACAGGGCTGTCCTGCAGATGTCTTATGCTGTTTGTTGGAGATCCAGCTGGCTGCTTCTGCTAATCAAAGATGGGCAGTTCATGTCCTGCAGTCTGAGTCTCACTGCAGTGCCCAAAACAAGGTATGCTACACCTGCCTCCACCAACTAAAAACTGTAATAATTATATTGTGCTGGGGTGCCTTCCAGGCTCCCATAACTAATGGAACAGGTGACCAACATTTCAAGTCCCAATCAGCCTTTTCATCAGGGTGAAACATTGGCAATAAACCAGGATGTGCTCCTACAGTCAATCATTACCTGATGGCGTATTATGTGAGGCCACGCCCCCTTTGATACCACTCCTCTTATCTGGGAGTATGCAGGCCTTAGGACAGGGGTGGGCAATTAATTTCTATAGGGGGCCACATGAAAAAATAAGATTTTACTCACCGGTAAATCTATTTCTCGTAGTCCTTGGTGGATGCTGGGAACTCCGTAAGGACCATGGGGAATAGCGGCTCCCCAGGAGACTGGGCACAACTAAAAGAAAGCTTTTAGACTACCTGGTGTGCACTGGCTCCTCCCACTATGACCCTCCTCCAAGCCTCAGTTAGGATACTGTGCCCGGAAGAGCTGACACAATAAGGAAGGATTTTGAATCCCGGGTAAGACTCATACCAGCCACACCAATCACACCGTATAACTTGTGATACTATACCCAGTTAACAGTATGAAATATAACTGAGCCTCTCAACAGATGGCTCAACAATAACCCTTAGTTAGGCAATAACTACATACAAGTATTGCAGACAATCCGCACTTGGGATGGGCGCCCAGCATCCACTACGGACTACGAGAAATAGATTTACCGGCGAGTAAAATCTTATTTTCTCTGACGTCCTAGTGGATGCTGGGAACTCCGTAAGGACCATGGGGATTATACCAAAGCTCCCAAACGGGCGGGAGAGTGCGGATGACTCTGCAGCACCGAATGAGAGAACTCAAGGTCCTCCTCAGCCAGGGTATCAAATTTGTAGAATTTTGCAAACGTGTTTGCCCCTGACCAAGTTGCAGCTCGGCAAAGTTATAAAGCCGAGACCCCTCGGGCAGCCGCCCAAGATGAGCCCACTTTCCTCGTGGAATGGGCTTTTACTGATTTAGGATGCGGCAATCCAGCCGCAGAATGCTCCAGCTGAATTGTGCTACAAATTCAGCGAGCAATAGTCTGCTTAGAAGCAGGAGCACCTATTTTGTTGGGTGCCTACAGGATAAAAAGCGAGTCAGTTTTCCTAACTCCAGCCGTCCTGGAAATATAAATTTTTAAGGCCCTGACTACGTCCAGTAACGTGGAATCTTCCAAGTCCCTAGTAGCCGCAGGCACTACAATAGGTTGGTTTAAGTGAAAAGCTGATACCACCTTAGGGAGAAACTGGGGACAAGTCCTCAATTCTGCCCTATCCATATGGAAAATCAGATAAGGGCTTTTACATGACAAAGCCGCCAATTCTGACACACGCCTGGCCGAAGCCAAGGCCAATAACATGACCACTTTCCACGTGAGATATTTCAAATCCACAGTTTTAAGTGGCTCAACCCAATGTGATTTTAGGAAACTCAACACCATGTTTGAGATCCCAAGGTGCCACAGGAGGCACAAAAGGGGGCTGAATATGTAGCACTCCCTTTACAAATGTCTGAACTCCAGGCAGTGAAGCCAGTTCTTTCTGGAAGAAAATCGACAGCCGAAATCTGGACCTTAATGGAACCCAAGTTTAGGCCCATAGTCACTCCTGACTGTAGGAAGTGCAGAAAACGACCCAGCTGAAATTCCTCTGTTGGGGCCTTCCTGGCCTCACACCACGCAACATATTTTCGCCAAATGCGGTGATAATGGTTTGCGGTTACTTCTTTCCTGGCTTTTATCAGCATAGGAATGACTTCCTCCGGAATGCCTTTTTCCTTTAGGATCCGGAATTCAACCGCCATGCCGTCAAACGTGCCGCGGTAAGTCTTGGAACAGACAGGGCCCCTGCTGTAGCAGATCCTGTCTGAGCGGTAGAGGCCACGGGTCCTCTGATATCATTTCTTGAAGTTCTGGGTACCAAGCTCTTCTTGGCCCATCCGGAACCACGAGTATCGTTCTTACTCCTCGTTTTCTTATTATTCTCAGTACCTTTGGTATGAGAGGCAGAGGAGGGAATACATAAACCGACTGGTACACCCACGGTGTCACTAGAGCGTCCACAGCTATTGCCTGAGGGTCCCTTGACCTGGCGCAATATCTAGTTTTTTGTTTAGGCGGGACGCCATCATGTCCACCTGTGGCCTTTCCCAACGGTTTACCAACAGTTGGAAGACTTCTGGATGAAGTCCCCACTCTCCCGGGTGTAGGTCGTGTCTGCTGAGGAAGTCTGCTTCCCAGTTGTCCACTCCCGGAATGAACACTGCTGACAGTGCTAAGACGTGATTCTCTGCCCATCGGAGAATCCTTGTGGCTTCTGCCATCGCCATCCTGCTTCTTGTGCCGCCCTGTCGGTTTATAAGGGCGACTGCCGTGATGTTGTCTGATTGGATCAGTACCGGCTGGTCTTGAAGCAGAGGCCTTGCCAGACTTAGGGCATTGTAAATGGCTCTCAGTTCCAGAATATTTATGTGTAGGGACGACTCCTGACTTGACCAAAGTCCTTGGAAATTTCTTCCCTGTGTGACTGCCCCCCAGCCTCGAAGGCTGGCATCCGTGGTTACCAGGACCCAGTCCTGTATGCCGAATCTGCGGCCCTCTTGAAGATGAGCACTCTGCAGCCACCACAGTAGAGATACCCTGGTCCTTGGAGACAGGGTTATCAGCCGATGCATCTGAAGATGCGATCCCGACCACTTGTCCAAGAGGTCCCACTGAAAGGTGCTTGCATGGAACCTGCCGAATGGAATTTTGCTTCGTAAGAAGCTACCATTTTTCCCAGGACTCGTGTGCAGTGATGCACCGATACCTGTTTTGGTTTCAGGAGGTCTCTGACTAGAGATGACAGCTCCTTGGCTTTCTCCTGCGGGAGAAACACTTTTTTCTGTTCTGTGTCCAGAACCATTCCCAGGAACAGTAGGCGTGTGGTAGGAACCAGCTGTGACTTTGGAATGTATAGAATCCATCCGTGCTGTTGTAGCACTTCCCGAGATAGTGCTTCTCCGACCAACAACTGCTCCTTGG
The DNA here is from genome assembly GCF_028390025.1 of Pseudophryne corroboree. Taxonomy (NCBI): domain Eukaryota; kingdom Metazoa; phylum Chordata; class Amphibia; order Anura; family Myobatrachidae; genus Pseudophryne; species Pseudophryne corroboree. The sequence goes on from NC_086445.1 coordinate 516,682,930, forward strand.
ACCTTGCCTTTATAAGGAGATCGTCCAAGTACGGGATAATTAAAACTCCCTTTTTTCGAAGGAGTATCATCATTTCTGCCATTACCTTGGTAAAGACCCTCGGTGCCGTGGACAGTCCAAACGGCAGTGTTTGGAATTGGTAATGGCAATCCTGTACCCCAAATCTGAGGTACTCCTGGTGAGGATGGTAAATGGGGACATGTAGGTAAGCATCCTTGATGTCCAGGGATACCATGTAATCCCCCTCCTCCAGGCTTGCAATAATCGCCCTGAGCGATTCCATCTTGAACTTGAATTTTTTTATGTATGTGTTCAAGGATTTCAAATTTAAAATGGGTCTCACCGAACCGTCCGGTTTCGGTACCACAAACAGTGTGGAATAGTAACCCCGTCCTTGTTGAAGTAGGGGCACCTTGACTATCACCTGCTGGGAATACAGCTTGTGAATTGCCTCTAGCACAGCCTCCCTGCCTGAGGGAGTTGTCGGCAAGGCAGATTTGAGGAAACGGCGGGGGGGAGACACATCGAATTCCAGCTTGTACCCCTGAGATACTACTTGAAGGATCCAGGGATCCACCTGTGAGCAATCCCACTGATCGCTGAAATTTTGAGGCGGCCCCCCACCGTACCTGGCTACGCCTGTGGAGCCCCCGCGTCATGCGGTGGACTCAGAGGAAGCGGGGGAAGAATTTTGATTCTGGGAACTGGCTGACTGGTGCAGCTTTTTCCCTCTTCCCTCGTCTCTGTGCAGAAAGGAAGCGCCTTTGATAATACAGTGCTTTCTTAGGCTGTGAGGAAACCTGAGGTAAAAAATTTTCTTCCCAGCTGTTGCTGTGGATACGAGGTCCCAGAGACCATCCCCAAACAATTCCTCACCCTTATAAGGCTCTATGTGCCTTTTAAAGTCAGCATCACCTGTCCAGTGTCGGGTCTCTAATACCCTCCTGACAGAATGGACATTGCATTAATTCTGGATGCCAGCCGGCAAAATATCCCTCTGTGCATCCTTCATATATAAGACGACGTCTTATGTTCGCAAATAGTATCCCTGTTTGACAGGGTTACAGACCACGCTGCAGCAGCACTATCTGCAGGTCTCAGTCTAGTACCTGAGTGTGTAAATACAGACTTCAGGATAGCCTCCTGCTTTTTATCAGCAGGTACCTTCAAAGTGGCCGTATCCTAAGACGGCAGTGCCACCTTTTTTGACAAACGTGTGAGCGCCTTATCCACCCTAGGGGATATCTCCCAGCGTAACTTATCCTCTGGCGGGAAAGGGTACGCCCTCAGTAACTTTTTAGAAATTACCAGTTTCTTATCGGGGGAACCCACGCTTTTTCACACTTCATTCACTCATTTGATGGGGGAACAAAACACTGCCTGCTTTTTCTCCCCAAACATAAAACACTTTTTTAGTGGTACTTGGGTTAATGTCAGAAATGTGTAACACATTTTTTATTGCCGGGATATGTCTCAACCTCGTCGACACTGGAGTCAGACTCCGTGTCGACATCTGTGTCTGCCATCTGAGGGAGAGGGCGTTTTTGAGCCCCTGATGGCCTTTGAGACGCCTGGGCAGGCGCGGGCTGAGAAGCCGGCTGTCCCATAGCTGTTACGTCATCCAGCCTTTTATGTAAGGAGTTGACACTGTCGGTTTATACCTTCCACCTATCCATCCACTCTGGTGTCGGCCCCACAGGGGGCGACATCACATTTATCGGCATCTGCTCTGCCATCACATAAGCCTCCTCATCAAACGTGTCGACACAGCCGTACCGACACACCGCACACACACAGGGAATGCTCTGACTGAGGACAGGACCCCACACAGCCCTTTGGGGAGACAGAGAGAGAGTATGCCAGCACACACCAGAGCGCTATATAATTTAGGGATTAACACTATATTGAGTGAATTTTTCCCAATAGCTGCTTGTATATACAATATTGCGCCTAAATTTAGTGCCCCCCCTCTCTTTTTAACCCTTTGAGCCTGCAAGCTACAGGGGAGAGCCTGGGGAGCTGTCTTCCAGCTGTACTGTGAAGAGAAAATGGCGCCAGTGTGCTGAGAGAGATAGCTCCGCCCCTTTTTCGCTGACTTTTCTCCCGCTTTTTTATGGATTCTGGCAGGGGTATTTATCACATATATAGCCACTGGGGCTATATATTGTGATACATTTGCCAGCCAAGGTGTTTTTATTGCTGCTCAGGGCGCCCCCCCCCCCCCCCCCGCGCCCTGCACCCTCAGTGACCGGTGTGTGAAGTGTGCATGAGGAGCATTGTATCCTATCCTTTTGCGGGAAAGGATACGCCATAAGAATCCTTTTGGGAACCTGCAGTCTCTTGTCTGGGGTTTCCCAAGCCTTTTCGCATAATTCGTTCAGCTCATACGAGGATGGAAAGGTGACCTCAGGCTTTTTCTCTTTATACATGTGTACCCTTGTGTCAGGGACCGGGGGTTCCTCTGTGATATGCAAAATCTCTTATTGCAATAATCATATATCGAATACCCTAAGCCACTTTTGGCTGTAATTTTGCATCATCGTAGTCGACACTGGAGTCTGAATCCGTGTCGGTATCTGTGTCAACTATTTGATATAGTGTGCGCTTCTGAGACCCCGAAGGACTCGGCGACATTGGGACAGGCATGGTTTGACTTCCTTGCCAGGCAAGGTGTTTATATTGCTGCTCAGGGCGCCCCCCCAGCGCCCTGCACCCATCAGTGACCGGAGTGTGAGGTGTGCATGAGGAGCAATGGCGCACAGCTGCAGTGCTGTGCGCTACCTTGGTGAAGACTGATGTCTTCTGCCGCCGATTTTCCGGACCTCTTCTTGCTTCTGGCTCTGTAAGGGGGACGGCGGCGCGGCTCCGGGAACGAACACCAAGGCCAGTTCCATGCGGTCGATCCCTCTGGAGCTAATGGTGTCCAGTAGCCTAAGAAGCCCAAGCTAGCTGCAAGCAGGTAGGTTCGCTTCTTCTCCCCTTAGTCCCTCGATGCAGTGAGCCTGTTGCCAGCAGGTCTCACTGTAAAATAAAAAACCTAAAATAAACTTTCTTTCTAGGAGCTCAGGAGAGCCCCTAGTGTGCATCCAGCTCGGCCGGGCACAGAAATCTAACTGAGGCTTGGAGGAGGGTCATAGTGGGAGGAGCCAGTGCACACCAGGTAGTCTAAAAGCTTTCTTTTAGTTGTGCCCAGTCTCCTGCGGAGCCGCTATTCCCCATGGTCCTTACGGAGTTTCCAGCATCCACTAGGACGTCAGAGAAATCTGAACTGTGTTGGAGGGCCGAACTAATGATGCTGATGTTACTTGCGGTGGTTTATACCACCACTGTTAGTACGTGATTCTATACTTAATTGTATGTGGTTGTCCTAATAAATTTGTGGTTTTATGCACTGTGGTGCACACCCCCTTTTTAATTGAGTTGCACACATTACCTGACAGTGGATACGGGAATAAGGGGCTGACGCCACCAGATCCAGCGCTGGGTATTTATAGAAGAAAATTAAGAGAGAATCGAACCTGGGACTTGTAGTTCCACAAGCAGTACTTGTGGTGCTGACTGAGCGGCGCGCTGTCAGGCAAGGAAGGACGACGGACGTATCAGGAGGCGCCTTGGGAACATGCTGGCGGTGACTGACAGGGGAGGCGGGCAATGGGGAACGACTGTGTCCTGCAGGATGCGCTGTGAGTCACTCGTCCTGTGTGCGCCTCAGCCAATAGCATTTCAGTATTGGCTGAGGCACACACAGGACTGTGATTCACAGCGCGTCCTGCAGGAGCCGAGCATCCATGGTGCAGGGAGCCTGTGGGCGGAGAGGGGCCGGACAGGTATTGCCAAAGGGCCGTATGTGGCCCGCGGGCCGTACTTTGCCCAGGTCTGCCTTAGGTGCATGTAAATATAACTATTACCGTTCCCCTATCATGGTGCCCCCCTTTCATTTTCTTCTGGATCCGCCCCTGGATATAGCCACTGCTGTTATCACTGTGTGTGTACTACTGTTAAAAATAAATTAGAGATGAGCGGGTTTGGTTTTACTCGGGTCTCAAAACGGCATCTTATTGGCTCACAGATGTCGCGTGTTTTGGATAGCCAATAAGAAAAATACGTGAGACCCGAGTAAATCCGAGTAAAACCAAACCCGCACATCTCTACAATAAATCTGTAGGTCTGGTTAAAGCCCACTGTGTGTTCTAACCTCAATTTCACATTCCATTGGTACCTACTGAAACCACCCCGATTCTACATGGTATCCGGTCAGATGGTCGACAATGTTAAGGTCGACACTCATTAGGTCGACCACTATTGGTCGACATTGACGTGCTCGACATGGACAAATGGTCGACACATGAAAATGTCGACATGAGTTTTTCACAATTTTTTTTGGGGGGGGGGAACTTTTTCATACTTCACGATCCACGTGGACTACGACTGGAAACAGTAACCTGTGCCAAGCGAAGCAAGGCAGCTTGCACGGAGCATGGCGAGCGAAGCGAGCCATGTGAGGGGACGCGGTACACTAATTGGTGTTCCCCGTCACTTTACGCAGAAAACGACACCAAAAAAACTAAAAAAAAAACTCATGTCGACCTTTAAATGTGTTGACCATTTTCATGCGTCGACCATTAGTCCATGTCAACATTGTCAATGTCGACCTGAGTGTCGACCTTAACATTGTCGACCATTCATACCAGAACCATTCTACACACCAATAGATCATATCAATAACACCCAACTGTCCCTATTTCAGTGGGCCACTCCCACTGTTCGGACACTGCCCCGCTAGGGTCGCAGTGTCCTGTGGACGGGGTGAAGAGTGAATGCTAGATTCTGTGCGTATGCACACGGCATCTAACCAGTGCAAGGGTGTGAGCCTGCTGCTTAGGGAGTGCTGGGTAAGCCCTGAGAGTAAAGAAAACAGTGAATCTGCCACGAGGTCACACCCCACCTATTCAAGTCATGTCCCTTTTCCAGCTGCACAACTTCAGCATGCGAGGGTCGTTCTGCTTGTTGGGAGGTATGCATTTGTCACCTTGATATAGGATCATTAGCTGAAACTGGTCTGTGTGGTTAGTATTTGAAGTCACCAAATAATACAGTAGTGGGAACAGTAACCCCTCCAGCCCTGAGGAACACCCAGGCTGCGCCACAACAGCAGTGCTACAGCATACAAGCAGAAGTCCAGCACCTCTTCTCATCACTTTTCTTAGGCTAGGTACACACGACCCACCATCGAGCCAAAAAAAGTATAGACTCTTTACCCAGGCCTGGTCTAGGGATGGACATCGGAACACGATGGTTTGTAACCATCAATGTTTTTTAATTGATGTTAGTGGTTTTATCATTCGATGGCGGCATTCCAATATTTGCCGCCATCGAATGGTAAACATTTGATGGTGTTCTGATGCTTGCTCTGGGTCCCACCCCTAATGCCGCCCCCAGTCTGATTGCGGGCCATGCTGTAGAGGTCTTGCGCATGTGCAAACAGGTATTTTGCAGATGCACAAATCATATAATTTGTTTTTTTTTATGGAATACTTTTGATGCAATGGTTAGGAAAGATTTGATGGCGGAAGCCCAGCCATCATTTGATGGTGGGATTCCAATGGCCATCTCTAGCCTGGGATTGTTGGAAGGGCTGTGTCAGTTATACCCCTTTCACACCGCCTGAGGCAGGTGGCATATTGCTGGGTTGGTGACATCAGCGGTGACGGCACTTGGAGATCGCATGATCTCCAAGTGCCGCCTGTACCCACACAGTGAACAGCAAACGGGTGTGAATGCCAAATTGTTTCCTTATAAATATTTAAAATGCCCGCTCTAATATATATTGTAAACGCCTGCACCTCTTATTACCATGTGCCATGAATGTGCGCTATACATAGCAAAACACTGCATCCCATTAGAGAAAACAATACACCCACACATTATCTGAGTTCCAAAGCTCATTGATGTATATATTTGTTATTAAAAGGATATGGATTCAATATATTACAATGTACAGTATATACATAATTACATGGTTACAACTCACACAGTAAGCAGTTAATACATACAGTTACAGGTCAGCGATACAATACCATTCCCTCAATGCATCTTATATCTCTCCCTTTCAGCAAATAAATACAGGAACTGGTCTGGCAGCAACTCCATCATCCTCTGGGACAAAACAGCAACTGCCTCCTGTGTCATCAGCAATGTGTTGTCTAGTTTTTTTGGGGAGGGGACTTTCTCATTCATGATGAGTCACTAGTCTATTTGTATATGCTCCACAGGTTCAGCCTTGAAGACATCCAAAGGTGCTGGCCTGAGTTTCCTGTCCATTGTACTAATAAGAGTGATTTTTTAGCTTTCATACATTTAATTATAACTCCTTGTTGCAATGTCCTACAACTTAATAACAAGTATCAAATGAATCTACACATTAATCTGCTTGCTTTAATACCAAATATGACAGGTGTATTTGGCTCTGTTCAAATAATACACATACATGACATTACTTCATTATATAATTTTAAATCATCATGATGTCTTGATATTATTATAATTATGTACTGTATGAAATAAGTGTCGAATCCATCTCTGTGGCATGTCCGTATAAATGCGTGTGTTACCATATTTTGCTGTGCTCACTGCGCGTATTTGCAAGTATTGCGACTCAAAATGTGTGTAGTTTGTATGTTTTTTTTATGTAATATTTTGGACTTCGACAGTCCACCCTATGGCAGTAAACAATAACTGCCATCAATTATTAACATAAGAAAAAAAAAATATTTCATACAATAATCGGTGACCTAGACACAAGTATGTATTCATTTCGCAAATCAGACACTTGACTACATTTGGGGAAGACAGGGAGGAGGACGAGACATCCTCTATATGCACTCGGCGGTCAGGGGTACACTGGTTGGGTGTGGGACATAATTCAACCTATAGAGTATGCTGGGACAGTGCTTTGGCCTATAATGTCTGATTTGCGATGAACATTTCGCACATACATGTACCTACGTCTTTGTACACTGATGTTTGGATTCGATTGAGGTTCTGCTGGGTAGATGAAGAAGACACAAACAAATCGTGAAAGTGACATATAAAATTTTCATGATCTACATATTCCTATCATTTTCTGAACATTGTTTCCATTTCTGGAACGTATGCTAGGTCTGTTTAATAATTGAACAAGGGTTATAAGTAGTGTCCTTCCTAAATAACATAAACCTTGTTCCTGATTACCTCCGAACTCCATAACTACTAGACCTTTGATTTTTCTCTGACTTTAACAAACTGATCGGCTAATCCTGGGATCCTATAAGGAAATCACTCCTTCCTCCAGAACCAGTTCCAGTCCCACACTCGACTCCTCATAAAAAAAACCTCGCAAAAATAGAATATCCTGAAAAAAATGTTTGTCAGCGGGAAAGAGAGAAAAGAGAAATAGAACAAAACAACTCTTGTTCATAACAAATCAATTACAATGACTGGTCTTTCTGCAATCCTTTAGTACGCTCAGGTAGTGTTCAACAGTGCCACCTCTCAGTCTTCACGGAACAGAGTCTCTGGTGATATTTTTGCGATCTCACTCCATTTACGAGTTCCTTCCAGACTACCGACTTTCCTGCAATGGGAATCGTGGACCCAATTCTCTCTCTCGGCTACTTTCACTGGGATAGTGCTGTCAACAAACTTGGTTGGGTCCTTTCCACCTGTCTATTAGGCAACCTGAGCGTAAGAACAATCACACAGTCTCTTGGTTCACAATCAAGACAGTTAGTATTTGGCATACCAGCAATCTACAGTTTCAAGTTCTTTTGTCAAGTGCTCAAATGCTGGCTCATCTCAATAAGGTACTGTACTGTCACCTCATTGGTGTATTTCTGATCATTGTGCGGATCAATCATGACATGAGGTTGTCTTCCAAAAACAACCCAAAAAGACACAAATACCAAAAACAAAAACAAATTTCAAAGAGGGTGATTCGTCAAGTGAAGATCTGGGAGTAGTTCTGATGCTACATAATACTAGTGGCAGTATCTATGATCACAATAGTACAATTTCAAGCTTTGCTCCTACTTCTAGGGGTACCATTATCTACACACAAATTTCTGTGCAATTTTTCTTTGCGGTAAACACAGCAGCATCCGTGGCGGCAGGAAATGCCTCTACCCATTTTGAGAAAACATCAGTGCACACCAATACATAACAATAATTCCTAAAGGGTGTTAACTGTGCGAAGTCGATTTGTATTTCCTGAAAAGATCCGTCTGCAGGAGGGATATGGGATGGCTCTGTTGGTATTGCTTTACCAATATTCTTCCTCAAGCAAGCAAGACAGGTCATTGCTCTCTTACCTGCATGAGAATAGAATCCTGGCGCACACCAGTAGGCTCTCATCAGCCTGCACATACCCTCTTTGCCTAGATGAGTCAGACCGTGTGCCACCTCAGCTAGACTTGGAAGGTATGCTCTGGGGGCTACTGGCTTACCGTGTCCACCTGTCCACAGTCCTGAGGACTCCTGGCCATACCCCTTTGTCCTCCAGACTGCCTTTTCCTGTAGGGAACACAAATTTTTCATTTTAATTTACTATTGTATGTTTGCAATGTAGAGTACCATGAGCATAACTCAAAAAAAGAAAAAGAAAAAAGAAACATCTCTAGAGGAGAGAAAGAAGAAAATGAAAAAGAAAATGTCAGGTTTGCCATTCACCAACAGGCATATCAGTGTCCATACAAAATTTCCCTTCACCAGTATTCCCATTCTCCACCCTTTGTGCATGACAAGGCACACTGCAGTAATACTGGTGTTATCGTGCTGTTGAGATATACTGGGTATGGGCAGAACTCTGAAGGACCTAGGCATGTGGAGTTTGAACTGTACTTGGGTCCATGTATTGTACCACCCTGTGTGAATGCAAAAGATGAAGAGGAAACTGTAGAGAAACAGAATAGAGGTTGGTGACAGATGAGTTTGTAGAGGTGAAGATTTTATAAAAATTTGACAACTGGATTGGGCTCTACGGGGAAGTGATTCTCTACTTGGTCTACTCCCCTTAAAAATATTCTGTGTTTATCGTATCGCTATTGGGACTATCCCAGACCATCCTAAGTTCATAGGGAACCAGGTATCTGTGAGATAATTTCCTCTACCTGTGATGGACATGCATCTAGAACAGTATAATGCGACATCAGTCTTCGTGGGTGTCTAACATACTTTGTACTTCCTGAGCGGGAGCACAGTATATGTATATCATATCTAACAAAATTAAGTTAATCAGGGGCCATTTCTGCTAGAAAAAAGAAGCAAAAGTTTAGAGGCCCCATCTTAACCCCAGCAAGTTTTGTCAAAGGGTAATGTTGCATTTATTTTGTTCTTCCCATTAGCCGAATCTGTGTTTTCTATATGGCTTATGATTCCTTACTATATGTCCCTTGGTTCCGTCTATGTGTTTAATAATGTGGCTTGTGTTTTCTGTCTAGGGGGTCTATATTGACTATGTGTCCTACTACTCCTACAATCTCTGGCAAAATGCCTTTCCTTCCTACAAGTGTAACATATTATTGACCATTAGGGATCTGGGGTTTGGGCTGATGGGTCTTTCCTGTATGTGCTAGTATACTTACCATCCTCAACCTCTCCACCTGTTGTTCTCTGCGCCTAGCACTATTCTTGTGATGTTCAATAGCACACTATCTAAGATTAGCTACTGTGACCCCTTTCCAATTTTGCAAAGAAGTCTGCACCCAATGCCTTATTGAGCCCGTCCATTTGCACAGAGACAGCCACCTCCCATTTGCCGAATTAGTGTTTACCAGTGGTCTTATCCAGATGGAGAGTTTTCTATTACTGCAAAAGACACATCTTGACTAGGGGCATTACTAGGAATTAATACTTCTTATATAGAAACTGAAAGAAATACCCGGGTGTCAGGGCCGGTGCTAGGGTGTCCGGCGCCCCCCTGCAAACAATACATTTGCGCCCTCCTTCCCATATGTAATAAAGGGACAGTGCTCGCCAAAGGGGCGCGGTCTCACATGGAAGGGGCGTGGCCACATAATAGTGTCCCCAATTCAAATTACGCTACACAGTATCACAATCGTATTCACATTATACCACACGTAGTGCCTTTGATTCATAGTGCACCAGATAGTTCTGTACCTAATTCACATTACGACACACAGTAGTGCTCCTTATACACAATGGGTGTCATTCCGAGTTGATCGCTTGCTAGCTGTTTTTAGCAGCCGTGCAAACGCTATGCCGCCTCCCACTGGGAGTGTATTTTAGCTTAGCAGAAGTGCGAACGGTTGCATCGCAATTTTTGTGTAGCTTCAGAGTAGCTCAAAACCTACTCAGCGCTTGCGGTCACTTCAGACTATTCAGTTCCGGATTTGACGTGGCAACACCGAAATGTTCGACTAACAAGGACTTGTTAGTCGTGTGTGATTCTTTCTGTATTAAGGTAGTAATTCCGAGTTGATCGCAGCCAGCAACTTTTTGCTGCTGGTGCGATCAACTAATCCACGCCTATGGGGGAGTGTATTTTAGCTTAGCAGGGCTGCGTTCGCTTGTGCAGCCCTGCTGAGCTAAAAAAAAGTTTTGTGCTGCTGAGGAGTAAGGCTGGTTATACTTACCCTGTGCGACAGATCCTCCCAACTCCCGGCGTTGACGTCAGACATCCGCCTCCATTTGCCTGCACACGCCTGTGATCGGATGACCACTCCACGAAAACGGCATCCAACGGTGAGTATCCGCCCCGAAACGCCTCTCCGCTGTCAATCTTCTTGCGTTCGGCGCTGCATTTTCTTTGTTCGATTTGCGCACCTCCGTCACCGGGCAACGACGCATGTGCGCAATGTGCACGCCGCGCATGCGCAGTTCCGATTCGTTCGCACCGCAGAGAAGAACCCCCTATGTCCAAGAGTGCCGCCATCAGTCACTGTGCTATATATATATATATATATATATACACACACACATACACACTATATAGTATATATACACACAGACACACATACATACTATATAGTGTGTGTGTGTGTGTGTGTGTGTGTGTGTGTGTGTGTGTGTGTGTGTGTGTGTGTGTGTGTGACCCACAGCCTAAGATGTAAATTTTAATGTTAGCAGCAGGGCAAAGTAAAATCTTATTAAAAAGGCAGCCTTACTGTTTGCTGACAGGCTACTGTGACACAGGGCTCCACATGCCGCCCGGGATCAGCCCTCCTCCTTCTTCTCTCTTCTGTGCAGCCTGCGCGCCCAGCCAATGACTGAGCCGCAGGCTGCTGTTTCACACGCTATTGGACAGCTGAGCCGTCGCTCAGCTGTCCTGTAGCGCTATGAGTATGCGGCGCCGGCTCTATGAGTATGCGGCGCTGGCTCTGTTATATGTACAGCGGAGAGCAGGGACCGCAGCACCGCAGATCAGATCGGATCTGCGGTGGGCGGCAGGGGGTGGAAATCCGTCTCTGTGCGGGAAAGTTCATTGAGGAGGAGGGAATAGAAGCAGGAGGGTGGGAGCCGGAGCCGCGCTTCATGTTGCCTGCGTCTGTCATACAGTGTGACAGACGCAGCCGCAGCCGGGAGCCAGCAGCAACAGCAGAGCGGGGAGAGCGCCTCTTCCGACCAGCGCCTCCCTGCTTTGCAGGAGCTGCTGAGCGGGTAGCGCCGGCTCTGCCGGGTGTTACCTTGTCTCTGTCCGCTTTCCTACTGGCAAATACTAATGTGCGGACAGGTTTTTCTCCATTTCTGACGTTACTTTCTTGATTTTTTTTTTTTTTTGGTTTTACTATATATGTACACGAATGATACCATACTTACCTGTTCCACTGGTCTCATCCACTTCCCCCACAGGCTACTGCTCTTCTTTTACCGGTTGGATACTCCTCTGGGTGCATGAGAAATGGCTGAAAACAATCAGGTCACCTTCTCCTCCTAAATAAAACTTCAACATTCATTAGTAGATATATAGGTTACAGTCATATTTTTCATATTTTTATTATTTTCTATAGTTTGTATGCTGGCCGTAACTGCTTCCACATCTACATATGGCGGTGTACTTGCATTCTCTTTTTTTCTTCCTACTTGTTTATTGTTGCTACAAGTTCAAACAGTTCTTATATTTCCATTCTTGTCTTATATGACTTTGGTTAGACATACCACCTGCAATACCTTATGATCAAACTCACCAACCCCTCTTGCTGCCACAGGTTTAAACAATTTGTGTGTCTGACCCTTTGTTTTCTGGATTTTATCAGACATATTCTTATCCTTAAGTTCTGCAGTACCTCTGGTTCAAAGCTGCCCACCTTAGGGAATGGTACCCTATCTTTGTCAGTCATACGTACCCATTCAGACAAAAAGTCTTCAGTGTGTGGACCATATTTTCCAGACATAACAAACCTCGCTGACCCCTTGTCCGTGGCTCTTCAACCTGAACCCTAGCTATCATACGTCCACCGTTTGTGGAATTGGATCCCATCGCGGATTTTTTTCCTTTTACGCAATTCCCAATGCACGACACGGATAGACGGAGAAAGTTCTTAGAGCGCTTTCACCCACTCCTTCTCCGCTGAGTACCACGACTCACTCCAATAGTGACCACCGCGTACCCAGTGAGGCCCTATTGGTTTCTATTTACTGGAAGTGTTAGGAGTGACTTACCTTTTCCAGCAAATATCCACCGCTGGAGATTTTCCTGAGAGAGACCAGCGAAAACTCCCTAAACACTTTTTATACACAAATCACGCTTGCGTATGCTCTACACAGCGCTAATGATACCGCGATTTTACGCAAAAGCTCGTAAAACGGGTATCAAGTTGCGCTATGTACCGCACCCACAAACGCGTGGTCCAATCGCACAGCATATAGGTACTTGTTACCTATCTGCCGTACGACCACAGGTTGATGTACAAACTGTGACCCTTCAGCCGGAGCGTAACAAAAAACCTTTTTACTTCAATAACACACAATGCACAATTCCCTATTACGCTCCTCTGCAAATCTCTTGACGATTTGCGTATTTCAATCTATACTAACGTGAGTCAGCCGCCTCACACCGCCAAGCCTCCACTTACTTGGCGTACCACACGACGGGATCCCGAATTCCGGGGTTCGAATCCACTCACTCCTACGTTCGCTCACTCAAATACACTTTGTTTTTCTGTACAGAAAATTTTAATTCATTCAGATTGGCAGCTTTACCCCCAGAGGCAATACAGTTTAAACAAAAGTTTTATACTAATCTGCTTTAGAAACCGGGTAGTTTTGTGCTATTGTAGCCTGGCTACTGTCCCACCTTTGAACTAAACGACACTATTGTTTAATTTGTACTTAGCGCCCGCACTCTTACGCACTTTGCGTAAACACGCGACCGTGCGTGTCTCTTATGCTGCGTGCGCAGTCCTGTACTTTGTCCGAGACACGTGTACAAAACCCTGCGTCCGCAATAAAACAAATCACACAGCTCTATAAATGTGATACAATACTAATTACTATTGCACACTAGACACAACTTGTTCTGTATAAACTTTTATGCAGACCTGCGTTTGTGTCTTTACACTTACTTCCTTAAAATACTGTTATTTCAAATGTACCTATATAGCAACAAATGTATCCGATTTCACACAGATCTATAATGACTGCAATAATCTATACTTTAAATGATATGATTCAGATTGGATAGCTGTCTTGCAGAACATACACTGATATAAATATACACATAATTATAATAATATTATATATATGTATCATTCACTAGCCTTCTTGTGACTCATTTACCCATTCAGTGCTTCTAATTTGCATATCAAAGCTATTTGCTTTTCACTGCTAAGAAAAAGCAGTTACACAGGTTAATTTGCATTTCAATGGCTATCCTTTAGCAAACAGAGAGTTAACTAAATCCTGGGAAAGAAGAAGAAAAAAAAAAGTATTTTTTTCTTTTCTTTTTTGTGTGCAATTTCTTACACCAAGCCAAGCATTTATCTCACCATTTACTCTCACTAGGCCCAATTGAAACTATTTGTAATTGACTATGGCATGGGTTAAATAAATGCATTGGTAACTCATAAATGGTGCTTGATGTGACCAAGGAAACTGATTGTTCTGAGCAGACTGAAAATCAGCTATTTAGAAAATGACCTTCCTAAAATGGCCACTGCTCCTCCCCCTTCCACATCCATGAGGTTTACACAAAATGGTGGACAGGCCATGTGGTTATGTTAGGGTCTCCTGCCCTGTGCTGCCACGTCGTCATGGCAACCGGGAGACAAGTGCTAGTGGAGTAACCTGAGCGCAGCTGATACTCCGGTTCGGGTCTTTTGCTGTGCAGTGGTTATAGGCTCTGTGCACAGCAGGGGATCCGGTGCTGGTTTTTGTGCTCACAGTCTGTGAGGTCTGAGTGGGGCGTGGACAGCACCTGCTTTATAAGGCCTCTTTTCAGAGTAAGCAGATGCTGCTGAATCTTTGTTGGTTAGTCAGTTCATGAAAGTTAGCCAGTACTGTGTAGCTTTGTATTTGTTTGTTGCTTACTGCAAATAGGCCTGGGGATTTGGTATTACACTCTGCCAATCCAGACCTAGCAGTAAGACTGGAGTCAGTCGTTTAGCTTGCTGGGGTTCTGTTACTACTCTGTGAACTTAGCAAGTTTGCGGCTGTATTCTAAGACTTGCCTGCCTAAATCCTGTCTCACTGTGCTAGGTGTCAGGGGTCAGTTTAGTGGCAGTAAGCTAAAACCTGTGCACTGCAAGTGAGAATTAGGATTGTGGAGATTCTCCTTGTGTCTATCATTCCATCTCTGACCAAGGAGTTTACTGCCACACCCGTTGGTAACCCTTTAGGGTTTTGCTGTTGCCCTTAGCAACAGCATTTCGGGTTCTCTACGTATTAAAACACAACATCTTGCTTTTCCATCTGTGCAGTTCTAATACAAGGGAGATACCCAGTTCCTTAGCCTCTGGGCTTCTCTGTTCACTTTGTGTGTATTTTGTTACCCTATCACCTTCTGTGTACGTTATGTCATATTCCCCAGTTTGTCTGTGAGTCCATTTGTTTCGCATAACAGTTCAAACACCAGTACATTCCTGCAGACACTGGAGTGCATAACAGTTCTGACACCAGTACTTTCCTGCAGGCACTGGTGTGCATAACATATTCAGCAGCCCAATACTCCTGTTGAAATTTTGTGGGAATATGGAGCATACCCCTCAAAATACGTTGCAACAGGTGGTCGATCAGGTGCAGGTCCTGACCCAACAATTTAATGATTTGTCCATTAAAATGCACACCTCCCAGGCTGCTGGCGGAGCTCCCGCAGCAGCAGCACCTGCAGGGGTTAAGGAGCCGAAAGTAAATCTCCCGGATCGTTTTTCTGGAGATCGCTCGCAGTTCTTTTGTTTCAAGGAGAGCTGCAAGCTATACTTCCGGCTTAGGCCTCAGTCTTCTGGGTCGGAGATTCAGCGGGTGGGCATAGTGATTTCCTTGCTACAAGGAGACCCACAGGTCTGGGCATATGGGTTGCAGCCTGACTGTCCGTCGCTTAAAAGTGTTGATGCTTTTTTTACGGCACTGGGCATGTTGTATGATGACCCTGACAAGACGGCCTCAGCCGAGGCTCAGATTTCGATCCTTAAGCAAGGGCGAAGGCCTGTTGAGGTTTACTGTACGGAGTTTCGGAGGTTGGCCCATGATACCCAGTGGAATGACCCAGCCCTGAGACACCAGTACCGAAGAGGTCTTTCTAACCAGATAAAGGACCAACTGGTACAATATCCCTTGCCTGATAGCTTGGATCAGCTCATGCAGTTATCCATCCGGGTGGATAGACGGCTGAGAGAGCGTAGGCTTGAAAGGGAGACTGAGATTTCCTTCCTTCCCAAGGGAACCTCGGACTCTGAGGAATTTTCTGAGGAGCCTATGCAGATTGGGGCTACCCGCCTCTCCTCGCGTGAGAAGACGCGGAGGAGACAGCAGGGGTTGTGTTTGTACTGTGGGAATAAAGGTCATGTGGTAGTATCATGCCCAGAAAAGCCGGAAAACTTCAGGGCCTGAGGGTGATGGGAAATATCCTGTCAGGCCAGAAGTCAGAATTTCCCAAGAAGACTTTTATCATTCCGGTGACCTTGAAGATCCTCGGTCAAACTGTCAAGACTGAGGCCTTTGTGGACAGTGGGGCCGACGGGGTTTTTATGGACCGCCAATTCGCCCTGAAACACTCTGTTCCCTTAGTACCCTTGGCATCGGAAATTGAGATTTGTGGGTTAAACGGGGAACCATTATCCCAAGGTAAAATTACCTCTTGCACTAGCCAGATTTCTTTGTTTATTGGAGCCACACACTCTGAAAAATTGTCCTTTTATGTGACTGTCTGTACTTTTGCCCCATTGGTGTTGGGGTTACCCTGGTTAAGGGCCCACAATCCTCAATTTGACTGGGTCTCTGGGGAGATTCTTAGTTGGGGTACTGATTGTTTCAGGAGTTGCTTGAGCCTTCCAGTCAGGCTCTCGCAGCTAAATTTGCCAGGATTGCCAGGGTGTTATGCAGATTTTGCGGACGTGTTCTCCAAAAAAGTTGCAGAGGTACTACCTCCCCATCGCCCCTATGACTGTGCCATTGATTTGTTGCCAAATGCTAAGCTTCCCAAGAGCAGGTTGTACTCCCTGTCACGTCCTGAGACTCAGGCTATGGCAGAGTACATTCAGGAGAACTTGGCTAAGGGATTTATCAGACCTTCACAGTCTCCAGTTGGGTCGGGGTTCTTCTTCGTGGGTAAAAAGGACGGTTCGTTGCGACCCTGCATCGACTTCAGGGAATTGAACCGTATCACAATTAAAAACTCATACCCACTGCCTCTCATTTCGGTCTTGTTTGACCAGCTTCGTACTGCCACCATTTTTTCTAAGATTGACCTACGCGGTGCGTACAATCTAATCCGAATAAGAGAGGGGGATGAATGGAAGACTGCCTTTAATACCCACTCAGGGCATTATGAATATTTGGTGATGCCTTTTGGGCTCTGTAATGCCCCGGCAGTCTTCCAGGATTTCATGAATGATGTGCTCAGGGAATATTTGGATAGATTCTTAGTTGTATACTTAGATGACATCCTAATCTTCTCCCATTCCCTGGAGGAACATCGGAAGCATGTACGCTTAGTCCTCCAGAAACTCAGAGACCACCGGCTTGGGGCGAAGCTGGAGAAGTGCGAATTTGAAGTTCAGCAAATCGCATTTCTAGGATATATTATCTCCCCAGAAGGTTTCCAAATGGAGGGTTCCAAGGTACAGGCAGTCCTGGATTGGGTGCAGCCCACTAGTTTGAAGGCGCTTCAGCGTTTCCTGGGCTTTGCGAATTTTTATAGACGATTTATCGCTGGATTTTCGTCTATAGTGGCGCCCTTGGTGGCACTCACTAAGAAAGGGGCGGATGTTGCTCACTGGTCTTGTGAGGCTAAAGCGGCTTTTGCCCGTCTCAAAAGGGCATTTGTTTCGGCCAAGGTGCTGCGACACCCAGATCCAGAGCGTCCTTTTGTGGTGGAGGTGGATGCCTCTGAGATGGGTATTGGGGCAGTGCTTTCTCAGATGGGAGTGTCTGATAATCGCCTTCATCCCTGTGCTTACTTTTCCCGTAAATTTTCGCCTGCCGAGATGAATTATGACGTGGGTAACCGGGAATTGTTGGCTATTAAGGATGCACTCGAGGAGTGGAGACACTGGCTTGAGGGGGCTAAGTTTGTGGTCTCAATTCTCACTGACCATAAGAATCTGGCATATTTAGAGTCAGCGAAGCGTCTCAATGCCAGGCAGGCACGATGGGCTTTGTTTTTTGCTCGCTTTAATTTTTTGATAACATATCGCCCTGGGTCAAAAAACATCAAGGCTGATGCGCTCTCGCGGAGTTTTGCTCCAATCCAGGAGACCACCGAGGAGCCGTTGCCCATTGTTTCCCCATCATGTATTAAAGTGGGCATTACCCAGGACCTCTTATCATTAGTCCTTAGAGCACAGGAGCAGGCTCCTCCAGACCTTCCGGTAGGTCTTTTGTTTGTGCCTCCTAGGTTAAGACAGCGAGTGTTTCTGGAATTCCATGCCAAGAAGTCGGCAGGTCACCCGGGTATTGCCAGAACTCGCGAGTTGCTATCTAGGGCGGTGTGGTGGCCCTCGGTGGCTAAGGATGTGGATCAGTGGGTTCAGGCATGTGACATCTGTGCCCGAAATAAGACTCCTGGAGGGGTTCCTGTTGGCCCATTACATCCACTCTCTATCCCATCTAAGCCATGGACCCACATTTCAATGGATTTTGTGGTGGACTTGCCCAAATCCTCGGGGATGACAGCCATCTGGGTTGTCGTTGACAGGTTTTCGAAGATGGCGCACTTCGTTCCACTGGTTGGGCTGCCATCGGCCAGACGCCTGTCTGAATTATTTATGCTGCATGTTGTGCGTCTCCACGGGTTGCCACTTGATGTGGTCTCTGACCGCGGATCCCAGTTTGTGGCCAAATTCTGGAGGGCATTTTGTTCCGATCTCCAGATTTCTGTCAGCTTGTCGTCAGGCTACCATCCGCAGTCTAATGGGCAGACTGAAAGGGTGAACCAATCCTTGGAGCAGTTCCTCAGGTGTTATGTCTCCAAGTGTCAGACTGACTGGGTTGCTCATCTGTCCATGGCGGAGTTTGCCTATAACAACGCGGCTCACTCTGCTACAGGGATCTCTCCCTTCCTTTGTGTGTATGGGCATCATCCTAAGGCCAATTCTTTTGACCCCCTGGACTCCACGCCTGGTGGTTCCTCTGTGGTTTCGGTCCTTAGAGGTATTTGGCGGAAAGTGAAGAAAGCCCTTGTGTCTGTGTCATTAGTGACCAAAAGGGTTTTTGATAAGCGGAAAAGACCCTGCAGCTTCAAATTAGGAGACTTCGTCTGGTTGTCTACCAAGAATTTGAAGTTGAGACAGCCATCTCATAAGTTAGGCCCCCGGTTCATCGGCCCTTATAAGATCACCAGGGTTATCAATCCGGTGGCATTTCAGTTAGATCTGCCCCGTTCTTTGGGTATCAATAAAACCTTTCATTGTTCCCTTTTAAAACGGGCGATTAGTAATCCTTCTTCCAGTGGAAGACCTTCCCCTCTTCTGATACGTGGCCAGAGGGAGTTTGTTGTTGAAAGGATTCTTGACTCCAAGGTGGTTCGGGGTCGGCTGTCATTTTTGGTGCACTGGAAGGGGTATGGCCCGGAGGAGCGGTCGTGGGTGCGCAGTTGTGATCTTCATGCCCCCAGACTGATACGCTCTTTCTTCTCGCAGTTCCCCGATAAACCCGGTGGTAGGGGTTCTTTGACCCCTCGTCAGAGGGGGGGTACTGTTAGGGTCTCCTGCCCTGTGCTGCCACGTCGTCATGGCAACCGGGAGACAAGTGCTAGCGGAGTGACCTGAGCGCAGCTGATACTCCGGTTCGGGTCTTTTGCTGTGCAGTGGTTATAGGCTCTGTGCACAGCAGGGGATCCGGTGCTGGTTTTTGTGCTCACAGTCTGTGAGGTCTGAGTGGGGCGTGGACAGCACCTGCTTTATAAGGCCTCTTTTCAGAGTAAGCAGATGCTGCTGAATCTTTGTTGGTTAGTCAGTTCATGAAAGTTAGCCAGTACTGTGTAGCTTTGTATTTGTTTGTTGCTTACTGCAAATAGGCCTGGGGATTTGGTATTACACTCTGCCAATCCAGACCTAGCAGTAAGACTGGAGTCAGTCGTTTAGCTTGCTGGGGTTCTGTTACTACTCTGTGAACTTAGCAAGTTTGCGGCTGTATTCTAAGACTTGCCTGCCTAAATCCTGTCTCACTGTGCTAGGTGTCAGGGGTCAGTTTAGTGGCAGTAAGCTAAAACCTGTGCACTGCAAGTGAGAATTAGGATTGTGGAGATTCTCCTTGTGTCTATCATTCCATCTCTGACCAAGGAGTTTACTGCCACACCCGTTGGTAACCCTTTAGGGTTTTGCTGTTGCCCTTAGCAACAGCATTTCGGGTTCTCTACGTATTAAAACACAACATCTTGCTTTTCCATCTGTGCAGTTCTAATACAAGGGAGATACCCAGTTCCTTAGCCTCTGGGCTTCTCTGTTCACTTTGTGTGTATTTTGTTACCCTATCACCTTCTGTGTACGTTATGTCATATTCCCCAGTTTGTCTGTGAGTCCATTTGTTTCGCATAACAGTTCAAACACCAGTACATTCCTGCAGACACTGGAGTGCATAACAGTTCTGACACCAGTACTTTCCTGCAGGCACTGGTGTGCATAACAGGTTAGTCCAAAATGGAGGACAGACCATGCGGCTTCCTTTGTCACAAAGAAATCACACATTATACAAGCACCAGAAGTTAATTTAGGCCTGAGTTTAAAAAAAAAACGATATCAAGGCTATGCAGCAACTTTTAAATGTACTTTTAAACCTACTTAACAGATAAACAATCCAATCTGAATCAAACACAATATGACTTATTTGAACTTTGTTTTGCAACAATAAAAATACATTTTAGCATTTTAAATATTATGAGAAACGCATTGTCCCTTGAAATTTCATATCATTGGCTTACTGATATCACAACAATACACACGGATATGATTTTCTCAGCTTTACGATGCGTCCACCACAAGCTGATCGACCACAGTGTCGCGTTTATAATGTACAGTGCATCATTAAAACCATGATATCACGGACCAGCCCCCATCTGTGAATGCCAAATTGTTTCCTTATAAATATTTAAAATGCCCGCTCTAATATATATTGTAAACGCCTTCACCTCTTATTACCATGTGCCATGAATGTGCGCTATACATAGCAAAACACTGCATCCCATTAGAGAAAACAATACACCCACACATTATCTGAGTTCCAAAGCTCATTGATGTATATATTTGTTATTAAAAGGATATGGATTCAATATATTACAATGTACAGTATATACATAATTACATGATTACAACTCACACAGTAAGCAGTTAATACATACAGTTACAGACCAGCGATACAATACCATTCCCTCAATGCATCTTATATCTCTCCCTTTCAGCAAATAAATACAGGAACTGGTCTGGCAGCAACTCCATCATCCTCTGGGACAAAACAGCAACTGCCTCCTGTGTCATCAGCAATGTGTTATCTAGTTTTTTTGGGGAGGGGACTTTCTCATTCATGATGAGTCACTAGTCTATTTGTATATGCTCCACAGGTTCAGCCTTGAAGACATCCAAAGGGGCTGGCCTGAGTTTCCTGTCCATTGTACTAACAAGAGTGATTTTTGGCTTTCATACATTTAATCATAACTCCTTGTTGCAATATCCTACAACTTAATAACAAGTATCAAATGAATCTACACATTAATCTGCTTGCTTTAATACCAAATATGACAGGGGTATCTGGCTTTGTTCAAATAATACACATACATGACATTACTTCATTATATAATTTTAAATCATCATGATGTCTGGCGCTTGATATTATGTACTGTATGAAATAAGTGTCGAATCCATCTCTGTGGCATTTCCGTGTAAATGCGTGTGTTACCATATTGTGCTGTGCTCGCTGCGCGTATTTGCAAGTATAGCGACTCATAATGTGTGTAGTTTGTATGTTCTTTTTATGTAATATTTTTGACATCGACACAGGTCACAACGACCCAGCTCCCGTTCACACCGCACAGCGAGCCGGGTTGAACACAAGTTCAACCCTGCTCGCTACCAGGGTAGATATACCGGGTCGCTTGACCCGGTATTTTCCTCCTGGTACCTTTCAGACCACACATGAACATGGGTTATGCGCTCTCATGTGCCAATATCCCAAGTTCATAGCTGGCAGTCTGAAAATAAGATTTTACTTACCGGTAAATCTATTTCTCGTAGTCCGTAGTGGATGCTGGGGACTCCGTAAGGACCATGGGGAATAGACGGGCTCCGCAGGAGACAGGGCACTTTAAGAAAGAATTTGGATTCTGGTGTGTTCTGGCTCCTCCCTCTATGTCCCTCCTCCAGACCTCAGTTAGAGAAACTGTGCCCGGAAGAGCTGACAGTACAAGGAAAGGATTTTGGAATCGAGGGCAAGACTCATACCAGTCACACCAATCATACCGTATCACTCGTGATAAATGTACTCAGTTAACAGTATGAACAACAACGGAGCATCAGATCAACCCTGATGCAACCAACATAACCCTTATTTAAGCAATAACTATATACAAGCATTGCAGAAGAAGTCCGCACTTGGAACGGGCGCCCAGCATCCACTACGGACTACGAGAAATAGATTTACCGGTAAGTAAAATCTTATTTTCTCTAACGTCCTAGTGGATGCTGGGGACTCCGTAAGGACCATGGGGATTATACCAAAGCTCCCAAACGGGTGGGAGAGTGCGGATGACTCTGCAGCACCGAATAAGCAAACACAAGGTCCTCCTCAGCCAGGGTATCAAACTTGTAAAACTTTGCCAAAGTGTTTGAACCTGACCAAGTAGCTGCTCGGCAAAGCTGTAATGCCGAGACCCCTCGGGCAGCCGCCCAAGAATAGCCCACCTTCCTTGTGGAGTGGGCTTTTACTGATTTTGGAAGCGGCAATCCAGCCGCAGAATGAGCCTGCTGAATCGTGTTACAGATCCAGCAAGCAATAGTTTGCTTTGAAGCAGGAGCACCCAGCTTGTTGGATGCCTACAGGATAAACAGCGACTCAGTTTTCCTGACTCTAGCCGTTCTGGCTACATAAATCTTCAAAGCCCTGACCACATCCAGCAACTCGTAATCCTCCAAGTCACGAGTAGCCACAGGCACCACAATAGGTTGGTTCATATGAAAAGATGACACCACTTTTGGCAGAAATTGTGGACGGGTCCGCAATTCTGCCCTGTCCATATGGAAAACCAGATAGGGGCTTTTATGTGACAAAGCCGCTAATTCTGACACACGCCTAGCTGAAGCCAAGGCCAATAGCATGACCCCCTTCCACGTGAGAAATTTTAACTCCACGGTTTTGAGTGTCTCAAACCAGTGTGACTTCAGGAAACTCAACACCACGTTAAGATCCCAAGGTGCCACTGGAGGCACAAAAGGGGGCTGAATATGCAGCACTCCCTTTACAACGTCTGAACTTCAGGAAGAGAAGCCAGTTCTTTTTGAAAGAAAATGGATAGGACCGAAATCTGGACCTTAATGGAACCCAATTTCAGCCCCAAAGTCACTACCGACTGTAGGAAGTGAAGGAAACGACCCAGCTGGAATTCCTCCGTAGGGGCATTCCTGGCCTCACACCAAGCAACATATTTTCGCCATATACGGTGATAATGTTGAGCCGTCACATCCTTCCTAGCCTCTATCAGCGTAGGAATGACCTCGTCCGGAATGCCTTTTCTGCTAGGATCCGGCGTTCAACCGCCATGCCGTCAAACGCAGCCGCGGTAAGTCTTGGAACAGACAGGGCCCCTGTTGCACAAGTCCTGTCTTAGAGGCAGAGGCCACGGGTCCTCTGTGAGCATTTCTTGCAGATCTGGATACCAAGTCCTTCTTGGCCAATCCGGAACAAAGAGTATTGTTCTCACTCCTCTTTTCCTTATGATTCTCAGCACCTTGGGTATGAGAGGAAGAGGAGGAAATACATAGACCGACGGGAACACCCACGGTGTCACCAGTGCGTCCACAGCTATCGCCTGAGGGTCTCTTGACCTGGCACAATATCTCTGCAGCTTTTTGTTGAGGCAGGATGCCATCATGTCCACCTGTGGCAGTTCCCACCGACTTGCAATCTGCATGAAGACTTCTTGATGAAGTCCCCACTCTCCCGGGTGCAGGTCGTGCCTGCTGAGGAAGTCTGCTTCCCAGTTGTCCACTCCCGGAATGAACACTGCTGTCAGTGCGCTTACGTGATTCTCCGCCCAGCGAAGAATTCTGGTGGCTTCTACCATCGCCACCCTGCTCCTTGTGCCGCCTTGGCGGTTTATATGAGCCACTGCGGTGATATTGTCTGACTGAATCAGAACCGGTTGGTCGCGAAGCAGGGTCTCCGCTTGACTTAGGGCGTTGTATATGGCCCTTAGTTCCAGGATATTGATGTGAAGGCAAGTCTCCTGCCTTGACCACAGCCCTTGGAAATTTCTTCCCTGTGTGACTGCCCCCCACCCTCGGAGGCTTGCATCCGTGGTCACCAGGGCCCAGTCCTGAATGCCGAATCTGCGACCTTCGAGAAGGTGAGCACTCTGCAGCCACCACAGGAGAGACACCCTGGCCCTGGGGGATAGGGTGATTAACCGATGCATCTGAAGATGTGATCCGGACCACTTGTCCAGTAAGTCCCATTGGAAGGTCCTCGCATGGAACATGTCGAAGGGAATGGCTTCGTATGATGCCACCTCCTTCCCAGGACTCGAGTGCAGTGATGCACTGACACCTGTTTTGGTTTTAATAGATTCCTGACCAGTGTCACGAGCTCCTGAGCTCTCTCTATCGGGAGATAAACCCTTTTCTGGTCTGTGCCTAGGATCATGCCTGGGAGAGGCAGATGAGCTGTAGGAACCAACTGCGACTTTGGAATATATAGAATCCAGCCGTGTTGCCGTTACACTTCCAGAGAAAGTGATACGCTGTTCAGCAACTGCTCTCTTGATCTCGCTTTTATGAGGAGATCGTCCAAGTACGTGATAATAGTGACACCTGGCTTCCGCCGGAGCACCATCATTTCCGCCATTACCTTGGTGAATATTCTCAAGGCCGTGGAGAGACCAAACGGCAACATCTGAAATTGGTAATGACAATCCCGTACCGCAATTCTGAGGTACGCCTGATGAGGTGGATAAATGGGGACATGAAGATATGCATCCTTTATGTCCCGAGTCACCATAAAATCTCCCCCTTTCAGGCTTGCAATGACCGCTCTTAGCGATTCCATCTTGAACTTGAACCTTTTCAGGTATATGTTCAGGGATTTTAAATTCAATATGGGTCTGACCGAACCGTCTGGTTTCGGGACTACAACACGGTCGAATAATTACCCCCTCCTTGTTGAAGGAGGGAAACCTTGACCACCACCTGTTGAAGATACAATTTGTGAATTGCAGTTAACACTGTTTCCCTCTCGTGGGGGGAAGCCGGCAGGGCCGTCGGTGAGGGGGCATCTTCTCAAAGTCCAGCTTGTATCCCTGAGACACAATATCTATTGCCCAGGGATCTAACAGGGAGTGAACCCACTTGTGGCTGAACTTACGAAGGTGTGCCCCCACCGAGCCTAGCTCTGCCTGTGGAGCCCCAGCGACATGCGGTGGATTTCTGTAGAGGCCGGGGAGGACTTCTGTTCCTGGGAACTAGCTGTGTTGTGCAGCTTCTTTCCTCTGCCCCCGCCTCTGGCAAGAAAGGACGCACCTCGGACTTCCTTGTTTCTTTATTCGAAAGGCTGCATTTGATAATGTCGTGCTTTCCTAGGCTGTGCAGGAATATAAGGCAAAATATCAGAATTACCAGCTATAGCTGTGGAGACCAGGTCCGAGAACCCTTCTCCACACAATTCTCAGCCTTCCATATGCCTCTTAAGTCGGCATCATCTGTCCATTGCATATTCTACAGGACACGTCAAGCAGAAATTGACATAGCTTTGACTCTAGGACCCAGTATACTCATGTCTCTTTGGGCATGTTTTATATATATATACATATCTCTTAAGACAGCATCTTTAATATATATATATCTCTATATATACATATATATATCTATATGCATACTAGGATCTCAATCTCTGCTGATAAGGTACCTGTCCACGCTGCCACAGCGCTATAAACCCATGCCGACACAATCGCCGGTCTGAGTAGTGTACCAGAATGTGCACGCTATCTGCAGGATCCCTGAGAATAGCTGTTACGTCAGGGCTACCTTTTGGGCAAACGTGACACCCTAGGGGAAGATTCCCATCATATCCTGGCCCTAGTGGGGAAAGGATACTGCCTGAGAATTCTTTGTGGGAAACTGCAGTCTCTTGTCTGGAGATTCCCGCTCTTTTTCATCATGAGAGGTAGGAAATTTACCTCAGCTTTCTTCCCCTTAAACATGTGTACCCTTGTGTCAGGGACAGATGAGTCATCAGTGATATGCAAATCATCTTTTATTACAATAATCATATATTGAATACTTTTCTGCCATTTTGGCTGTAACTTTGCATTATCGTAGTCGACACTGGAGTCAAACTCCGTGTCGATATCAGTGTCTATTATTTTGGATAGTGAGCATTGAGAGACTCTGAAGGCCTCTGCGACATAGGGACAGACATGGGTAGATTCCTGTCTGTTCTCTAATCTTTTGTGCAATAAATTCACCTTAGCACTTAATTACACATATCCAAACAGGTGTCGGCGTTGTCGACGGAGACACCCTCTCACACACATATTTGCTCCATCTCCTCCTTAGGGGAGCCTTTTACCTCAGACATGTCGACACACACGTACCGACACACCACACACTCAGGGAATGCTGATCTGAAGACAATTCCCCCATAAGGCCCTTTGGAGAGACAGAGAGAGAGTATGTCAGCACACACCCCAGCGCTATTAACCCAGGAATAACACAGTAACTTAACCCAGTAGCTGCTGTTTATATTGATTTTTGCGCCTAATTATGTGCCCCCCCTCTCTTTTTACCCTCTTCTATCGTGTAACTGCAGGGGAGAGACTGGGGAGCTTCCTCTCACATACCTCCCAACTGTCCCGATTTTCGCGGGACAGTCCAGTTTTTTGGGGATTGTCCCGCTGTCCCACCCGCGGGCCACAGTGTCCCGCGGTGGGGGGGGGCAGTTGGGAGGCTCGGTCACCCGCTGCCCTGCTTAGCAGAGCAGCGGTGAATAGACGCTGTGCGCATGCGCACAGCGTCTATTCACTGCACCAGAGGGAGAGGGGGCATGCCAGCGGCTCACAGAGCGCTGGGCATGCCCCCTCAGTGACGAAAAAGGGGGCGTGGCTCGCGATCGTGGGTCCTCCCGCGAAGCCACGACCCTTGTTTCTTAGGCCACGCCCCTTTTTCGGGAGCGCGCTTGGCTTCGCCGCGCGTGTGTCCCGCTTTATAAAGAAGAAATGTTGGGAGGTATGCTCTCAGCGGTGCTGTGGAGAAAAAACATGGCGCTGGTGAGTGCTGAGGAAGAAGCCTCGCCCCCTCGACGGTGGGCTTCTGTCCCGCTTTCATGTACAATTTTGGCGGGGGCTCATACATATATACAGTGCCCAACTGTATATTATGTAAACTTTTGCCAAGAGGTACCTAATTGCTGCCCAGGGCGCTCCCCCCTACGCCCTGCACCCTACAGTGACCGGAGTGTGTGGGTTTAGTGTGGGAGCAATGGCGCACAGCTGCAGTGCTGTGCGCTACCTCATATGAAGACTGGAGTCTTCTGCCGCCGATTTCGAAGTCTTCTTGCCTCTGACACCGGCTTCTGTCTTCTGGCACTGCGAGGGGGACGGCGGCGCGGCTCCGGGATCGGACGACCAAGGGTGCGATCCTGTGTACGATCCCTCTGGAGCTAATGGTGTCCAGTAGCCTAAGAAGCAGGACCTATCTTCAGTGAGTAGGGCTGCTTCTCTCCCCTCAGTCCCACGTAGCAGAGAGCCTGTTGCCAGCTGATCTCTCTGAAAATAAAAAACCTAACAAAATACTTTCTTTTTAGCAAGCTCAGGAGAGCCCACTAAGTAGCACCCAGCTCGTCCGGGCACAGATTCAAACTGAGGTCTGGAGGAGGGACATAGAGGGAGGAGCCAGAACACACCAGAATCCAAATTCTTTCTTAAAGTGCCCTGTCTCCTGCGGAGCCCGTCTATTCCCCATGGTCCTTACGGAGTCCCCAGCATCCACTAGGACGTTAGAGAAAGGGGTATTACTATTACCCTCTGCAGCTATGCGTCACTGCAAATAGTGTATTTTTTTTTTATTTTTAAGGCGATGTAGCCACACCTTCCAGACTTAGCTGCACCCACAAGCCCCTCCTGTATTTTGCCAGAACAAAGGTGGCAACCATACCCACTTGCCTCAAATGAAATACATTGTATGTAATGGTATTTAGAATCAGGATGGGAAAAAACAGACCTAAGTACATTTATGATAAATAAAGAATCGCCTGCAAAGCACACGCACTTCTGCCTTTTTACTGACAGATCATTTGGACATAACTGTTGTCATCACAAGAAGACTTGAGTTTGACATACCTCCCAACATGACCCTCTCCAGGAGGGACAAAATGCTCTGTTCCTGGACTTTTCTCTTAATTTAGGATTGCCGGCACCTGTGTTGAACAGGTTAATGGATAAGAAAGGTGTTTCAGCACAGGTGATGGCAATCAGTAATTAAAAGGGAAGTCCAGAAACAGAGTATTCTGTCCCTCCTGGAGAGGGTCATGTTGGGAGGTATGGTTTGAGACTGAGTTGACATTTCACATATAAAACGACACGCCCTGTGAAAGCCACGTGTGGCAAGGTGACCCGGCCGGGCGACTTCCCGCCTTCCCTCTGCGCTGTGACTGCAACCTACAGTATGTTACCTATCACCCAGTGAAATGGCAGCTATAGGTGACATACAAATGATAGACACGCCCTACACCCAATAAGCACACTGCAAGAGAAACCACCCACGTAGTTCAGCCAATTAGACGATGGGTGGGCGGGGCGCTGTTACGGTGTGTGTGGGTCAGAGTGCTTGTGCCCGGCGTCTCTCTCTCGCGTGAAACATGGCTCCCAGAGAGGGCGCAGAGCGGGGCTCCGTCATGGACGGGATCAGGGCCATTTTATTGGGGCCACCCGGAGCCGGCAAGGGAACCCAGGTAACGATTACCCCCGTATTCGTGTTAATGACTTCACTGTATATGTGTGTGCTCATAGCAGTTTCCCTGTCCGCTGCTGTACCTCACACCATCGCTGGCACACGGGGGAAGGGGGGTGGCTCTGGGCGCGGTGACGTATGTCTGTGTCATTGGACACTGCTCTCTGCCTGCTTAGTTGCTCCAGTGTCTGGCCATTGAGGCTGCATGACTTTCTGTAGGGGCAGGGTTGATTCTATATCGGAGTGGGAGAAGGGACCTCCTGACCAGTGTTGCCAACTCTGAAATGAAAAACAAGCAACCGATGACTGAAAAATAAGCCCAAACCAATCCTAAAAAGCCCAACTCAAGTTTTTTTTTATATAAAAACAAACATTATTGTTTGTCTTATTAAAATACATATAATTATATAATCTGCCATTTAAGGTCTTTACAATGATATTTATCAGCACAAATCTGGCTTTTAAAGAATACTGGAATTTTTATAAATATTATAGTTAGAGTTGTGAATTTAAGATACTATACTTTCATGTTTCCTCTAATGAAAAATCTCAAGTGAAAATTGCCAACTGTATATACTGTATCTGTGGTCATTTGTATTCACTGTGAAATATTTATTCTATGGAAAGATAAAACAAATAATCTTACAACATCCAACTTTGTACTTCTATTAAATAAAGAGGCCAAATCAAGGTAACAAAACAAAAGATTATTAAGACAATTCAAAATAATAAATGCATATATAAATATTAAATAGTAACTCAATTCAATAACAAATAAAGGAATTACTGAGAGGTAAAGTGCATTGCAGATGGCACACTGTGAGGTAAAGTGCATGGCACACTGTGTGAAGTAAAGTGCATTGCAGATGGCATACTATGTGAGGTAAAGTGCATGGCACACTGTGTGAAGTATAGTGCATTGCAGATGGCACACTTGGGGTCATTCCGAGTTGTTCGCTCGTTGCCGATTTTCGCAACGGAGTTATTAAGGCAAAAATGCGCATGGTACGCAGTGCGCATGCGCTAAGTAATTTAGCACAAAACGTAGTAGATTTATTCACGTCCGAACAAAGAATTTTCATCGTTGAAGTGATCGGAGTGTGATTGACAGGAAGTGGGTGTTTCTGGGCGGAAATTGATCGTTTTTTGGGAGTGTGCGGAAAAACGCAGGCGTGTCAGGATAAAACACAGGAGTGTCTGGAGAAACGGGGGGGGTGGCTGGCCGAACGCAGGGCGTGTTTGTGACGTCAAACCAGGAACGAAACGGGCTGAGCTGATCGCAGTGTAGGAGTAAGTCTCGAGCTACTCAGAAACTGCTAAGAATTATTTATTTGCAATTCTGCTAATCTTTCGTTCGCAATTCTGCTAAGCTAAGATTCACTCCCAGAGGGCGGCGGCCTAGCGTGTGCAATGCTGCTAAAATTTGCTAGCGAGCGAACAACTCTGAATGACCCCCACTGTGTGAGGTAAAGTGCATGGCACACTGTGTGAAGTAAAGTGCATTGCAGATGGCATACTGTGAGGTAAAGTACATAGCACACTGAATTACAAAGGTTTTATGTAAAATGGATATAAACAAATTCATGTGAGCTGTCTCCATCGTCTATAGAAGCTTCCATGTTATACATTCCTGAGTTGAAGCGCTGAAGCATATTGGTAGTTGGTTTAAAATCCTTGCAACAAATACCCAAGCGTCTTAAACCATATCGGACATAAAGAATACCACATAAAGTGGTCCTGAATTGCTTCACTGTTGTGTGTCTGGTCAGTGTCTTTGTTGTTGTCATTGTTAAAAACAACTTAGCCCTACTGAATACACACAACCGGCAGTCTGCAACAATAGACATAATTAATGACTCATCATCATTTCTTTAAGACTCTATTCATCCACAACGTCTCACCTACAGTATGTCTGTGTGAGGATCTGTGTTGAATGGATGATTGACTAATTATCTCTGAAAGTCGGTGTCAGTGATACCTAAAAACAAAAGAAGCCCAAAAACAAGCAGCAAAAAAAATTATAAGCCCAAAATCAAGCAACCACCCAAAAAATAAGCAACCAGAAGAAAAAACAAGCCCAATTCCGCTTGTTATAAGCTGAATTGGCAACTATGCTTCTGACGTACCTAGGGGAGGAGCCACGTCACCAGGGGGAGGAGCTACGGGCAATCAGGGTACCCGAAAAGTTCGCTCGCCACGCTTCGGGCTCGGTGGCTCGCTCCGCTTCGCTCGCCACCTGATTACTAAAGGTAATAGTTGATGGCGTGGATAGTAGAGGAACTATTCCGCTGGCCTAACTCCTCCCCCTTGTGTCGTGACTCCTTCCCCCAGACGGAAAAGGTCCCTTAGCCCACTTGATTCTAGCATCTACCATGCCAATACACAAACATTTATTGTCATACAAGTGTTGTAAGAAAAATGCATCTCATTGGCTGTTGTAGTATATACAGTTTGCAATGAATTTACTGCAGAATTACAGGGCATACTTTATATAGAGTGCCCCGGAACTTGTCCCTTCCATTCAATACAAATCTTGTTCTGAATGATTTCATAGGGGTATTTTTTTAAAACATTTTATTTTTTTTAGACATTTAATATATGTATATGGAAATGGGTACAGAACAAATAAAAAGGAGGCATATCTAGTGGTGTAGGGCACAATTTGTCAGCTAATAAAATGAATAAACATAACTGTTGTCAGAGAGGCATTTTTTATATCCTAAACTACAGGCTTGAATGTACATTGTATACGAGTGGCATGCAAATAATATATTGGGAATCAGCCAAGTTGAATGAGGGGCGACTTGCAGAAGGGCTGGGTCTAATAATGGCTGCCCCATGTTATACTCGTATGGGTTGGGTTTGGATAACTGCCGGTCACCATACAGATGCGGGGACTCCGGTCGTTAGGTGGCCGGCGGGGGGTGAGCGCAATGAAGCCCCTTGTGGGATCACTGCGTACGCTATGCAGCAGGCTCAGTGGCTGGCTGCGCTCGCCACAGGTTCAATTTCCACTATGGGTGTCGTGGACCCCCACGAGTGGGATAGTGGTCACGCTAGACTGTTTTAGCAGGGCGCCGCTCCCTGGCCGTTTTTTTTTTTTTTCTAACGTCCTAGAGCAGGCCTGGCCAACCTGTGGCTCTCCAGATGTTGTGAAACTACACATCCCAGCATGCCCTGCCACAGTTTTAGCCTTCCCTAATAGCAAAACTGTAGCAAAGCATGATGGGACTTGTAGTTTTACAACAGCTGGAGAGCCACAGGTTGGCCAGGCCTGTCCTAGAGGATGCTGGGACTCCGTAAGGACCATGGGGATAGACGGGCTCCGCAGGAAACATGGGCACTTTAAGAAAGACTTTAGGCTCTGGGTGTGCACTGGCTCCTCCCTCTATGCCCCTCCTCCAGACCTCAGTTTGATACTGTGCCCAGAAGAGATGGGTGCACTGTAGGGAGCTCTCCTGAGTTTTCAGTAAGAAAGTATTTTGGTTAGGTTTTTTATTTTCAGGGAGCCTGCTGGCAACAGACTCCCTGCATCGAGGGACTGAGGAGAGAGAAACAGCCCTACTTCTCTGAGTTTCAAGGTCCTGTTTCTTAGGCTACTGGACACCATTTGCTCCAGAGGGATTGGTACGCAGGTTTAATCCTCGCCGTCCGTCCCAGAGCCGCGCCGCCGTCCTCCTCGCAGAGCCAGAAGATAGAAGCCGGGTGAGTATGAGAAGAAAGAAGACTTCAGAGGCGGCAGAAGACGTCTGATCTTCGTACAGGTAACGCACAGCGGTGAAGCTGTGCGCCATTGCTCCCGTTCACCTCACACACTCCGGTCACTGTAAGGGTGCAGGGCGCAGGGGGGGCGCCCTGGGCAGCAGTATAAACCTCTCCTATGGCAAAAGCATATATATACATGTACAGCTGGGCACTGTACATGTATATAAAGAGCCCCCGCCATGTTTTGATAGATTTTGAGCTGGACAGAAGCCCGCCGCCGAGGGGGCGGGGGTTCTTCCTCAGCACTCACCAGCGCTATTTTCTCCACAGCACAGCGCTGAGAGGAAGTTCCCCGGACTCTCCCCTGCTTACTGACGGTGACAGTGGGTTTTTCAAGAGGGGGGGCACATAATTGGCGTGTATAAAGTTATAACAGCGCTACTGGGTAAAACATTCTGTGTTTTTTCCTGGGTCATATAGCGCTGGGGTGTGTGCTGGCATACTCTCTCTTTGTCTCTCCAAAGGGCCTTGTGGGGAACCTGTCTTCAGATAAGAGCTTCCCTGTGTGTGTGGGGTGTGTCGGTACGCGTGTGTCGACATGTATGAGGTTGAAGGCTCACCTAAGGAGGAGGGGGAGTGTATGAATGCAAGGTCTCCGTCGGCAGCGCCGACACCTGACTGGATGGATGTGTGGAATGTCTTAAGTGCTAATGTGAATTTCTCTGACGTCCTAAGTGGATGCTGGGACTCCGTAAGGACCATGGGGATTAGCGGCTCCGCAGGAGACTGGGCACAACTAAAGAAAGCTTTAGGACTACCTGGTGTGCACTGGCTCCTCCCACTAAGACCCTCCTCCAGACCTCAGTTAGATTCTTGTGCCCGGCTGAGCTGGATGCACACTAGGGGCTCTCCTGAGCTCCTAGAAAGAAAGTATATTTTAGGTTTTTTTTATTTTACAGTGAGATCTGCTGGCAACAGACTCACTGCAGCAAGGGACTAAGGGGAGAAGAAGCGAACCTACCTAACTGGTGGTAGCTTGGGCTTCTTAGGCTACTGGACACCATTAGCTCCAGAGGGATCGACCGCATGGAACCGGCCATTGATGTTCGGTCCCGGAGCCGCGCCGCCGGCCCCCTTACAGAGCCAGAAGCAAGAAGTGTTCCGGAAAATTGGCGGCAGAAGACTTCAGTCTTCACCAAGGTAGCGCACAGCACTGCAGCTGTGCGCCTTTGCTCCTCATGCACACCTCACACTCCGGTCACTGATGGGTGCAGGGCGCTGGGGGGGGGGGGGGGCGCCCTGAGCAGCAATATAAACACCTTGCCTGGCAAGGAAGTCAAACCATGCCTGTCCCAATGTCGCCGAGTCCTTCGGGGTCTCAGAAGCGCACACTATCCCAAATAGTTGACACAGATACCGACACGGATTCAGACTCCAGTGTCGACTACGATGATGCAAAATTACAGCCAAAAGTGGCTTAGGGTATTCGATATATGATTATTGCAATAAGAGATTTTGCATATCACAGAGGAACCCCCTGTCCCTGACACGAGGGTACACGTGTATAAAGAGAAAAAGCCTGAGGTCACCTTTCCATCCTCGTATGAGCTGAACGAATTATGCGAAAAGGCTTGGGAAACCCCAGACAAGAGACTGCAGGTTCCCAAAAGGATTCTTATGGCGTATCCTTTCCCGAAAAAAGGATAGGATACAATGGGCATCCTCTCCTAAGGTGGACAAGGCATTGACACGCTTATCAAAAAAGATAGCGCTACCCTCAAGGATGCTGCTGATCGCAAGCAGGAGGTTACCATGAAGTCCATTTACACACATTCTGGTACAATACTTAGACCGGCAATGGCGTCGGCCTGGGTTTGTAGTGCTGTGGCTGCATGGACTGATTCCTTATCAGCGGAGATTGAGACCCTAGATAAGGATACCATTTTAATGACCCTAGGGCATATAAAAGATGCTGTATTATATATGAGGGATGCTCAAAGAGATGTTTGTTTACTAAGTTCCA
Source organism: Pseudophryne corroboree (assembly GCF_028390025.1). Classification (NCBI taxonomy): domain Eukaryota; kingdom Metazoa; phylum Chordata; class Amphibia; order Anura; family Myobatrachidae; genus Pseudophryne; species Pseudophryne corroboree. Next base: position 516,717,451 of record NC_086445.1, read on the forward strand.
GAATAAACGCTATTTCTGTTTCCGCTAGGCGAGTCTTATGGACCCGACAGTGGACGGGGGATGCCGACTCGAAGAGTCATATGGAGTTTTTGCCTTACAAAGGTGAGGAGTTATTTGGAGAAGGCCTCTCGGACCTCGTCTCCACAGCTACGGCAGGTAAATCGAATTTCTTGCCTTATGTTCCCTCACAGCCTAAGAAAGCGCCTCATTATCAAATGCAGTCCTTTCGTTCGAATAAAAGCAAAAAAGTACGTGGATCGTCCTTTCTTGCCAGAGGTAAGGGCAGAGGAAAAAAGCTGCACACAGCTAGTTCCCAGGAACAGAAGTCCTCCCCGGCCTCTGCAAAATCCACCGCATGACGCTGGGTTTCCCCTGAGGGAGTCCGCTCCAGTGGGGGCACGTCTTCGACTTTTCAGCCACATCTGGGTTCTCTCACAGGTGGATTCCTGGGCAATAGAAATTGTTTCTCAGGGATACAAGCTGGAATTCAAAGAGGTCCCCCCTCGCCGGTTTTTCAAATCGGCTCTGCCAGCTTCTCCCTCAGAGAGGGAGTTAGTGTTAAATGCAATTCAAAAATTGTATCTTCAACAGGTGGTGGTCAAGGTTCCCTACTGCAACAGGGGAGGGGATATTACTCAACCCTGTTTGTGGTCCCGAAACCGGACGGTTCGGTCAGACCCATTTTGAATTTAAAATCCCTGAACCTATATTTGAAAAAGTTCAAGTTCAAGATGGAGTCGCTCAGAGTGGTCATCGCCAGCCTGGAAGGGGGGGATTTTATGGTTTCCCTAGACATAAAGGATGCGTACCTTCATGTTCCAATATTTCCACCTCATCAGGCGTTCCTGAGATTTGCTGTACAGGATTGTCATTACCAATTTCAGACGTTGCCGTTTGGGCTTTCCACGGCCCCGAGGATTTTCACCAAGGTAATGGCGGAAATGATGGTGCTCCTGCGCAAGCGAGGTGTCACAATGATCCCATACTTGGACGATCTCCTCATAAAAGCGAGATCTCGGGAGAAGTTACTGGACAGCGTGTCACTTTCGTTGAAGGTGTTACAGCAACACGGCTGGATTCTCAATATCCTGAAGTCGCAGCTGGTTCCTACGACGCGTCTGACCTTCTTGGGCTTGATTCTGGACACAGACCAGAAAAGGGTTTTCTTCCGACGGAAAAAGCTCAGTAACTCATGACTCTGGTCAGGAACCTATTGAAGCCAAAACAGGTGTCAGTGCATCACTGCACTCGAGTTCTGGGGAAAATGGTGGCATCATACAAAGCCATTCCCTTCGGCAGGTTCCATGCGAGAACCTTCCAATGGGACCTGCTGGACAAGTGGTCCGGGTCACATCTACATATGCATCGGCGGATCACCCTGTCCCCCAGAGCCAGGGTATCTCTCCTGTGGTGGCTGCAGAGTGCTCACCTCCTAGAGGGCCGCAGGTTTGGCATTCAGGACTGGATCCTGGTGACCACGGACGCAAGCCTCCGAGGTTGGGGAGCAGTCACACAGGGAAGAAATTTCCAGGGTCTCTGGTCAAGTCTAGAGACTTGTCTCCACATCAACGTCCTGGAGTTGAGGGCCATATACAACGCCCTACGTCAAGCGGAGGCATTACTTCGCGACAAACCAGTTCTGATTCAGTCAGACAATGTCACCGCAGTGGCTCATGTAAACCGCCAAGGCGGCACAAGGAGCAGGGTGGCAATGGCGGAAGCCACCAGGATTCTTCGCTGGGCAGAGAATCATGTCAGCGCACTGTCAGCAGTGTTCATTCCGGGAGTGGACAATTGGGAAGAAGACTTCCTCAGCAGACACGATCTGCATCCGGGAGAGTGGGGGCTTCATCAGGAAGTCTTCGAGCAGATCGCAAGTCGGTGGGGACTGCCCCAAATAGACATGATGGCGTCCCGTCTCAACAAAAAGCTAAAAAGGTATTGCGCCAGGTCAAGAGATCCTCAGGCGGTAGCTGTGGACGCCCTGGTGACACCGTGGGTGTACCGGTCGGTCTATGTATTTCCTCCTCTTCCTCTCATACCCAAGGTGTTGAGAATAATAAGACAAAGAGGAGTGAGAACAATCCTCATTGTTCCAGATTGGCTACGAAGGACCTGGTATCCGGAGCTGCAGGAGTTGCTCACAGAAGATCCGTGGCCTCTTCCTCTAAGACAGGACCTGCTGCAACAGGGGCCCTGTCTGTTCCAGGACTTACCGCGGCTGCGTTTGACGGCATGGCGGTTGAACGCCGGATCCTAGCGAAAAAAGGTATTCCGGATGAGGTCATTCCTACACTAATAAAGGCTAGTAAGGACGTGACATCAAAACATTATCGCCGAATATGGCGAAAATATGTTTCTTGGTGTGAGGCCAGGAATGCTCCTAGGGAAGAATTCCAGCTGGGCCGTCTCCTTCACTTCCTACAAACTGGAGTGAATTTGGGCTTAAAATTAGGCTCCATTAAGGTTCAGATTTCGGCCCTATCCATTTTCTTTCAGAAGGAATTGGCCTTTCTTCCTGAAGTACAGACGTTTGTGAAGGGAGTACTGCATATTCAGCCTCCTTTTGTACCTCCGGTGGCGCCTTGGGACCTTAACGTGGTGTTGAGTTTCCTTAAGTCACATTGGTTTGAACCAGGGTGGAGTTAAAATATCTCACTTGGAAGGTGGTCATGTTGTTAGCCTTAGCTTAGGCTTGGCGAGTTTCGGAATTAGCGGCTTTATCACATAAAAGCCCCTATCTGGTTTTTCATATGGATAGGGCGGAAGTGCGGACTCGTCCTCAATTCCTACCTAAAGTGGTCTCATCCTTTCATATGAACCAGCCTATTGTCGTGCCTGTGGCTACACGTGACTTGGAGGATTCTGAGTCCCTTGATGTGGTCAGGGCTTTGAAGATTTACGTGGCCAGAACGGCTAGGATCAGAAAAACAGAGGCACTGTTTGTCTGTATGCAGCCAACAAGGTTGGCGGCCCTGCTTCAAAGCAGACTATTGCTCGCTGGATCTGTAACACTATTCAGCAGGCGCATTCTACGGCAGGATTGCCGTTACCAAAATCGGTTAAGGCCCATTCCACTAGGAAGGTGGGCTCTTCTTGGGCGGCTGCCCGAGGGGTCTCTGCACTACAGCTGTGCCGAGCTGCTACTTGGTCGGTCAAACACCTTTGCAGAGTTCTATAAGTTTGATACCCTGGCTGAGGAGGACCTCCTGTTTGCTCAATCGGTGCTGCAGAGTCATCCGCACTCTCCCGCCCGTTTGGGAGCTTTGGTATAATCCCCATGGTCCTTACGGAGTCCCAGCATCCTCTAGGACGTTAGAGAAAATACGATTTTAAACCTACCGGTAAATCTTTTTCTCGTAGTCCGTAGAGGATGCTGGGCGCCCGTCCCAAGTGCGGACTACTTCTGCAAGGCTTGTATATAGTTATTGCGTACATAAGGGTTATGTTATAGTTTCATCGGTGGTGGACCGAGGCTATGTTGGTTTTTCATACTGTTAACTAGATAGTATATCACAAGTTATACGGTGTGATTGGTGTGGCTGGTATGAATCTTTCCCTTGGATTACCTAAAATCCTTTCCTCGTACTGTCCGTCTCCTCTGGGCACAGTTTCTGTAACTGAGGTCTGGAGGAGGGGCATAGAGGGAGGAGCCAGTGAACACCCAGAGCCTAAAGTCTTTCTTAAAGTACCCATGTTTCCTGCGGAGCCCGTCTATCCCCATGGTCCTTACAGAGTCCCAGCATCCTCTACGGACTACGAGAAAAAGATTTACCGGTAGGTTTAAAATCGTATTTTTTTTTTATTAGGGCAAAATCTGCCCTGCCTTTTCTGCGGCGCCCTGCTAGAACAGCCCCCCGCTTCCTGCCCTCCCAGCGTGTAAAGATACCGTGCGCATGCGCGCGGCATCCATTCACGCTGTGAGAGTGCTTGGGGGAAGCCCAGCACCTCCGTAGGTGCTGGGCACGCCCCCAACAGTGACGCTGCCCACGCCCCCTGTTTTGATGTCTGTGGGCTGAACCGCCCACTTTTTATGTCATGAAAATGACCAAGCCCCCTATTTTCGTGTCCACGCCCCTTTTTCGGCACGCACAAGCTTGTGCCCCTCAGAGTCCGGCGCCCTGCCCAAAGTCTAGAGTGAACACTAAGTGGGAATAGTCCCTGCTGGTCGGCATGCTGACCTGCAGGCTGTTAACAGGGATCCCGGCGTCTTATAGTGATCGGCGGTCTCCTGACTGCCGGTCACATAACCGCATCCCATATACTCATGCTTTTTAAACCACCTCACTATAGGAGAACAGCCAGAGATGGAATAGGGCATTCCAGAGACGCAATTACAAAATTAAAATGGATTTTGTTAACAATTTTTTCAGTGGGAGGGTGTTTTCAATTTTGTGTAATTACTGCATTTGACTGCATCAAAATGTGCATGCTTCAGAGTAGAGTAATGCCCCCTACAGACTCGGCAATCCACAGATATAGCCGACCCGGCGACGGGGGGGAGTGAAGTTTCTTCACTCCCCCCGTCACCCAGCTTGATAGCAGTGCATGCTAATATGGACAAGATTGTCCATATTGGCCTGCATGCATAAGCGACGGGGCACCAACGATGAACGAGCGCGGGGCCGCGCATCGTTGCTGCCTCCACACTGAACGATATGAATGAGTTCTCGTTCATTAAGAAACAAAAACGTTCATGTCGTGCGGTGTTATCTGCCAGTGTGTAGTGCCCTTAAGGGACTACGTGGAGGAGTGCTAGTCCCCGATTTGTATCAATTGTTTTGTTCAGGATGTGATCAGCTTAAGAACTGCCCTCCAGAAAAGGTTGGTAACCTGTCAGTCCCACATAATGTGAATAGTGCCAATTCGGTCATTATTGCGACAGCAGAATTTAGAGCTGAAAGACCATATTGTACTGTGTGTCATTTATGAGGGATGTAGTTTGAGGCGTAAGATAGGCTATTAAGCTATTTTACTTGTATTTCAGTGTGGTTAAAATATTTTTACTTGTGATAGGTGATCATGAAAATTAGTTCATTGTTGAATTAAGGGGATGGTATCGTAATCCTGGAGCTGTGTGAGAAAGGTGCGTACACATTAATACCGTATTTGCTGACCTATTGTTCACAGGCTCCAAAATTGGCAGAAAAATACTGCGTTTGCCATCTTGCCACAGGAGATATGCTGAGAGCCATGGTGGCTACAGGTTCAGAGCTAGGAAAACGTTTGAAGGCCACAATGGATGCAGGGAAACTGGTTAGTATCTTGGCATCACCTATTAATGTGCATATTTTGTGGAGTCTTGTGGTGATTATTGACTTGTCTTTAGGTCAGTGATGAGATGGTGGTAGAGCTGATTGAGAAGAACCTGGATACAGCGCCATGTCAAAAGGGTTTCTTACTGGATGGGTTTCCTCGCACTGTCAAACAAGCAGAGATGGTAATTTCTTTATGGTGTATGTTTCCTAGCAGCCTAGAGGTAATGAACTCCTCCACTATATTACTCTTATAAGGGGAGTTCTCTCTGCAGGTAGTTATACAGCTATGGTGCATATCCTTCCTAATGTAGGCTGATTTGTCATGTTTAGGTACATCTGTTGATTTTTTTTCTTTTTTTTTTTTTTTGTCAATGGCCATATTGTGGTGATATGTAACAATGTACAATGAGACTGACATTAAACTGAAACAGTCTTTGTGGATAGAAGTCCAAAAATGTAGTGTTTGTCAGCTGCAGCGCTGACCACGCTGTACAGAGGGGGCCGCCTGGTTATCCCGGGACTTTGAAGTGATGTGTGTATTAAGCCGCCTTGTGGCACCCTGCACTCAGCATTAGGCTTCATTCTCCTAAGCCCGCCCCCAGACTCCTATTGGCTAGTTTCTCTGGAGTTTGGGGGAGCCTTATAGTGAGTCCCAGGTTCTGCAGTGCGAGTTAATAAACATAGCGCTGCTGATAACCAGCCAGCACATACATAATTTACAGCAAAACATGTATGTTTATATGTGCTAAGCACCCCACTGCACTGTGTGATTGGCGCTGCAGCCACCACTGGTGTTTGCATAGATTATATAGTGTGCAGTACAGTCAATTAGCGCTATAATTATCTTTAAAGCAGCATTAGCTTGTTTCCTGAGATGTGACAATTGCTTTGGGTAATATTAATCTCTGTTTCTACCTTAGCTCGATGATCTTCTGGAAAAGCGACAGGAAAAGCTGGATTCCGTTATTGAGTTTTGTGTGGATGACTCACTGCTTGTGCGTAGGATCTGTGGGAGGTAATCACAATGCTAATTTTTATTTATTTTATTTTTTACACAATTTATTGAGTAGCTCACAATGAAATACAAGAAGCATAACACAGTATTGTAGTATGCAAATTAGCAACCAATATAATGAACACAATGAATTGGATATCAATGAGGTGAACGAGTTTTTTTTTGGTCGAGTATCAGAGCAAGAATAGAGTCTCACAGCGACTGTGTGGCGACCTGTCACAGAAAAGAAATAGAGAAGAGGAGTAAAGGGATTGGGGGAGGACGATTAAAAGAAAGTAGAGAGGAAGGGGTGACCTCCGGGCACATAGCTTTAAAAACGAAACCGAGTTGTCAGATGATCCAATGATCAAAATGTCAGAATGTCAATGGCCAAATGGGGAGGGGAGGTTTTGAGAAGCCAGCCAGATTGATCAGGTTTGTTAAACAATTTAGAGGAATTACTAATTATGGTGGTCATGTGCTTCATTTTATAGACGTACTAAATGCGGGCTATGATTGCCTGCATAGGGGATGGTGAGGGGTTTTTCCAGTCAGCAACTATTTGACAGGTCATGGCAAAAAACAGTGGGACAGACAGTTTATTTTGGTGTCGGGTAAGAGTAGGGAAAGTCAAGGGGAGTAGGAAGTATTTGGGATCAAAAGGGATAGTGATTTCAAATAGCACCTAGAAAGTAAGGTGATAACCTTTCGACAAATATTAGCAAGTTTCGGGCAGGAACACCAGATATGCAAAAAGATTCCCTCATCGCACAACCTCTCCAGCACCTATCCGAAGTGTAAGGGAACATGGTTTTTAGACGGGAATGTACATTAATACCAGCGATACAGCAATTTATAAACATTTTCCTTACTCTTCACCCATATGGAGCTAGAAGTGGCATTGTCCCAAATTACACACAATCATCACAGATGATAATGTGACCCTGAGCCTCTCTACCCAGACGCTGAAACAGGGAATCAAGCAGTGGTTGGGAGCATGAACTGAAACTAAGGTAAGGGTCCTCGAGCAAAGGGAGCCAATGACTATGAGGAAACAGCCCACCGGATCGTCATATTTCTTGTATGGAGAAATGGAATATTATGACTGATCAAAATAGCTACCCCTGTTTTTTGTTTGTTTTTTTTGTTTTTTTACAAGCCGCTGAAGCAAAGATGGTCTGGGAGAATAATCGACTCCGGAGCTGGGAATGCAAACCAGTTAAATGTGTCTCTTGAAGTAAAAGCAAAATCTGCTTTGTCTTTCCAACATGCTCCCAAGAGAACTGTGCGTTTTCTAGGGGAGTTTAGACCATTTGCATTAATGGATAACCGTTTAAGAGGCATGGAGGAACAGGGGAAATAATTGTGCATGAAAAACTGGACAACTCAATAAATTAAACATTGGCCCTGTGGAAGGCCACACCAAGAAAGGGATAAAGAAAGGAGAACATGGGAAAGCCATACAGAAGAAAGAGCGACAATGTTAATTTTGAATGCTCTTTTATATTTCATCCGATTGACCTGCCCCTTGAGCCTTTACTGTTACAGTTAAAGATAAGTTACTCTTAATTTTCCATCTCATTGACAGATTGATACACCAGGCAAGTGGGCGGTCGTACCATGAGGAGTTTAATCCACCTAAAGAACATTTGAAAGATGATGTGAGTGGGAATTGCAAGTATTTGCTCTTTACAAGACATTACTTATAGCTCATTGAGTGTTGTTTACACACTTGTATGTGTACGTATTACACTATACTGTATGTATGAAAATACAGTGTATATGATATTTCTCTAGCATCCATAAGGGATATTGGGGACAGAATTAGTACGATGGGGTATAGACGGGTCCAAAGGAGCCAGTGCACTTTAAATTTCTTCAACTGGGTGTGCTGTCTCCTCCCCTCTATGCCCCCTCCCACAGGCAGTTTAGATAAAAGTGCCCTCAGGAGAGGATGCACACTCTGCTAGCTCCAGAGTTTTTTCTTAAATTTTTTAAAAAAACTTTTATTTCTGTATGCTGTTTGGGCAACAGCATACCTGCACTGTGGGAGTTGGGGGGGCACCGGCCTCTTGAGGTGCAGAGCTGCTTCCCCGCTGCAGGACCACCGTCCTGAGGGGCTGTTTGTTCAGCGGGGCATGGCGCCTTGGCTGTCGCAGCATGCCGCACACCCCTAACGCTGCCTGAAGGTGATCATTGGTGGTGAGTACACACCGGGGACACCGCTAGGGGGGTCCCCTGGGGCACTGTGCGGCAGAAGCGCGAGTGAGACGTACGGGTCCCTGGGGGGGACTTTCTTTGACCCCTGCATGAGACTGGCTTAATACAAATGTACCAAGCATTTATGTGAGACTACAAACAGTTAAGAGACTTGGCCAGTATAAAGATTACACAGTATCTTTGGCGCCATAGCGGGGGGCGGAGCTACATAAGAGCGGGCTCAGCAGCATTTTGGTGCCTTCCACTGCATAAGCAGCAGCCTCACACAGCTCCTCCATAACGGTCACACGCTGGATCACTGGTACAGGGTGTAGAGGTTGAGAGCCGCTATATTGTGCACAAATATCATCCCTCTGAGGGATTTTTCATTAGACAGACTTACTGTTTATATAAAATGCTGACAGCTTCACTGGGGCTGTGCAGCGCTGGGTGCGCTTGTGTCCCCTCTCCTGTGTCTCCTCTCACATGCAAAAGAGCAGGCTTGTATTATGTTTCAGGCTGTGTTGTATGCGTATTGTACCTGTTTTCTTCGCAATGGTAAAACAGAAGTTATGCAGTGTGTGTAATGTTAGATTTTCCCCTAGCTTATCTGACTCAATATCATGTGAGCAGTGTAGTCAGTCATCACAAAATGCTGATGATAATGTGGGGGAGAGTCCATAGCCTTCCTGGAGAGTCCATAGCCTTCTGGGAAGAATCTCCAGCAGTGGATGTCTCCGTCTCTCGCCTTTCTAAGAAGGCGGTGCTTCCTGCTCTGGGCTCTTTCACGGAAAAAGATCCGGAGGATAGGAAAATAGAGACTACTCTAAAATCTATCTACACTGCTGCAGTTGTAGCTCAAAGGCCGGTCATTGCTGGTTGCTGGATGACACATGCCATTCATACATGGGCTACTCAAATTCAAGAGGGCCTTTCAGGGGATATGACCTTGGTTACTACGGTAATTTTCCTAAAACACATTCAGCACACTACAAGAATCCTCTGTGACTCCCTTAAAGAGATTGGCAATATACAGGCTAGCACAACTGCTATGGCTGTGTCTGCTCGCAGAGCCATATGGTTGCGTCAGTGGATTGCAGACGCTGACTCCAAACATAATATGTAATCTCTTCCCTTCACAGGCGAATGTCTCTTCGGAGGGGAATTGGACGCATGGATCTCCAAAGCTACTGCTGGGAAATCCACGTTTCTCCCTTCAGGGGCTCCATATGCTAGACATACCTACCCGGGACCGTCTACTCAGTCCTTTCGGTCCTACAGATTTCGATCTAGGGCCCGGGATGCCTCCAGTGCAGCTAGAGGCCCCAAAGGGAAGCCTAAGAAACCAGCCGTTGTCAGCTCTCAGGACCAGAGCACCAGTTCAGCTTCCGTTAAGACTTCAGCATGACTGTGCCCACCCACTCCGAGGGAACCTCGTGGTGGGAGCTCGATTACGTCACTTCAGCCACATCTCGGACAGTTCCTGCCAAGATGCCTGGGTAAGGGACCTTATCTCTCAGGGTTACAAGCTGGAGTTCGACGGTGCTCCTCCCCAACCATTTTTCAAATCATGCTTGCCAGCTTTGGAAAATATGCGTGTTACCCTACTGCTGGCCATCGACAAGTTGGTCCAGTCCCAGGTAATTGTTCCAGTACCCCTGATACAACCAGGTCAAGGTTACTACTCGAGTCTGTTTGTAGTGCCAAAACCAGACGGGTCTGTGAGACCCATTTTGAATCTGAAGTCCTTGAATCCTCACCTCATATTCAAGATGGAATCTTTCAGAGCGGTGATCGCGGGCCTGGAACAAGAAGATTTCCTCATGTACCTGGATATCAAGGACGCCTACCTACATATCTCGATTTGGCCTCCTCATCAGGCCTATCTACGGTTCGCCCTACTGAACGATCACTACCAGTTTCAGGCGTTGCCCTTCGGCCTATCTACAGCTCCGAGGGTGTTCACGAAGGTGATGGCGGAAATGATGTTCCAGCTCAGAGTCCAGGGGGTCAACATTGTACCTTACCTGGACGATCTCCTGATAAAAGCGAGTTCCAGGGAGCTTCTATTGCTTCATATAGATCGCACTATCCAACTCTGTCTCACCATGGGTGGATCCTCAATCTTCAGAAGTCTCAACGGTTCCTGTTTCTGGGTATGATACTGTAACTCAGAGTGTTTCTCCTAGAGGACAAGGTGAGAACACTCCAAGAGATGGTTCGCATGGTTCTCCGTCCTGCTCGAGTTTCCATTCACCTTTGCATATAGTTGTTGGGAAAAATGGTGGCCTCGTACGAGGCGATACAGTTTGGCAGGTTCCATGGCAGATCTTTCCAATTGGACATCCTGAACAAGTGGTCCGGTTCACCGGATGCACCGACTGATTCAGTTGTTACCCCAGTGCAGGATTTTGCTCCTGTTGTGGTTGCAGTCTTCCAACCTGTGTGAAGGTCGACGTTTCGGGATTCAGGATTGGACCCTCCTCACGATGGATGCGAGTCTGAGAGGATGAGGCGCTATCACCCAGGGGGCGCAGTTCAGCACAGGTGGTCTGCCCAAGAAGCCCTACTCCCAATCAACATTCTGGAACTTCGGGTAATATACAATGCTCTGCTTCAGGCCTCCCCTCTGCTCAGGGATCGGGCGGTCCAGGTTCAGTCGGACAACGCCATGGCAGTGGCGTACATCAGTCGACAAGGAGGGTCAAAATGCAAGGCCTGCATGCGATAAGTGTCAAAAAGAACTCTCTGGGCGGAGAGAAATGCAAGAGCACTGTCCGCAATTTTCATTCCGTGTGTGGACAACTGGGAAGCGGACTTCCTGAGTTGCCACGACCTCCACCCGGGGGAATGGGGATTACATCCTCTGGTGTTTCAACAGATTTGTCAACATGTGGGGATACCCGCAGATCAACATGATGGCGTCTCGCTTCAACAAGAAGCTCTGCCGCTGCTGCTCGCAAACCAGGGACCCTCAGGCGAGTCTACCTATTTCCTCCGATTCCGTTGATCCCAAGGGTGCTCCAACAGATCAGGCATCAGAGTCCAAGCAATCCTGATTGCGCTGGATTCGCTCTGAGGTGCGTGGTACTCAACTCTTCTTGACATGTCTGTAGAAGAGGTTTCAAAAGGAAAAAGACTCTGTGTTGGGGCACTCTTTAAAATAAAACTTAACTTTTAATTAGTATGCGTTAAAATGTAAGGTACACAAACACACACATATAATACACTGAGGGAGGTTATGGGTTAAACCTACCTCATATGATATCACGAATCTGTAACCCAAATTGGGAAAACTAGGAGTAACACATTCTCCAAGCATTTTAGGTGTCAGTGGCACCAAAGGTGAAAATATCAAAAATCAAGATTCCAAATAACCGAAAATTCAAATATGTAACACAGTGGCATCTATTATGGAAAATAGGACTGAGAATTAGTCAAATTTAGGATGTCAACTGTAATAATATCTCCTGGTAAAGATTAATTGGCCATTTAAAGAGCTACGAACATCAGAATTAAATAAGCTATATGTTGATCTCTGTCAACTAGTTTGTCATGAAGATAGATAAATGAATGAAGAGGGTAGGGGTCAAATGTTGCTCCACCACTTCTGCTGTTCACACAGGTTCAGGAGTGTTATATTACTGCACCCAATATTCCCTAGTGGTCTCCCATCTAGGTACTAATGAAGCTGCTCACTGCTTTAGCTTCCAAGATCAGGCGAGATTGGGCGTGGCCAGTGAGATATGACAGTAATATCCCAAGAGTTGTGAATGAGAGAGTGTTTGGTTATTGACGCCCACCAGAGGAAAGGCACTTCTGCTGTCCAATATTAATGCACAGATTCTCTGTTACTTTGAGCATTGCAGAGAGATAATAGGCTGGTATTTGGATGAGAGTGTGCCGGAAAAAAGTGGATACATGAGAAAGTATAGGTTCGGGACCCGTCTTCTGCTGTCCACTGTCATATACTGATATAGCAGACAGTGGATGAGAGAGGCGGGTTGCCTTTGCCCATGGAAAGTAGCTAGGATGGAAGGTTATGAACACAGTGAATATAGATGACACAATAATAACAATATGATATTACTGTCAAATCATGAAGCTATAGATAGATGTTCAAATACAGTATATCCACTTAGGCAAAGTGATTACTGGTAGAGAGATTCACTGTACGTGATGTATACTGTAAGTGAGAAGCATAAGTGAGCTAATATAGGTATTAAGTGAATGACGGCTGTTTAAATAAATATCTCACCGTATATAGTGATTTCTAAGAGAAATAGATGTTCAGCTGGTAATACACAAATAAATGCATGATTGCTTCAAAATGGGAAAAGGAAAACAGGAGCAAAAAAAATTGACAAGGAAAAATATTAGATTTTATCAGCTCAATAAATGGACCACAATAAATTGAAAATTCAAAATAGCAAATAATTTAACAGCCCAAAATGAGCATGTATACGATACCAGGAGGTGCGTGGGCTGAACCGTGCACTGTTCAGCTCCACATTACACAGACGGCCGTTTCACCTGGAGGTGGCTTGTTCACTCCCTCAGTGTATTATATGTGTGTCTGTTTGTGTACCTTAAATTTTAACGCATACTAATTAAAAGTTAAATTGTATTTTAAAGAGTGCTCCAACACAGAGTCTTTCTTTTTCCTTTTGAAACCTCGATATGTATCACTGACTCTGGGTGCACCACCAACAAAATCAATTCCTTGGATACCTATCTCAGGCATCTTCTATGTACATGCACTGTTGGTTTACAAGGGACAAACTTTATAAGAGCCCATTATGAAGATTACCAAAATAGTCCTGTGCAGCACTAAATTGAACCTCTTATGTCTGTAGAAGACCCTTGGCCTCTGCCGTTACGAAAGGATCTTCTTCAGCAAGGACAGTTCGTCTACCTTGACTTACGGCGGCTTCGTTTGACGGCATGGAAGTTGAGCGGAATATCCTAGCTCACAAAGGGCTTTCCAAAAGGGTCATTGCCACTTTGGTGCAAGCCAGAAAACCTGTGACGTCAAAACATTATCATTATATCTGGAGGAGATCCGTCTCTTGTTGCAAGGAACGCACGTATCCGCCTGCAGAGTTTCACTTGGGACGTTTCCTGCAGGTTGGTGTGGATAAAGGCTTGCGTCTGGGTTCCGTTAAGGTCCAGATTTCAGCTCTTTCAATTTTCTTTCAGAAGAAATTGGCTGTGTTGCCAGAAGTTTAGACCTTCTTACAAGGGGTGCTCCACATACAACCTCCCTTAGTGCCGCCTACGGAACCCTGGGCTTTGGATGTAGTGTTGCAATTTCTACAGTCCTCCTGGTTGGAGCCTTTGATGACCGTAGAAGACAAGTACCTCACATAGAAGACAGTGATGTTGTTGGCCCTGGCTTCTGCTAGACGCGTCTCAGAATTAGGGGGGCCTTATCGTGTAAAAGTCCCTACTTGGTCTTTTACGAGGACAGAGCGGAGCTCCGGACAAGACAGCAGTTCCTGCCGAAGGTTGTCTCCGCTTTCCATCTGAATCAACCTGTTGTGGTTCTGTCTTGTTCTGATGCTTCGGCTCCTTCGGAGTTTTTGGATGGTGTGCGCTTTGAAGATCTATGTCACAGCTCGGGTAAGGAAGATGGATTCCTTATTCGTGCTCTATGATGCGCAGAAGAAGGGTTGTCCTGCTTCAATGCAGTCCATTGCTCGTTGGATTAGGCTTGCTATCCAACAGGCCTATGTGTCGGCAGCCTTACCTGTTCCTAAGTCTCTGAAGGCCCACTCTACAAGATCAGTGGGGTCTTCCTGGGTGGCTGCCCGTGGAGTCTCGGCCTTGTAACTATGCCGAGCTGCTACCTTGTCTAGGAAGAACACTTTTGTGAAATTCTACAAATTTGATACCCTGGCCAAAGAGGATACCCGGTATGGGCAGGCGGTGCTGCAGCAGTCTCCGCACGTTTCCGCCTGTTCTGGAAGCTTTGGGACATCCCCATCCTACTAATTCTGTCCCCAATATCCCTTATGGATGCTAGAGAAAATAGGATTTTAAATACCTACCGGTAAATCCTTTTCTCTAACGTCCTAGTGGATGCTGGGGACTCCGAAAGGACCATGGGGAATAGCGGCTCCGCAGGAGACTGGGCACAAAAGTAAAAGCTTTAGAACTACCTGGTGTGCACTGGCTCCTCCCCCTATGACCCTCCTCCAAGCCTCAGTTAGATTTTTGTGCCCGAACGAGAAGGGTGCATACTAAGGGGCTCTCCTGAGCTGCTTAGAGTAAAAGTTTAAAGTAGGTTTTTTTATTTTCAGTGAGACCTGCTGTCAACAGGGTCACTGCACCGAGGGACTAAGGGGAGAAGAAGCGAACTCGCCTGCGTGCAGAGTGGATTGGGCTTCTTAGGCTACTGGACATTAGCTCCAGAGGGACGATCACAGGCCCAGCCATGGATGGGTCCCAGAGCCGCACCGCCGGCCCCCTTACAGAGCCAGAAGACTGAAGAGGTCCGGAAAATCGGCGGCAGAAGACGTCCTGTCTTCAATAAGGTAGCGCACAGCACCGCAGCTGTGCGCCATTGCTCTCAGCACACTTCACACTCCGGTCATTGAGGGTGCAGGGCGCTGGGGGGGGCGCCCTGAGACGCAATAAAAATACCTTTTTTGTCAAAAAAAATACATCACGTATAGCTCCTGGGCTATATGGATGCATTTAACCCCTGCCAATTTTTCCATGAAAAAGCGGGAGAAAGGCTCCGCCCCCTTCTCGGCGGCCTATCTCCTCAGCACACTGGCGCCATTTTTTCCTCACAGCTCCGTTGGAGGAAGGCTCCCTGACTCTCCCCTGCAGTCCTGCACTACAGAAACAGGGTAAAACAAGAGAGGGGGGGCACTAATTTGGCAGATAAATATATACAGCAGCTATATCAGGGAAAAACACTTATGTAAGGTTATCCCTATATGTGTATGTGTGTATATATATATATATATATATATATATATATATATATATATATATATATATATATATATATATATATAGCGCGCTCTGGTGTGTGCTGGCAAACTCTCCCTCTGTCTCCCCAAAGGGCTAGTGGGGTCCTGTCCTCTATCAGAGCATTCCCTGTGTGTGTGCTGTGTGTCGGTACGTTGTGTCGACATGTATGAGGAGGAAAATGGTGTGGAGGCGGAGCAATTGCCTGTGTTAGTGATGTCACCCCCTAGGGAGTCGACACCTGACTGGATGGTCTTATGGAAAGAATTACGTGATAGTGTCAGCACTTTACAAAAGACTGTTGACGACATGAGACAGCCGGCAAATCAGTTAATACCTGTACAGGCGTCTCAAACACCGTCAGGGGCTATAAAACGCCCGTTACCTCAGGTCGATACAGACACAGACACGGACACTGACTCCAGTGTCGACGGTGAGGAAACAAACGTATTTTCCAGTAGGGCCACACGTTACATGATCACGGCAATGAAGGAGGTTTTGAACATTTCTGATACTACAAGTACCACAAAAAAGGGTATTATGTGGGGTGTGAAAAAACTACCCGTAGTTTTTCCTGAATCAGATGAATTAAATGAGGTGTGTGATGAAGCGTGGGTTTCCCCCGATAAAAAACTGCTAATTTCTAAAAAATTATTGGCATTATACCCTTTCCCGCCAGAGGTTAGGGCACGTTGGGAAACACCCCCTAGGGTAGATAAGGCGCTCACACGCTTATCAAAACAAGTGGCGTTACCGTCTCCTGATACGGCCGCCCTCAAGGAACCAGCTGATAGGAAGCTGGAAAATATCCTAAAAAGTATATACACGCATACTGGTATTATACTGCGACCAGCAATCGCCTCAGCCTGGATGTGCAGTGCTGGGGTGGCTTGGTCGGATTCCCTGACTGAAAATATTGATACCCTGGACAGGGACAATATATTATTGACTATAGAGCATTTAAAGGATTCATTTCTATATATGCGTGATGCACAGAGGGATATTTGCACTCTGGCATCAAGAGTAAGTGCGATGTCCATTTCTGCCAGAAGAGGGTTATGGACGCGACAGTGGTCAGGTGATGCGGATTCCAAACGGCATATGGAAGTATTGCCGTATAAAGGGGAGGAATTATTTGGGGTCGGTCTATCGGACCTGGTGGCCACGGCAACGGCTGGGAAATCCACCTTTTTACCCCAGGTCACCTCTCAGCAGAAAAAGATACCGTCTTTTCAGGCTCAGTCCTTTCGTCCCCATAAGGGCAAGCGGGCAAAAGGCCACTCATATCTGCCCCGGGGCAGAGGAAGGGGAAAAAGACTGCAGCAGACAGCCTCTTCCCACGAACAGAAGCCCTCCCCCGCTTCTGCCAAGTCCTCAGCATGACGCTGGGGCCTTACAAGCGGACTCAGGCACGGTGGGGGCCCGTCTCAAGAATTTCAGCGCGCAGTGGGCTCACTCGCAAGTGGACCCCTGGATCCTGCAGGTAGTATCTCAGGGGTACAAATTGGAATTCGAGACGTCTCCCCCTCGCCGGTTCCTGAAGTCTGCTTTACCAACGTCTCCCCCCGACAGGGAGGCGGTATTGGAAGCCATTCACAAGCTGTATTCCCAGCAGGTGATAATCAAGGTACCCCTCCTACAACAGGGAAAGGGGTATTATTCCACGCTGTTTGTGGTACCGAAGCCGGACGGCTCGGTGAGACCCATTTTAAATCTGAAATCCTTGAACACTTACATAAAAAGGTTCAAGTTCAAGATGGGGTCACTCAGAGCAGTGATAGCGAACCGGGAAGAAGGGGACTATATGGTGTCTCTGGACATTAAGGATGCTTACCTCCATGTCCCAATTTGCCCTTCTCACCAAGGGTACCTCAGGTTTGTGGTACAGAACTGTCACTATCAGTTTCAGACGCTGCCGTTTGGATTGTCCACGGCACCCCGGGTCTTTACCAAGGTAATGGCCGAAATGATGATGATTCTTCGAAGAAAAGGCGTCTTAATTATCCCTTACTTGGACGATCTCCTGATAAGGGCAAGGTCCAGAGAACAGTTAGAGGTCGGAGTAGCACTATCTCAAGTAGTACTACAACAGCACGGATGGATTCTAAATATTCCAAAATCGCAGCTGATTCCGACGACACGTCTGCTGTTCCTAGGGATGATTCTGGACACAGTACAGAAAAAGGTGTTTCTCCCGGAGGAGAAAGCCAGGGAGTTATCCGACCTAGTCAGGAACCTCCTAAAACCAGGCCAAGTGTCAATGCACAAGGGTCCTGGGAAAAATGGTGGCTTCTTACGAAGCGATTCCATTCGGCAGATTCCACGCAAGAACTTTTCAGTGGGATCTGCTGGACAAATGGTCCGGATCGCATCTTCAAATGCATCAGCGGATAACCCTGTCTCCAAGGACAAGGGTGTCTCTCCTGTGGTGGTTACAGAGTGCTCATCTTCTAGAGGGCCGCAGATTCGGCAATCAGGACTGGGTCCTGGTGATCACGGATGCCAGCCTGAGAGGCTGGGGAGCAGTCACACAGGGAAGAAATTTCCAGGGCTTGTGGTCAAGCATGGAAACGTCACTTCACATAAATATCCTGGAACTAAGGGCCATTTACAATGCCCTAAGTCAGGCAAGGCCTCTGCTTCAGGGTCAGCCAGTGTTGATCCAGTCGGACAACATCACGGCAGTCGCCCACGTAAACAGACAGGGCGGCACAAGAAGCAGGAGGGCAATGACGGAAGTGGCAAGGATTCTTCGCTGGGCGGAAAATCATGTGATAGCACTATCAGCAGTGTTCATTCCGGGAGTGGACAACTGGGAAGCAGACTTCCTCAGCAGACACGACCTCCACCCGGGGGAGTGGGGACTTCACCCAGAAGTCTTCCACATGATTGTGAACCGTTGGGAAAAACCAAAGGTGGACATGATGGCGTCCCGCCTCAACAAAAAACTGGACAGATATTGCGCCAGGTCAAGGGACCCTCAGGCAATAGCTGTGGACGCTCTGGTAACACCGTGGGTGTACCAGTCAGTGTATGTGTTCCCTCCTCTGCCTCTCATACCCAAGGTACTGAGAGTCATAAGAAGGAGAGGATTAAGGACTATACTCGTAGCTCCGGATTGGCCAAGAAGGACTTGGTACCCGGAACTTCAAGAGATGCTCACGGAAGACCCGTGGCCTCTACCTCTAAGAAAGGACCTGCTCCAGCAGGGACCATGTCTGTTCCAAGACTTACCGCGGCTGCGTTTGACGGCATGGCGGTTGAACGCCGGATCCTGAAGGAAAAAGGCATTCCGGATGAAGTCATCCCTACCCTGATCAAAGCCAGGAAGGATGTAACTGTGCAACATTATCACCGTATTTGGCGTAAATATGTTGCGTGGTGTGAGGCCAGGAAGGCCCCTACAGAGGAATTTCAACTGGGTCGTTTCCTGCATTTCCTGCAAACAGGACTGTCTATGGGCCTAAAATTAGGGTCCATTAAGGTTCAAATTTCGGCCCTGTCAATATTCTTCCAAAAAGAACTAGCTTCAGTTCCTGAAGTTCAGACGTTTGTCAAGGGAGTACTGCATATACAGCCTCCTTTTGTGCCTCCAGTGGCACCTTGGGATCTCAATGTAGTTTTGGGGTTCCTAAAATCACATTGGTTTGAACCACTCACTACTGTGGACTTAAAATGTCTCACATGGAAAGTGGTAATGCTGTTAGCCCTGGCTTCGGGTTCACTACGGCTGGCCGGCGGTCGGGCTCCCGGCGACCAGCATCCCGGCGCCGGGAGCCCGACCGCCGGCTTACCGACAGCTTGGCGAGCGCAAATGAGCCCCTTGCGGGCTCGCTGCGCTCGCCACGCTACGGGCACGGTGGCGCGCTACGCGCGCCACACTATTTTATTCTCCCTCTATGGGGGTCGTGGACCCCCACGAGGGAAAATAATTGTCGGTATTCCGGCTGTCGGGCTCCCGGCGCCGGTATACTGAGCGCCGGGAGCCCGACCGCCGGCAAACAGAAGACCACCCCTGGCTTCAGCCAGGCGTGTTTCAGAATTGGCGGCTTTATCCTATAAAAGCCCTTACCTAATTTTTCATACGGACAGGGCAGAATTGAGGACTCGTCCTCAATTTCTCCCTAAGGTGGTTTCAGCATTTCACTTAAACCAGCCTATTGTGGTGCCTGCGGCTACTAGGGACTTGGAGGATTCCAAGTTACTGGACGTAGTCAGGGCCCTGAAAATATGTTTCCAGGACGGCTGGAGTCAGAAAATCTGACTCGCTGTTTATCCTGTATGCACCCAACAAGCTGGGTGCTCCTGCTTCTAAGCAGACGATTGCTCGTTGGATTTGTAGTACAATTCAGCTTGCACATTCTGTGGCAGGCCTGCCACAGCCAAAATCTGTAAAAGCCCATTCCACAAGGAAAGTGGGCTCATCTTGGGCGGCTGCCCGAGGGGTCTCGGCTTTACAACTTTGCCGAGCAGCTACTTGGTCAGGGGCAAACACGTTTGCTAAATTCTACAAATTTGATACCCTGGCTGAGGAGGACCTGGAGTTCTCTCATTCGGTGCTGCAGAGTCATCCGCACTCTCCCGCCCGTTTGGGAGCTTTGGTATAATCCCCATGGTCCTTTCGGAGTCCCCAGCATCCACTAGGACGTTAGAGAAAATAAGAATTTACTTACCGATAATTCTATTTCTCATAGTCCGTAGTGGATGCTGGGCGCCCATCCCAAGTGCGGATTGTCTGCAATACTTGTACATAGTTATTGTTACAAAAATCGGGTTATTATTGTTGTGAGCCATCTTATCAGAGGCTCCTCTGTTATCATGCTGTTAACTGGGTTCAAATCACAAGTTGTACGGTGTGATTGGTGTGGCTGGTATGAGTCTTACCCGGGATTCAAAATCCTTCCTTATTGTGTACGCTCGTCCGGGCACAGTATCCTAACTGAGGCTTGGAGGAGGGTCATAGGGGGAGGAGCCAGTGCACACCAGGTAGTTCTAAAGCTTTTTACTTTTGTGCCCAGTCTCCTGCGGAGCCGCTATTCCCCAGCATCCACTACGGACTATGAGAAATAGAATTATCGGTAAGTAAATTCTTATTTTCTCGTAGTCTATAAGGAATATTGGGCGCCCGCCTCTGTGCGGTTACTTTCTGCAGGTTTCTCTGTTCTGTGTTACCTGTTCAGCTGTTACTGTTGCCAGACGTTGCTGGCTTGGTTTTGTTTTGGTGTGCTCATGGATAATTCTCACCACCATTATTGTTATGTTCCTTCTCTCAATTGTCATTCTCCCTCGGGCACTGTTTTACCTATAACTGACCTGTAGGAGGAGCCAGCACACCCTGTTGAAGAAATTTAAAGTGCACTGGCTCTTTTGGACGCGTCTACACCCCATCGTACTAATTCTGTCCCCAATATCCCTTATGGACTACGAGAAAAGGATTTACAGGTAGGTATTTAAAAATAAGAATTTACTTACCGATAATTCTATTTCTCATAGTCCGTAGTGGATGCTGGGGACTCCGAAAGGACCATGGGGAATAGCGGCTCCGAAGGAGACTGGGCACAAAAGTAAAAAGCTTTAGGACTACCTGGTGTGCACTGGCTCCTCCCCCTATGACCCTCCTCCAAGCCTCAGTTAGGATACTGTGCCCGGACGAGCGTACACAATAAGGAAGGATTTTGAATCCCGGGTAAGACTCATACCAGCCACACCAATCACACCGTACAACTTGTGATCTGAACCCAGTTAACAGCATGATAACAGAAGGAGCCTCTGAAAAGATGGCTCACAACAACAATAACCCGATTTTTGTAACAATAACTATGTACAAGTAATGCAGACAATCCGCACTTGGGATGGGCGCCCAGCATCCACTACGGACTATGAGAAATAGAATTATCGGTAAGTAAATTCTTATTTCTCTATCGTCCTAAGTGGATGCTGGGGTTCCTGAAAGGACCATGGGGAATAGCGGCTCCGCAGGAGACAGGGCACAAAAAAGTAAAGCTTTACTAGGTCAGGTGGTGTGCACTGGCTCCTCCCCCCATGACCCTCCTCCAGACTCCAGTTAGATTTTGTGCCCGAACGAGAAGGGTGCAATCTAGGTGGCTCTCCTAAAGAGCTGCTTAGAGAAAGTTTAGTTTAGGTTTTTTTTTCTTTACAGTGAGTCCTGCTGGCAACAGGATCACTGCAACGTGGGACTTAGGGGGAAAGTAGTAAACTCACCTGCATGCAGAGTGGATTTGCTGCTTGGCTACTGGACACCATTAGCTCCAGAGGGATCGAACACAGGCCCAGCCGTGGAGTCCGGTCCCGGAGCCGCGCCGCCGACCCCCTTGCAGATGCTGAAGCGTGAAGAGGTCCGGAAACCGGCGGCTGAAGACTCCTCAGTCTTCATAAGGTAGCGCACAGCACTGCAGCTGTGCGCCATTTTCCTCTCAGCACACTTCACTGGGCAGTCACTGAGGGTGCAGAGCGCTGGGGGGGGGCGCTCTGAGAGGCAAATATAAACCTTATACAAGGCTAAAAATACCTCACATATAGCCCATAGGGGCTATATGGAGATATTTAACCCCTGCCTGACTGGAAAAATAGCGGGAGAAGAACCCGCCGAAAAAGGGGCGGGGCCTATCTCCTCAGCACACGGCGCCATTTTCTGTCACAGCTCCGCTGGTCAGGACGGCTCCCAGGTCTCTCCCCTGCACTGCACTACAGAAACAGGGTAAAACAGAGAGGGGGGGCACATTAATGGCTATATATATATATATTATATATTAAAGCAGCTATAAGGGAGCACTTAATATAAGGATATCCCTTGTATATATAGCGCTTTGTGGTGTGTGCTGGCAGACTCTCCCTCTGTCTCCCCAAAAGGGCTAGTGGGTCCTGTCTTCATTAGAGCATTCCCTGTGAGTTTGCGGTGTGTGTCGGTACGGGGTGTCGACATGTATGAGGACGATATTGGTGTGGAGGCGGAGCAATTGCCAAATATGCAGATGTCACCCCCCAGGGGGTCGACACCAGAATGGATGCCTTTATTTGTGGAATTACGTGATGGTTTATCTTCCCTTAAACAGTCAGTTGAGGACATGAGGCGGCCGGACAATCAATTAATGCCTGTCCAGGCGCCTCAAACACCGTCAGGGGCTGTAAAACGCCCTTTGCCTCAGTCGGTCGACACAGACCCAGACACAGGCACTGATTCCAGTGACGACGGTAGAAATTCAAACGTATTTTCCAGTAGGGCCACACGTTATATGATTTTGGCAATGAAGGAGACGTTACATTTAGCTGATACTACAGATACCGTAAAACAGGGTATTATGTATGGTGTGAAAAAACTACAAACAGTTTTTCCTGAATCAGAAGAATTAAATGACGTGTGTGATGAAGCGTGGGTTGCTCCTGATAAAAAGTTGATAATTTCAAAAAAGTTATTGGCATTATACCCTTTCCCGCCAGAGGTTAGGGCGCGCTGGGAAACACCCCCTAAGGTGGACAAGGCGCTCACACGCTTATCTAAACAAGTGGCGTTACCCTCTCCTGAGACGGCCGCACTTAAGGATCCATCAGATAGAAAGATGGAAGTTATTCAAAAGAATATATACACACATGCAGGTGTTATACTACGACCAGCTATAGCAACTGCCTGGATGTGCAGTGCTGGAGTAGTTTGGTCAGAATCCCTGATTGAAAATATTGATACCCTAGATAGGGACAATGTTTTACTGTCGTTAGAACAAATAAAGGATGCATTTATCTATATGCGTGATGCACAGAGGGATATTTGCACACTGGCATCTCGGGTGAGTGCTATGTCCATTTCAGCCAGAAGAGCCTTATGGACACGACAGTGGACAGGCGATGCGGATTCAAAACGTCACATGGAGGTTTTGCCGTATAAAGGGGAGGAGTTATTTGGAGTTGGTCTATCAGACTTGGTGGCCACGGCTACTGCCGGGAAATCCACTTTTTTACCTCAAGTCACTCCCCAACAGAGAAAGGCACCGACCTTTCAACCGCAGCCTTTTCGCTCCTACAAAAATAAGAGAGCAAAGGGTTTGTCGTACCTGCCACGAGGCAGAGGAAGAGGGAAGAGACACCAACAGGCAGCTCCTTCCCAGGAACAGAAGCCCTCCCCGGCTCCTGCAAAAACCTCAGCATGACGCTGGGGCCTCTCAAGCGGACTCGGGGACAGTGGGCGGCCGTCTCAAAAATTACAGCGCGCAGTGGGCTCACGCGCAGGTAGACCCCTGGATCCTGCAGATAATATCTCAGGGGTACAGGTTGGAATTAGAGACGGATCCTCCTCATCGTTTCCTGAAGTCTGCTTTACCAACCGTCTCTTCCGAAAGGGAGAGGGTGTTGGAAGCCATTCACAAGCTGTACGCTCAGCAGGTGATAGTCAAAGTACCCCTATTACAACAAGGAAAGGGGTATTATTCCACTCTATTTGTGGTACCGAAGCCGGATGGCTCGGTAAGGCCTATTCTAAATCTGAAGTCCTTGAACCTCTACATAAAAAAGTTCAAGTTCAAAATGGAGTCACTCAGAGCAGTGATAGCGAACCTGGAAGAAGGGGACTTTATGGTATCCTTGGACATCAAGGATGCGTATCTACACGTTCCGATTTACCCCGCACACCAGGGGTACCTCAGGTTCATTGTTCAAAACTGTCACTATCAGTTTCAGACGCTGCCGTTCGGATTGTCCACGGCGCCTCGGGTCTTTACCAAGGTAATGGCCGAGATGATGATTCTTCTTCGAAGAAAAGGCGTATTAGTTATCCCATACTTGGACGATCTCCTAATAAGGGCAAGGTCCAGAGAACAGCTGGAGACAGCTTTAGCACTATCTCAAGAGGTGCTAAGACAACACGGGTGGATTCTGAATATTCCAAAATCCCATTTAATCCCGACAACTCGTCTGCTGTTCCTAGGAATGATTCTGGACACGGTTCAGAAAAAGGTTTTCCTTCCAGAGGAAAAAGCCAAGGAGTTATCCGATCTGGTCAGGAACCTCCTAAAACCAGGAAAGGTGTCAGTACATCAATGCACAAGAGTCCTGGGAAAAATGGTGGCTTCTTACGAAGCAATTCCATTCGGCAGATTCCATGCAAGAATATTCCAAAGGGATCTGTTGGACAAATGGTCAGGGTCGCATCTGCAGATGCACCTGCGAATAACCCTGTCACCAAAGACAAGGGTGTCACTTCTGTGGTGGTTGCAGAAGGCTCACCTATTAGAAGGCCGCAGATTCGGCATTCAGGATTGGATCCTGGTGACCACGGACGCCAGCCTGAGAGGCTGGGGAGCAGTCACACAAGGAAGAAACTTCCAGGGAGTATGGACGAGTCTGGAAAAGTCTCTTCACATAAACATTCTGGAACTAAGAGCAATCTACAATGCTCTAAGCCAGGCGGAACTTCTCCTGAAAGGAAAGCCGGTGTTGATTCAGTCGGACAACATCACGGCGGTCGCCCATGTAAACAGGCAGGGCGGCACAAGAAGCAGGAGTGCAATGGCAGAAGCTGCCAAGATTCTTCGCTGGGCGGAGAATCACGTGATAGCACTGTCAGCAGTGTTCATCCCGGGCGTGGACAACTGGGAAGCAGACTTCCTCAGCAGACACGATCTTCATCCGGTAGAGTGGGGTCTACATCCAGAAGTCTTCAACATGTTAATAGACCGTTGGGAAAGACCAATTGTAGACATGATGGCGTCTCGCCTCAACAAGAAACTGGACAAATATTGCGCCAGGTCAAGAGATCCACAGGCAATAGCTGTGGACGCACTGGTAACTCTTTGGGTGTACCAGTCAGTGTATGTGTTTCCTCCTCTGCCGCTCATACCAAAGGTATTGAAGATCATACGGCAAAGAAGAGTAAGAACAATACTAGTGGTTCCGGATTGGCCGAGAAGGACTTGGTATCCGGAACTTCAAGAGATGCTCACGGACGAACCGTGGCCTCTACCTCTGAGAAGGGACCTGCTACAGCAGGGTCCCTGTCTTTTTCAAGACTTACCGCGGCTGCGTTTGACGGCATGGCGGTTGAACGCCAGATCCTAAAAGGGAAAGGCATTCCAGAAGAAGTCATTCCTACCTTGATTAAGGCACGGAAGGAAGTCACCGTGAAACATTATCACCGCATTTGGCGAAAATATGTAGCGTGGTGCGAGGATCGGAGTGTTCCGACGGAGGAATTCCAACTGGGTCGTTTCCTACATTTCCTGCAATCAGGATTATCTATGGGTCTCAAATTGGGATCCATTAAGGTTCAAATTTCGGCCCTGTCAATATTCTTCCAAAAAGAATTGGCCTCTGTCCCTGAGGTCCAGACTTTTGTCAAGGGAGTACTGCATATACAGCCTCCTGTGGTGCCTCCGGTGGCACCGTGGGATCTAAATGTAGTTTTAGATTTCCTCAAATCCCATTGGTTTGAACCATTGAAAAAGGTGGATTTGAAATATCTCACATTGAAAGTGACTATGTTACTAGCCCTGGCCTCTGCCAGGAGAGTATCTGAATTGGCGGCTTTATCTTATAAAAGTCCTTATCTAATCTTCCATTCGGATAGGGCAGAACTGCGGACTCGTCCGCATTTTCTCCCTAAAGTGGTATCAGCATTTCATCTGAACCAACCTATTGTGGTGCCTGCGGCCACTAGCGACTTGGAGGACTCCAAGTTGTTGGACGTTGTCAGAGCCTTAAAAATATACATTTCAAGGACGGCTGGAGTCAGAAAATCTGACTCGCTGTTTATATTGTATGCACCCAACAAGTTGGGCGCACCTGCTTCTAAGCAGTCGATTGCTCGTTGGATTTGTAACACAATTCAACTTGCACATTCTGTGGCAGGCCTGCCACAGCCTAAAACTGTAAAAGCCCACTCCACAAGGAAGGTGGGCTCATCTTGGGCGGCTGCCCGAGGGGTCTCGGCATTACAACTCTGCCGAGCAGCTACGTGGTCGGGGGAGAACACGTTTGTAAAATTTTACAAATTTGATACCCTGGCAAAGGAGGACCTGGAGTTCTCTCATTCGGTGCTGCAGAGTCATCCGCACTCTCCCGCCCGTTTGGGAGCTTTGGTATAATCCCCATGGTCCTTTCAGGAACCCCAGCATCCACTTAGGACGATAGAGAAAATAAGAATTTACTTACCGATAATTCTATTTCTCGGAGTCCGTAGTGGATGCTGGGCGCCCATCCCAAGTGCGGATTATCTGCAATACTTGTACATAGTTATTGTTAACTAATTCGGGTTATTGTTAAGGAGCCATCTTTAAGAGGCCCTTTCTGTTATCATACTGTTAACTGGGTTTAGATCACAAGTTGTACGGTGTGATTGGTGTGGCTGGTATGAGTCTTACCCGGGATTCAAAATGCCTCCCTTATTGTGTATGCTCGTCCGGGCACAGTACCTAACTGGAGTCTGGAGGAGGGTCATGGGGGGAGGAGCCAGTGCACACCACCTGACCTAGTAAAGCTTTACTTTTTTGTGCCCTGTCTCCTGCGGAGCCGCTATTCCCCATGGTCCTTTCAGGAACCCCAGCATCCACTACGGACTCCGAGAAATAGAATTATCGGTAAGTAAATTCTTATTTTTCTCTAACGTCCTAGTGGATGCTGGGGACTCCGAAAGGACCATGGGGATTATACCAAAGCTCCCAAACGGGCGGGAGAGTGCGGATGACTCTGCAGCACCGAATGAGAGAACTCCAGGTCCTCCTCAGCCAGGGTATCAAATTTGTAGAATTTAGCAAACGTGTTTGCCCCTGACCAAGTAGCTGCTCGGCAAAGTTGTAAAGCCGAGACCCCTCGGGCAGCCGCCCAAGATGAGCCCACTTTCCGTGTGGAATGGGCTTTTACAGATTTTGGCTGTGGCAGGCCTGCCACAGAATGTGCAAGCTGAATTGTACTACAAATCCAACGAGCAATCGTCTGCTTAGAAGCAGGAGCACCCAGCTTGTTGGGTGCATACAGGATAAACAGCGAGTCAGATTTTCTGACTCCAGCCGTCCTGGAAACATATATTTTTTAGGGCCCTGACTACGTCCAGCAACTTGGAATCCTCCAAGTCCCTAGTAGCCGCAGGCACCACAATAGGCTGGTTTAAGTGAAAAGCTGAAACCACCTTAGGGAGAAATTGAGGACGAGTCCTCAATTCTGCCCTGTCCGTATGAAAAATTAGGTAAGGGCTTTTATAGGATAAAGCCGCCAATTCTGAAACACGCCTGGCTGAAGCCAGGGCTAACAGCATTACCACTTTCCATGTGAGATATTTTAAGTCCACAGTGGTGAGTGGTTCAAACCAATGTGATTTTAGGAATCCCAAAACTACATTGAGATCCCAAGGTGCCACTGGAGGCACAAAAGGAGGCTGTATATGCAGTACTCCCTTGACAAACGTCTGAACTTCAGGAACAGAAGCTAGTTCTTTTTGGAAGAATATTGACAGGGCCGAAATTTGAACCTTAATGGACCCTAATTTGAGGCCCATAGACAGTCCTGTTTGCAGGAAATGCAGGAATCGACCCAGTTGAAATTCCTCTGTAGGGGCCTTCCTGGCCTCGCACCACGCAACATATTTACGCCAAATACGGTGATAATGTTGTACGGTCACATCCTTCCTGGCTTTGATCAGGGTAGGGATGACTTCATCCGGAATGCCTTTTTCCTTCAGGATCCGGCGTTCAACCGCCATGCCGTCAAACGCAGCCGCGGTAAGTCTTGGAACAGACATGGTCCCTGCTGGAGCAGGTCCTTTCTTAGAGGTAGAGGCCACGGGTCTTCCGTGAGCATCTCTTGAATTTCCGGGTACCAAGTCCTTCTTGGCCAATCCGGAGCCACGAGTATAGTCTTTACTCCTCTCCTTCTTATGATTCTCAGTACTTTTGGTATGAGAGGAAGAGGAGGGAACACATACACTGACTGGTACACCCACGGTGTTACCAGAGCGTCCACAGCTATTGCCTGAGGGTCCCTTGACCTGGCGCAATACCTGTCCAGTTTTTTGTTGAGGCGGGACGCCATCATGTCCACCTTTGGTTTTTCCCAACGGTTCACAATCATGTGGAAGACTTCTGGGTGAAGTCCCCACTCCCCCGGGTGAAGATCGTGTCTGCTGAGGAAGTCTGCTTCCCAGTTGTCCACTCCCGGAATGAACACTGCTGACAGTGCTATCACATGATTTTCCGCCCAGCGAAGAATCCTTGCCACTTCCGTCATTGCCCTCCTGCTTCTTGTGCCGCCCTGTCTGTTTACGTGGGCGACTGCCGTGATGTCCGACTGGATCAACACCGGCTGACCCTGAAGCAGAGGTCTTGCCTGACTTAGGGCATTGTAAATGGCCCTTAGTTCCAGGATATTTATGTGAAGTGACGTTTCCATGCTTGACCACAAGCCCTGGAAATTTTTTCCCTGTGTGACTGCTCCCCAGCCTCTCAGGCTGGCATCCGTGGTCACCAGGACCCAATCCTGAATGCCGAATCTGCGGCCCTCTAGGAGATGAGCACTCTGTAACCACCACAGGAGAGACACCCTTGTCCTTGGAGACAGGGTTATCCGCTGATGCATTTGAAGATGCGATCCGGACCATTTGTCCAGCAGATCCCACTGAAAAGTTCTTGCGTGGAATCTGCCGAATGGAATCGCTTCGTAAGAAGCCAACATCTTTCCCAGGACCCTTGTGCATTGATGTACTGACACTTGGCCTGGTCTTAGGAGGTTCCTGACTAGGTCGGATAACTCCCTGGCTTTCTCTTCCGGGAGAAACACCTTTTTCTGTACTGTGTCCAGAATCATTCCTAGGAACAGCAGACGTGTCGTCGGAATCAGCTGCGATTTTGGAATATTTAGAATCCATCCGTGTTGTCGTAGTACTACTTGAGATAGTGCTACTTCGACCTCTAACTGTTCCCTGGACCTTGCCCTTATCAGGAGATCGTCCAAGTAAGGGATAATTAAGACTCCTTTTCTTCGAAGAAGAATCATCATTTCGGCCATTACCTTGGTAAAGACCCGGGGTGCCGTGGACAATCCAAACGGCAGCGTCTGAAACTGATAGTGACAGTTCTGTACCACAAACCTGAGGTACCCTTGGTGAGAAGGGCAAATTGGGACATGGAGGTAAGCATCCTTGATGTCCAGAGACACCATATAGTCCCCTTCTTCCAGGTTCGCTATCACTGCTCTGAGTGACTCCATTTTGAACTTGAACCTTTTTATGTAAGTGTTCAAGGATTTCAGATTTAAAATGGGTCTCACCGAGCCGTCCGGCTTCGGTACCACAAACAGCGTGGAATAATACCCCTTTCCCTGGTGAAGGAGGGGTACCTTGATTATGACTTGCTGGGAATACAGCTTGTGAATGGCTTCCAATACCGCCTCCCTGTCGGGGAGAGATGTTGGTAAAGCAGACTTCAGGAACCGGCGAGGGGGAGACGTCTCGAATTCCAATTTGTACCCCTGAGATACTACCAGCAGGATCCAGGGGTCCACTTGCGAGTGAGCCCACTGCGCGCTGAAATTCTTGAGACGGGCCCCCACCGTGCCTGAGTCCGCTTGTAAGGCCCCAGCGTCATGCTGAGGACTTGGCAGAAGCGGGGGAGGGCTTCTGTTCGTGGGAAGAGGCTGTCTGCTGCAGTCTTTTTCCCCTTCCTCTGCCCCGGGGCAGATATGAGTGGCCTTTTGCCCGCTTGCCCTTATGGGGACGAAAGGACTGAGCCTGAAAAGACGGTATCTTTTTCTGCTGCGAGGTGACTTGGGGTAAAAAGGTGGATTTCCCAGCCGTTGCCGTGGCCACCAGGTCCGATAGACCGACCCCAAATAACTCCTCCCCTTTATACGGCAATACTTCCATATGCCGTTTGGAATCCGCATCACCTGACCACTGTCGCGTCCATAACCCTCTTCTGGCAGAAAAGGACATCGCACTTACTCTTGATGCCAGAGTGCAAATATCCCTCTGTGCATCACGCATATATAGAAATGCATCCTTTAAATGCTCTATAGTCAATAATATATTGTCCCTGTCCAGGGTATCCATATTTTCAGTCAGGGAATCCGACCAAGCCACCCCAGCACTGCACATCCAGGCTGAGGCGATTGCTGGTCGCAGTATAATACCGGTATGTGTGTATATACTTTTTAGGATATTTTCCAGCTTTCTATCAGCTGGTTCCTTGAGGGCGGCCGTATCCGGAGACGGTAACGCCACTTGTTTTGATAAGCGTGTGAGCGCCTTATCCACTCTAGGGGGTGTTTCCCAACGCGCCCTAACCTCTGGCGGGAAAGGGTATAATGCCAATAATTTTTTAGAAATTAGCAGTTTTTTATCGGGGGAAACCCACGCTTCATCACACACCTCATTTAATTCATCTGATTCAGGAAAAACTACGGGTAGTTTTTTCACACCCCACATAATACCCTTTTTTGAGGTACTTGTAGTATCAGAAATGTTCAAAACCTCCTTCATTGCCGTGATCATGTAACGTGTGGCCCTACTGGAAAATACGTTTGTTTCCTCACCGTCGACACTGGAGTCAGTGTCAGTGTCTGTATCGACCTGAGGTAACGGGCGTTTTATAGCCCCTGACGGTGTTTGAGACGCCTGTACAGGTATTAACTGATTTGCCGGCTGTCTCATGTCGTCAACAGTCTTTTGTAAAGTGCCGACACTATCACGTAATTCTTTCCATAAGACCATCCAGTCAGGTGTCGACTCCCTAGGGGGTGACATCACTAACACAGGCAATTGCTCCGCCTCCACATCATTTTCCTCCTCATACATGTCGACACAGCGTACCGACACACAGCACACACACAGGGAATGCTCTGATAGAGGACAGGACCCCACTAGCCCTTTGGGGAGACAGAGGGAGAGTTTGCCAGCACACACCAGAGCGCTATATATATACAGGGATAACCTTAGATAAGTGTTTTTCCCTAATATAGCTGCTGTATATATTAATATGCCAATTTAGTGCCCCCCCTCTCTTGTTTTACCCTGTTTCTGTAGTGCAGGACTGCAGGGGAGAGTCAGGGAGCCTTCCTCCAACGGAGCTGTGAGGAAAAAATGGCGCCAGTGTGCTGAGGAGATAGGCTCCGCCCCCTTATCGGCGGCCTTTCTCCCGCTTTTTAATGGAAAAATTGGCAGGGGTTAAATGCATCCATATAGCCCAGGAGCTATATGTGATGTATTTTTTGCCAAACAAAGGTTTTTTATTGCGTCTCAGGGCGCCCCCCCCCAGCGCCCTGCACCCTCAGTGACCGGAGTGTGAAGTGTGCTGAGAGCAATGGCGCACAGCTGCGGTGCTGTGCGCTACCTTATTGAAGACAGGACGTCTTCTGCCGCCGATTTTCCGGACCTCTTCACTCTTCTGGCTCTGTAAGGGGGCCGGCGGCGCGGCTCCGGGACCCATCCATGGCTGGGCCTGTGATCGTCCCTCTGGAGCTAATGTCCAGTAGCCTAAGAAGCCCAATCCACTCTGCACGCAGGTGAGTTCGCTTCTTCTCCCCTTAGTCCCTCGGTGCAGTGAGCCTGTTGCCAGCAGGTCTCACTGAAAATTAAAAACCTACTTTAAACTTTTACACTAAGCAGCTCAGGAGAGCCCCTTAGCCTGCACCCGTCTCGTTCGGGCACAAAAATCTAACTGAGGCTTGGAGGAGGGTCATAGGGGGAGGAGCCAGTGCACACCAGGTAGTCCTAAAGCTTTTTACTTTTGTGCCCAGTCTCCTGCGGAGCCGCTATTCCCCATGGTCCTTTCGGAGTCCCCAGCATCCACTAGGACGTTAGAGAAATCCTATTTTCTGTACCATGTTGTGCTATGAGAAGCATTACATTTTAAAATTTTGGGCTAAAACATGGAACCACTGATGGTTTGTGGCTGTTTTACTGGATCCAAGTTGGTGACTTGCACCCTGAACCAAAAGAGCTAACGCAGTATTTTGCGGCACCATGTAATACCTTCTGGTGTATGCCTAGTTGGCCGAGGGTTTACCTTACAGCAAGATAATCACCCAAAACATACCGCCAGGCTATGTCAGAATCAACTTCCAGATAAAGAACATGATGGCAGGCTTCAAATCATAAAATGGCCACCAGAGTCTCCATCTTAAAGTCTATCCAGCTAGTTTTAGCTGAGCTAAGGCGCACAGCGTACAGAGTACATTAAACAGCGTAAAATTCAGTATAAACTGGAAAAGTGGGGAGGGTGTTCTATAACCTTTTACTGATGCTGTCTGTCACTCAACCATACATCGCTGTAAAGTGCCCCGTTTCCTTCCAAAATAACATGACAGATAAACCATGAAGCCCCCACACTTAAGGCTAAGAAATGAAGTATGCTAAAACTTAGGATCAAACTTGATTTAGCCTACCATATTTGCTTGTCTTTGAATGTCGCCTGCATTATATCTCTGGCGTGACTGTGCTATATGTATATATTTAAATTTAAAAAAAATCTGTGTCTATTTTGGAGAGTTGTTTAATGGTTAAAATAACTGACTTGAATGGTATTGGTTCCATTATTACTTATGTTTTTGATATGCCAACTCTTATTATTTCATCTTGTAATCTGCATTTGTCACACTGGAAATAGTTTCCTTGCAATTTTAACAATGGAGACCTATTCAGACGACATTGTAAGTGCACAGTGGACCTAATTAAGAGTTGATCGCAGCAGCAAATTTGTTAGTAGTTGGGCAAAACCATGTGCAGTGCAGGGGGTGCAGATATAACGTGCAGAGAGAGTTAGATTTGGGTGGGGTGTGTTCATACTGAAATCTAAACTGCAGTGTAAAAATAAAGCAGCCAGTATTTACCCTGCACAGAAACAAAATAACCCACCCAAATCTAACTCCCTCTGCACAAGTTATATCTGTCCCCCCGCAGTGCACATGGTTTTGCCCAACTGCTAACAAATTTGCTGCTGTGATCAGGTCTGAATTAGGCCCTTAGTCCTAATTCAGCCACTCAGGTCCTGCAATCCTCTATGGTTGTATGGTCTGATACTGGTACGGGACTCTGTCTACCCAGTACCCTGTGTATTTGTGGGGTGTTTGGTGTGTGTGTGACAACATGTCTAGGGACACTGTTTCATATGCTTCAGAGGATTTATCTTCCCAGGAAGACTGCTTACCATGTAATCAGGATTGCACTGTTGTAGCGCAGATCCCAGCTAGAGACCCAGAATGGTTAGTCTCTCTGAGGGGGGTATTTCTCAGATTTCTGGTAGGGTTGCTAGGACTGAGCATGCCACTCAGGTCCTGCAATCCTCTATGGTTGTATGGTCTGATACTGGTACGGGACTCTGTCTACCCAGTACCCTGTGTATTTGTGGGGTGTTTGGTGTGTGTGTGACAACATGTCTAGGGACACTGGGGTAGATTTATTAAAGTTCTTTAGGGGTTAAAGCGCTATCTGCACACGTTATGTGCCGCAGATAGCGCATCCCCTGATGTAGTATCCCGGCAATGCGGTATAGAAGGCTGGGGCGCTATGCGCCCGCTGCCTTATCGGCGCCTCTATCTGTTAGATAGAACACCGATAAGCTTGCTAACTTATGAACGTTCGGTGTGCCCGAACGTTAGTCACTCCTACCCTGCTCCTCTTCGCCTCCCAGATCCAGCGCTGTGGGTGTACAAGCAGTTCCTCCCCCTACACACACGACAAGCTCCGGCATCCACAGAATGAAAGTGCGCATGCGCCAGCTTAACTCCCGAAAGGCACGCTGGGAGTTACTGGACGGCGCAGGCGTGGAAGTAGATACTGCAGCCGAAGCGGACGCATGTTATGGGAGGACACGTATCACCAGAAGGGTGAGATAACGTGCTCCCATAACGAACAAGGCAGGGTTAGTAAATTCACTTGAAAAGAGGTCCCGCTTCACCACGATAATGCGGTGAAGCGGGACCCTGCTTATAAAGAACCTTATGTGCATTTTAATAAATCTACCCCACTGTTTCATATGCTTCAGAGGATTTATCTTCCCAGGAAGACTGCTTACCATGTAATCAGGATTGCACTGTTGTAGCGCAGATCCCAGCTAGAGACCCAGAATGGTTAGTCTCTCTGAGGGGGGTATTTCTCAGATTTCTGGTAGGGTTGCTAGGACTGAGCATGCCACTCAGGTCCTGCAATCCTCTATGGTTGTATGCAAAAAACAAGATTTTTCCCCAGCGCACAGTACAGGATGTATAATAAGGAAATCTGAAAACAAACTTTTTCAATTCCTTAAATTTCTTTTTATTAAATAATTCAGGAAAGGTCCAATATTCAGTTAAAAAGTATACATACAGTGAAGAAGGTGACTGCCTATTACCGGTAAACATACATTTAACAATCACAAACACACAAACAACAATGTTGAAGGGTAAATATTCACTATACCCCACAGTATTTTGGTAGTCTCCAGTGTAAAAATTCAAAAGCAACCAGTTCTCATAGATCGGATGCGCTGCTCTGCGGCTTACTCCTTCTATGCTATATAATGATGACCGCAAATTTCCTCTTAAGGCAAACACCCTTTTTTAAGGGAGGGGGGAGGGGGGGGGGGGGAGCACACTCCTGGTTATATAACTGAATTTATAGGAGGAGATGATCTTTTCCAATCGGAATGTGTGCACCCCTATCTGTGTTGCTAGCAGCAAATCAAGTCTTGTCGTAATGAGGGGTTACCTTCCAAATGCACGAAAGGGTTCCCTCCAGAAGGAGTCTCTCTGGCTGGTGTGTCCTCCGGGCTGATGTGCTGGGTCCGGAGTCCGCCGGCGGAAGTCCCGTGCACGCTGTACGGAGAACATCGATCCTGAGCAACGCTGAGTAGCGCTACACACAGCGTGCACGGGACTTCCGCCGGCGGACTCCGGACCCAGCACATCAGCCCGGAGGACACACCAGCCAGAGAGACTCCTTCTGGAGGGAACCCTTTCGTGCATTTGGAAGGTAACCCCTCATTACGACAAGACTTCCTTTGCTGCTAGCAACACAGATAGGGGTGCACACATTCCGATTGGAAAAAATCATCTCCTCCTATAAATTCAGTTATATAACCAGGAGTGTGCTTCCCCCCCCCTTAAAAAAGGGTGTTTGCCTTAAGAGGAAATTTGCGGTCATCATTATATAGCATAGAAGGAGTAAGCCGCAGAGCAGCGCATCCGATCTATGAGAACTGGTTGCTTTTGAATTTTTACACTGGAGACTACCAAAATACTGTGGGGTATAGTGAATATTTACCCTTCAACATTGTTGTTTGTGTGTTTGTGATTGTTAAATGTATGTTTACCGGTAATAGGCAGTCACCTTCTTCACTGTATGTATACTTTTTAACTGAATATTGGACCTTTCCTGAATTATTTAATAAAAAGAAATTTAAGGAATTGAAAAAGTTTGTTTTCAGATTTCCTTATTATACATCCTGTACTGTGCGCTGGGGAAAAATCTTGTTTTTTGTCTATAGCTTAGTGGAGCTAGGTAGTAGCCCCACTCCTTGCAGCAGCACTATACAGTTTTAACCTATTCTTTTTCTTTAGCGCAGTGCAAATCTGTTTTTTTTCCCTCTATGGTTGTATGGTCTGATACTGCTTCCTCGGGGTCCCCTGCGGTACATTCCCACAAACGTGCACTTGCGAAATTTATGCAGGATGACACGGACACCGATTCTGACACTGCAGACGGTGACGGGGATGTGTCGAGGGGGACAGCTTCACTTGCTAAGGGGGTGCAGTTGATGATTGAAGCTGTGAGGGATGTGTTGCACATTTCTGACACCGCTCCTGAGCAGGTGGAGGAGGCCTTTTTCACAGACAGTAGGAAGCCCCCCCCCCTCACCGGCATCCAGAGAATTAAATGCTATCTTTGAGAGAGCCTGGGAAACTCCGGAGAAGAAATTCCAGATCCCTACGAGGGTCTTGGTTGCCTTTCCCTTCCCAGAGGAAGATAGAAAAAAATGGGAGTCCCCACCGATAGTCAACGCCTCTGTCTCAAGGCTGTCCAAACAGGTGGTGTTGCCAGTCCCAGGATCTACCGCGTTGAAGGACCTGGCGGATCGCAAGGTAGATGCTACCCTAAAAACCATTTACATGGCTTCAGGGGCTATATTACGGCCTACTATAGCCTGTGCTTGGATTGCAAAAGCTATTGCCAGGTGGTCAATCACTCTGCAGGAGGAATCGACTACGATGGATAGAGGTAACGTTGATTTATTTTTACGTAATATTCAGGATTCTGCAGGGTTCCTGGTAGATTCCATG
Source organism: Pseudophryne corroboree (assembly GCF_028390025.1). NCBI lineage: Eukaryota > Metazoa > Chordata > Amphibia > Anura > Myobatrachidae > Pseudophryne > Pseudophryne corroboree. The sequence continues at coordinate 516,754,129 of NC_086445.1, forward strand.
AAGGACCTGGGTTTCATGGCTGCGGGGATCTCCTCCATGTCCGTCTCGGCTCGCAGGGGTCTCTGGCTGCGACAATGGTCTGCGGAATACAGGAAAAGTGTGGAAGGCCTACCCTATACAGGTCAGGCTCTCTTTGGGGAGGCGCTGGATGCGTGGATTGCCACGGCTACCGCGGGTAAGTCTCATTTTCTCCCCTCAGCTGCACCGGCTACGAAGAAGCCTTTTACACCAGCCACGTCAGTCCTTTCGGCCCGCGAGGCCTAGAAAGAACAAACCTTCGAACACCTTCTTCAGAGGTGGTCGTGCCAAAGGAAAGAAACCTGCTCCCACAGGTTCCCAAACGCAGAAGCCTGCTTCTGATACCCCCAAGTCCTCCGCACGGTGGACAGCTAGGCCTGGAGGAAGGTCAGGTGGGGGCGAGACTCCGGCATTTCAGCCACGTCTGGGTGTCATCTGGCCTGGACCTATGGGTGCTGGATATTGTGTCCAGGAGGTACAGACTGGAGTTTCAAAATCCCCCACCTCACCGTTTCTTCAAGTCAGGCTTGCCGGCTCTGCTGGCAGATAAAACAATTCTTCTGGAAGCCATCCAAAAATTGGTGGTGTCGGTGGTCATTGTTCCAGTTCCGCCTCAGCAGTGGAACAAAGGTTTATTATTCGAACCTTTTCGTGGTACCGAAACCGGATGGTTCGGTACGGCCAATTCTGAACTTAGTCTTTGAACCCTTATCTCAGGGAGTTCAAATTCAAGAGGGAATCTCTGAGAGCTGTCATCTCAGGACTGACAGAGGGGGAGTTCCCGGTGTCTCTGGACATCAAGGATGCGTACCTCCACATTCTAATTTGGTCGCCGCATCAGGCATATCTAAGGTTTGCACTGTTGGAAGATCACTATCAGTTTCAGGCGCTGCTGTTTGGCCTCTCCACAGCACCGAGGATCTTCACCAAGGTGATGGCGGAAATGATGGTTCTCCTCCGCAAGCAGGGGGTGAACATAATCCTGTATTTGGACGATCTCCTGATCAAGGCGTCGTCCAGGGAGAAGTTGTTGCGATCCATTGCTCTCACGACACATCTGCTCAAGGAGCACGGTTGGATCCTGAACCTTCCAAAGTCCTCATCTGGAGCCGACAAGGTGGCTGTCTTTCCTGGGAATGATCCTAGACACGGAAGTGCAGAGGGTGTTTCTGCCGGTGGAGAAAGCATTGGTGATTCAATCAATGGTGCGAGATGTCTTAAAGCCTACCCGGGTCTCGGTTCATCAGTGCATCCGCCTTCTGGGGAAGATGGTTGCCTCCTACGGGGCTCTACAATATGGAAGGTTTCATGCTCGATCCTTTCAACTGGATCTCCTGGACCAGTGGTCGGGATCTCACCTACACATGCACCAGAGGATCCGTCTCTGAAAGCCAGGATTTCGCTCCTCTGGTGGATACAACTGCCTCACCTTCTGGAAGGCCGAAGGTTCGGAGTTCAGGACTGGATCCTTCTAACCACAGATGTAAGTCTAAGAGGTTGGGGAGCAGTCGCTCAGGGGGAAACCTTCCAAGGACGGTGGTCGGATCAAGAATCCCTTCTCCCGATTTAAACATTCTGGAGCTAAGAGACGTGTACAACGGCCTTCTGCAAGCAGCACACCTTCTACAGGATCGGGCTGTTCAGGTGCAGTCGGACAACGTGACCACAGTGGCCTACATAAACCGACAAGGCGGAACGAAGAGCAGGGCTGCCATGTCAGAGGTGTCAAAAATCCAATTCTGGGCAGAAAGGCACGCGGTGGTGATGTCGGCAATCTTCATTCTGGGTGTAGACAACTGGGAAGCAGACTTCCTCAGCAGACACGATCTCCATCCAGGAGAGTGGGGCCTCCATCCGGAGGTGTTTGAGGAGGTAACCGGTTGGTGGGGGGGTTCCTCACATAGACATGATGGCCTCCCGCCTCAACAAGAAGCTGCGGAGGTACTGTTCCAGGTCGGGGGACCCACAGGCAGTGGCGGTGGACGCATTGGTAACACCGTGGGTGTTCACGTCGGTGTATGTGTTCCCTTCACTTCCTCTTGTACCAAGGGTTCTTCAACTGGTAAGAAGAACAAAGGTTCTGGCAATCCTCATTGCTCCAGACTGGCCAAGGAGTGTTTGGTACGCGGATCTACTGGATCTTCTGCTGGAAGATCCAAGGCCGTTACCTCTTCGGAATGATCTGCTACTGCAGGGGCCGTTCGCTTATCAAGACTTAACACGGCTACGTTTGACGGCATGGCGTTTGAACGCCAGATCTTAGCTCGGAAGAGTATCCCGAGTGAGATCATTCCTACCCTGATACAGGCTAGGAAGGGGATAACGTCTAAACATTACCATCGCATTTGGAAAAAATATGTTTCTTGGTGTGAGTCCAAGACGTTTCCTGCGGTGGTGTTTCAACTTAGAGGTTTTCTCCTTTTCCTGCAAGCAGTGGTGGAGATGGGACGGAGATTGGGCTCCATCAAGGTCCAGATCTCTATTTTGTCCATCTTCTTCCAAAAACAATTGGCTGTCCTCCCTGAGGTTCAGACCTTTTTGAAAGGGGTTCTGCACATCCAGCCTCCCTTTGTGGCGCCAACGGCACCCTGGGATCTTGATGTGGTGTTGCAGTTCCTGCAATCTGCTTGGTTTGAGCCTCTGCGGGAGGCTGATCTCAAGTTTCTCACAAGGAAGGCAGTCACTTTGTTGGCCTTGGCTTCTGCACAATGCGTGTCGGAATTGGGGGCTTTATCTTGTAAAAGCCCCTAACTGATCTTCCATGAAGACAGGGCGGAACTTAGGACTCGTCCACAGTTCCTTCCTAAGGTTGTATCGGCTTTCCATATCAACCAACCTATTGTGGTGCCAGTGGCTGCTGACTCCTCAATTGCTTCAAAGGCCTTGGATGTTGTGAGGACTTTGAAGATTTTTGTGCAGAGGACGGCGCGTCATAGGAAAAGTGACTATCTGTCCTCTATGATCCCAAGAAAATTGGGTGTCCTGCGTCTAAGCAGTCGATTTCACGCTGGATCAGGTTCACTATCCAGCATGTTTATTCCACAGCAGGATTGCCTTGTCCAAGATCTGTAAAGGCCCACTCTACTCGTAAAGTGGGCTCTTCCTGGGTGGCTGTCTCGGCTGTACAACTCTGCCGAGCTGCTACTTGGTCTAGGTCGAACACGTTTGCCAAGTTTTAAAAGTTCGATACTTTGGCCTCTGATGACCTCAAGTTTGGTCAAGCAGTATTGCAGGAGCCTCCGCGCTCTCCCTCCCGTACTGGGAGCTTTGGTACATCCCCCATGGTACTAATATGGACCCCAGCATCCTCTAGGAGTAAATAGGATTTTGGTTACCTACTGGTAAATCCTTTTCTCGTAGTCCGTAGAGGATGCTGGGCGCCCGCACAGCGCTGCGTTTTCCTGCTTTGGTTTTATAGTTCAGTACTGCCTGGTTCATAGGTAAGTTCTGCGTTATTTACTGTTTCAGCTGTTGCTGAGTTGTTCCGGCCTGTTGGCCGGATTTGCTTTGTTGTGTGAGCTGGTATGACTCTCGCCACTATCTGTGTATTTCCTTCTCTCGAAGTATGTTGTCTCCTCGGGCACAGTTTCTAGACTTAGTCTGGTAGGAGGGGCATGGAGGGAGGAGCCAGCCCACGCTATTAAACTCTTTAAAGTGCCAATGGCTCCTGGTGGACCCGTCTATACCCCATGGTACTAATATGGACCCCAGCACCCTCTACGGTCTATGAGAAAAGGATTTACCGGTAGGTAATTAAAATCCTATTATCTGCCCAACCCCCTGCAGTGCACATGGTTTTGCCCAACTGCTAACAAATTTGCTGCTGCGATCAACTCTGAATTACCCCCTAGGTCTAGTAGGACCACAGTCCACCTGAATCTACTCTAAGGTGCAGTTGAAATCCATTCTCAGTGATGTGCTTATGCTAACATCACACAGTCACAGTACTCCAACATCACACATTTTCTTGTGCACCCTTCTATTTGGTGCAAAGAAAAATGTGCAATGTAAGTGGCTGCAAGATGCTGGCCCTCTTTTAATTTCATAGTATTACATCCCAATAAAAAAAAAAAATGATTCATATAAATAAAGTATGTTGTGACATTTCCTTCTGTCAATGCTGTGAACCAAAGCTATGAAATACTAAATCTGCATGCCATGAAAATTAATGTCTCCCTAAACCAATTCCATAGTGTGCGTTCTACTTGTGGCTCTTTGATAGGGAGGTGCTTTGGTTAGATTAGGGAACAGTATTTCACATTCTTTCATGATTAGAGAGTATCTGCTTTAGAACACTCTAGTCAGAAAATTGCAGAGTTTGTCTCCTATTTTACAGTGGTTCTCAATTGCTCAATTTACATTCAGATTCTCATTTGCTCCACAGATAACTGGAGAACCTCTGGTGAGACGCTCTGATGACAATGAGACGACTTTGAAGTCACGGCTGGAGGCTTATCACACCATGACTGCACCATTGGTGGAATATTATCAGCGCCACGGAATCCACACTGCAGTGGATGCTGCACAGTCTCCAGATGTGGTGTTTGCAAGCATCCTGGCAGCTTTCTCCAAAGCTCGCAGTAAAGACCTTGTTATATTTTTGTGAAACTCGTGTAGAAGACAGACAAAAGTATGGTTAATGTTCTGCTGTTAGTGACTCTCGGTGCATTAGTATCTTCTATGTTGCATTATATGTTGTGCAGGGACTTGTTTCAGAAGTCTAGTGAGAAGGGCTGGCAATGTGTAGTATGCTGTTACTACTTGTGTTGTCACCCACTAGCAGCGCACTCTATCATATCTAAATAAGCTGAACATTTCTAAGTGTAACTGATTACAGAAATATAATTTTATTTTTGCCCCATTTCTTTGCATCTTGTTTGCCACTGTGTTGTCATTTGTGTATATGGCTCTACACCTTTAGTGCTCACTTTCAAATTTTTATTACATTTTTTTTTTTTTTTTGTTGTTTTTATTCATTTCAGCGCACTGATTTCCAACCCTCCTGGAGTGTGTTGTCTGCAGGCATGAAATCCTATGCACAAGAGTAGGGCAGTGCATGATAACTGATGACTGAGTTGACTCGCCGATTCCTCTGCTGCTGTGTGGTGCTCCTCCATTGTAGTAAAATGTTATTGCATTCGTCATCTGACAGTCTTACAATTTTAGCTGTAGAAGCTACAGCGTGTCTTACCTCATTGTTGAGGTGTGTATGTGACGAAACCATTACACATAAACCATGTCTTCCTTGTTATCCCTCAGGTACAAACAGCTGACCTAGGTCCGGTGGAAAGACTGTGACAATAGATATGAATGGTTTAAATGAGCCCATAATATATACACTCTGGGAACCTCCATGTTATCACCTGTTAAGGATCATGGACTGAATATTCATTAACCCTAGAAACATTTTGTCAAAGCTGTGGTTGTTGGTGTTTGCAGAGGCACTAGCAATAGGCTATCTCTATTTAGGTACCAAAACCAGTATAAAATAAACTGCAAATATGTAATAAGGTGACACCTTATAAGCTACGAATCCTGACGGGACTCTTTCATACGTTCTGATAAAAACTTGATCATTTGTCTATTGCTTACTTCCAAATCTAAACACTGTGCCTTATGTGATTACCAAAGCAATAAACAGTGTGCGAAAGTGACTGACTTGTTTTTATTTTTATTTATGTATATATATATATATTTTTTTATATTCTGCATTGTTTGCTAGCAGATGTGCATGTTGTGTGTACCTATTGCCAATCTTTAGTATACACAAATAGCACAGGTCTTGTCATTTTCATTATCAGGACTGGTGTAAAGGTGGCACTTGCAATCATGCTCAGAAGAATGTGGGGATAAATTTGACCTGTATTAGCTGTGTCTTCTCGTCCTCTTTCCCAGGCTTCTGCTAACAGAGCTCAGACATACAGGCTGCATTTGGGTTCAACAGTAGTTTTAATTCAAGTTTTCTCAATCCAAGCTCCCATAGAGGCACAATTGTAACACCACAGCCAATTAGTATTTAGGCGTACCAACAAGTAACGCTGAATCGATCTCAAGGTGGGTACACACTAGTAGATATATCTGCAGATCAATTGATCTGCAGATATGTCTACGGACGGATCGGGCAGTGTGTTGAGCATACACACTTCCCGATCCGTCGGGGACTGACGTCATGAGAGTACACACGCCCAGTTCAGCTGTCAATCACCGCCGGCCGCCGCAGCATGTGTACGGGTGGTCGGCCGACTGCCGTACACACACAGCTACGCGCCAATATATCGGTAGATATATTGGCCGTCGGCTGTGCTGCGGGGCCGATGCGATAAGTCTGTGAACGACGGAGTTCACAGACGTATCAGCCGTACACACTGGCCGACGGACACGCGATATATCGGCCGTTCAAGAGAACGGCCGATATATTGGCCAGTGTGTACGGGCCTTAAGGTGAGTGTAAATGAGCTGTGCCTGCTTTAGTTATTTTGTAACATTTATATAGTGGCAACATATTCCATGGTGCTTTGAAATATGTATCAAAAGTGTTAAAAAAGAAAACTGGGTAATAACCGACAAAGAGGGTAAGGGAGCCCTACTCACTTGCAAGTTTAAAATCAGGTCTGAGGCTCCGAGGACGATAAGCACTGTTACTGGCTACTGCTGAAATTAATTCTTGTCCTTTTGTAGCTGGAAGGTGGTGAGTACTGCTGGGTTTTTTTACATGAAAGTATCGTACATTTCTCTAACGTCCTAAGTGGATGCTGGGACTCCGTAAGGACCATGGGGAACAGCGGCTCCGCAGGAGACAGGGCACAAAATAAAAGCTTGAGATATCAGGTGGTGTGCACTGGCTCCTCCCCCTATGACCCTCCTCCAAGCCAGTTAGATTTTTGTGCCCGGCCGAGAAGGGTGCAAACTAGGTAGCTCTCCAGAGCTGCTTAGAATAAAGGTTTAGTTAGGTTTTTTTATTTTCAGTGAGTCCTGCTGGCAACAGGCTCACTGCATCGTGGGACTAAGGGGAGAAGAAGCGAACTCACCTGAGTGCAGAGTGGATTGGGCTTCTTAGGCTACTGGACGTTAGCTCCAGAGGGACGATCACAGGTTCAGCCTGGATGGGTCACCGGAGCCGCGCCGCCGTCCCCCTTACAGAGCCAGAAGAGACGAAGGTCCGGTGAAAGCGGCGGCAGAAGACATCCTGTCTTCAAGACTAAGGTAGCGCACAGCACCGCAGCTGTGCGCCATTGCTCTCAGCACACTTCACACTCCGGTCACTGAGGGTGCAGGGCGCTGGGGGGGAGCGCCCTGAGACGCAATATAACACACATATACCTTAGCTGGCAAAAGGAATACATCACATATAGCTCCAGGGCTATATGGATGTATTTTTTCCCCTGCCATTTTACACAAAAAAGCGGGAGTTAAGGACGTCGTGAAGGGGCGGGGCCTATCTCCTCAGCACACTGGCGCCATTATTCCCTCACAGCTCCGCTGGAAGGACGGCTCCCTGATTCTCCCCTGCAGTACTGCATCTGATTCAGGGTAAAAAAGAGAAGGGGGGGCATTTTGGCAGCAAATAACTAGATTAACAGCAGCTATAAGGGATTAACACTTATATAAGGTTATCCCTGTATATATATAGCGCTGGGTGTGTGCTGGCAGACTCTCCCTCTGTCTCTCCAAAGGGCTAAGTAGGGTCCTGTCCTCTATCAGAGCATTCCCGGTGTGTGTGCTGTGTGTCGGTACACGTGTGTCGACATGTATGAGGAGGAAAATGAGGTGGAGGCGGAGCAGTTGCCTGTGTTAGTGATGTCACCCCCTAGGGAGTCGACACCTGACTGGATGATTGTGTTTAAGCAATTAAGTGATAATGTCAGCAATTTACAAAAAACTGTTGACGACATGAGAAAGCCGGCAAATCAATTAGTGCCTGTTCAGGCGTCTCAGACACCCTCAGGGGCCCTAAAACGGCCGCTACCTCAGTGGGTCGACACGGATCCAGATACTGAATCTAGTGTCGACGGTGACGAGACAAACGTAATGTCCAGTAGGGCCACACGTTACATGATCATGGCAATGAAAGAGGCATTGAACCTTTCTGACACTACAAATACCTCAAAGGCGGGTATTATGTGGGGTGTGAAAAAACTGCCAATAGTTTTTCCTGAGTCTGAGGAAATAAATGAGGTGTGTGATAAAGCGTGGGTTTCCCCCGATAAAAAACAGCTAATTTCTAATAAGTTATTAGCACTATACCCTTTCCCGCCAGAGGTTAGGGCACGGTGGGAAACACCCCCTAGGGTAGATAAGGCGCTCACACGTTTATCTAAACAAGTAGCGTTACCGTCCCCTGATACGGCCACCCTCAAAGAACCAGCTGATAGGAGGCTGGAAAATATCCTGAAAAGTATATACACACATACTGGTGTTATACTGCGACCAGCAATCGCATCAGCCTGGATGTGCAGTGCTGGAGTCGCATGGGCGGATTCCCTGACTGAGAATATTGATACCCTGGATAGGGACAATATTCTGTTAACTATAGAACATTTAAAGGATGCATTGCTATATATGCGTGATGCGCAGAGGGATATTTGTACCCTGGCATCAAGAGTAAGCGCAATGTCCATCTCTGCCAGAAGAGCATTATGGACCAGACAGTGGTCAGGGGACGCAGATTCCAAACGGCACATGGAAATATTGCCGTATAAGGGGGAGGAGTTATTTGGGGCTGGTCTAACAGACCTGGTGGCCACGGCAACGGCTGGAAAATCCACCTTTTTACCCCAGGTTACTTCACATCAACAGAAAAAGACACAGTCTTTTCAAACTCAGTCCTTTCGTTCCCATAAGTACAAGCGAGCAAAAGGTCACTCTTTTCTGCCCAAGGGCAGAGGAAGAGGAAAAAGGCAGCACCATGCAGCCGCTTCCCAGGAGCAGAAGCCCTCCCCTGCTTCTGCCAAGTCTTCAGCATGACGCTGGGGCTTTACAAGCAGACTCAGACACGGTGGGGGCCCGTCTCAAGAATTTCAACGCGCAGTGGGCTCACTCGCAAGTGGATCCCTGGATTCTACAGGTAGTATCACAGGGGTACAAACTGGAATTCGAGGCGTTTCCTCCTCATCGGTTCCTGAAGTCTGCTTTACCAAAGTCTCCCTCCGACAGGGAGGCAGTTCTGGAAGCCATTCACAAGCTGTACTCCCAGCAGGTGATAATCAAGGTACCCCTCTTACAACAGGGGAAGGGGTATTATTCCACACTATTTGTGGTACCGAAGCCGGACGGCTCGGTGAGACCAATATTAAATCTAAAATCTTTGAACACTTACATAAAAAGGTTCAAATTCAAGATGGAGTCACTCAGAGCGGTGATAGCGAACCTGGAAGAGGGGGACTATATGGTGTCGCTGGACATCAAGGATGCTTATCTCCACGTCCCAATATATCCTTCTCACCAAGGGTACCTCAGGTTTGTAGTACAAAACTGTCATTATCAGTTTCAGACGCTGCCGTTTGGATTGTCCACGGCGCCTCGGGTCTTTACCAAGGTAATGGCCGAAATGATGATTCTTCTACGAAGAAAAGGCATCTTAATTATCCCTTACTTGGACGATCTCCTGATAAGGGCAAGAACCAAGGAACAGTTAGAAGTCGGAGTGGCACTATCTCAGGTAGTGCTAAGTCAGCACGGATGGATTCTAAATATTCCAAAATCGCAGCTGATTCCAACGACACGTCTACTGTTCTTAGGAATGATTCTGGACACAGTCCAGAAGAAGGTGTTTCTCCCGGAGGAGAAGGCCAGGGAGTTATCCGAGCTAGTCAGGAACCTCCTAAAACCAGGACAGGTCGCAGTGCATCAGTGCACAAGGGTCCTGGAAAAAATGGTGGCTTCTTACGAAGCGATTCCATTCGGAAGATTCCATGCAAGAACTTTTCAGTGGGATCTACTGGGAAAATGGTCCGGATCGCATCTTCAGATGCATCAACGGATAACCCTGTCGCCAAGGACAAGGGTGTCTCTCCTGTGGTGGCTTCAGAGGGCTCATCTACTAGAGGGCCGCAGATTTGGCATTCAGGATTGGATCCTGGTAACCACGGATGCCAGCCTGAGAGGCTGGGGAGCAGTCACACAGGGAAGGAATTTCCAGGGCTTGTGGTCAAGCATGGAAACATCTCTTCATATAAACATTCTAGAACTAAGGGCCATTTACAATGCCTTAATTCAAGCAAAACCTCTGCTTCAGGGTCAGGCGGTGTTGATCCAGTCGGACAACATCACGTCAGTCGCCCACATAAACAGACAGGGCGGCACGAGAAGCAGGAGGGCAATGGCAGAAACTGCAAGGATTCTTCGCTGGGCGGAAAATCATGTGATAGCACTGTCAGCAGTGTTCATTCCGGGAGTGGACAACTGGGAAGCAGACTTCCTCAGCAGACACGACCTTCACCCGGGAGAGTGGGGACTTCACCCAGAAGTCTTCCACCAAATTGTACACCGTTGGGAAAGACCAAAGGTGGACATGATGGCGTCACGTCTAAACAAAAAACTGGACAGATATTGCGCCAGGTCAAGGGACCCTCAGGCAATAGCAGTGGACGCTCTGGTAACGCCGTGGGTGTACCAGTCAGTGTATGTATTCCCTCCTCTGCCCCTCATACCGAAAGTATTGAGAATCATAAGAAGGAGAGGAGTAAGAACTATACTCGTGGTTCCGGATTGGCCAAGAAGGTCTTGGTACCCGGAACTTCAAGAGATGCTCACGGACGAACCGTGGCCTCTACCTCTAAGACAGGACCTGCTACTGCAGGGGCCTTGTCTGTTCCAAGACTTACCGCGGCTGCGTTTGACGGCATGGCGGTTGAACGCCGGATCCTGAAGGACAAGGGCATTCCAGAAGAAGTCATCCCTACTCTGGTAAAAGCCAGAAAGGAAGTAACCGCAAAACATTATCACCGCATTTGGCGTAAATATGTTGCGTGGTGTGAGGCCAAGAAGGCCCCTACACAGGAATTTCAACTGGGTCGTTTCTTGCATTTCCTGCAAACAGGACTGTCTATGGGCCTAAAATTAGGGTCCATTAAGGTTCAAATTTCGGCCCTGTCGATATTCTTCCAGAAAGAACTGGCTTCAGTACCTGAAGTTCAGACATTTGTGAAAGGGGTGCTGCACATACAGCCTCCTTTTGTGCCTCCAGTGGCACCTTGGGATCTCAATGTTGTGTTGAGATTTCTAAAATCACACTGGTTTGAACCATTGTCTACGGTAGATTTAAAATATCTCACGTGGAAGGTGTCGATGCTGTTGGCCTTGGCTTCAGCTAGGCGTGTGTCAGAATTGGCGGCTTTATCATGTAAAAGCCCTTACCTAAATTTTCATTCTGACAGGGCGGAATTGAGGACTCGTCCTCAATTTCTACCTAAGGTGGTTTCTGCATTTCACATGAACCAACCTATTGTGGTACCTGCGGCTACTAGGGACTTAGAGGACTCTAAGTTGCTGGACGTTGTCAGGGCCTTGAAAATATATGTTTCCAGGACGGCTGGAGTCAGGAAAACTGACTCGCTGTTTATCCTGTATGCACCCAACAAGCTGGGTGCTCCTGCTTCAAAGCAGACGATTGCTCGTTGGATTTGTAGTACAATTCAGCTTGCACATTCCGTGGCAGGATTGCCACAGCCAAAATCAGTAAAAGCCCATTCCACAAGGAAAGTGGGCTCATCTTGGGCGGCTGCCCGAGGGGTCTCGGCTTTACAACTTTGCCGAGCAGCTACTTGGTCAGGGGCAAACACGTTTGCTAAATTCTACAAATTTGATACCCTGGCTGAGGAGGACCTGGAGTTCTCTCATTCGGTGCTGCAGAGTCATCCGCACTCTCCCGCCCGTTTGGGAGCTTTGGTATAATCCCCATGGTCCTTACGGAGTCCCAGCATCCACTTAGGACGTTAGAGAAAATAGGATTTTACTTACCGATAAATCTATTTCTCGTAGTCCGTAGTGGATGCTGGGCGCCCATCCCTAGTGCGGATTGTCTGCAATACTTGTATATAGTTATTGTTACAAAAAATTCGGGTTATTATTGTTGAGCCATCTTTTCAGAGGCTCCTTTAAATTTATCATACTGTTAACTGGGTTCAGATCACGAGTTGTACGGTGTGATTGGTGTGGCTGGTATGAGTCTTACCCGGGATTCAATTATCCTTCCTTATTATGTACGCTCGTCCGGGCACAGTATCCTAACTGGCTTGGAGGAGGGTCATAGGGGGAGGAGCCAGTGTACACCACCTGATATCTCAAGCTTTTATTTTGTGCCCTGTCTCCTGCGGAGCCGCTGTTCCCCATGGTCCTTACGGAGTCCCAGCATCCACTACGGACTACGAGAAATAGATTTATCGGTAAGTAAAATCTTATTATCTGCTGTAAAACACATTCCGGAACTATTGGTGTGTACACACGGTGAGATTTTTTTCTTACGATTTTGAATATGTATTCAAAATCGAAAGAAAAGTTAGTGCAGATCGCAAGGTGAAAGTCTCCTTGCGATCCCGATAATGCTGCCGAAGCACGGTCGACATTGCAAGCCTAGATAGACTGTGCAGGCAAGTCAATTTTGACTATCTCGTAGAAGAGAGTCAAAATTGACACTTAGTCAAAATCGACATAGTCAGTATCGACATAGTCAGTATCGCAAGCACAGTCACTATGTGCCTGCGATACCGACCTAGCCCCTGTCGCATAGTGAGAATTGAGGTTAGCCTGAATCTCACCATGTGTACACACCTTTAAACAACCCCCCCTCCTCCTGAACTCCCCTTAGATAAAGAAATGTGTGATTGATTTCTACAAAGTTACATTTAAAAGAATTCTATAAGTGTCATATCTAACACTTTCAATCAGGACAGGTGCTTATCTCAACCCCACACCTATTCATTACTATGTGTAGCAGCCATTGTTTGCTCCTCTCTTAAGCAGAGTATAAAGGGGGGGTACACACGGAGAGATCCGTGCTTAAAATCTAAGCAATCTTGCTAGATTGCTTAGATTTTAAGCACGGATCTGCCGTGTGTATGCCCCCCAGCGATAGCGATGCGCGGCCCCGCACATCGCTATCGCCGGTGCTAGATTGAGCCTGCATGCAGGCTCAATCTAGCGGGTCGCTCACTTCACCGTTGTGTGAAGTGAGCGGCCCCCCCGTCGGCTTTCCCCCTCGCTCAGCACATCGCGCTGTGCTGAGCGGGGTGAGAGATGTGTGCTGAGCGGTCTGCGTTAAGATCGCTCAGCACACATCTCTCCCGTGAGTACCCCCCTTTTCTCTGACGTCCTAGTGGATGCTGGGGACTCCGTAAGGACCATGGGGAATAGCGGCTCCGCAGGAGACTGGGCACAAAAGTAAAGCTTTAGAACAACCTGGTGTGCACTGGCTCCTCCCCCTATGACCCTCCTCCAAGCCTCAGTTAGATTTTTGTGCCCGGCCGAGAAGGGTGCGTGCACACTAGGTGGCTCTCCTGAGCTGCTTAGTGAAAAGTTTAGTTTTAGGTTTTTTAGGTTCAGTGAGACCTGCTGGCAACAGGCTCACTGCATCGAGGGACTAAGGGGAGAAGAAGCGAACTCACCTGCGTGCAGAGTGGATTGGGCTTCTTAGGCTACTGGACATTAGCTCCAGAGGGACCGATCACAGGCCCAGCCATGGATAGGTCCCAGAGCCGCGCCGCCGGCCCCCTTACAGAGCCAGAAGACAGAGTTCCGGAAAATCGGCGGCCCTGAGACGCCTTGGATGGCGAAAAATGCATCACATATAGCTCCTGGGCTATATGGATGAATTTAACCCCTGCCAGAATACACAGAAAAACGGGAGATAAGGCCGCCGAGAAGGGGGCGGAGCCTATCTCCTCAGCACACTGGCGCCATTTTCCCTCACAGCTCCGTTGGAGGGAAGCTCCCTGGCTCTCCCCTGCAGTCACTACACTACAGAAAGGGTTAAAAAAAGAGAGGGGGGCACTAATTACGCGCAGTATTAAAAATACAGCAGCTATAAGGGGAAAAACACTTATATAAGGTTATCCCTGTATATATATAGCGCTCTGGTGTGTGCTGGCAAACTCTCCCTCTGTCTACCCAAAGGGCTAGTGGGGTCCTGTCCTCTATCAGAGCATTCCCTGTGTGTGTGCTGTGTGTCGGTACGTTTGTGTCGACATGTATGAGGAGAAAAATGATGTGGAGACGGAGCAGATTGCCTGTAATAGTGATGTCACCCCCTAGGGGGTCGACACCTGAGTGGATGAACTGTTGGAAGGAATTACGTGACAGTGTCAGCTCTGTATAAAAGACAGTGGTTGACATGAGACAGCCGGCTACTCAGCTTGTGCCTGTCCAGACGTCTCATAGGCCGTCAGGGGCTCTAAAGCGCCCGTTACCTCAGATGGCAGATATAGACGCCGACACGGATACTGACTCCAGTGTCGACGGTGAAGAGACAAATGTGACTTCCAGTAGGGCCACACGTTACATGATTGAGGCAATGAAAAATGTTTTACACATTTCTGATAATACGAGTACCACCAAAAAGGGGTATTATGTTCGGTGAGGAAAAACTACCTGTAGTTTTCCTGAATCTGAGAAATTAAATGAGATGTGTGATGATGCGTGGGTTTCCCCCGATAACAACTGATAATTTCTAAAATGTTATTGGCATTATATCCTTTCCCGCCAGAGGTTAGGGTGCGTTGGGAAACACCCCCTAGGGTGGATAAAGCGCTCACACGCTTGTAAGAACAAGGGCTCTACCCTCTCCTGAGATGGCCGCCCTTAAGGATCCTGCTGATAGAAAGCAGGAGGGTATCCTAAAATGTATTTACACACATACTGGTGTTATACTGCGACCAGCAATCGCCTCAGCCTGGATGTGCAGTGCTGGGTTGGCGTGGTCGGATTCCCTGACTAAAAATATTGATACCCTAGATAGGGACAGTATATTATTGCCTATAGAGCATTTAAAAGATGCATTTCTATATATGCGTGATGCACAGCGGAATATTTGCCGACTGGCATCAAGTCTAAGTGCGTTGTCCATTTCTGCCAGTAGAGGGTTATGGACACGACAGTGGTCAGGTGATGCGGATTCCAAACGGCATTTGGAAGTATTGCCTTATTAAGGGGAGGAGTTATTTGGGGTCGGTCTTTCAGACCTGGTGGCCACGGCAACAGCTGGGAAATCCACGTTTGTACCCCAGGTCGCCTCTCAACATAAGAAGACGCCGTATTATCAGGCGCAGTCTTTTCGTGGGCAAGCGGGCAAAAGGTTCCTCATTTCTGCCCCGTGACAGAGGGAGAGGAAAAAGGCTGCAGAAATCAGCCAGTTCCCAGGAACAGAAGCCCTCTCCCGCCTCTGCCAAGCCCTCAGTATGACGCTGGGGCTTTACAAGCAGAATCGGGCACGATGGGGGCCCGTCTCAATGAATTTCAGCGCGCAGTGGGCTCACTCGCAAGTAGACCCCTGGATCCTTCAGGTGATATCTCAGGGGTACAAATTGGAATTCAAGACGTCTCCCCCTCGCCGTTTCCTAAAGTCGGCTTTACCGATGTCTCCTTCTGACAGGGAGGCAGTTTTGGAAGCCATTCACAAGCTGTATTCCCAGCAGGTGATAATCAAGGTACCACTCCTGCAACCGGGAACGGGGTATTATTCCACACTGTTGTGGTACCGAAGCCGGACGGCTCGGTGAGACCGATTCTAAATCTAAAATCTTGAACACTTACATACGGAGGTTCAAATTCAAGATTGAGTCACTCAGAGCAGTGATTGCGAACCTGGAAGAAGGGGACTACATGATGTCTCGGGACATCAAGGATGCTTACCTTCATGTCCCAATTTACCCTTCTCACCAAGGGTACCTCAGGTTTATGGTACAGAACTGTCACTATCAGTTTCAGACGCTGCCGTATGGATGGTCCTCGGCACCCCGGGTCTTTACCAAGGTAATGGCCGAAATGATGATACTCCTTCGAAGGAAGGGAATTTTAGTTATCCCTTACTTGGACGATTCCCTGATAAGGGTAAGATCCAGGGAACAGTTGGAGGTCGGTGTAGCACTATCTCAGGTAGTGTTGCGGCAGCACGATTGGATTCTCAATATTCCAAAATCGCAGCTGATTCCGACGACTCGTCGTCTGTTCCTAGGGATGATCCTGGACACAGTCCAGAAAAAGGTGTTTCTCCCGGAGGAGAAAGTCAGGGAGTTATCCGAGCTAGTCGGGAACCTCCTATAACCGAGCCAAGTCTCAGTACATCAATGAAAGGGTTCTGGGAAAAATGGTGGCTTCCTACGAAGCAATCCCATTCGGCAGATTCCACGCAAGAACTTTCCAGTGGGACCTGCTGGACAAATGGTCCGGGTAGCATCTTCAGATGCATCAGCGGATAACCCTGTCACCAAGCTCAAGGGTGTCTCTCCTGTGGTGGTTGCAGAGTGCTCATCTTCTAGAGGGCCGCAGATTCGACATTCAGGACTGGGTCCTGGTGACCACGGATGCCAGCCTGCGAGGCTGGGGAGCAGTCACACAGGGAAGGAATTTCCAGAGCTTATGGTCAAGCCTGGAGACATCACTTCACATAAATATCCTGAAGCTAAGGGCCATTTACAATGCTCTAAGCTCAGCAAGACCTCTGCTTCAAGGTCACCCGGAGTTGATCCATTCGGACAACATCACGGCAGTCACCCACGTAAACAGACAGGGTGACACAAGAAGCAGGAGGGCAATGGCAGAAGCTGCAAGGATTCTTCGCTGGGCGGAAAATCATGTGATAGCGCTGTCAGCAAGTGGGGACTTCACCCAGAAGTCTTCCACATGTTTATAAAACTCGACAAGTATTGCGCCGGGTCAAGGGACCCTCCGGCAATAGCTGTAGACGCTCTGGTAACACAGTGGGTGTACCAGTCAGTGTATGTGTTCCCTCCTCTGCCTCTCATACCCAAGGTACTGAGAATTATAAGATGGAGAGGAGTAAGCACTATATTCGGGCTCCGGATTGGCCAAGAAGGACTTGGTAACCGGAACTTCAAGAGATGCTCACGGAGGATCCGTGGCCTCTACCTCTAAGAAGGGACCTGCTCCAGCAAGGACCCTGTCTGTTCCAAGACTTAACGCGACTGCGTTTGACGGCATGGCGGTTGAACGCCGGATCCTGAAGGAGAAAGGCATTCCGGATGAAGTCATTCCTATCCTGATCAAAGCCAGGAAAGATATAACCGCAAAACATTATCACCGCATTTGGCGAAAATATGTTGCGTGGTGCGAGGCCAGTAAGGCCCCGACGGAGGAATTTTCAACTAGGTCGATTCCTACATTTCCTGCAAACAGGAGTGTCTATGGGCCTGAAATGGGGGTCCATTAAGGTTCAAATTTCGGCCCTGTCAATTTTCTTCCAAAAAGAACTAGCTTCAGTCCCTGAAGTTCAGACGTTTGTGAAAGGGGTACTGTATATACAGCCTCCTTTTGTGCCTCCAGTGGCACTTTGGGATCTAAATGTAGTTTTTGAGTTCCAAAAGTCACATTGGTTTGGACCACTTAAATATGTGGAGTTAAAATATCTCACATGGAAAGTGGTCATGCTGTTGACCCTGGCCTGGGCCAGGTGCGTGTCAGAATTGGCGGCTTTATCCTGTAAAAGCCCTCATCTGATTTTCCATTCGGACAGGGCGGAATTGAGGACTTGTCCTCAGTTTCTCCCTAAGGTGGTTTTCAGCGTTTCACCTGAATCAACCTATTGTGGTGCCTGCGGCTACTAGGGACTTGGAGGACTCCAAGTTGCTAGACGTTGTCAGGGCCCTGGAAATATAGGTTTCCAGGACGGCTGGAGTCAGAAAATCTGACTCGTTTATTCTGTATGCACCCAACAAGCTGGGTGCTCCTGCTTCTAAGCAGACTATTGCTCGTTGGATTTGTAGTACAATTCAGCTTGCACATTCTGTGGCAGGCCTGCCACAGACAAAATCTGTAAAAGCCCATTCCACAAGGAAGGTGGGCTCATCTTGGGCGGCTGCCCGAGGGGTCTCGGCTTTACAACTTTGCCGAGCAGCTACTTGGTCAGGAGCAAATACGTTTGTAAAATTCTACAAATTTGATACCCTGGCTGAGGAGGACCTGGAGTTCTCTCATTTGGTGCTGCAGAGTCATCCGCACTCTCCCGCCCGTTTGGGAGCTTTGGTATAATCCCCATGGTCCTTACGGAGTCCCCAGCATCCACTAGGACGTCAGAGAAAATAAGAATTTACTTACCGATAATTCTATTTCTCGTAGTCCGTAGTGGATGCTGGGCGCCCATCCCAAGTGCGGATTGTCTGCAATACTGGTACATAGTTATTGTTACCAAAAAAATCGGGTTATTGCTGTAGTGAGCCATCTTTTCTAGAGGCTCCTCTGTTATCATGCTGTTAACTGGGTTTAGATCACAAGTTATATGGTGTGATTGGTGTGGCTGGTATGAGTCTTACCCGGGATTCAAAATCCTTCCTTATTGTGTACGCTCGTCCGGGCACAGTATCCTAACTGAGGCTTGGAGGAGGGTCATAGGGGGAGGAGCCAGTGCACACCAGGTTGTTCTAAAGCTTTACTTTTGTGCCCAGTCTCCTGCGGAGCCGCTATTCCCCATGGTCCTTACGGAGTCCCCAGCATCCACTACGGACTACGAGAAATAGAATTATCGGTAAGTAAATTCTTATTAAAAGTCTCTTGGTAGATAAGATCGGAAAAAGGAGATTAATAAATGGTGTGATGCATTTCTACCAAGTTTCTATTATTGGTGAGAAACCAGATCTACTGGCTTTATCGTGTTAGATTTCTCCTTCATCCACTAGGGGCCACTGGCGTGCAGATACAATGGGGAAATAGTAACTAAGAGCTGGCACTTTAAATTTATAACCATGTGACTAGCTCCTCCCCTACTATGTCCCCCCTACAAGCCAGTCTTTAATTTGTTCCCAAGGGAGCTGGTTCACTTTTGGGACGTCTGAAGATTTTTTTTATTTATTTTTGTTTTTCTTTTCTTACACTCAGGCTGGCAGCTCTGCCTCTGCCAGTCTGCACCGCGGGAGCTGCCAGCGGGGTCCCATTGCAGCTGCGTGCGGCTTGGGATGGTCCCTGGCTGAAGGAGACACTGAGCTCTCCAGAGACTGGCCGGACACCGCTGCGCGCGGCGCGTGTCGGGCCGCTCCGTCGGCAGAAGATCCTGGCAGCAAGGCAGCGGTGAGTATGAGTGGCCGGACACCGCTGCGTGCAGCGCGTGTCGGGGCCACTCCATCATCCTGCACAGCAGCGGTGAGTACAAACGCTTTGAGTTCGTCCACCCACTCCCAGCTCTGAACTCTGTCCCGCAGATCACAGCTTAACAGAGGCGCCCTTGCAGTTTTAAATTCAGCGCCATTACGGGGGGCGGAGCTTAATGCCGCTCTACACAGCGGGCTCAGCTCCCTCCGATCCCCCTGCTCCCTAGCCGTGGCTCACATTGTTTCTAAGCAGCGCAGCACTCTATGCCGGCGGGGGATGCGGGGTGAATTTAGAAATATTAAGATGCCATATTCTGTTGGTTTTAGAGGGCTAATCCCTCATATCAGGGAGCAGGCAGACCAGTGTTTCACTCTAGACTGGTTTCATTTATTAAGTGCAGCTTACTCCCCCCCAATAGGTTGGTGACGCATTTTTTGTGGGATGCAGTCATTTTGACCGGTTGGATACTGTTTTTATTCCCCTTCTTTGTAGGTAGAGGGAGTTGAAAAGGTAAGAGGTCTGCAGCCTTTTCAACTTCGCAGAACCTGATATCGTCATCTGTTTCTACCACATCCACCGCAGGTAGCTGGGTCTATCTTGCTGGAGCCCACACCGGTGGGAACTCATCTAATACTCTTCAGTCAGTCCTGGAATGGACTTGACACAGTGAGTTAAGAATAGAGTCCAAAGGGGGACATACTAGAGTTTTCCAAGTGATTCCCCTCACTGAGTTTTCAAATAGATCTTACCGATTCTCCTCTGGAGAAGTAGTATGTGACGCCATACAAGACTTGGGTCAGGATCAGGACACTGTCCATCTGTCCCTGTCACAAAAGAAAAGCTGCTGTTCAAGCTTTTTCGTGCTTCTGAGACCGGACAGCTCGGTCAGAACAATTCCAAATAAATATTTTCTACTCAAGAAATTGAACTACAAGATGGAATCTCCCAGGGCAGGGATCTCCAACCTGTAAAAGCAGAAAGGTTTTAAATGCGGTGTCATCCGCATTAAGCTTACCTGGTTTGCTATTCAGGATTGTCATTGCCATTTCACCAGAGTGATGGCAGTATAATGGTGTTTCTTCTATAGTAAGAGCCATTATTATTCTGTACTGAGACGCTCTCCTGACTACGGCGAGGTCAAGAAACAAGTGGTACAATTCGTTGTTTCTCTCTGACAGTTCTTCAACAAAGAATTGCTGTTGATCCCAACGACACAGAGGTCGGAGTTGGGAATAAGACTAGATATTGATCTGTTAAGAGTTTGTTTTTTCCTGTGGAAAGAGATCTGATGATCCAGAGTCAGTGTAAACCCGTCGATACGTTCCGTTGATGCAGAAGATGGTTGCGGCCTACGAGGCCATTCGGTGAGCAGGTCAAATGCCAGAGTTGTTTTTGCAGGACCAGTTGGACATGTGGTCCGGGTCTTACCTGCACATGCACCGGAAAATAATCTTAGTTTCTAGGACCAGGATATATCTCCTGTGGTGACTCTCACCTCCTAGAGGGACGAAGGTTCGGGATCCAGGATTAGATCCTGGTGTCCATGGATACAAGTCTCCGAGGCTAGGGAGCAGTCTGTCCAGGGGAAGAATTTCCAGGGGAAGAGGTCAAGCCGGGAAGCTTGTCTGCAATAAGCTTTCTTGAATTAAGAGCTATTTACAACGGAACATCTTCGTGTTCTGCCCGTCTTAATTGTGTCGGACGACTAAACAGCAGTGGTGTAAGTAAGCCGCTAGGGCGGAACGAGGAGCAAAGCGGAAATGGTAGAAGCCGCAAAAGTTTCCGATGAGCGGAAAGGCATGTAAACGCTCTATTAGAGGTAGTCATTCCGGGTGAAGACAACAGAGAAATAGACTTCCTCAGCAGACACGGTCTCCATCCAGGAGAGTGGGGTCTTCATCAAGAAGTTTTCACAGAAATGACAAGTCTTTGAGAAATTCCTCGATTAGACGTGATGGCGTCTCGCCTCAACAAGAAACTTCAGGGATATTGTTCCAGGTCAAGGGACACTCAAGCTATAGCAGTGGGCGCCCTCGTGACACCTTGGGTGTTTCATTCGGTCTATGTGTTCCCTCCACTTTCACTCTTTCCGAAGGTGATAAACATAAGAAAAACAAAGGTTCAGGCGATCCTCATTTTTCCGGTCTAGCCAATGAGGGCTTGGTATCCAGATCTTCAAGACTTGCTCATAAAAGATCCCTGGCCTCTTCCTCTACGAGAGGACCTGTTACAGCTAGGACCGGGCGTGTATCAAGACTTACCAGGGCTGCGTTTGACGGCTTGGCGGTTGAACGCCATATCCTAGCCCGAAAGGGTATTGCCGGTGAAGTCCTTCCCATATTGCTTCAGGCTAGGACAGGAGTAACGGCGAAGCTTTACCACCGTATTTGGAGGAAGTATGTGTTTTGGTGTGAATCCAAGAAGGCTCCTACGGAGGAATTTCAGCTGGGTCGTTTTCTCCATTTTTTGCAAGCAGGTGTGGAGGCAGGCCTGAAGTTAAGGCCAAAATCTGCACTTTAATGGAGCCTATCAATTTTATTTCAAAATAAATTGGCCACCTTTCCAGAGGTTCAGACTTTCGTGAAAGGAGTGCTGCACATCCAACCTCCATTTGTGCCCCCAGTGGCACCATGGGACCTTAACGTGGTGTGTAGGTTCTTATGTCACACTGGTTAAAATCTTTACGAAAGGTTGGGTAAAAATTTCTCACTTGGAAAGTGGTCATGCTATTGGCCTTGGCATCCGCAAGGCAGGTGTCGGAATTGGCGGCTTTGTCTCACAAGAGCCCCTATTTGACCTTCCATGTGGATAAAGTGGAATTGAGAACTCGGCAACAATTTCTGCCAAAAGTGGTTTCTGTGTTTCACAGGAACCAGCCTATTGTGGTGCCTGGGGCTACTTAAGCCTTGGCTGATTCGAAGTCTCTCGATGTAGTCAGAGCTTTGAATATTTATGTCGCCAGAACGGCTCAGATTGGGAAACAGACGCTCTGTTTGTCCTGTATGCTCCCAATAATAGTGGGGCCCCTGCTTCTAAGCAGACTGTTACACGCTGGATCTGTGATATGATTCGGCATGCTCATTCTACGGCTGGATTGCCGGTACCGAAGTCTGTGAAGGCCCATTCTACCAGGAAGGTGGGCTCTTCTTGGGACAGATGCCCGAGGAGTCTCTGCGGTTCAGCTTTGCCGAGCAGCTACTTGGTCGGGTTCAAACACTTTTGCTAAGTTCTACAAGTTTGATACCCTGGCTGATGAGAAACATAGAAACATAGAATTTGTCGGCAGATAAGAACCACTTGGCCTATCTAGTCTGCCCCTTTTTTTTTTTATATATTTTTATCTCTAACCTTATTTGATCCTTATTTCTTTGTAAGGATATCCTTATGTCTATCCCATGCATGTTTAAATTGCTCTACTGTCTTAGCCTCTACCACCTCTGATGGGAGGCTATTCCACTTGTCCACTACCCTTTCTGTGAAATAATTTTTCCGCAAATTTCCCCTGAATCTCCCCCCCTCCAGTCTCAGTGCAGGTCCTCGTGTCCTATTGCTTCTCTTCATTTGGAGAATGTTTCCCTCCTGGACTTTGTTAAAACCCTTGATATATTTGAAAGTTTCTATCATGTCCCCCCTTTCCCTTCTCTGCTCCATACTATACATATTGAGATTTCTTAGTCTTTCTGGGTATGTTTTGTGATGTAGGCCATGCACCATTTTAGTTGCCCTCCTTTGTACAGTTTCTAATGTATTAATATCCTTTTGAAGATATGGCCTCCAGAACTGAATACAGTATTCTAGATGAGGCCGTACCAATGACCTATACAGTGGCATTATTACTTCTTTCTGCTGCTGATTCCTCTCCCAATGCAGCCAAGCACCTGACTAGCCTTCCTCATTGCCTTGTTACATTGCTTACCTGCCTTTAAGTCATCTGAAATAGTGACTCCTAGATCCCTTTCCTCAGTAGTTTCCAGTATAGTGCCATTAATACTGTATTTAGCTTTAGGATTTTTGAGACCCAAGTGCATGATTTTGCATTTTTTGGCATTAAACTGTAATTGCCATACTCTTGACCATTCCTCTAGTCTACCTAGATCCTCAATCATTTGTTTTACCCCACCTGGTGTGTCTACCCTGTTGCATACCTTTGTGTCATCTGCAAAAAGGCATACTTTCCCTTTAATGCCATTTGCAATGTCACCAATAAAGATATTAAAAAGCACTGGTCCAAGTACAGATCCCTGGGATACTCCACTGGTAACATTTCCCTCCTGTGAATGCACTCCATTTACCACAACTCTCTGTTTTCTATCCTTCAACCAAGATCTTATCCATTCAATAATCCTAACATCCAATCCCAAACTTTCAAGTTTATTTAGCAGTCTGCGATGTGGAACTGTGTCAAAAGCCTTACTAAAGTCTAGATAAGCTATATCCATGGCTCCACCTTTATCCATCACTTTAGTCACACAATCAAAAAAGTCAATAAGATTTGTTTGACATGATCTCCCCCCAGTGAATCCATGCTGTTTGGGATCCAGTAAATTGCCGGATTTGAGATATTCTACAACTCTTTCTTTTAAGAATGTTTCCATCAATTTCCCTACTACTGATGTAAGACTCACTGGTCTGTAGTTGTTTGCCTCTTCCTTGCTTCCACTTTTGTGCAGTGGGACTACGTTTGCTCTTTTCCAGTCCCCTGGAATTACTCCTGTAGCTAATGACTGGTTGAATAATTCTGTCAATGGTGCTACCAGCACCTCTTTAAGTTCTTTTAGTATCCTTGGATGTATCCCATCTGGCCCCATAGATTTGTCCACTTTCAGCTTGAGAGTTCTGTTAGGACCTTCTCCTCTGTAAATGTACTTGTTTCATTTTCCTGAATATCCCTGCAACTTAACTGTGGCCCCTTCCCCTCTCTTTCAGTAGTAAATACTGAGCAAAAATAATCATTAAGATGATCTGCTATTAAATTGTCTCCTTCAACAAGACTCCCAGTGTCCGTCTTTAGTTTTATAATTCCGCCTTTTGTTTTTCTCCTTTCGCTTATATACCTAAAAAAAAGTTTTGCCTCCTTTACCCACTGACTGGGCCATTTTCTCCTCAGCTTGTGCCTTTGCACATCTGATTACCTTCTTTGTCTCCTGTCTAACAAAATATATCTTTTTGTCTTCATTATTTTGTGTCTGCTTATATTTCCTAAAAGCCATCTTTTTTGCTCTCACAATATTTGCTACTTCTTTTGCAAACCACACTGGCTTCCTTTTCCTTGTGTTTTTCCTAACAGTTTTGATACAAAGGTCTGTTGCCTTCAATATTGCACATTTTAATGTTTCCCACCTCTCCTGCACTGTTTCCAAGTTCCTCCACTCTGCCAAAGAATCGCTTACACATTTTCCCATCCCTACAAAATCAGCCTTCCTAAAATCCAACACCTTTGTTTTTGTATGGGACGAGTCAGTCTCTGTCTTAATGCTGAACCATACTGCTTGATGATCACTGGATCCCAGGTTTTCACCCACTTTTACGTTCGATAATCTGTCTCCATTTGTAAGTATTAAGTCTAATATTGCGTCTTTCCGAGTGGGCTCCCTCACCAATTGGTGGAGGGATGCTCCCTGAAGGGAATTTAAAATGTTCCTACTTCTAGTGGAACTAGCAACAGACACCTCCCAGTTTACATCAGGAAGATTAAAGTCTCCCATGATTATTACCTCTCCTTTTTAATGCCATTTTAGTTATGTCCTGCAATAGGTTCTTGTCAAGTTCCTCTTCCTGACCTGGTGGCCTGTATATCACGCCAATACGAATAATCAACTTTTCCCCTGTTTCTATGGTCACCCAAAGGGCCTCAGTTTTTTCTTCAATACTTTGTATTAATGTAGTATTTATGGCATTTTTTACATACATTGCTACCCCTCCTCCGATTTTTCCAATTCTGTCCTTCCTAAATAAAGTATATCCCGGTATAGCTATGTCCCAGTCATGATTTTCATTGTACCATGACTCTGTAATTGCCACAATGTCTAGATCATCCCTTGTCATTATTGCAGTTAGTTCTGGGATTTTATTTCCTAAGCTCCTAGCATTTGCACACATAGCTTTTAGAGTTTTGTTTGTGCTTTTTCTGTTCCTAGCTATGTTCTTCTCTCTGCCTATTTTTATTTGGTTTTGATCTGAATTATCTTCTGTTGCTGTGGATATGCTTCCTATTCCCTTTGCCTGCAGAAACAATACCTCTGTGTTGGGGGAGCAGATTTCTTTATTCCTGTTTGGTTCACTGCCCCCCTCATGTTTGCTCAATCGGTGCTGCAGTATCGTCCACACTCTCCCGCCCGGTCTGGAGCTTTGGTATAAACCCCATGGTCTTTTTGGAGTCCCCAGCATCCCCTAGGACATATGAGAATATAGGATTTTAATACCTACCGGTAAATCCTTTTCTCTTAGTCCGTAGAGGATGCTGGGCGCCCGTCCCAGTGCGTACTGTATCTGCAGCTCTTGGTTGTCGTTACACTCATGTGGTGTTTCTTTTCAGTCAAGTCTGTTGCTGCTGTTAGTCATGCCATGGCATGCGGTATGTGATTATTGGTCGTGTTTACACACAGGTTGTGTTACATTTTCGGTCAGCATATTGCTGTATGTTTTTTCCATGCCGTCAGATGGTGTTCTATTGAATGCCAGGTTCTGCGGCATGTTTGAGGTGTGAGCTGGTATGACACTCACCGTGTTTAAACAATAAATCTTTCCTCGAAATGTCAGTCTCCCTGGGCACAGTTCTCTAACTGGAGTCTGGAGGAGGGGCATAGAGGGAGGAGCCAGTTCACACCCATTCAAAGTCTTATAGTGTGCCCATGTCTCCTGCGGATCCGTCTATACCCCATGGTCCTTTTGGAGTCCCCAGCATCCTCTACGGACTAAGAGAAAAGGTTTTACCGGTAGGTATTAAAATCCTATTTTCTTTCCCCTACTGCTGCTCCAGCTCCAAGACGGACCAATACCGGTCTTTCCTTTAGATCTTTCCGTGCCCTTTCCAGGTTTCGAGTCCATGACAGGGACGGTATCTCCGTCACCAAGGGATCTCAGAGTAAGAGGCCGAGGCAGAGGTTCAGCATCCTCAAGCCAGTCGGATTGTAGGTCCTCCAACACACCCGCCGCAGGTCGGACCTCCCTCCCACCTGGGAGATTCCATGGTGGGCGCATGTCTGGTTTTTCTGGGAAGCCTAGGTATGCTTGGGTTAGGTTTCTCATCACGGGCGGTTACATACTAGGTTTTGGAATCAAACAGCCTCAGTGGTCCCTCACCACGGGTCGGCCGGCTTCCGACGACAGTCGTACTGCAGGCGGCGTTCCAGATGCTTCTAACCGCAAGGGTGCTGATCCCTGTTTCCGCACATCATTGGAATCGGGACATTTTCTCAGGCCTTCGTTTTTTGTTTTCTTTTTCTGTGCCGAAGCCAGATGGCTCGGCCAGGCCTATTCTGAACTTAGAATCCCTTCAGTCTGTGATTGCTAGTTTGGAGCAAAGAGGGTTTAGGCGTCCTTAGTCATCTAGGATGCCTGTTTACTGGTTTCCATTGGGCTTTTCTCCGATTCGTAGTATAGAATACTCATTTCCACTTTCAGACCTTTCCGTTCAGTCTCTCTTTCGCTGCCACCATGTTCACGAAGGTCACAAGATGGCCCTACTTCAAAGGCAGGGAGTGGCATTTGTTCCCTAACTGGACAATCTACTGCTGGAAACCCACTCTGCAGATTAGGTTGCTTCTGAATATCCGGAGGATCCAGGATCTTCTGATTCGACATGAGTTCCATTTATGCTCCTCGTACTGTGTTCCGTTTTTAGGGATGGTTCTCATCTCGGTCCGTCAGAGGATTTTTCCTTCCTCTGGACTAGTTCCCTCTCTCTTCAGCCAAGTGCGGCGCTGAGAGAGGTCACCTACATCCTCCTCTGAGCAGAGGACAACAATCTTCATTCCAGGTCAGACACCCGGGTGAGTGGACATTCCCCGGAGTTTTGTCAGCTGGTCCGCTGTTGGTGGAGAACTCTGATCGTCCTCATGGTGTTCCGACTGACTCTACAACTGCCCCTTTACTACTCTTGGACGTGAGCTCTGGCGGCAGTAGCTGAGGATGACCTCATGGCTCCTTGGAGCTTCTGGTTAGTCTATCTTTCCTCCTTTTTTGTTACTACCTCACTTTCTGCAACGCATAAAGGGAGAATGTGCGCTAGTCCTCCCGGTATTCCAGTTTGGCCGCGCAAGACTTGGAAATCCACCCTGCACCTGTTGTCAGTACAGGAGCCTTGGCCCCTATCTCTGCGGGAATGTCTACTTCAGCAGGGTCTTTTTCTTTGTTCAGTCTTCCACTGGTTTTGTTTAACGGGGTGGGGGGGGGGGGGGGGGGTGGGGGCGGCGTTCACGAGACCTTTTCAGATGGAAGGAGTTCCCTAGTTCGGTTATACCTACTGGGCCCCGATTTCGGAAGTCTGTTACATCTCACTTTTTTGGTACTTTTGGAAACTTTTTATGGCCTGGTGTGGATGACTAGGGTTTTTCCCTTCGGTTTTTCATTTAACCGCCTTCTTTGGTTTTTCCAGGTGGTTTGCTCGGCTGCGCTTCAACTCGGTTGACCTGAGTTTCAGGTCTCTGCTCTTTCAGTTTTCTTCCAAAGCTAATTAGCCTGGCGGCCGTAAGTTCGGGCTTTCTTGCAGGGAGTTCTCTACTGGCAACCCCCCTTTCGAATAGGGTTACGGCTGAGCTTCATACTCAGCTGTCGTTTTTTCCAGGTGTGATATCCGCTTTTCATATAAATCTGACACTTGTGTTTTCGGCCCTCTCGGCGGTTTCACTGGATTCGTGACCTTTGGATGTTGTCAGGGCTCTCCGACTCTCTGTACAGAGGTCTTCGGCTGTTTGGCAAATTGATTTCGTCTTTGTTCTGTACGATGCTCCTGTCCTGAATGGCCGGGGTCCCAACAGCCGTTGGGCCGTTGGATACGTCTGACCGTCAGACAGTCTTATTTGGCGGTTGCTCGAGTGTCTCCGTTTTCCATTTCGGCGCACTCCATGCGCTCTGGAGGACCTTCGGGGGCGGCCGTCCACGGGGTTTCCGTGAATGCTTTATGTTGCAATGCTGCTTAGTCGGGACATCATATGTTTGGCACGTTTTACGGATTTTTCATTTTTGCGGCCTCTGTGTCACAGTTTGGCTGAACGGTTTTGCAGGAATCTCAGCGCTCTCCCTCCCGTCTTGGGAGCTCTGGGACGTTCCCATTGTATCTGCATTCCAGTGGCCCCTAGTGGATGAAGGAGAAATCAGGATTTTGGTACTTACCGATAAATCCCTTTCGCGGATTCCACAGGGCCACTGGATGTCCACCCACCGCTGTTTCCTCCTCCTACACTTATTGGGTTGCATGTCACTGTGTGACTGCGCGTTTTATTCCTATTACCCTATCACTGTTTCCAGGAGTCCTTGGTATTATTTTGTTTTAGTTGGCTTAGCGGACCTCCTCTACTTTGACGTTGCTCTTTTTTCTAGCTCTCCTCGGGCACAGTTTTAACTAGACTGGCTTGGAGGGGGGGACATAGTAGGGGAGGAGCTAATCACATGGTTATAAATTTAAAGGGCCAGCTCCCAGTTATTGCCTACTATTTCCCCATTGTATCTGCACTCCAGTGTCCCCTGTGGAATCTGAGAAAGGGATTTATCGGTAAGTACCAAAATCCTGATTTCCATGCTCATGCTAGTACCATATCAAAAATGGTATTAAAACAAAATTTATCTTACGTCCTAGAGCAGGGGTGGCCAACCAGTCGGAGGCAAAGAGCCAGAAAAGATCCATAGGAAATGGGGGTGTGGCCTAGTTGTCACAAAGCCACGCCTCATTTTTGTGCACACACCTTTCGGTATGATGTTTGTAGGAGTGTGACCTTGTGTCATAACCCTGTTTAGTCATGTTGTACAGTGTCACATACATATAAAAATGCCCAAAAATGTGTGCTACCACAGTGCCAGATAAATATATGTCCCCAGTGCCAGATATGCCCCCGATGCAGATACACATGTCCCCACAGTGCCAGATATGCCCCCGATGCAGATAAACCTGTCCCCACAGTGCCAGATATGCCGATGATGCAGATACACATGTCCCCACAGTGCCAGATGTGCCCCCGATGCAGATACACATGTCCCCACAATGCCAGATATGCCCCCGATGCAGATACACATGTCCCCACAGTGCCAGATATGCCCACACAGTGCCAGATATGCCCCCAGTGCCGATACACATGCCCATACAGTGCCAGATATTTCCCAGTGCAGGTACACATGCCCCCACAGTGCCAGATATGCCCCCAGTGCAGATACACATGCCCCCACAGAGCCTTATATGCCCCCGGTGCAGATACACATGCCCATACAGTGCCAGATATGCCCCAGTGCAGGTACAAATGCCCCCACAGTGCCAGATATGCCCCCAGTGCAGATACACATACCCCCACAGTGCAGATACATATGCCGCCACAGTGCCTCACTCCCCCCCCCCCCCCCAAAAAAAAAAAAACAAAGTGCTGCTTACCGCGCTGCTGTGAGGGGAAGGAGAGCGCAGCGCACACCTCTCCTACCCCTCCGGCGGCGGTGTGTATCTTCAATTCGGCGCCGGCCCGTGAGCCAATCAGAGCTCGCGGACCATCAGCCAATCAGGAGCCTTAGCTGCCGGTCCGCGGGCTCTGATTGGCTCACGGGCCACCGCAGAATTGAAGATACACACCGCCGCTGGAGACCTGCTGCAGTGGGAGTCTGGTGTGTCGGGCAGCGGTGGCCGGGAGCGCATCGAGCCGCATGCGGAGGATGAAAGAGCCGCATGCGGCTCGAGAGCCACGGGTTGGCCACCGCTGTCCTAGAGGATACTGGGGTCCACATTAGTACCATGGGGTATAGACTGGTCCACTAGGAGCAATGGGCACTTTAAAAGTTTAATAGTATGGGCTGGCTCCTCCCTCTATGCCCCTCCTACCAGACTCCATTTAGAAAATGTGCCCGGAGGAGCCAGTCACAGCTAGGGGAGCTCCTGAGGAGTTTTTCTAGTTTTATTATTTTGAATTTGTTATTTTAAAGGAGGCTGGTTGGCACCAGTCTGCCTGCTTCGTGGGACGTAGGAGGGAGAATGGCCCAACTTCCTAAAGAGTTAATGGTCCCGTTACTCCGCTGACAGGATACTGAGCTCCTGAGGGCGTCATTTGCATGCCTCGGCGCGGCGAGCGTACCCTCCCGAAGCACGCCACCACCCCTAACAGAGCCAGAAGAAATGAAGAGTGGTGAGTACAGTGCCGGTGTCCCGGTTAGCAGGTCGCCGGCGGGTATGGCGGCACAAGGGTAGGAGCACAGCGCTGGGTGCAGGCTGCACTCCAGGAGGCTTTGAAATCATGTGTGTGTGTGTTAAATACTGTTGAGGGGCGCACTGAGCCACTGCTGACACCCTACACTGGCTAATTGTCTGACAGGGGTTCTAACCCGCCGTCAGACACTAAAATACCTCAGGCCAGTGTAAAGAAAATGCGGGAAGCTGAGCGCCATTACGGGGGGTGGGGCTTCACTATGAGCGGAACCAGCAGCTCACCAGTGCCATTTTCTCCCTGCAGCTCTATACAGAGGACGCTGACAGGGAAGCACTGCCCCTCCACATGAACTCCAGACTATCTCTGCGGTACCAGGGGGTTATAGAGGGGGCAAGTTTGTTAGTACTAAATACCCTATTAAGGGTAGTTAGTCTGCGCCTGGCTAGTTTTATTTTCTCTAACGTCCTAGTGGATGCTGGGGACTCCGTAAGGACCATGGGGAATAGACGGGCTCCGCAGGAGACTGGGCACTCTAAAGAAAGATTTAGTACTACCTGGTGTGCACTGGCTCCTCCCTCTATGCCCCTCCTCCAGACCTCAGTTAGAATCTGTGCCCGGCCAGAGCTGGGTGCCTTTAGTGAGCTCTCCTGAGCTTGCTAATAAGAAAGTATTTTAGTTAGGTTTTTTTATTTTCAGAGAGTTTCTGCTGGCAACAGACTCTCTGCTACGTGGGACTGAGGGGAGAGAAGCAAACCTCCTAACTGCGGCTAGGTTGCGCTTCTTAGGCTACTGGACACCATTAGCTCCAGAGGGTTCGAACACAGGATCTTAACCTTGGTCGTCCGTTCCTGGAGCCGCGCCGCCGTCCCCCTCGCAGAGCCAGAAGTCAGAAGCCGGCAGAAGCAAGAAGACATCGAAATCGGCGGCAGAAGACTCCTGTCTTCACATGAGGTAGTGCACAGCACTGCAGCTGTGCGCCATTGCGCCCACACTACCCACACACTCCGGTCACTGTAGGGTGCAGGGCGCAGGGGGGGGGCGCCCTGGGCAGCAATTAGGATACCTCTTGGCAAAAAGACACATATATACAGCTGGGCACTGTATATATGTACGAGCCCCCGCCATTTTATTACACAGACCCGGGACAGAAGCCCGCCACTGAGGGGGCGGGGCCTTCTTCCTCAGCACTAACCAGTGCATTTTCTCTTCACAGCTCCGCTGAGAGGAAGCTCCCCAGGCTCTCCCCTGCAGTATCAAGGTAGAAAAAGGGTAAAAGGAGAGGGGGGGCACATAAATTTAGGCGCAAATTATCATAAACAGCAGCTACTGGGTAAACACTAAGTTACTGTGTAATCCCTGGGTTATATAGTGCTGGGGTGTGTGCTGGCATACTCTCTCTCTCTCTCTGTCTCCCCAAAAGGCCTTGTGGGGTCCTGTCCTCAATTAGAGCATTTCCTGTGTGTGTGCGGTGTGTCGGTACGTTTGTGTCGACATGTTTGACGAGGACGGTTACGTGGAGGCAGAACAAGTGCAAGTGAATGTGGTGTCGCCGCCGACGGCGCCGACACCTGATTGGATGGATATGTGGAAGGTGTTAAATGATAACGTGAGCTCCTTGCATAAAAGGTTGGATAATCAGTCCGGGTATCAACCCGTGTCTGATTCTACAGCTCAGAGGCCGTCAGGGTCTCAAAAGCGCCCACTATCCCAGTTGGTTGACACAGATGTCGACACGGATTCTGACTCCAGTGTCGATGACGATGAGGCAAAGTTGCAGCCTAAAATGACTAAAGCCATCCGATACATGATTATAGCAATGAAGGATGTATTGCACATATCGGAGGAAAACCCTGTCCTTGACAAGAGGGTTTATATGTTTGGGGAGAAAAAGCAAGAAGTGACTTTTCCCCCTTCACATGAATTAAATGAGTTATGTGAAAAAGCGTGGGATTCCCCTGATAGGAAAGTACTGATTTCCAAAAGATTACTTATGGCGTATCCTTTCCCGCCAACGGATAGGTTACGCTGGGAATCCTCCCCTAGGGTAGACAAAGCGTTGACGCGCTTATCTAAGAAGGTGGCCCTGCCGTCACAGGATACGGCCGCCCTAAAGGATCCTGCGGATAGGAAGCAGGAAGGTATCCTGAAGTCTGTTTATACACATTCTGGTACTCTTCTGAGGCCAGCAATTGCAGCGGCCTGGATGTGTAGTGCTGTAGCAGCATGGACAGATACTCTGTCTGAGGAGTTAGATACCCTGGACAGAGAGACTATTTTACTGACCCTAGGACATATCAAAGACGCTGTCCTATATATGCGGGATGCCCAGAGGGACATTTGCCAGCTGGGCTCTAGAATAAACGCAATGTCGATTTCTGCCAGAAGGGTCTTATGGACTCGGCAATGGACAGGTGATGCCGACTCTAAAAAACACATGGAGGTGTTGCCTTATAAGGGTGAGGAATTGTTTGGGGACGGTCTCTCGGACCTAGTTTCCACAGCTACGGCTGGGAAGTCAAATTTTTTGCCATATATTCCCTCACAGCCTAAGAAAGCACCGTATTACCAAATGCAGTCCTTTCGATCACAAAGAAGCAAGAAGGTCAGAGGTGCGTCCTTTCTTGCCAGAGGCAGGTGTAGAGGAAAGAAGCTGCACCATACAGCTAGTTCCCAGGAACAGAAGTCCTCCCCGGCTTCCACTAAATCCACCGCATGACGCTGGGGCTCCACAGGTGGAGCCAGGAGCGGTGGGGGGCGCGTCTCCGAAATTTCAGCCACCAGTGGGTTCGCTCACAGGTGGATCCCTGGGCTATACAGATTGTGTCTCAGGGATACAAGCTGGAATTCGAAGTGATGCCCCCTCACCGTTACCTCAAATCGGCCCTGCCAGCTTCCCCCATGGAACGGGAAGTAGTGTTAGCGGCAATTCACAAGTTATATCTCCAGCAGGTGGTGGTAAAGGTTCCCCCCCTTCAACAGGGAAGGGGATACTATTTCACAATGTTTGTGGTACCGAAACCGGACGGTTCGGTCAGACCCATGTTGAATTTAAAGTCACTGAACATTTATCTGAAAAGATTCAAGTTCAAAATGGAATCGCTCAGATCAGTCATTGCAAGCCTGGAAGAGGGGGATTTTATGGTGTCTCTGGACATCAAGGATGCGTACTTGCATGTCCCCATTTACCCACCTCATCAGGAGTACCTCAGGTTTGTGGTACAGGACTGTCATTACCAATTCCAGACGTTGCCGTTTGGCCTGTCCA
This sequence comes from Pseudophryne corroboree, assembly GCF_028390025.1. Taxonomy (NCBI): domain Eukaryota; kingdom Metazoa; phylum Chordata; class Amphibia; order Anura; family Myobatrachidae; genus Pseudophryne; species Pseudophryne corroboree. Next base: position 516,788,002 of record NC_086445.1, read on the forward strand.
CGGCACCGAGAATATTTACCAAGGTGATGGCGGAAATGATGGTGCTCCTTCGGAAGCAAGGGGTTACAATTATCCCATACTTGGACGATCTCCTCATAAAGGCGAGGTCCAGGGAGCGGTTGCTGATCAGCGTAGCACTCTCTCAGGAAGTGTTGCAACAGCACGGCTGGATTCTGAATATTCCAAAGTCGCAGCTGATTCCTACGACGCGTTTGCCCTTCCTGGGCATGATTCTGGACACAAACCAGAAAAAGGTGTTTCTCCCGGAGGAGAAGGCTCAGGAGCTCGTGACTCTGGTCAGAGGCCTCCTAAAACCAAAACAGGTATCGGTGCATCACTGCACGCGAGTCCTGGGAAAGATGGTGGCGTCATACGAAGCCATTCCCTTCGGCAGGTTCCATGCGAGGATCTTTCAGTGGGATCTGTTGGACAAGTGGTCCGGATCGCATCTTCAGATGCATCGGCTGATCACCCTGTCCCCCAGGGCCAGGGTGTGTCTTCTGTGGTGGCTGCAAAGTGCTCACCTCCTCGAGGGCCGCAGGTTCGGCATACAGGACTGGGTCCTGGTGACCACGGATGCAAGCCTCCGAGGATGGGGGGCAGTCACTCAAGGAAGAAACTTCCAGGGGCTATGGTCAAGTCAGGAGACTTGTCTGCACATCAATATCCTGGAACTAAGGGCCATATACAATGCTCTGAGTCAAGCGGAGCCTCTGCTTTGAAACCAACCAGTGCTGATTCAGTCAGACAACATCACTGCAGTGGCCCATGTAAACCGCCAGGGCGGCACAAGAAGCAGGGTGGCAATGGCAGAAGCCACCAGGATTCTTCGTTGGGCGGAGAATCACGTACTAGCACTGTCAGCAGTGTTCATTCCGGGAGTGGACAACTGGGAAGCAGACTTCCTCAGCAGGTACGAGCTCCACCCGGGAGAGTGGGGACTTCATCAAGAAGTCTTCACGCAGATTGCAAATCGATGGGAACTGCCACAGGTGGACATGATGGCGTCCCGTCTCAACAAAAAGCTAAAAAGATATTGCGCCAGGTCAAGGGACCCTCAGGCGATAGCTGTGGACGCACTAGTAACACCGTGGGTGTTCCAGTCGGTCTATGTGTTTCCTCCTCTTCCTCTCATACCCAAGGTGCTGAGAATCGTAAGAAAAAGAGGAGTGAGAACAATACTCATTGTTCCGGATTGGCCAAAAAGGACTTGGTACCCGGAACTGCAAGAAATGCTCACAGAGGACCCATGGCCTCTGCCTCTCAGACAGGATCTGTTGCAACAGGGGCCCTGTCTGTTCCAAGACTTACCGCGGCTGCGTTTAACGGCATGGCGGTTGAACGCCGGATCCTAGCGGAAAAAGGCATTCCGGATGAAGTTATTCCTACGCTGATAAAGGCTAGGAAGGACGTGACAGCAAAGCATTATCACCGTATATGGCGAAAATATGTTGCTTGGTGTGAGGCCAGGAAGGCCCCTACAGAGGAATTCCAGCTGGGTCGATTCCTGCACTTCCTACAGTCAGGAGTGACTATGGGCCAAAAATTAGGGTCCATAAAGGTCCAGATTTCGGCCCTATCCATTTTCTTACAAAAAGAACTGGCTTCACTGCCTGAGGTTCAGACGTTTGTTAAGGGAGTGCTGCATATTCAGCCCCCTTTTGTGCCACCAGTGGCACCTTGGGATCTTAACGTGGTGTTGAGTTTCCTGAAATCCCACTGGTGTGAGCCACTTAAGACCGTGGAGCTAAAGTATCTCACGTGGAAAGTGGTCATGCGGTTGGCCTTAGCTTCGGCTAGGCGTGTGTCAGAATTGGCAGCTTTGTCATGTAAAAGCCACTATCTGGTTTTCCATATGGATAGGGCAGAGTTGCGGACTCGTCCGCAATTTCTGCCAAAGGTGGTGTCATCCTTTCATTTGAACCAACCTATTGTGGTGCCTGCGGCTACTGGTGACTTGGAGGATTCCAAGTTGCTTGACGTAGTCCGGGCTTTGAAGATTTATGTGACCAGAACGGCTGGAGTCAGGAAGACTGACTCGCTGTTTGTCCTGTATGCATCCAACAAGCTGGGTGCTCCTGCTTCAAAGCAAACTATTGCTCGCTGGATCTGTGGCACGATTCAGCAGGCTCATTCTGCGGCTGGATTGCCGCATCCAAAATCAGTGAAAGCCCATTCCACAAGAAAGGTGGGCTCTTCTTGGGCGGCTGCCCGAGGGGTCTCGGCATTACAGCTTTGCCGAGCTGCTACTTGGTCGGGTTCAAACACCTTTGCAAAGTTCTACAAGTTTGATACCCTGGCTGAGGAGGACCTTGAGTTTGCCCATTCGGTGCTGCAGAGTCATCCGCACTCTCCCGCCCGTTTGGGAGCTTTGGTATAATCCCCATGGTCCTTACGGTGTCCCCAGCATCCACTAGGACGTTAGAGAAAATAAGATTTTTACTCACCGGTAAATCTATTTCTCGTAGTCCGTAGTGGATGCTGGGTGCCCGTCCCAAGTGCGGACTTTCTGCAATACGTGTATATAGTTATTGCTTACTAAAGGGTTATGTTATGTGGCATCAGTTGAGTGATGCTTGTTTGTTGTTCATACTGTTAACTGGGTAAGTTTATCACGAGTTATACGGTGTGATTGGTGTGGCTGGTATGAGTCTTACCCTGGATTCCAAAATCCTTTCCTTGTAATGTCAGCTCTTCCGGGCACAGTTTTCTTAACTGAGGTCTGGAGGAGGGGCATAGAGGGAGGAGCCAGTGCACACCAGGTAGTACTAAATCTTTCTTTAGAGTGCCCAGTCTCCTGCGGAGCCCGTTTATTCCCCATGGTCCTTACGGAGTCCACAGCATCCACTACGGACTACGAGAAATAGATTTACCGGTGAGTAAAATCTTATTATTAACTAAGAAGGGGCGCTTTGTGGCTCTCTGAAGGACTCTGGGAAATTGACATTTATCGTGTGTGTGTGTGTGTGTGTGTGTGTGTGTGTGTGCGTGCGCGCGCGCGCATATAACTCACATTACCATGTCAAAAGACTGTCTTGTACAGCAGAGTGTTTCTTTTCTCCTGGAGAGTCTATACAATGTACTCAAAACAGTACACATTCTCAGGCTTCTGGTTCCGAACCCCCGTGGGTGAACTCCATAAGGGGGATGATTTCCAATATTTCTACAAAGTTATCCCATACTAAGAAGGAGACGCAGTTTTTGAGAAAATCTGTGGAGGATCTAATGAATAAAGACTCAGCCCTCACAGCTGCGCCTATCACCCCACCCACGTATCCACAAATGCGTACACTGGCCCAGATATTGCAGGCTCACATTTATGACGATGCCTCAGATACAGGGGACGGTGAGGTGGATCTCACCCAAGGGGTGCAAGCTATGATTGAGGCTATTATGGATGTATTGCAGATTTCGGAGAGGGTACCTGTTGAAGATGAGGAGTCTTATTTTAATGTAAAAAAGAAATCCTCTGTTACTTTCCCTGCATCAAAGGAGTTAAACTCCCTCTTTGAAGGAACTTGGGTAAACCAAGAGAAAAAGTTTCAGATCCCTAAAAGGTTACTTCTCTCCTCTCCTTTCCTCTCCCTCAGGAGGATAGGAAAAAGTGGGAAACCCCACCTATTGTGGATGCCTGTGTCTAGATTATCACAAAAGATTGTTTTACCTGTCCCTGGCGCAGCCTCCTTAAAGGATACGGCTGACCGCAAGAATGAGACTACACTCAAATCACTGGACACAGCTGCAGGTGTGGCCCAGAGACCCACTATTGCTTGTGCATGGATCTCTAGGGCCATTGAAAAATGGTCAAGTAACCTAATTGATGATTCAGATTCAGTGAATAGGAGTGAAATTGACTTACTATTAACGTCACATTCAGGATTCTGCAAGCTTCGTGGTGGAAGCCATGAAGGAAATTGGCCTGCTTAATACACGGGTTACAGCTGTGGCAGTTTCGGCATGCAGAGGACTGTGGATACGCCAATGGACTGCAGATACAGACTCCAGTAGAAGCGTGGAGAGCCTGCCTTTCACAGGTGAGGTCCTGTTTGGTGACAAACTGGATACGTGGATATCCAAGACAACAGCGGGTAAGTCGACATATCTTCTTCCGCAGCTGCATCGGCTAGGAAATCATATCCTGCACCTACACTGCAGTCCTTTCAGACAGCAAAATTTAAAAACAAATCCAGGGGTTCCTCCACTGCCTTCAGAGGGGTTCGAGGAAAATCCAGAAAACCTGCAGCGACAGGTTCTCAGGAGCAGACCTCAGGTTCTGCTTCCTCAAAGCCTTCGGCATGACGGTGGACCACACTGCCTGAAGAACAGGCAGGTGGGAGCACGGTTAAAAAATTTCAGTCACATCTGGGCGACATCATGCCTAGATCCCTGGGTCAAAGAGAGTGTTGCCCAGGAGTACAGACTGGAGTTTCAAGATCTCCCATCTCACAGATTCTTCAAATCAGACTTACCAGCTTCTCAAGGAAGAAAGTACAATCCTGCAAGAGGCAATTCAAAAACTGATACAAACACAGGTCATTGTTCCAGTTCCACCTCATCTACAGAACAAAGGTTATTATTCCAACCTATTCGTGGTACCGAAACCGGACGGTTCGGTAAGGCCGATCTTAAACTTAAAATCCCTGAACCCCTATTTGCGGGTATTCAAATTCAAGTTGGAGTCTCTGAGAGCGGTAATCTCAAGTCTGGAGGAAGGGGAATTCTTGGTATCCCTGAATATCAAGGATGCGTACCTTCATATTGCGATCTGGCCACCTCACCAGGCCTATCTCGGGTCTGGCCCTCCAGGTCGACAAGAAAAAGGTCGACACATTTTAGGTCGACGCCAATTGGTTGACACACCTTAGGTCAACATGGACAAAAGGTTGACATGGACAAAAGGTCGACAGGAACAAGGTCGACATGGAAAAAGGTCGACATGAGTTTTTTATGTTTTTTTGGTGTCATTTTCTTCGTAGAGTGACGGGGAACCCCAATTAGTGCACCGCGTTCGCTCGCCATGCTTCAGGCATGGTGCCTTCGCTACGCTCGGCACAGATTACCGTTCCATTCGTAGTCCACGTGGATAGTTAAGTATGAAAAGGTTCCAAAAAAAGGAAAAAATTGTGGAAAACTCATGTCGACCTTTTTCCATGTCGACCTTGTTCCTGTCAACCTTTTATCCATGTCGACCTTTTGTCCATGTCGACCTAAGGTGTGTTGACCAATTGGCGTCGACCTAAGGTGTGTCGACCTTTTTGTTGTCGACCTGGAGTCCAGATACCGCCTATCTCAGGTTTGCACTACAGGACTGTCACTACCAGTTCCAGGCCCTGCTATTTGGACTCTCTACAGCACAGATAGTGTTCACCAAGGTCATGGCAGAGATGATGCTCCTCTGCAAGCAGGGGGTGAGCATTATTCCATACCTGGACGATCTACTGATAAAGGCATCTTCCAGGGAGAGGTTGTTGCATAGTATTGCTCTCTCAACTCAACTACTCCAGGATTCTGATCCTTCCAAAATCACATTTGGAACCAACAAGGAGACTTCCCTTCTTGGGGATGATACTCGACACGGAAGTACAGAGGGTATTTTTTCCGTTGGAAAAACCTTTGGTGATCCAGTCAATGGTCCGGGATGTCCTGAAGCCAGCCCGGGTATCGGTTCATCAGTGCATTCGCCTACTGGGGAAGATGGTAGCTTCCTGCGAGGCACTACAGTACGGAAGATTCCATGCAAGATTCTTCCAACTGGATCACATCTTCAAATGCACCAGCGGATACACCTGTCGCCGAAAGCCATATTTTCTCTTACGTCCTAGAGGATGCTGGGGTCCACATTAGTACCATGGGTATAGACGGGTCCACCATGAGCCATTGACACTTTAAGAGTTTAATAGTGTGGGCTGGCTCCTCCCTCTATGCCCCTCCTACCAGACTCAGTTTAGAAAATGTGCCCGGAGGAGCCCGGTCACAGCTAGGGGTGCTCTCCAGAGTTTCCCTAGAAAAGTTTTATTTAGAGTTTATTATTTTACAGGGAGGCTGCTGACAACAGCCTCCCTGCTTCGTTGGACTAAGGGGGGAGTAGTGTCCGCCCTGCGGGGTCTGAGCCACTTACTTCGCTGACAGGACACTGAGCTCCTGAGGGATCAGATCGCTCCCCACCGCAGGGGATCGCTCGCCCCGGCAGCATGCCGCCACCCCCTTACAGAGCTGAAGAATCGGTTGCGAGTGAGACACCGACCCCCCCCCCCCCCCTAGCAAGTAGGGAGTCGGTGTGAAGATGGCGGCAGCAGGGTAGGAGCGCATTATTAACTGCGCTCTGGGAGGCTCAGTGGTACATGGTGCAGCGCTGTGAGGGGCGCCCTGAGCAAGCGCTGCACCCTACACTGGTCCCAAAGCCTGTCGGGGTCCTCAGATCTCAGCCAGCACTCAATCCCCAGGCCAGTATAATCAGTGGAAGAGCGGTAAAACAGAGCCATTTTAGGGGCAGAGCCTCTCCTCAGAGCGGACCCAGCCGCATTCAGCGCCATTTTCCGGCCTGCACAGCGCTAATCAGGAGAAACGGGTCCCTCCACAGCAACTCCAGATATCTGTAAACGGTACCAGGGGATTTTAGAAGGGGGGAGGCTGCAATACGACTGTATCCTATTAAGGTGCACAGTCAGCACTGACAAGGGGTCTCCCTTTGGTTAGAAGCACTGTGTGTGGGTTGGCTCCAATCTCTGTCTCTCTTGCCATTCTTGGGGGGGAACTTTGTCTGCCCTCCCCTGTGTGTGTGAAGTGTTTGGTGGTCTCTTCTAGCTATGTCCAGGGACACTGTGTCATATGCTGCGTTGGACATGTCCTCCCAGGATGATCCCATTCCATGTAATCATGATAGCACTGGTTTAGCACAGATTCCAGCAAGGGAACCTGAGTGGTTTTCCACTATCAAATCTTGGATTTCTCAGATTTCAGACTGGGTTGCAAGTAATGAATTTGCAACCCAGGTATTATAGAACTCTATGGCAGTATGGTCCGATTCTGGTACCTCAGGACGCTCCGCTATATACCCCCACAAACGTGCACTTGTTCATGTCATGCAAGATGACACGGATACCGATTCTGACACCACAAACGGTAATGGGGATGTGTTGCGGGGGTCTGTCTCTCTTGCAAAGGAGGTGCAATTGATGATAGAGGCTATCGGATGTGTTGAATATTAATGATTCCACACCTGAGCAGGTTGATGAGGCTTTTTTCACTGAAAATAAGAAAGCTTCGCTAACCTACCCTGCGTCAATTAAATGCTATATTTGAGAAAGCATGGGAAAACACTGAGAAAAAATTCCAGATCCCTAAAAGGGTCCAGGTGGTGTTCCCTTTCCCTGAGGAGGATAGAAAAAAATGGGAAAACCTGCCAATTGTTGACGCATCTGTGTCCAGACTCTCAAAAAAGGTGGTTTTACCTGTTCCGGGATCTACCGCCTTAAAGGAGCCGGCTGATCGTAAAATTGATAATGCACTTAAATCAATGTACACTGCTTCGGGGGCCATATTACGTCCCACTATTGCTAGTGCATGGATTGCAAAAGCTATAGTAAAGTGGTCAGGCACCTTACTTGAGGATTTGGATACGATGGATAAGGGTGATGTTGAATTGTTTTTGCGTAACATTCACGATTCAGCAGGTTTTATGGTAGAATCCATGAAAGACCTGGGTTCCATGGCTGCTGGAATCTCTTCCATGTCTGTTTCAGCTCGTCGGGGACTGTGGCTGCGCAAGTGGTCGGCCGACGCGGAATCCAGGAAAAGTGTGGAGTCCCTACCCTACACAGGTCAGGCTCTATTTGGGGAAGCTTTGAATGCGTGGATATCCACGGCTACAGCGGGTAAGTCTCCGTTCCTTCCCTCAGCTGCACCTGCTCTGAAGAAATCCTTCTCTTCATCAGCATCACAGTCCTTTCGGCCTAACAAGCCTAGAAAGGCCAAACCGTCCAATACCTTCTTTAGGGGAGGTCGAGTTAAATCCAAGAAACCTGCTGCTGCAGGTTCCCAGGAACAAAAGCCTGTTTCAGTTACGCCAAAGTCCTCTGCATGACAGTGGACCGCGCGGCCTGGAGGTGGGGCCAGTGGGAGTGAGACTCAGACAGTTCAGTCACGTCTGAGTATCATCCGGCCTGGATCACTGGTTGATAGATATTGTATCCCAAGGATCCAGGCTGGAATTTCAGAATCTCCCTCCTCACCGATTTTTCAAATCAGGCTTGCCAGTTCTACTGGCAGACAGAACTGTCCTACAAGAGGCTATCCAGAAGTTTGTGGAGGCACAGGTCATTGTGCCAGTTCCTCCTCATTTGCAAACCACAGGATACTATTCGAGTGGAAGAGGGAGAATTCCTGGTCTCTCTGGCTATCAAGGATGCGTACCTCCACATTCCGATTTGGCTGCAGCATCAGGCTTATCTCCGTTTCACATTACTGGACTGTCATTTCCAGTTCCAGGCCCTGCCATTCGGCCTCTCAACAGCACCGAGGGTGTTCACCAAGGTGATGGCAGAGATGATATTCTCCTCCGCAAACAAGGGGTGAACATCATTCCATATCGAGCCGATCTGCTGATAAAGGCATCGTTCAAGGAGAAGCTGTTGCAGTCCATTGTTCTCACAACTCAGCTACTCAGACTCCACGGTTGGATTCTGAACCTTCCAAAATCACATTTGGAACCAACCCAGAGGTTGTCTTTTCTGGGCATGATCCTCGACACAGAAGTGCAGATAGTGTTTCTTCCGCAGGAAAAGGCATTGGTGATACAAACAATGGTCGTGATGTCCTGAAGCCAGCCCGGGTGTCGGTTCATCAATGCATTCACCTTCTGGGAAAGATGTGCTACAATTTAACCACAGCTATCAAATTAATCCATACATTCTCCTGATCATTTTGACTCCAAGCATGACATGTTTATCTTGTTCCGTTCCAATAATACATATATATCTGATGTTATAACTCTATTATATAAATACATTATAATGTCTGTTGCTGGACATGTTTTATCTATATGTAATTTATGTGTTGTATGAAATATGCGTTGAATATATCTTTGTGGCTTGTCTGTGCACGCTGCATGAATGCAAACAGAAAGAAACCCATCTGATTGGAGTTTACATGTGCTGTGTATGTAATATTTTTGACTTCGACAGTCCACCCTTTGACAGTAGACAATAACTGTCATAACTGTCACACTAAACATAATTATAAAAAATATTCCAAACAATAATCGGTGACCTAGACACACGTATGTATTCATTTTGCAAATCAGACATTGACTGTATTTGGGGAAGACGGAGGAGGACGAGACATCCTCTATATGCACACGGCGGTCACGGGACCACTGGTTGGGTGTGGGACGACATCCAACCTATAGAGTATGCTGGGACAGTGCTATGGCCTATGATGTCTGATTTGAACAAACGTTGCACACATACATGTACCTACGTCTTTGTACACTGATGTTCGGATTCGATAGAGGTTTTGCTGGGTAGAGGGAGAAGACACAAACAAATCGTGAAAGAGACATCAAATTTTCATGGTATGTATTCCTATCAATCCCTGAACATTGTTTCCATTTCTGGATTGTATGCTAGGTCTGTTTCATCATTATACATTTGTTATTATTTAAGGTAATGTTCTTCCTAGACAACATAAACCTTCGGAGTTCGGGGAGTGCCACTCATAAACTTTTCTTCCACATATATTAATGAGCTCTTTATCTGCTATGTGTGAATAGGCATTGTCTGTTCCTGATTACCTCCTGATTTCCTGAAATTGGTGAGATTTAAACATACCAGGGATTAATCTATGGTACTGGTGGATCTTAAGACTAGGGGGTTTAGTTATATTATATTCCTTGTCCACCGGTTCCCCCCTCCCCCCTTGCGCATAGTTCAAGTACCTCAGCTGACTCTAAAGAATATGGCACTAGTCCTGCATGATTTCATCTTAGAGGTACCTGTGAGCACATCCAACATTCTGTTTGGTTTAAGACCTTACCCATTAGTGAGTGGTAATCACTCAAGGGATGTCTGTCAAATGCTGCCTTATTGCTAGACTGACATCTCTGGATGCACTCATCTTCAATTATAGGGTCACAATAACTACAAAATTCAGTATTCCCCAGACAATAGCCTGTCACGTTACTTCCGAACTCCGTAACTACTGGACCTTTGATTTTATCTGGCTTTAACAAAGTGATAGGCTGATCCTGGGATCCTATAAAGACATCACTCCTTTCTCCAGAACCATTTCCAGTCCCACACTCAACTCCTCATGAAAACCTCACAAAAATAGATTGTCCTGGGGAAAAAAATAAGATTTTAAACCTACCAGTAAATCTATTTCTCCTAGTCCGTAGAGGATGCTGGGGACTCCGTAAGGACCATGGGGTATAGACGGGCTCTGCAGGAGATAGGGCACCTAAAAAGAACTTTTACTATGGGTGTGCACTGGCTCCTCCCTCTATGCCCCTCCTCCAGACCTCAGTTAGAGAATTGTGCCCAGAGGAGATGGACAATACAAGGCAGGATTTAGAAATCCAGGGGCAAGATTCATACCAGCCCACACCAATCATACCAAGTAACCTGGATCATACATAACCAGTTAACCGTATGAACAATAACAGTAACGGTCCAAGACTGATTCCAACTGTAACAGAACCCTTATGTAAGCAACAACTATATACAAGTCTTGCAGAGTTTCCGCACTGGGACGGGCGGCCAGCATCCTCTACGGACTAGGAAAAATAGATTTACCGGTAGGTTTAAAATCTTATTTTCTCTTACGTCCTAGAGGATGCTGGGGACTCCGTAAGGACCATGGGGTTTATACCAAAGCATCCAATCGGGCGGGAGATTGCGTATGACTCTGCAGCACCGACTGAGCAAACGCTAGGTCCTCATCAGCCAGAGTATCAAACTTGTAGAATTTAGCAAAAGTGTTTGACCCCGACCAAGTCACCGCTCGGCAAAGCTGTAATGCCGAGACGCCTCGGGCAGCCGCCCAAGAAGAACCCACCTTCCTAGTGGAATGGGCCTTAACCGAATTTGGTATCGGCAATCCAGCCGTAGAATGAGCCTGCTGAATCGTATTACAGATCCAGCGAGCAATAGTCTGCTTCGAAGCAGGTGCGCCAATCTTATTAGCAGCATACAGGACAAACAGAGCCTCTGTTTTCCTAATTCTAGCCGTCCTGGCTACATAAATCTTTAAGGCCCTGACTACGTCCAGGGATCTGGAATCCTCCAGGTCACTTGTAGCCACAATAGGTTGATTCGTATGGAATGAAGAAACCACTTTAGGCAAAAATTGCGGACGTGTCCTCAATTCAGCTCGATCCACATGAAAAATCAAGTAGGGGCTCTTGTGTGACAAAGCCGCCAATTCTGACACTCGCCTTGCTGATGCTAAGGCCAACAACATTACCACCTTCCAGGTAAGAAATTTCAACTCAACCTTGTTAAGCGGTTCAAACCAGTGTGATTTTAGGAACTGCAACACCACGTTCAGGTCCCATGGTGCCACTGGAGGCACAAAAGGGGGCTGGATGTACAGCACTCCCTTTACAAACGTCTGGACTTCTGGAAGAGAAGCCAATTCCTTCTGAAAGAAAATCGAGAGGGCCGAAATCTGTACCTTAACAGAGCCTAATTTCAGGACCATATCCACTCCTGTCTGTAGGAAGTGGAGAAAACGACCCAGATGAAAATCTTCCGTAGGTGCATTCTTGGTCTCACACCAAGACACATACTTTCGCCAGATACGGTGATAGTGCTTTACCATCACCTCCTTCCTAGCCTTTATTAAAGTAGGGATGACCTCTTCCGGAATCCCCTTTTCTGCTAGGATTCGGCGTTCAACCGCCATGCCGTCAAACGTAACCGCGGTAAGTCTTGAAATACACAGGGCCCCTGTTGCAACAGGTCTTCCCTCAGAGGAAGAGGCCAGGGATCTCCTGTGAGCATGTCTGGTAGATCCGAGTAACAGGCCCTTCGAGGCCAGTCTGGGACAACGAGTATCATCTGTACTCTTCTTCGTCTTATGATCCTCAACACTTTTGTGATGAGAGGAAAAGGAGGAAACACGTAGACCGATTTAAACACCCACGGTGTTACCAGAGCGTCTACTGCGACTGCCTGAGGGTCCCGAGACCTGGCACAATACCTCCGAAGCTTCTTGTTGAGGCGTGACGCCATCATGTCTATTTGAGGAGTTCCCCAAAGATGCGTTACGTCTGCAAAGACTTCTTGATGAAGTCCCCACTCTCCTGGATGGAGATCATGTCTGCTGAGGAAGTCTGCTTCCCAGTTGTCCACTCCCGGAATGAAGACAGCCGACAGAGCGCTTACGTGATTTTCCGCCCAGCGAAGAATCCTGGTGGCTTCCGCCATCGCGACTCTGCTTCTTGTCCCGCCTTGGCGGTTCACATGAGCCACTGCTGTGACATTGTCTGATTGAATCAGAACCGGTAGGTTTCGAAGAAGACTCTCCGCTTGTCGAAGGCCGTTGTAAATGGCCCTGAGTTCCAACACAATGATGTGTAGACAGGACTCCTGGTCTGACCACAGTCCCTGAAAACTTCTTCCTTGTGTGACTGCTCCCCATCCTCGGTGGCTCACGTCCGTGGTAACCAGGATCCAATCCTGAATTCCGAAACTGCGACCCTCCAGCAGGTGAGTACTTTGCAACCACCACAGGAGAGACACCCTGGCCCCTGGGGACAGAGTTATTTTCCGATGTAAGTGCAGATGGGACCCGGACCACTTGTCCAGAAGGTCCCATTGAAAAGTCCTTGCATGGAACCTTCCGAAGGGAATGGCCTCGTAGGCCGCCACCATTTTTCCCAGAACTCGAGTGCATTGGTGAACTGACACCCTTTTCGTTTTTAGCAGGTCTCTGACCATGTTCTGGATGTCCTGGGCTTTCTCCAGTGGGAGAAAGACCTTCATTTGTTCCGTATCCAGTATCATACCTAGGAACGTTAGTCGAGTTGTCGGAATCAACTGTGACTTCGGTAGATTTAGAATCCAACCGTGTTGCTGGAGCACTCTCAGAGAGAGCGCCACACTGCTCAGCAATTTCTCTCTGGATCTCGCTTTTATTAGGAGATCGTCCAAGTATGGGATAATTGTGACTCCATGCTTACGCAGGACCACCATCATTTCCGCCATTATATTGGTGAAAATCCTCGGGGCCGTGGAAAGCCCTGAAATTGGTAATGACAATCCTGTACAGCGAATCTCAGGTATTCCTGATGGGGGGAATATATGGGGACATGAAGGTACGCATCCTTTATGTCCAGAGACACCATAAACTCCCCCTCCTCCATATTGGCTATTATCGCTCTGAGTGATTCCATTTTGAATTTGAATCTTTTTATGTACAGGTTTAGGGATTTCAGATTCAAAATAGGTCTGACCGAACCATCCGGTTTCGGGACCACAAATAGGGTTGAGTAGTAACCTCTTCCCTGCTGGTTCAGGGGAACCCTGATTATTACTTGCTGTAGACACAGCGTTTGAATTGCAGCTAAGACTACATCCCGTTCCGATGTGGAAGCTGGTAGGGCCGATTTGAAAAATCGGCGAGGGGGCACCTCCTCGAATTCCAGTTGGTAACCCTGGGAAACTATTTCCAACACCCAAGGATTCAGGCCTGAGCTGACCCAGGCCTGGCTGAAAAGTCGAAGACGTGCCCCCACCGGTGCGGACTCCCTCAGGGGAGCCCCAGCGTCATGCTGTGGGCTTTGGAGTAGCCGGGGAGTACTTTTGTTCCTGGGCACCTGCCGAAGCAGGTGCTCTTTTGCCTCTGCCCTTACCTCTGGCGAGGAAGGAGGATCCCCAACCTCTTCTGGGCTTGTGCGACCGAAAGGACTGCATCTGATAGGGTGGTACTTTCTTTTGCTGTTGGGGAATAAATGGTAAAAAGTTTGATTCACCTGCTGTAGCTGTGGAAACCAGGTCCGTCAGCCCATCCCCAAACAATACATCTCCCTTATAGGGTAGAACTTCCATATGTTTTTTGGAATCTGCATCACCCGTCCATTGGCGAGTCCATAAGGATCTTCTCGCAGAGATAGACATGGCATTGTCCCTAGAAGCCAGCAAGCCAATGTCCCTTTGAGCATCCCTCATAAATAAGACTGCGTCTTTAATATGGGCTAGAGTTAAGAATATAGTATCCTTATCCATCTTATCAAAATCAGCTGTCAGCTCATCTGTCCAAGCTGAAATCGCGCTACACACCCATGCCGACGCAATTGTCGGTCTAAGGACTGCTCCAGTATGAAAATAAATACACTTTAAGGTAGTCTCTTGCCTGCGATCTGCAGGGTCCCTAAGGGCAGCTGTGTCAGGAGACGGTAGCGCCACTTTCTTGGACAAGCGCGTCAGGGCCTTGGCCACAGTTGGAGGTGTCTCCCAACGCTCCCTGTCCTGGTTAGGGAAGGGCTATGCCATATAAATTATTTTGGGTATCTGCGGTCTCTTTTCCGGAGTCTCCCAAGCTTTTTCAAAGAAATCATTTAGTTTATGAGATGTGGGAAAATGTATAATCTGTTTCTTTCCCTTAAACATGTGCACCCTTGTGTCGGGGACCGAGGGTTCATCCGCAATATGCAACACATCCCTTATTGCCACAATCATACACTGAATGCTTTTTGTCACCCTAGGGTGCAATTTCACTTCGTCATAGTCGACACTGGAATCAGAGTCCGTGTCGGTAGTAGTGTCTTGTGTTAAGGGACGCTTTTGAGACCCCGACGGGCCCTGTGAGTCGGTCCAATCCGAGGATTGACCCCCTGATGTCCCCCCTAATTCAGCCTTATCAAGCCTCTTATGTAAGGATGCCACACTTGCATTCAACATATGCCACATGTCCATTCATTCCTGAGTCGGCACAACCGACGGGGACACACCACTCATTTGCTCCACCTCCTCCTTGGAAAAGCCTTCCGCTTCAGACATGTCGACACCACGTACCGACACCCCACACACACAGGGATTAACCTATAAGGGGACAAAACCCCAACCAGGCCCTTAGGAGAGACAGAGAGAGAGTATGCCAGCACACACCCAGCGCTTAATAACACTGGAAAAATATGACCAGATAGCGCTTTTATATATAAAATGACCAGATTCCCACTCACTGCGCTCAAAATGCCCCCCTCCTCTTTATTCCAGCCTGAATGTTCAGCAGGGGAGAGACCAGGGAGCCAGCGTTTTCCTCATGCAGCTTCTGTGGAGAAAATGGCGCTTGTTAGTGCTCCGCCCATCCGACGGCGGGCTTCGGTCCCGGTGATTTTTTTATAGAAAATGGTGGGGGATCGTAGAATTACTGCCCAGCAGCCTAATCTACCTTGTCAGTGCCCAAATGTGAGGTTTATTGCTGCCCAGGGCGCCCCCCCCCCCCTGCGCCCTGCACCCTTTAGTGCTGCTCTGTGTGTGTGAATGGGAGCAATGGCGCGCAGCCTTACCTCATGAAGATCTGATGTCTTCTGCCACCTATGATGTCTTCTGCCTTCTCATACTCACCTGGCTTCTATCTTCGGCATCTGTGAGGAGGACGGCGGCGCAGCTCCGGGACGAACCCCAGGTGAGACCTGTGTTCCGACTCCCTCTGGAGCTAATGGTGTCCAGTAGCCTTAGAAACAGAGCCCAACCGTTAAGCCAGCTCTGCTTCTCTCCCCTCAGTCCCACAATGCAGGGAGCCTGTTGCCAACAGGACTCCCTGAAAATAAAGAACCTAACAAAATTCTTTTTCAACAGAAAACTCTGGAGAGCTCTCTGCAGTGCACCCATTCTCCTCTGGGCACAAGATCTAACTGAGGTCTGGAGGAGGGGCATAGAGGGAGGAGCCAGTGCACACCCATAGTAAAAGTTCTTTTTAGGTGCCCTATCTCCTGCGGAGCCCGTCTATACCCCATGGTCCTTACAGAGTCCCCAGCATCCTCTAGGACGTAAGATAAAATGTCAACGGGAAAAAGAAAGAACATATAACAAAACAAATCTTGCCCATAGCAAATCCATTACAACGACTGGTCTTTCTGTAATCTTTTAGTACGCTCAGGTAGTGTTCAACAGTGCCGCCTCTCAGTCTTCACGGAACAGACTCTCGGGTGATACTTCTGCGATCTCACTCCCTTTACGAGTTCCTTCCAGACTACAGACTTTCCTACGATGGGAATCGTGGACCCAAGTCTCTCGGCTACTTTCACTGGGATTGTGCTGTCAACAAAACTTGGTACGGTCCTTCCCACCTGTCTATTAGGCAACCTGAGCATAAGAACAATCACACAGTCTCTTGGTTCATAATCAAGACAGTAGTTGGCATATCAGGAATCAACAGTTTCAAGTTTTTTTGTCAAGTTCTCAAATGCTGGATGCTCTCTATAAGGTACTGTACTGTCACCTCATTGCTGTATTTCTGATCATGGTGCGGATCAATCATGACATGAGGTTGTCTTCCAAAAAAAGCAAAAAACAAAACAAAAATTTCAAAGAGAGTGATTCGTTAAGTGGGGATCTGGGAGTGGTTCCGATGCTACGTAACACTAGTGGCAGTGTCTATGACCACAATAGTCCAGTTTCAAGCTATCACTTTGCTCCTACTCCTAAGGATAACATATCTACACACAAATTTCTGCACAATTTTCTTTGTGGTAAACACAGCAGTATTTGTGGTGGCAGGAAATGCCTCTACCCAGTTTGAGAGAAGATCAGTTTACACCAATACATATTTCAAATTCCTACAGGGTGTTAACTGTACAAAGTCGATTTGTGTTACCTGAAAAGGTCCGTCTGCAGGAGGAGTATGGGATGGCTCTGTTGGTACTACCTTACCAATGTTCTTCCTCAAGCAAGTAAGACATGTCATTGCTTGCCTGAGAAGAGAACCCTGGTACACGCCAGTAAGCTTTTACCAATTTGCACATACCTTCCTTACCCTAGGTGAGTCAGACCATGTGCCGCCTCAGCTAGGCTTGGGAGATACGTCCTGGGGGCCACTGGCTTACCTTGCCCATCTCTCCAGAGTCCTGAGGACTCCTGACCATACCCCTTCGCCTTCCAGACCTCCTTTTCCTGTAGGGAACACAAATTTGCATCTTGATTTAATTGTGGTGTATTTGCAAATGTAGAGTACCATGAGCATAACTCAAAAAACAAAACAAAACAAAAAATCTCTAGAGGGAAAAAGAAAAAAATATATATCAGGTCTGCGTTCACCAACGGGCTGTAATTTATGTCTGGTCTCGTAGTAAAGGTCTGATTCAGATATTCCATACCATCATGCATATCAGTGTCTATACAAAATTTCACTTCACCAGTATTCTCATCCTCCACCCTTTGTGCATTACAAGGCACACTGCAGTAATATACTGGTGCCATCGTGCTGATGAGACATACCGGGTTTTGGCAGAACTTTGAAGGACCAATATGGCATGTGGTGTATGAACTGTCAAATCATGTACCAGTACTACGTCCCAGGTATTTGACCCTTGTCCTACACAACTGTAATTTATCCCTTGAGACCTGGTGTCCCATCTGGAAGAGACGAAACAGAAACTGCTTTGTATCTGCCAGGGACGACTCAAATGAATCAGCGCACAACAACAAGTCATCAACATATTGTATCAGCACCGACCCATTCTCTGGCTGAAAGGACTGTAACCAGTCATGTAGGGCTTGGGAGAAAATACTCAGGCTGTGACTTGAAACCTTGGGAAAATAGGGTCCATGTATTGTACCCCCTTTGTGAACGCAAAGAGGAAGAGGAAACTGTGAAGAAACAGAATAGAGGTTGGTGACAGATAAGTTTGTAGAGGGGGTGAGGATTTTATTAAAATGACAACTGGATTGGGCACTACGGGGAATTGATTAACTACTTGGTCTACCCCCCTTAAAGCTTGTGCTTGCTGTATCACTACTGGGACTACCTCAGCCATCAATCCAGTGTCCTGTCCATCCTAAGTTCATAGGGAACTAGGTATCTGTGAGATAATTTCCTCTACCTGTGATGGACATGAATCTAGAACAGTGGAATGCAACATTAGTCTTTGAGGAGTATTTAACATAAAAACCACAAAAGATAAAATGAAGCGCTATCCTGATCAGTATAAATTAAAACATATAACATTTATTAGACATTTATACAAACAACATTCATAACACGGCTTATAATTTCACCCTGTGGCCACTTATTAGTTGATCAACTTATTTACTGCAGTATAAATCAGCATAAATCCACATATTTATATTTGCAAAGATATAGATAGAGCAAAGCTTGGAGATGTTAGAAGCTGTTCGTTTAGAACAATTAGTTACTAGCAGTTCATAACTTTTAGCCAGACGGAACCAAGCTCAGTGATGTTAGACAGGCTCACTTAATATCATGCAAGAATCTTCAACTGTTAGTTCGTAACTTTCCGAAATGATTCAAAGCATGCAAACAATTGCTTAATGGAATAGCTGTTTGAATGTTAATACTCAGGATTTTTGTCCATAGAATAATTCAACTGCAAAGTCCAGCGTGGCCACGCTATTAAATAGAACCCAACACAACGTGTCTTCAGACCAGGTAACTGATTAAAGAAGTGACGTCTCACTCTTGATAGTTACCACTCTTGTCCTCACGTATAGGTGCGGGATGCAACAGATCAACGCCGTGGATGGCACTCCTCTACGCGTTTCTCCGCCTGTGTGCAGATCGGCGGCTTCTTCAAAGAATAATGAATGAATGGTGGTACCTTCTATCCGTCTGCTATTTATACGGAGATCGGTACTATTACTACTTCCTGGTTCCGTGATTTACGCATGCGCATTCCATGCGTTCCACTCATGCGGGTCGTCTCTTCAATTTATATCGCTATCAGCTGATAAGTCCCGTTTACATACAAGCGCTGTGCGCCTTCGAATAATGCAATCCACTTTGTAACATTATAATAATTATAATACTAAAGTGTACACAGATCCAGTTATTACTTATATCATTCATCATTAATCAGAAATATGTGCATATATATATTAAAACATAATTATTAAAAATATATATATAGTTATTTAAAAAAATTTTTTAAGGCAAATATTATATTCATCCCAGAACCTTTTTTCCTATACCGCTGATAATCATTAGAAATAATTCATAAAAAATGTACTTAATTCATCTTGAAATTTTGACACCAAAACATATGTATATTTAATTAATTAAAATATCTCCAAAGCAATTAAAAAATTATTAAATAATTATTTAATTGATTCATACATGAAAACATAATAATTTGACAAAATCAATGTATGGATGTAGATACCCCTATTGCTCTCATCATATATTATTCATATATTATTCAATTCAACTGTGTCATTCAGTCCCTGTGGTTTTAATGTGCATAATCTGAAAATCCAGAATGCTTCACGTTTACATAATCTCTTGAAGCGATCACCCCCTCTTTGTGTGCTACTGATCTGTTCAATACCTTTAATTTTGATTTTCTCACATATACCTTGAGGGCAGTTAGATATATGGTTTGATAAGCAATGAGATTTAACCTTATTATTAATGTTACGTTTATGTTCCATAAACCTCACATGTAATGCCCTTGTGGTGCGGCCGACATATTGTTTTCCGCAACCACAAGTCAGCACGTATATAACATAGCTGGAACTACAATTGAGAAAATCCTTAATATCATACCTCTCTTTTGTGACAAAAGATGATATATCAGTTGACTTTTTATCCGTGTATTTACAAGTTTCACACCTATCTTTCCCACATCTGTGGAATCCAACAGGTAATTTAGTAGGTAACCAAATCCCTCCTTTGGTATCATTTTTAGAATAAGTATTTGTTCTCCTAAAGTGACTGGGTGCTAGTTTGCCCTTCAGGTTATCTGCTCTGCGAAACGTGACTCCTCCCTCTGATGTAATATATTCTCCTACATGTTGATCTAACTTTAATAATTGATTATTCTTCCTTATTATATTTTTAATATCTGTTGCACATGAGTTATATTGGGTAATAAAATTCATAGTTCTATCGTTTGTCCCTATAGCCACCTTATGTCCACTTTTTTGTCCAGTGAGTAAGGACTCTCTTTTTATTCCCTGTACTTCCTCATAGGCCTTTACCAATAGATCTTCTGGATAGCCTTGTTCAATAAATGAATTATAGAGTCTACCAGCTTGTCGCTCAAACCCATCATTAGACGAGCAATTCCTTTTCATGCGAATAAATTGTCCTTTTGGAATATTATCACGCCATTTCCTCAAATGATTGCTACGATAATCTAAAAATTTGTGCTGATCAACTTCCTTCACATATGTTTCTGTAGCTAATTTATTATCAATGACAGAAAGGGTTATATCCAAATATGTGATGGTTTCACAATTAAATTTACTAGTGAACGTGAGGCCATATTGATTATGATTAAAACTATCTAAAAATGGAGTGAGGGGTGCTTGGTTGGAATCCCAAATAAAAAATAAATCATCTATGAATCGGCAATAGAGAACTAGGCCCGCCCCAAGCTCGCTCTCCCACACATGTTGGTGTTCAAATTCCCCCATGTATAGGTTCGCGAAACTTGGGGCGAACCTAGTTCCCATCGCCGTCCCCCGTGTTTGTAAATAATAACGTGCATCAAAAACAAAGTAATTGTGGTGCAATATAAAGTTAATGGAATTAAGTAAAAAAATTTGAAGGTCATTATTTATTGATTCATCTCTAGACAAGACTCTTTCAATAACCTGTACACCTTTATCTTGCGGTATGTTAGAGTACAATGACTCGACATCACAGGTGACCATACAATAGCCTTCCTTCCACCTTAAACCATTAATCAGATGTAAAAATTGTGTGGTGTCTTTTATGTATGATTTCAGATTTTTTACATGACCTTGCAGAAATGAATCAACATAATGTGATAAATTATTCGTTAAGGAACCCACTCCCGAAATAATAGGTCTCCCGGGGGGTGCAGTGAGGGACTTGTGTATTTTGGGTAAGTGATAATACGTGGGGACAATGGGGTGTAGGGTGAACAAAAAATTATACGTGTCTTTGGATATTACTCCTTCTGCTTGGCCCTTCAGGAGCATCTTTTTTAATTTGGATTGAAACGATTCAGTGGGATTCCCCCCTAGCCTTTTATATATTTGGGTATTGCTTAGTTGTCTCTCTGCCTCCTTTAAATAATCGGATAAATTTTGTATCACTAACCCCCCCCCCCCCCCCCTTATCCGCAGATTTTATAATTAAATCCTGATTTTTACACAAATCTTTCATAGCTATTCTTTCATTATGGGTAAGATTGTCCCTTAGATGTTTTTTCTCTGCATTATTACACATGAATCGAAAATCCTCCATGGTTTTCTTGTAAAAGCTTTCTATATAGGGACCCCTGAATTGTAATGGATAGAAATCTGACCTTCGTCTGAATTTACTTCTATTATTAATATCATACACCTTTTCATAAGAGGTACCAATAAGACCTGTATTATGTCCTATATCATGTCCTGTATCCAAAGTTTCTAAGATAGACAGAGCAACTGCATCGTTATCATCCAAAATAATGGGTATGTCAGTATTGCCTGTCTTGGTTAGATTTTTAATTGCAAAATAGCGTTTCCTGCTCAATGTTCTAACGTATTTATTAAGATCTACAAATAATGTAAATATATTTGGTTTGCAGGCCGGGGCAAAATTTAATCCTTTGGAGAGGAGTTTTAATTCATCTTTGGTTAACTCTTTAGAGGATAAATTAAATATACCAGTGGGTTCTAATTTAGACGTACATTTTTTCCTCTGTTTCCTCCTTCCCCCTCTACATCCTCTAAATTCTGCTCTCTTCTTCTTTTGGTGGCTTCGCTCCTTTGGCTTAGATTCCTTGTGAATCTGGGTCTTTGATCTAAAAAAACATTTTGTCTAGGTGAGTAATCCTCACTCTCATTATTACTATGCCATCTAGATCTACTCGTCCCATGATTTTTCCAATATGGTGTATTAGGACTTTCTCTTCCATCCTCCTCTATTTCCAAAACATCATATTTATTTTTATGTATAAAATTTACTCTTTCCTTTTTAGTATTGGGATTTTGATAAGATTTATATTGAGATGTTCCTCTCCATTTCCCTGTATTATTGTAGGTAGAGTAGGTATTAGATGTTTTTAATTGACGATCTCTAATCAGACGATTAT
Source organism: Pseudophryne corroboree (assembly GCF_028390025.1). NCBI lineage: Eukaryota > Metazoa > Chordata > Amphibia > Anura > Myobatrachidae > Pseudophryne > Pseudophryne corroboree. Next base: position 516,810,227 of record NC_086445.1, read on the forward strand.
AAGTTCTTACAATGCCTTTACTATAATCTCCTTTATCCCTGTTCATTTTACCATCTTTTTTTTTCTATTAAGGATAATTCAAAGTCCTCTACTTTTTTATTAACCCTGGAATCTCTTTCCTTAAACCCTGAATCACCTGAGAACACAGCCAATTTTTCTTGTACTTGATCTATTTCATTTTTAATCACATTAACTTTCTCCTCTCTATATTTGATAAGTAATCGCATCAAGTTATTGGAACAATTATCCAAGAGTGTATTCCACTCGGTTACAAATTTCTCATCATCTTTAAAAGTCGCAGTTTTTAAAATACGTAATCCTCTAGGTATGAGGTTATTATCCAAATATTTCTGTAGTGTAATTTGGTCCCACCAGTGTTTAGTTTCTTGGATGCACAGATGTTCTAATTTGTTGAATAATTGGTGCATGCCACTCTGTTCATTTACAGAGTCTTTTACTATACTGGGACCAAATTCACCACCATTTAGATAACCATTCCTTCTCTCTAGCCTTTCGGTGACACATTGCAATGAGGGCATAGTCAGCGGTATAGTTATTGCTGCCCCGGTAAACCAGTGTAAAATCAATAAAGAAAAAGAAAGATAACACCTGGGCGCAAATAGTTAAAAGATCTGGGATGTAACTATCAATACACCTGATCTGGGATTGCTGCTTCACCTAAGAGGTCACTGTTACCTCTCAAAAAATGTAAAAACCACAAAAGATAAAATGAAGCGCTATCCTGATCAGTATAAATTAAAACATATAACATTTATTAGACATTTATACAAACAACATTCATAACACGGCTTATAATTTCACCCTGTGGCCACTTATTAGTTGATCAACTTATTTACTGCAGTATAAATCAGCATAAATCCACATATTTATATTTGCAAAGATATAGATAGAGCAAAGCTTGGAGATGTTAGAAGCTGTTCGTTTAGAACAATTAGTTACTAGCAGTTCATAACTTTTAGCCAGACGGAACCAAGCTCAGTGATGTTAGACAGGCTCACTTAATATCATGCAAGAATCTTCAACTGTTAGTTCGTAACTTTCCGAAATGATTCAAAGCATGCAAACAATTGCTTAATGGAATAGCTGTTTGAATGTTAATACTCAGGATTTTTGTCCATAGAATAATTCAACTGCAAAGTCCAGCGTGGCCACGCTATTAAATAGAACCCGACACAACGTGTCTTCAGACCAGGTAACTGATTAAAGAAGTGACGTCTCACTCTTGATAGTTACCACTCTTGTCCTCACGTATAGGTGCGGGATGCAACAGATCAACGCCGTGGATGGCACTCCTCTACGCGTTTCTCCGCCTGTGTGCAGATCGGCGGCTTCTTCAAAGAATAATGAATGAATGGTGGTACCTTCTATCCGTCTGCTATTTATACGGAGATCGGTACTATTACTACTTCCTGGTTCCGTGATTTACGCATGCGCATTCCATGCGTTCCACTCATGCGGGTCGTCTCTTCAATTTATATCGCTATCAGCTGATAAGTCCCGTTTACATACAAGCGCTGTGCGCCTTCGAATAATGCAATCCACTTTGTAACATTATAATAATTATAATACTAAAGTGTACACAGATCCAGTTATTACTTATATCATTCATCATTAATCAGAAATATGTGCATATATATATTAAAACATAATTATTAAAAAAATATATAGTTATTTAAAAAAAATTTTTAAGGCAAATATTATATTCATCCCAGAACCTTTTTTCCTATACCGCTGATAATCATTAGAAATAATTCATAAAAAATGTACTTAATTCATCTTGAAATTTTGACACCAAAACATATGTATATTTAATTAATTAAAATATCTCCAAAGCAATTAAAAAATTATTAAATAATTATTTAATTGATTCATACATGAAAACATAATAATTTGACAAAATCAATGTATGGATGTAGATACCCCTATTGCTCTCATATCATATATTATTCATATATTATTCAATTCAACTGTGTCATTCAGTCCCTGTGGTTTTAATGTGCATAATCTGAAAATCCAGAATGCTTCACGTTTACATAATCTCTTGAAGCGATCACCCCCTCTTTGTGTGCTACTGATCTGTTCAATACCTTTAATTTTGATTTTCTCACATATACCTTGAGGGCAGTTAGATATATGGTTTGATAAGCAATGAGATTTAACCTTATTATTAATGTTACGTTTATGTTCCATAAACCTCACATGTAATGCCCTTGTGGTGCGGCCGACATATTGTTTTCCGCAACCACAAGTCAGCACGTATATAACATAGCTGGAACTACAATTGAGAAAATCCTTAATATCATACCTCTCTTTTGTGACAAAATATGATATATCAGTTGACTTTTTATCCGTGTATTTACAAGTTTCACACCTATCTTTATCTAGTATTTAACATACCTTGTACTTCCTGAGCGGGAGTACAATATATGTATTTCACATTTCAATTTACATAACAAAATCTCTGTTGATTAAGTTAGTCAGGGGCCACTGCTGCTAGGAAAAAAAAGAAAAAGGGTTGATAATGTCGATATTATCTTACACTATAAAGCTATACCTTTTAAACACCCCTTTACCATGGAGCCGCTGCGGCCGCTAGACTTAATACTCACGCTACGTACTTCGTACGCTATTTGCGCACAGAGCCCTGTATCATGTACATACTTAGCGTACAAACGCCGCGCTGTGGGTACAAAGTACACGCAGCGCGTACGCACACAATTTAATATACTTTAAACCGTATTAGTAATACAATGCAATGATATGATTACACTTTAAACCTTATGCAGCTAAGCACTGCAATGATGTTACACCTTAAACCTTTATGCAGCGCTGACGGTACAAAGTACTCGCAGCGCGTACACACCTTATCAATACACTTTAAAACCTTATACAGTTAGGTAATGTAATACGCTTTAAACCCTAGCAGAGAAATGAGGACGCAACACCGATTTGTAGTAAACCGCTGGGCTCTAACACCACAGTGGATTATTTGAAAGGGGATAACAGTACAAGTTATACACTACAGAGCTAACAAGATAAATCTAAACAGAATAATGGCTACAGTCAATGTACATACGTGAGAATGTTCGCTTGCGCAACCCGGCCGGTCCTCCGCTTATCAGGTAGAAAGCGTTCAGAGTCTTCTGCCCGGCCAGGCAACAACAGGCTTTTTATACACAACTTCCATATACAATACAATGGTCACTGTAATCCCTTTGTCTATTGGACACTGAGATCCACCTTTACATTACAGGAGAGGTCATAGGTTGATTTGAAAAGGTGGGCGATGTCTTTCTCAACTGCTCTTGTGGGTGGTATCCTCTGGATTCCCCCCCCCCGCATACATAATATACAGTAAATACAGTTTAAACCTATATTCTGCTTCTGCATCTAACTATCCTCAAGAACATGCGATCTTCCTCAAACCAACACCAGAATGTTTCCCTTAAAATACCCTACAGCTGGATACCAAACACCACCTTGTAACCTTTGTCTGTCCCTTCCTATCATGCAAAGGGGAATCCCTTAGTCCTGGAATCATTTAAACTGTTGATACTTGCTGATGTGGTGTAGGGGAGCTATGTGTACAAAATGCACTATTTGGGTTAAATATGTAATGTTCTGATAACCCTCTATGCACTCACAAACTCCGCCGTAAATACCCATACCACGCGCATGATCGCGGGAGCGATCCTACGCAAATTGCGGATATGTGCATGCACGGCGGAATAAGTGCACGCGCAGCGGGCATGTGTATGGGGTTAGTACATGGTGTATGCATTACAATATTTTTTGACTTTGACAGGGTTTAGCACAGGGGCTTATCTATTCTCAATGGGGCCCCATAGCAAACTTTTTAGGGCCCCCACCACCCCCGCACCGCAAATCTATCCCTATCCCCCCCTCCCGCTCCTCAACCACATCCGCCCGACTCCTGCACCCCCCCCCCCTCACAGCTTAATGGTGTGCGGCACTCACCTCCTCTAGCAGTGCGCTGCCACACAGTTTCTGCCAGTGTCCCGGCTGGCTCCGTCACTCCATCCCCACTGATGCCGAGAGGACCAGGCTAAACAATGCCATGCCTCCTGCCAGCACCAGCGTGAACGGAGAGACCAACCCAGCACTAACACCAACAGCAAATGTGCAGGCAGCAGCAGCACACTGCCAAAAGAGAAGCCACGGGGCACAGGAGAAGTCAGTGTGTGTGTGTGCAGGGGGAGGGCCGGGCCCCGGAGACGACCTGGGCCCCGTAGCAGCTGCATCTACTGTTCCTACGGTTATGGTTTAGCATCATAGAGGCCCAATCGTAACTTCTGCAGATTTTGTCAAAGGGTAATGTTGCACTTCTCTCGTTCCTCCCATTTGCCGAATTAGTGTTTACCAGTGGTCTTGTCCTGATGGAGTATTTTCTAGTACTGCAAAAAAAAAACAAGCTTCTAGGTCAGGCATTCCCAACCACGGTCCTCAAGGCACACCAACAGTGCAGGTTTTAGTGATATCCAGGCTGCAGCACAGATGGTTAAATCAAAATAACTAAGGTACTAATTAAGTCACCTGTGTTCAAGCCTGGATATCACTAAAACCTGCACTGTTAGTGTGCCTTGAGGACCGCGGTTGGGAATGCCTGTTCTAGGTCATGCAAAGTATTAATTCAATCCTTATCATCCCGTATTAAGGGTCTGTACATGGTCCAACAAACATTTCCGAGCTTATCTAGACTAGGGCATTACTAGAAATGAATACTTCTTATGTGGTAATTAAAAGAAATACCCTGGGGGTTACCCCATCTCTGTGCGCTTTTCTACTGGGAAATACTAATGTGCGGACAGGATATTCTCCATTTATGACGTTACTTTCTTGATTTTTATTTTATTTTTGGGTTTTACTATATATGTACTTGAATGGCTCCATACTTACCAGTTCCACTGGTCTCAGCCACTTTCCCTGCAGGCTACAGCTCCTCTTATACCGGTTGGATACTACTCCTCTGAGTGCATGAGAAATGGATGAAACCAGTCAGGTCACCTTCTCCTCCTAAATAAAACTTTGACATTTATTAGTACATATATATGTTACATTCATTTTTTATATTTTTATTTTTATTATTTTCTATAATTTGTATGCTGGCTGTAACTGCTTCCACATCCACATATGGCGGTGTACCTGCTTTCTCTTTTTACTCATTTATTGCTGCTACGAGTTCAAACGGTTATTATGTTTTCGTTCTTGTCTTATATGACTTTGGTTAAACATAATACCTACAATACCTCAGGATCAAAACCACCAACCCTAGGAAATGATGTTCATTCATTCATCATCATTTTTACCCAATCAGTATAAAAAAAAGCTTCCGTGTAAGGACCATACTTCTTACAACTAATATAAACCGAGCGGACCCTCTTAGCCTCTGCTCTCCAGCCTGAACCCTGGCTGCCAAACGTTTCTCGCTTGTGCACTTGGCTCCCATCGTGGACTTTTTGACATGATCCCCAAATGGACAATACGAGCAAACGGTGAAAGTCCTCCGAGTTCTCTCACCAACTCCTCCTCTGCTGGAATGTACCACGACTTACTCCAATAGTAACCCCCGCGTACCCAGTGAGGCTCCTACCAGACCCCTCAGCACTGTAAGTATTGATGTATTAACAGCAATAAATCAATACGCCACTTTTTTCAATGGAGGTTAAACAGCCTGATCTTTTCGGTATCTATCGGCTGGAATTTTGTTGGGTGAGAAACAACTTATCGATCACACTATCCAGTGAATGTCCACCAGGAAGATTTCCTGAGAGAGAGTTAGCAAAAAATTCCTTCTAATTTACACAAATCACGTCTGTGTATGCTGTACACAGCGCGTATGATGACGCAATCACAAATAAAGAACGCAAATGGTATCACGTTGTGCTGCGTATCACACACACAGACGTGCGGTCCAATCACACAGCTTATAGATACTTGTTATCTACACGCCCTACGATCACAGGAGTCGAATTCACAAGCTGTGCTCCACAGCTGGAGCGTAACACCAAAACTTTAAATCAATCTATCACAATCTATCACGCTCCTCCACACATTTTTTCTGTAAAAACACACACACACTACGTGCCTCAATACTAGTCAATACTCAAGGTTGCTAGCCTTCACACCGCCAAGCCTCTGCTAACTCAGCGTCTCCCACGGGATCCCGGTTTCCAGGGTTCAATACATCCACTCCTACTTTCAACTAACACTAATACACAATGTTTTCTGTACAGAAAAAAAAATTCACTCCCTTTGATTGGTAGCTTGTCCCAGAGGTAGTACACTTTAAACAAATATTATAGTAATCTGCTTTAAAAATCGGATAGTTACTCGTTAATGTATAACTATGTCTTTTATCCCGCCTTAAATTTAACTTCTATTGTGTGGTTAAAAACCTGCGCTCGCTACTTCACGCAACCTTGCGTAAGCACGCAACCGTACGCGTAATTGTGCACTCGTGCGCATTCCCGTACGCACGCTTCACGTACTTCTACCATACCACGTGTACACCATGCATTCGCAACTAAATATTCCACACTTATCATGATCAATGTAAGTAATGCAGCAGATTTGTATTTCTACTGCTCACTACAGAATACACCTTTGTTCCTTACACACGCTGGAAGTCGCCCACACGGCTAATCCTCCTTTGAGTGCTACCTAAATCTTTAGGTCGGAACTGAGAGTTGTATGTGTTCTACAATTTACCCACTTAAACAAATACACAAAATGTATAACAAATAAACGTATCCGATTCTATGCAGATCTATAATGACTATTGACTATAATTTAAATGCTATGATTCAGATTGGATAGCTATCTTGTAGAACATACACTGATATAAATATCCATATAATAATATAACATTATATATATATATATATATATATATATATACAGGTTGAGTATCCCATATCCAAATATCCGAAATACGGAATATTCCGAAATACAGACTTTTTTGAGCGAGAGTGAGATAGTGAAACTTTTGTTTTCTGATGGCTCAATGTACACAAACTTTGTTTAATACACAGTTATTAAAAATATTGTATTAAATGACCTTCAGACTGTGTATATAAGGTGTATATGAAACATAAATGAATTGTGTGAATGTAGACACACTTTGTTTAATGCACAAAGTTATAAAAAATATTGGCTAAAATTACCTTCAGGCTGTGTGTATAAGGTGCATATAAAACATAAATGCATTATGTGCTTAGATTTAGGTCCCATTGCCATGATATCTCATTATGGTATGCAATTATTCCAAAATACGGAAAAATCCGATATCCAAAATATCTCTGGTCCCAAGCATTTTGGATAAGGGATACTCAACCTGTATATATATATATATATATATATAGATAGATAGATAGATAGATAGCGGCTGTGGTTCGGCACTCAGAGGTAGGGTTGTCTATTTACTTGCTGCGGTGCCCTCCGAGGATCAAAGGCAAGATCCAATATAGACGAAAGGAAATCAGCGGCACTCAGCAGACTTGTAGTAAAATAAAAAAGTCTTTAATCCGGACCGGATTAAAGACTTTTTTATCTTACTACAAGTCTGCTGAGTGCCGCTGATTTCCTTTCGTATATATATATATATATATATATATATATACACACATTATTTATTACACTTCTATGAAACCCAAAGGTTCCAGTGCTGGTCAGGCAAAATAATCTTGCCAGATACTGGGGGGTAACCCGCACCAAGATAAATTGATAACAGTTTTAATTACAAAGTTGGGATGCCTTTTACTATATCCTATCAGACCCTAATTTTGGGAGTTTGCAAATGTATATAAAGGCTCCAAAAGGTGCTACCACCTGGTTTGAATGAGGCTATAAAATACAGATCCCCAAGAGAGGGGAAGGAAAAAAGAAACCAGGTATACTTTGTGGTGCACTCTACCCAACTGACAATTTTTGCATAAGATTTCACAGAAATGTATATCCTCAGTAATATTAGTAAGTGTTGGTTTAAATGCCCATAACCAAAATGGTTGCCTGAAATTATTTTTATAATGGGACATATTTAGTCCCATTATAAAAATAATTTCAGGCAACCATTTTGGTTATGGGCATTTAAACCAACACTTACTAATATTACTGAGGATATACATTTCTGTGAAATCTTATGCAAAAATTGTCAGTTGGGTAGAGTGCACCACAAAGTATACCTGGTTTCTTTTGTCCTTCCCCTCTCTTGGGGATCTGTATTTTATAACTTCTATGAAACCCCTCACCCAGCATATGTATTCGTACACACATACTGAATGAATGCAGTTCCTACAAAGCCTCTAATTTGCATATCAACATATTGTTCACATGCTTGTTGTTCAGGAGGGTGGTCGAACAGGTTCATTAACATTTCAATTAGGCAAGCAGTGGGTTAACAAATCCTGGAGGAAAAAAAAACTCTTCATCTGTGTGTAATTTCTACATTAAGCCAAGTATTTATCTCACTATTACTATTACTCTCACTAGGCCCAATTGAAACACTATTTGTAATTTACTATGGCATGGGTTAATTAAATTCATTGGTAGCTTTTAAATGGTGTTGGATTTGTACATATATATTGTTTATTTGTGACAACAGGAACACATTGTTTTAAACACACTGAAAGTCAGCTGTTAGCTAAGTGGATAGAGAGTGGCCTTCCTAAAATGGCCACTGCTCCTCCCCCTTATTCCCAGCCATGTGCATGGACAAAATGGTGGCCACCATGCGGCAGAATACCATGTGGCTAGCTCTTTTGTCACAAATCCCAATTTATATAAGCACCGGAAGTTGCCCTAATAGACAAGTCCAACTGCATGGTAACAACGCTTCCACGCGCTTTTACAGCATGAACAAAGCTTTGCTACTTTAGGCCTTTGGGGGTAATTCCAAGTTTATCGCAGCAGGAAATTTGTTAGCAGTTGGGCAAAACCATGTGCAGTGCAGGGTGGGCAGATATAACATGTGCAGAGATAGATAGATTTGGGTGTGGTGAATTCAATCTGCAATCTAAATTGCAGTGTAAAAATAAAGCAGCCAGTATTTACCCTGCACAGAAACAAAATAACCCACCCAAATCTAATTCTCTGCAAATGTTATATCTGCCCCCCCTGCGCTGCACATGGTTTTGCCCAACTGCTAAAAAATTTCCTGCTGCGATCAACTTGGAATTACCCCCTATGTTAGCAGTATGCGAATAGGCCTCAGCATGCTAACACAGCTATATCATACCTATGCACCAACTTTTAAATGCTCTTTAAATTTACTTGACAGATAACCAATCCAATCTGAATCAAACACAATATGACTTATTTGAAACTTTGTTTAGTAACAATAAAAATATGCTGTAGCATTTCAAATATTGTGCATTTTTGTCACACTAACGCACCAAAGAAATATATTGTCCCATGATTCATATCAGCGCCTTACTGTTAACACAAAAAAAACAAACAGCATGCGGTTCAGCAGCATCTAGATACGTCCATCGTTAGCTGGTAGACCACAGCAGCGTACTTAATGCATCATTAAGTACGTGATATCCCGTCTGCAAGTACGTGATATCCCGTCTGCGAGCCCCCAACTGAGAATGTCTAGATTATTTCTAATAAATATTTAAAATGCCAGCGTTAATATATGCTGCGGACGCAAGGCGCATTTTATTACCATATATGATAAAAGTACGCTGTACGTCACAAACACTACATCCCTTAAGAGAAAACAAGTACTCACACACATTGTAAGCTGATGTCCAACATTCATAGATGTATATATTTGATATTGAAAGGGTATGCATACAATATAACACATGTACAGTATATATATGGTTACAGAGTACAATTACACTAGAAGCAGTTGTGGTTACAAAAGAATCCATTACAGCCAGCCAGCATACTTTACCCTGTCCCTCAATGCACAGTCAAACATAACAGCAAACAGAAGTTCTTGGGTGAGAGGAATCACCTATATACTGTGTATTGGGAGAGAAATACATGTCTGGGACTGAGGGGGTCATTCCAAGTTGTTCACTAGCTGCTTTCGTTCGCTGCGCAGCGATCAGGCAAAAAAAGGCACTTCTGCGCATGTGGCGCAATGCACACGCACGGCGAACTATTACAACGAACGCTGTAGTTTCACACAAGGTCTAGCGAAGCATTTCAGTCGCACTGCTAGCCGCAGAGTGATGGACAGGAAGAGGGTGTTTCTGGGTGTCAACTGACCGTTTTAAGGGAGTGTTAAAAAAAACACAGGCGTGGCAGGAAAAACGCAGGCATGGCTGGGTGAACACACGGCGTGTTCGTGACGTCAAAACAGGAACTGAATAGTCTGAAGTGATTGCAAGCGCTGAGTAGGTCTGAAGCTACTCTGAAACTGCACAAAAATATTTTGTAGCCGCTCTGCGATTCTTTCGTTCGCACTTCTGCTAAGCTAAAATACACTCCGAGTGGGAGGCGGCATAGCGTTTGCACGGCTGTTAAAAACTGCTAGCGAGCGAACAACTCGGAATGACCACTTGAGTCTTCTGTTATTGGTCCAGGGGAGGGTGATCTCTCATTCATGATGTGTTATTGGTCAGTTTGAGGGCTTTTGTTCTCGGTTGCTGGCACATGTGTCTTCAGGAAATCCTTTGTATTTATACATTTGGTCATAACTAATCGTTGCAATGCGCTACACTTTAACCACTGCTATCAAATTAATCCACACATTCTCCTGATCATTTTGACTCCAAGCATGACATGTTTATCGTGTTCCGTTCCAATAATACATATATATCTGATGTTATAACTCTAATATATAAATACATTATAATGTCTGTTGCTGGACATGTTTTAGCTATGTGTAATGTATGTGTTGTAAGAAATATGCGTTGAATATATCTTTGTGGCTTGCCTGTGTGAATGCGAATGCTACCATATATAGCTGTGCATGCTGCGTGAATGGAAACGCAGAGACCCATCTGATTGGAGTTTACATGTGCTGTGTATGTAATATTTTTGACTTCGACAGGGGTCTCCTTCCAGAGGTGTTCAATGAAATAACAGACCTTTCGCGGTTACCCCAAATAGATATGATGGCCTCTCGTCTCAACAAGGAGCTTTGACGCTATTGTTCCAGGTCGAGAGACCCACAAGCAGTGGCAGTGGTGTCTCCGTAGGTGTTCCAGTCGGTGTACGTGTTTCCACCACTTCCACTCATTCCAAGAGTTTGAAAGCTCATAAGGAGAACAAGAGTTCAAGCGATCTTCATTGCTCCAGACTGGCCAAAGCGGGCTTGGTACGCAGACCTTCTGAATCTCTTGCAGGAAGAGCCGAGGCCTCTTCCTCTTTGGGAGGACCTGCTGCAGCAGGGGCCGTTCGCCTATCAAGACTTACCGCGGCTACGTTTGACGGAATACAAGTTGAGCGCCTGATACTTGCTCGGAAGGACATTCCGAAGAAGGTCATTCCTACCCTGATACAGGCTAGGAAAGGGGTAACGTCTAAGCATTACCATCGTATTTGGAAGAAATATGTCTCTTGGTGTGAGTCCAAGAAGTTTCCTACAGTGGAGTTTCAACTGGGACGTTTCCACCTTTTCCTGCAAGCAGGTGTGGATATGGGCCTGAGGTTGGGATCTGTGAAGGTCCAGATTTCGGCCCTGTCCATTTTCTTCCAGAAACAATTGGCTGCCCTCCCTGAGGGTCAGACCTTTATGAAGGGTGTTCTGCACATTCAACCTCCCTTTGTACTGCCTACGGCACCTTGGGACCTTAAGATGGTGTTGCAGTTCCTCCAGTCGGACTGGTTTGAGCCTCTACCTGAAGTTGAGGTAAAATTTCTTACATGGAAGGCTGTCACGTTGTTGGCCTTAGCTTCTGCTAGACGTGTGTCAGAATTGGGGGCTTTGTCCTGTAAAAGCCCTTACTCTATATTTCACGAAGATAGAGCTGAGCTCCGAACACGTCAGCAATTTCTTCCGAAGATTGTGTCAGCATTTCATATCAATCAACCTATTGTGGCGCCAGTGGCTACTGTCTCCTCAATTTCGTCAAAGTCCTTGGATGTAGTGAGGGCTTTGAAAATCTATGTGAATAGGACTGCTCGTCACAGGAAATCGGACTCTGTTTGTCCTGTATGATCCCAAGAAAACTCGGTGTCCTGCTTCAAAGCAGACTATATCTTGCTGGGTTAGGTTCACTATCCAGCATGCTTATTCTACGGCCGCATTGCCGTGTCCTAAATCGGTTAAGGCCCACTCTACTTGTAAGGTGGGGTCTTCCTGGGCGGCTGCCCGGGGTGTCTCAGTGTTACAACTTTGCCGAGCGGCAACTTGGTCTGGGTCAAACATGTTTGCTAAGTTCTACAAGTTCGATACTTTGGCCTCTGATGATCTGAAGTTCAGTCAATCAGTTTTGCAGGAGCCTCCATGCTCTCCCTCCCATTCTAGGAGCTTTGGTACATCCCCCATGGTACTAATATGGACTCCAGCATCCTCTAGGACGTAAGAGAAAATTGGATTTTGGTCACCTACCAGTAAATCCTTTTCTCGTAGTCCGTAGAGGATGCTAGGCGCCCGCCCAGCGCTTCGTTTTCCTGCAACCGTTATCTGGTTCAGTACAACTTTGTTTAGGTATGTACTGCATTGTTGCTTGGTAAGTAATGTTTCAGCAGTTGCTGAGTTTTTCAAGCTAGTTAGCTTGAGGTGCCTTGTATGTGTGAGCTGGTCTGAATCTTACCACTATCTGTGTTAAATCCTTCTCTCAAAGATGTCCGTCTCCTCGGGTACAGTTCTAGACTGAGTCTGGTAGGAGGGGCATAGAGGGAGAAGCCAGCCCACGCTATTAAACTCTTTAAAGTGCCAATGGCTCCTAGTGGACCCGTCTATACCCTATGGTACTAATGTGGACCGCAGTATCCTCTACGGTCTACGAGAAAAGGATTTACCGGTAGATGTTTAAAATCCTATTATATTGCAATAAGTAAGGTAAGTTATCATGTAATATAAATTTAAAAGGTGCTCGCTTTTGTGTAGTGCAAACAACATATCCTGTCATCTGTTCAAAATATCCTGTCATACATTCAATTGAATGTATTTACATTTTATAATAAAGTATTGAATTTCAGTACTTTTGATGTAGGGGGTCATTCCGAGTTGATCGCTCACTAGCAGTTTTTAGCAGCCGTGCAACCGCTATGCCGCCGCCCACTGGGAGTGTATTTTAGCTTAGCAGAAGTGCGAACGGTTGTATCGCAGAACGCCTGCAAAAAAATTTTGTGTAGTTTCAGAGTAGCTCAAAACCTACTCAGCGCTTGCGATCACTTCAGCCTATTCAGTTCCGGATTTGACGTCACACATCCGCCCAGCGTTCACCCAGCCACGCCTGCTTTTTTTCTGGCACGCCTGCGTTTTTCCGAACACTCCCTCAAAACGGTCAGTTGCCACCCAGAAATGCCCACTTCATTTCAATCACTCTGCGGCAACCAGTGCGACTGAAATGCATCGCTAGACCCTGTGCAAAACTGCATCGTTCGTTGTGCCCGTATGTTGCGCGTGCGCATTGTGCCGCATACGCATGCGCAGAACTGCCATTTTTTAGCCTGATCGCTACGCTGCAAATGCAGCTAGCGTTCAACTCGAAATGACCCCCGTAGTGCAGAGTATTATGTAATAAAGGGACAATGGTGGTCATTCCGAGTTGATCGCAGCCATCAACTTTTTGCTGCTGCTGCGATCAACTAGTCCACGCCTTTGGGGGAGTGTATTTTGGCTTTGCAGGGCTGTGATCGCTTGTGCAGCCCTGCTAAGCTAAATTTTTTTCAAGCAGAACGTGACTAGCCCTGGACATACTTACCCTGTACGACTATCTCTGCGATGCTGGAGCCAGCTTTGACATCAGACATCTGCCCTCCGTTCTCCTGGACATGCCTGCGTTTTCTTCTCCACTCCCCGAAAATGGCAGCCAGCGGTCTGGATCTTCCCAGGAACGCCTTCTTTCTGTCAATCTTCTTGTGGTCGGCCCTGCGACCGCTTTCTTCGTTAAACGCAACGTAACCCGGCAAACCTTGTCGCCGGGCAACGGCGCGCGTGCACAGTGCGGCCGCCGTGCATGCCCATTCCAGACCCGTTCGCACCGCAGCGACAAACCGATGCCTACGAACGGGTCGGAATGACCCCCTATGTCAGAAACAAACTGGTATGCAGACGTGGACAACTTGGTACCCTTACAGTTTGTTAAAACAATGCTTCATTCGTCCTGGAAACTGATAAATTAAAAGCTATTGTCTCATGCATACCTGCATACTTTTGATAAGTCAGAGAATAAAGCAAAAAAACTGCAAAAAGAGAGAAATTATCGCTTATTCTACAAAGATATTCTAAAATTGCCTGGACAGATGTTTGTGTACCTTAGAAAAGATGTTGGATTATAGTGATAGTTCAAACTAATTGTTTTCTTGAATTAGCATCATATGTCTTCATTCTTCTAATCTGTCATTCAGCCTGTTTAAATGAGGAAAGTAGTCACATTGCTGTTTGCTTTCTCTGGCCCATGTTCAGTGTGGTGCACATTATTATACCAAAGGAGAGCATTGTCTCAGGAGGTCAGAAAGAAAATTATAGACAAGCATGTTAAAGGCTTTTCTGGGACTACAGTTGCAAATGTGACCAAGTTTAAAGTCCATGGGTTTGTAGCCAATTTGCCTAGGCCCGTCCAGACCAAAATTCAGTAAACTGGATAGTGACAATCCACAGTGCTTCTGTAGGACTGTCCTTTGGAGCTGCATCTCCAAAACTGGACTGAAGCTTTTTTGACAGCTCTGTCTGCAGATGGAAAAAAAACAGTTTTCAAAGAAAAGCACACGTTACCTAATGTGAAACATGGAGGAGGTTTGGTTATGTTTTAGGGCTGCGTGTGGTACCATGAATCTGTGGAGAGCACAATGAAACCTCAATACTTTCAAGGCATTCAGGAGTGAAACATACTGCCCAGTGTCAGAAGCACTGTCTCAGTCACAGATCATGGGTCCTCAAACAGCATAATGACCCTAAACATACCCAAGATTAGATAAGAACAGAACATTGGACTGTTCTGAAGTGGCCTTCCATGAACCCTGATCTGGATCCTATCAAACATTTGTTGAGCTGAAATACAGTATGGAGTTGTAACTAGCAGTTTGCTCAGGAACAGTGGGTCAAACTACCTGTTGACCGGTGCAACGGTTTCATTGAGTTTCAGAAATCGTTTGGGTGCAGTGATTGCCTCTAAAGATTGTGTATCAAAATATAACGGTAACAATCCAATCATATTTGTCCATGCCATGTTCATGTTTTTCTTCTTCAGGGTCCTTAGGGTTCCACAGGGAATACCTTGGGGTTTAGGTGGTGGAAAGGACTGGACACCAAACAGTTAAGCTTTTACAGCTCCCAGGAGCCTTTGGTCCTCCTCCCCTATACCCCGCCCCCAGCCCAGGGTATTCAGTTTTGTTTTGGTGCCACCATTAGCTGGATGCACCTTTAACAGTGGGGCTGCTATTAAGGACCCCAAAGCTTTTAATTTTATGCCTTATTTTATTAACATCCATAAGGGATATTGGGGAGACTTAGTACTATGGGGTATAGACGGGGTCCAAAGGAGCTGGAGCACTTTAAATGTCTTCACTGGGTGTGCTGGCTCCTCCCCTCTATACACCCTCCCACAGGCAGTTTAGAAAAAATTGCCCTCAGGAGAGGATGCACAGTGGCGATGCTTTTGCACTTTAGGCGTAGCTCCCAGCCAGCGCAACTTTAGAGTGCAGGCCGGGAGCTACTCGTCGCTCCCTGGCCCGCAGCGGCTGCGTGTGACGTCACGCAGCCGCTGCGGTCCACTCCCCGCACGGTCTGGCCACGCCTGCATTGACAGGACTGCGCCCACGAAACGGGGGCCAAACGCCGCCATTCCGCCACTGTCAATCAGGCAGAGGCGATCGCAGCGCAACGGCATCCTTCGGTCGTCGGGCATGCGCAGTTCTGACCCGATCACGCCGCTGCGATAAACTGCAGCGTGCAATTGGGCCAGAATGACCTCCTAAGTCTCCCCAATATCCCTTATGGATGCTAAAGAAAATAGGATTTTAATTACCTACCGGTAAATCCTTTTCTCATAGTCCTTAAGGGATATTGGGCGCCCGCCTCTGTGCGTTGACTTTTCTGCAGGTTCTCTTTATATGGTTACCTGTTCAGCTGTTGCTGTTTGTTGTTTCCAGCCGTTGCTGGTTGTTTTATGTTGATGGTGTGCTGGTGTGTAAATCTCACCTTTTGTTGTTATTTTCCTTCTCTCAAGTATGTCCTTTCTCCTTCTCCTATAACTAACTGTGGGAAGGGGCATAGAGGGGAGGAGCCAGCACACGCAGTAAAGAAATTTAAAGTGCACTGGCTCCTTTGGACCTCGTCTATACCCCATCGTACTAAGTCTCCCCAATATCCCTTATGGACTACGAGAAAAGGATTTACCGGTAGGTAATTAAAATCCTATTTCTCTTACTTCCTAGGAGATACTGGGTTCCATTTAGTACCATGGGGTATAGACGGGTCCACTAGGAGCCGTGGGCACTTTAAGAATTTGATAGTGTGGCTGGCTCCTCCCTCTATGCCCCTCCTACCAGACTCAGTTTAGAAAATGTGCCCGGTGGAGCCAGTGACGCTGAAGGAAGCCCCTGAAGAGTTTTCTGCATTTATTCTATGTTTGATATTTTGTGGGAATTGGGGTGGGGTGGGGTTAAAGGCCCAACCTCTTGAAGGGTTAATGGTCCCGTTCCCCCTGATAGGACACTGAGCTCCTGAGGGAACTATTCGCAAGCCCCACCACGGCGAGCGTACATTCACACAGCACGCCACCACCCCTAACAGAGCCAGAAGAATGAAGAGTGATGAGTAGTGAGCCGGCATCCCGGTTAGCGGGGCGCCGGCCATACTGGCGGCACGAGGGTACGGAGATGAAAACTGTTCTGCTCCATTTTAAGCACAAAAATTACCTCAGCCAGTATAAAAAAAGCAGAAAGACTGCGCGCCATTGAAGGGGCGGGGCTTCACTATGAGGAGATTTAGCAGCTCACCAGCGCCAGTTTCCCACTGCAGTGGACACAGACGCTGACTGCCAGGGATGCGTAGCTCCTCCGGTGTAACTCCAAATTACCTTAGCGGTACCAGGGTGTCATAGCAGGGGGGAGCGACTATTAGTGTACTAAGTCCCCTATCAGGGTACTTAGTCAGCGACCCGGCGAAGCTTGGCATTAGCGGTAAGGGCGCGGTGGGGGCTGGCTCCAAACAACTCTGTGTCTCCCTAAAGGGCTTTGTGGGTTAATTGTGCTTAACCTTTTCCTGTGTGTCATTATGTCAGGCAAAGAGTTTGTACAGCGGAGTGTTCCTCTTCACCAGGGGGCTCACTACTGGGTACTCAGGGTTCACAGAATAGCGGGGCTGAACCGGAGTGGGTTAATTCTCTTAAAGGAATGATCGCCACTCTTTCTACAAAATTGTCCCGTAATGAGAAAGGGACGCAATACTTAAAACAGACTGTGGATGAGTTTATAAACAGACTCAGGCCCTCATACCGAGTTGATCGCTCGCTAGTTACTTTTTACAGCTATGCAAGCGCATAGTCGCCGCCAACGGGGGAGTGTATTTTCGCTTTACAAGTGTGCGATCACATGTGCAGCGGAGCGGTACAAAAACATTTTGTGCAAAACAAGACCAGCCCTGAAGTTACTTATCCTGTGCGATGATCCTAGCGACGGAGGTGCCGGAATTGACGTCAGACACCCACCCTGCAAACGCCTGGACACGCCTGCGTTTTCCCTACCACTCCCAGAAAACGGTCAGTTGACACCCATAAACTCCTGTCAATCTCCTTGCGATCGGCTGTACGAATGGATTCGTCGCTAGACGCATTGCACAGCAACGATGCTGTTTGTACCTGTACAACGTGCATGCGCATTGCGGTGCATACGCATGCGCAGTTTTGCCATTTTTTTACCTGATCTCTGCGCTGTGAAAATCGTCAGCCAGCGATCAACTCGGAATGACCCCCACAGTCCCCAAAACAGTGTCTCAATCCCCTCCCATTTGTCCGCAAAAGTGATCTCTGGCCCATATCCTGCAGTCTGACACTGACATGTCAGACATCGAGGAGGGGGAGGTGGACTCAGGGGGATGCAGCTCTGTCACAGGGAATAGAGGAACCATGGGTTAATCCTGATAAGAAGTTTCAGATCCCTAAAAGGTTGCTCTCATCTTTTCCTTTTCCTATGGAGGATAGGAAAAAATGGGAAAATCCACCGATAGTGGACGCATCAGTCTCTAGGCTATCACGTAAAATTGTATTGCCCGTCCCTAGTGCAGCCTCCCTGAAAGACACGGCTGATTGTAAAATTGAGACTACACTCAAATCAGTGTATACAGCTGCTGGGGTGGCCCAAAGACCCACTATTGCATGTGCGTGGATCACTAAAGCCATTGCTAAATGGTCAGGTAACCTAATTGAGGGGTTAGATTCCTTGCCTAAGGGGGATGTTGTTTTACTCCTGCAGCATATACAGGACTCTGCAAACTTTATGGTGGAAGCCATAAAGGAAATAGGCGTGCTTAACGCACGTCCCACCGCTAAGGCAGTGTCGGCACGCAGGGGCTTGTGGCTACTCCAGTGGACTGCTGACGCAGACTCCAGGAAAGGCATAGAAGGCCTCCCATTCACAGGAGAGGCCTTGTTTGGAGATGAATTAGACAATGGATCTCCACAGCTACTGCGTATAAGTCTACGTATCTTCCTTCCGCAGCCCCCCCAACCAAGAAGACTTATTCAGCTTCTATGTTACAGTCCTTTCGGACGGCCAAGTTCAAGGGCAAATCCAGAGGTGCTTCTACATCCTCCAGCGGTGCAAGAGGTAAACCACGCAAACCAGCAACAGCAGGTGCTCAGGAACAGAGCTCAGGCTCTGCTTCTCAAAGACTTCAGCATGACGGTGGACCGCAGTGCCTGGAAGGCTGTCAGGTGGGAGCCTGACTAAAATTCTTCAGTCAGATCTGGTCAAATTCGTGCCATTATCCCTGGGTCATAGATCTTATTTCCCAGGGCTACAGATTGGAGTTCCAAAAGCTCCCACTTCACAGATACTTTAAATCAGGCTTGCCAGTTTCACAAGAGGCAAGTATAACTTTACAGCATGCCATCCAAAAACTGGTACAGACTCAGGTCATTGTTCCAGTTCCACCTCATCTACTAAACAAGGGGTACTATTCCAACTTATTCATAGTACCGAAGCCGGACGGTTCGGTAAGACCAATTCTGAACCTCAAGTCTTTGAACCCGTAATTACGAGTGTTCAAATTCAAGATGGAGTCTCTTAGAGCGGTGATCTCAGGTCTGGAGGAGGGGGAATTCCTAGTGTCTCTGGATATCAAGGATGTGTACCTTCATATTCCGATCTTGCCGCCTCATTAGGCTTATCTCCGGTTTGCACAGCAGGATTGTCACTACCAGTTCCAAGTCCTGCCATTTGGTCTCTCCACGGCACTGAGGATGTTCATCAAGGTGATGGCAGAGATGTTTCTACTCCGCAAACAGGGAGTTTATTTCGTACCTGGAATACCTGGTTATTCCGTATCTGGAATACCTGGTTATTCCGTACCATAATTTCGTACCTGTACGATCTGATAAAAGCGCCATCCAGGGAAAGGTTGCTGGACAGCACTGCTCTCTCAACCAAACTCCTCCAGGATCACAGGGTGCATTCTGAACCTTCCGAAATCTCACCTAGAGCCAACACAGAGGTTCCCATTCCTGGATACTGGACACGGAGTCACAAAAGGTGTTCCTTCCATTGGAAAAGGCATTTGTAATCCAGTCGATGGTTCGGGATGTCCTGAAGCCAACCCAGGTGTTGGTGCATCTGTGCATTCGCCTTCTGGGGAAAATGGTGTTCTCTTACGAGGCACTTCAATACGGAAGGTTTCACGCATGACCATTCCAGTTTGATCTGTTGGACAAATGGTCCGGATTGCATCTTCACATGCACCAGAGGATCCGTCTGTCGCCAAAGGCCAGGATCTCCCTTCTGTGGTGGCTACAGTATTCTCACCTCATCGCAGGCTGGAGGTTCGGAATTCCGAACTGGATTCTGTTAACCACAGACACAAGCCTCAGAGGTTGGGGAGCAGTCAATCGGGGGGTGCAGTTTCAGGAAAGATGGTCATGTCAGGAAGTCATCCTTCCAATCAACATTCTGGAACTTAGGGCCATATACAATGCCCTTCTGCAGGCCTCACATCTTCTTTAAGATCAGGCCATTCAGGTCCAGTCAGACAATGTGACGGTAGTAACGTACATAAACCGACAGGGCGGAACGAAAAGCAGAGCAGTAATGTCAGAGGTGTCAAAAATTCTCCTCTGGGCAGAAAGAAACGCTGTGACGTTGTCAGCGGCCTTAATTTCAGGAGTAGACAACTGGGAAGCAGACTTCCTCTGCAGACACAACCTGCACCCGGGGGAGTGGGGCCTTCAACCGTAAGTATTCAGGTGCTTGACAAGTCAATGGGGATATCCACAGATCGACATGATGGCCTCTCGGCTCAACAAGCTCAGGCGGTATTGTTCCAAGTTGAGAGATCCACAGGCAGTGGTGATAGACGCCATTACAACTCCATGGGTCTATCAGATGGTGTACATGTTTCCTCCACTTCCTCTGATCCCAAGAATTTTAAAACTAATAAAAAGGGAAAATGTTCAAGCAATACTCATTGCTGCAGACTGGCCAAGAAGGGCCTGGTACGCAGACCTTCTGGAGATGCTCCTCGAAGATCAGTGGCTTCTACCTCTTCTCGGGGATCTTCTGCAACAGGGTCCGTTCGTCTATCAGGACTTACCACGGATACGTTTGACGGCATGGAAGTTTTACGGCTGATTCTAGCCAAGAGAGGGATCCCTAACAAGGTTATCCCAGCTATGATCCAAGCCAGGAAGAGGGTAATGTCTAAGCATTACCATCGTATTTGGAAGAAATACGTCTCTTGGTGTGAGAGCAGAAATTATTCTGCAGTGGAATTTCATCTCGGACGTTTCCTGCTTTTCTGCAGGCAGGCGTGGATGTGGACCTGCATCTGGGCTCCATAAAAGTCCAGATTTCGACCTTGTCCATTTTCTTTCAGAAACAATTGGCTTCTCTCCCTGAGGAGCAGACATTCTTGAAAGGTGTTCTGCACATCCAACCTCCCTTTGTGCCTCCCACGGCACCTTGGGTTCTCAATGTAGTGCTGCAGTTCCTCCAATCGGACTGGTTTGAACCATTACAGGAGGTGGACGTAAAATATCTTACGTGGAAGACCGTCACACTGTTGGCCTTGGCTTCAGCAAGACATGTGTCGGAGCTGGGGGCTTTGTCTCACAAAAGTCCTTATTTAATTTTCCATGAGGACAGAGCTGAACTCAGAACTCGTCAGCAATTTCTTCCTAAAGTGGTGTCCGCATTTCACATCAACCAACCTATTGTGGTTCTGGTTGTCACCGACACCTCTGCTACTTCAAAGTCTTTGGATGTTGTGAGGGCTTTGAAGGTGTATGTGAAAAGAACAGATCGTCACAGAAAGACAGACTCGCTGTTTGTTCTTTATGAGATTGTTCTTTATGAGATTGGGTGTCCTGCTTCAAAGCAGACAGTTGCACGCTGGATCAGACTTACTATCCAGCACACTTATTTCACAGCAAGTTTGCCGTGTCCAAAATCTGTACAGGCCCACTCTACTAGGTCGGTGGGTTCTTCCTGGGCGGCTGCTCGGGGTGCAGGGGCATATCTAGCCCTTGGCCAGGATGGCACTCGACAGGGGCGCCGGCCGAGGAGGGGTGCCACCTGGCGGTACCACCCGTGCAAAGTTCTCTCTGTCAAAAGTTAGTGCTACTCTTTCAGGAGCATCAGCGCTGGCCGAGGGGGAAGATGGGGGAGCAGCGAGTACTGTCCGTCACTACTTTCTCTGAAGCAATGCACCAGCTGAGGATAGGGGGGAGGGGCACCCGCGGGGGAAGTGGGCGGGCAGCAGACCTGCAGTTAATACTGTCTGCTCTCTCCATAGCATTGCACCAGCCGAGGAGATGGGCACCCGTGGGGGGATGTGGATGGCTTTAGACCAGCAGTCCATATTGTCTGTCACTGTCTGCTTCCTCTATAGCATCGCATCATCCGAGGAGGAGGGGAGGGGGGTTTGGGGGTGATCCGACTCGCAGCAACCAGTACTTCCTATCACAAGTCCATGCAGCATGTAGTCAAAGTCAGTGAACTCAGTGATGATACAAAGAGCAGGCTTTTCTGATGTTGCACCTGCTCCACTGCTTCCTGTCAATATATAGTATGGCTGGCAGTGGAACAGCTCTGGTAGGAAATCTATACTATAGTGTACATAAATACCCTCACAGTAGAGAGATTCTGGACCCTAAAGCAGGGGAGTGACCAGGATGGCACTGTGGCTCGGGGGTAGAAAAAAATAGGTAGTGGCAGTGCCTAGAGGAGACCCCAGGGCTCGGCCCACCACACCCACTGCGCTGGGGACCATTGCCCTCACAGGGATATTTCCCGTGATGACACAGTGATTTCTGTAAGGAGAGTCAGAGGATCGGGTTTGCAGTCTGGGCTGAGGACGGAAGAAGCACTTACGGGTGTCCGTAAAGCCCGGGGATCTGCCCTGGCTGGCAGGAGGGGGCACGAGTGTAAGGAGACCAGGGGACCAGGTGCTTCTGAACGGGGAACAGTTGACAGGAGAGATGGGGACGGGCCTCCCAGCGTCATGATGACTGTCACCCAGAGACGGGTGAAGGTCTACACGCTCAATGAGGACCGGCAGTGGGACGACCGGGGCACCAGCCATGTGTCCTACAGCTACGTGGAGAGACTGAAGGTATGTCACTGCTGGTGAGGGCCAAGAGCAACGGCTCACTGCTGTTGGAATCAAAAATTAACCCCAGCGCAGCTTACCAGAAGCAACAGGTAAAAATGCAGCTCTCCAGCATTAATCCTTTTAACACAAAAGTGGATAGAAACCTTTTTTTTTTTTACTATTGCTTTTGTCCTCTTAATTTCGTATTCTACAATGCAAAATTGTAGGGTTTTTTTTCTCCCCAAGATGTAGACTGTATTGTTTTAGTAGCATATTAAAAAATAACGAGTTATGAGGACACACTCCTACATTTCCTGCCATTGGAAACAGCATTTTTGTTGTCCAGCCATAGAAGGATGAGCAATATGGGCAATTTGGGCAGCACGGATGGTGTAATGGTTAGCATTACTACCTCACAGCACTGAGGTCATGGAGTTTGTATATTCTACCATGCTTGCGTGGGTTTCCTCCGGGTACTCCGGTTTCCTCCCACAATCCAAAAATAAATACTGGTAGTAGGTCAATTGGCTCAGACAAAAATGAACCCTAGTGTGTGCATGTACATGTGTTTAAGGTAGAGATGAGCGCCTGAAATTTTTCGGGTTTTGTGTTTTGGTTTTGGGTTCGGTTCCGCGGCCGTGTTTTGGGTTCGAACGCGTTTTGGCAAAACCTCACCGAATTTTTTTTGTCGGATTCGGGTGTGTTTTGGATTCGGGTGTTTTTTTCAAAAAACACTAAAAAACAGCTTAAATCATAGAATTTGGGGGTCATTTTGATCCCAAAGTATTATTAACCTCAAAAACCATAATTTACACTCATTTTCAGTCTATTCTGAATACCTCACACCTCACAATATTATTTTTAGTCCTAAAATTTGCACCGAGGTCGCTGTGTGAGTAAGATAAGCGACCCTAGTGGCCGACACAAACACCGGGCCCATCTAGGAGTGGCACTGCAGTGTCACGCAGGATGTCCCTTCCAAAAAACCCTCCCCAAACAGCACATGACGCAAAGAAAAAAAGAGGCGCAATGAGGTAGCTGTGTGAGTAAGATTAGCGACCCTAGTGGCCGACACAAACACCGGGCCCATCTAGGAGTGGCACTGCAGTGTCACGCAGGATGGCCCTTCCAAAAAACCCTCCCCAAACAGCACATGACGCAAAGAAAAAAAGAGGCGCAATGAGGTAGCTGTGTGAGTAAGATTAGCGACCCTAGTGGCCGACACAAACACCGGGCCCATCTAGGAGTGGCACTGCAGTGTCACGCAGGATGTCCCTTCCAAAAAACCCTCCCCAAACAGCACATGACGCAAAGAAAAAAAGAGGCGCAATGAGGTAGCTGTGTGAGTAAGATTAGCGACCCTAGTGGCCGACACAAACACCGGGCCCATCTAGGAGTGGCACTGCAGTGTCACGCAGGATGTCCCTTCCAAAAAACCATCCCCAAACAGCACATGACGCAAAGAAAAAAAGAGGCGCAATGAGGTAGCTGACTGTGTGAGTAAGATTAGCGACCCTAGTGGCCGACACAAACACCGGGCCCATTTAGGAGTGGCACTGCAGTGTCACGCAGGATGTCCCTTCCAAAAAACCCTCCCCAATCAGCACATGATGCAAAGAAAAAGAAAAGAAAAAAGAGGTGCAAGATGGAATTGTCCTTGGGCCCTCCCACCCACCCTTATGTTGTATAAACAAAACAGGACATGCACACTTTAACCAACCCATCATTTCAGTGACAGGGTCTGCCACACGACTGTGACTGATATGACGGGTTGGTTTGGACCCCCCCCCAAAAAAGAAGCAATTAATCTCTCCTTGCACAAACTGGCTCTACAGAGGCAAGATGTCCACCTCATCATCACCCTCCGATATATCACCGTGTACATCCCCCTCCTCACAGATTATCAATTCGTCCCCACTGGAATCCACCATCTCAGCTCCCTGTGTACTTTGTGGAGGCAATTGCTGCTGGTCAATGTCTCCGCGGAGGAATTGATTATAATTCATTTTAATGAACATCATCTTCTCCACATTTTCTGGATGTAACCTCGTACGCCGATTGCTGACAAGGTGAGCGGCGGCACTAAACACTCTTTCGGAGTACACACTTGTGGGAGGGCAACTTAGGTAGAATAAAGCCAGTTTGTGCAAGGGCCTCCAAATTGCCTCTTTTTCCTGCCAGTATAAGTACGGACTGTGTGACGTGCCTACTTGGATGCGGTCACTCATATAATCCTCCACCATTCTATCAATGTTGAGAGAATCATATGCAGTGACAGTAGACGACATGTCCGTAATCGTTGTCAGGTCCTTCAGTCCGGACCAGATGTCAGCATCAGCAGTCGCTCCAGACTGCCCTGCATCACCGCCAGCGGGTGGGCTCGGAATTCTGAGCCTTTTCCTCGCACCCCCAGTTGCGGGAGAATGTGAAGGAGGAGATGTTGACAGGTCGCGTTCCGCTTGACTTGACAATTTTGTCACCAGCAGGTCTTTCAACCCCAGCAGACTTGTGTCTGCCGGAAAGAGAGATCCAAGGTAGGCTTTAAATCTAGGATCGAGCACGGTGGCCAAAATGTAGTGCTCTGATTTCAACAGATTGACCACCCGTGAATCCTTGTTAAGCGAATTAAGGGCTCCATCCACAAGTCCCACATGCCTAGCGGAATCGCTCCGTGTTAGCTCCTCCTTCAATGTCTCCAGCTTCTTCTGCAAAAGCCTGATGAGGGGAATGACCTGACTCAGGCTGGCAGTGTCTGAACTGACTTCACGTGTGGCAAGTTCAAAGGGCATCAGAACCTTGCACAACGTTGAAATCATTCTCCACTGCGCCTGAGACAGGTGCATTCCACCTACTATATCGTGCTCAATTGTATAGGCTTGAATGGCCTTTTGCTGCTCCTCCAACCTCTGAAGCATATAGAGGGTTGAATTCCACCTCGTTACCACTTCTTGCTTCAGATGATGGCAGGGCAGGTTCAGTAGTTTTTGGTGGTGCTCCAGTCTTCTGTACGTGGTGCCTGTACGCCGAAAGTGTCCCGCAATTCTTCTGGCCACCGACAGCATCTCTTGCACGCCCCTGTCGTTTTTAAAAAAATTCTGCACCACCAAATTCAAGGTATGTGCAAAACATGGGACGTGCTGGAATTTGCCCATATTTAATGCACACACAATATTGCTGGCGTTGTCCGATGCCACAAATCCACAGGAGAGTCCAATTGGGGTAAGCCATTCCGCGATGATCTTCCTCAGTTGCCGTAAGAGGTTTTCAGCTGTGTGCGTATTCTGGAAAGCGGTGATACAAAGCGTAGCCTGCCTAGGAAAGAGTTGGCGTTTGCGAGATGCTGCTACTGGTGCCGCCGCTGCTGTTCTTGCGGCGGGAGTCCATACATCTACCCAGTGGGCTGTCACAGTCATATAGTCCTGACCCTGCCCTGCTCCACTTGTCCACATGTCCGTGGTTAAGTGGACATTGGGTACAACTGCATTTTTTAGGACACTGGTGAGTCTTTTTCTGACGTCCGTGTACATTCTCGGTATCGCCTGCCTAGAGAAGTGGAACCTAGATGGTATTTGGTAACGGGGGCACACTGCCTCAATTAATTGTCTAGTTCCCTGTGAACTAACGGCGGATACCGGACGCACGTCTAACACCAACATAGTTGTCAAGGCCTCAGTTATCCGCTTTGCAGCAGGATGACTGCTGTGATATTTCATCTTCCTCGCAAAGGACTGTTGAACAGTCAATTGCTTACTGGAAGTAGTACAAGTGGGCTTACGACTTCCCCTCTGGGATGACCATCGACTCCCAGCAGCAACAACAGCAGCGCCAGCAGCAGTAGGCGTTACACGCAAGGATGCATCGGAGGAATCCCAGGCAGGAGAGGAATCGTCAGAATTGCCAGTGACATGGCCTGCAGGACTATTGGCATTCCTGGGGAAGGAGGAAATTGACACTGAGGGAGTTGGTGGGGTGGTTTGCGTGAGCTTGGTTACAAGAGGAAGGGATTTACTGGTCAGTGGACTGCTTCCGCTGTCACCCAAAGTTTTTGAACTTGTCACTGACTTATTATGAATGCGCTGCAGGTGACGTATAAGGGAGGATGTTCCGAGGTGGTTAACGTCCTTACCCCTACTTATTACAGCTTGACAAAGGGAACACACGGCTTGACACCTGTTGTCCGCATTTCTGGTGAAATACCTCCACACCGAAGAGCTGATTTTTTTGGTATTTTCACCTGGCATGTCAACGGCCATATTCCTCCCACGGACAACAGGTGTCTCCCCGGGTGCCTGACTTAAACAAACCACCTCACCATCAGAATCCTCCTGGTCAATTTCCTCCCCAGCGCCAGCAACACCCATATCCTCCTCATCCTGGTGTACTTCAACACTGACATCTTCAATCTGACTATCAGGAACTGGACTGCGGGTGCTCCTTCCAGCACTTGCAGGGGGCGTGCAAATGGTGGAAGGCGCATGCTCTTCACGTCCAGTGTTGGGAAGGTCAGGCATCGCAACCGACACAATTGGACTCTCCTTGTGGATTTGGGATTTCGAAGAATGCACAGTTCTTTGCTGTGCTGCTTTTGCCAGCTTGAGTCTTTTCATTTTTCTAGCGAGAGGCTGAGTGCTTCCATCCTCATGTGAAGCTGAACCACTAGCCATGAACATAGGCCAGGGCCTCAGCCGTTCCTTGCCACTCCGTGTCATAAATGGCATATTGGCAAGTTTACGCTTCTCCTCCGACAATTTTATTTTAGGTTTTGGAGTCCTTTTTTTTCTGATATTTGGTGTTTTGGATTTGACATGCTCTGTACTATGACATTGGGCATCGGCCTTGGCAGACGACGTTGCTGGCATTTCATCGTCTCGGCCATGACTAGTGGCAGCAGCTTCAGCACGAGGTGGAAGTGGATCTTGATCTTTCCCTAATTTTGGAACCTCAACATTTTTGTTCTCCATATTTTAATAGGCACAACTAAAAGGCACCTCAGGTAAACAATGGAGATGGATACTAGTATACAATTATGGACTGCCTGCCGAGTGCAGACACAGAGGTAGCCACAGCCGTGAACTACCGTACTGTACTGTGTCTGCTGCTAATATAGACTGGTTGATAAAGAGATGTCTATGTAACTATGTATGTATAAAGAAGAAAGAAAAAAAAACCACGGTTAGGTGGTATACAATTATGGACGGACTGCCTGCCGAGTGCAGACACAGAGGTAGCCACAGCCGTGAACTACCGTACTGTACTGTGTCTGCTGCTAATATAGACTGGTTGATAAAGAGATGTCTATGTAACTATGTATGTATAAAGAAGAAAGAAAAAAAAACCACGGTTAGGTGGTATACAATTATGGACGGGCTGCCTGCCGAGTGCAGACACAGAGGTAGCCACAGCCGTGAACTACCGTACTGTACTGTGTCTGCTGCTAATATAGACTGGTTGATAAAGAGATGTCGTAGTAGTATGTATGTATAAAGAAGAAAAAAAAACCACGGTTAGGTGGTATATACAATTATGGACGGGCTGCCGAGTGCCGACACAGAGGTAGCCACAGCCGTGAACTACCGCACTGTACTGTGTCTGCTGCTAATATATAGACTGGTTGATAAAGAGATAGTATACTCGTAACTAGTATGTATGTATAAAGAAAGAAAAAAAAACACGGTTAGGTGGTATATACAATTATGGACGGGCTGCCGAGTGCCGACACAGAGGTAGCCACAGCCGTGAACTACCGCACTGTACTGTGTCTGCTGCTAATATAGACTGGTTGATAAAGAGATAGTATACTCGTAACTAGTATGACTATAAAGAAAGAAAAAAAAAACACGGTTAGGTGGTATATACAATTATGGACGGGCTGCCGAGTGCCGACACAGAGGTAGCCACAGCCGTGAACTACCGCACTGTACTGTGTCTGCTGCTAATATATAGACTGGTTGATAAAGAGATAGTATACTCGTAACTAGTATGTATGTATAAAGAAAGAAAAAAAAACCACGGTTAGGTGGTATATACAATTATGGACGGGCTGCCGAGTGCCGACACAGAGGTAGCCACAGCCGTGAACTACCGCACTGTACTGTGTCTGCTGCTAATATAGACTGGTTGATAAAGAGATAGTATACTCGTAACTAGTATGTATGTATAAAGAAAGAAAAAAAAACCACGGTTAGGTGGTATATACAATTATGGACGGGCTGCCGAGTGCCGACACAGAGGTAGCCACAGCCGTGAACTACCGCACTGTACTGTGTCTGCTGCTAATATATAGACAGGTTGATAAAGAGATAGTATACTCGTAACTAGTATGTATGTATAAAGAAAGAAAAAAAAACCACGGTTAGGTGGTATATACAATTATGGACGGGCTGCCGAGTGCCGACACAGAGGTAGCCACAGCCGTGAACTACCGCACTGTACTGTGTCTGCTGCTAATATAGACTGGTTGATAAAGAGATAGTATACTCGTAACTAGTATGTATGTATAAAGAAAGAAAAAAAAACCACGGTTAGGTGGTATATACAATTATGGACGGGCTGCCGAGTGCCGACACAGAGGTAGCCACAGCCGTGAACTACCGCACTGTACTGTGTCTGCTGCTAATATATAGACTGGTTGATAAAGAGATAGTATACTCGTAACTAGTATGTATGTATAAAGAAAGAAAAAAAAACCACGGTTAGGTGGTATATACAATTATGGACGGGCTGCCGAGTGCAGACACAGAGGTAGCCACAGCCGTGAACTACCGCACTGTACTGTGTCTGCTGCTAATATATAGACTGGTTGATAAAGAGATAGTATACTCGTAACTAGTATGTATGTATAAAGAAAGAAAAAAAAACCACGGTTAGGTGGTATATACAATTATGGACGGGCTGCCGAGTGCCGACACAGAGGTAGCCACAGCCGTGAACTACCGCACTGTACTGTGTCTGCTGCTAATATAGACTGGTTGATAAAGAGATAGTATACTCGTAACTAGTATGTATGTATAAAGAAAGAAAAAAAAACCACGGTTAGGTGGTATATACAATTATGGACGGGCTGCCGAGTGCCGACACAGAGGTAGCCACAGCCGTGAACTACCGCACTGTACTGTGTCTGCTGCTAATATAGACTGGTTGATAAAGAGATAGTATACTCGTAACTAGTATGACTATAAAGAAAGAAAAAAAAACCACGGTTAGGTGGTATATACAATTATGGACGGGCTGCTGAGTGCCGACACAGAGGTAGCCACAGCCGTGAACTACCGCACTGTACTGTGTCTGCTGCTAATATAGACTGGTTGATAAAGAGATAGTATACTACTAATATTATATATACTGGTGGTCAGGTCACTGGTCACTAGTCACACTGGCAGTGGCACTCCTGCAGCAAAAGTGTGCACTGTTTAATTTTAATATAATATTATGTACTCCTGGCTCCTGCTATAACCTATAACTGGCACTGCAGTGCTCCCCAGTCTCCCCCACAATTATAAGCTGTGTGAGCTGAGCACAGTCAGATATATATATACATTGATGCAGCACACTGGGCTGAGCAGTGCACACAGATATGGTATGTGACTGAGTCACTGTGTGTATCGTTTTTTTCAGGCAGAGAACGGATATATTAAATAAAACAAACAACTGCACTGTCTGGTGGTCACTGTGGTCGTCAGTCACTAAACTCTGCACTCTCTTCTACAGTATCACAGCCTCAGGTCAATCTCTCTCTTTCTCTCTCAACCCTAATCTAAATGGAGAGGACGCCAGCCACGTCCTCTCCCTATCAATCTCAATGCACGTGTGAAAATGGCGGCGACGCGCGGCTCCTTATATAGAATCCGAGTCTCGCGAGAATCCGACAGCGTCATGATGACGTTCGGGCGCGCTCGGGTTAACCGAGCAAGGCGGGAGGATCCGAGTCTGCTCGGACCCGTGAAAAAAACATGAAGTTCGTGCGGGTTCGGATTCAGAGAAACCGAACCCGCTCATCTCTAGTTTAAGGCAGACTACATGGGACAAGTAGTTTTTATATGCTGTCAAATTCTATGTTTCTATGTACCTGGTGTGGTGTGTTGACCTGGGCAGTGCCTGGCAAGGGCTGTTGGGAACTGTAGTTCATTTTGAGTTTGTTCACTGTAGTGTGATGTGGTGCTGGACACAAGTGCCATTAAGTCTGTGAGAGTCTCCAGGACAGGCACTACCCAGGGCAGCACACCACTCCAGGTACTGCCACTACTATTTGAGTCTACGCACTGGGGACATGTGGTATTACCGGGTGGCTCCTATCCTCAGCTGGGCCAGTCACTGCTGCATAATGTGTAAAGGGCACTAAAACTGGGTGGGCATAATATGTAAAGGGCACTGATAGTGTGGGCATGTGTAATCAGCACTACAATGTGGGCATAATGTCTAAGAGGCACTACTACTGTGTGGGCATAATGTGTAAGGGCCACTACTACTGTGGGCATAATGTTAATAAGGGGTACTACAGTGTAGTGTAACATTAATAAGGGGCTCTAGTGTGTGGCGTAACATGAATAAGGGACAATACTGTGTGGTGTGGTGTAATATGAATAAGAGAAACTATTGTGTGGTGTAATATGAATAAGGACACTACTATGTGGTGTAATGTGAGTAAGGAACACTACTGTGTGGCGTAATTTTAATTATGGGTATTATTGTGTGGCCATGCTCCTTCACCACAAGAACACATCCCTCTTCATCACACAGGTCTTCCCTATTTCATGGGGGGGCACTAGCCCCTTACTTTGCCAGGGGGGCTCGGATCCCTAGATACACCCCTGCCGGGGTGTCTCGGTTTTACAGCTCTGCCGAGCAGCTACTTGGTCACGTTCAAACACGTTTACTAAGTTCTACAAGTTTGATACTTTGGCCTCTGAGGACCTTCAGTTTGGTCAATCAGTTCTGCAGGAACCTCAGCACTCTCCCACCCGGTTTGGGAGCTTTGGTACATCCCCATGGTACTAAATGGACCCCAGTATCCTCTAGGAAGTAAGAGAAAATAGGATATTAATTACCTACCGGTAAATCCTTTTCTCATAGTCCACAGAGGATACTGGGTGCCCGCCCAGTGCTTCGTTCTTCCTGCACTGTTACTTGGTTAAGTAATGTCAGTTCAGCCGTTGCTGTTCCTGTTTCAGGTTTGGTTAGCTTGTCTTTCCTCTTGTTGCGTGTGCTGGTTCGGAATCTCACCACTATCCTTATCTATCCTTCTCTCAAAGTATGTCCGTCTCCTCGGGCACAGTTTCCCAGACTGAGTCTGGTAGGAGGGGCATAGAGGGAGGAGCCAGCCCACACTATCAAATTCTTAAAGTGCCCATGGCTCCTAGTGGACCCGTCTATACCCCATGGTACTAAATGGACCCCAGTGTCCTCTACGGTCTACGAGAAAAGGAATTACCGGTAGGTAATTGAAAATCCTATTTTTTTCTTGTGGACGCCAGCGCTGCTGCTCCATTCCCCCGATAGCTCTGAAAGTCTGGCCCCATGTGTGGTACTTCCGGTGACGGCTAGCACAGCTCCCACGGGAGACCACAGGACTGCAAGCTTGCATCGGGGGAGGGGGGGCAGGTAAGACGGGAACCCATGTCTTGTTAGCAGCCCTCCAGTCCCCGGAGATGGACTGGAAGAGCTGACGTGGACACCAGTTAGTCCGGGACGCCAGTAGACCACCAGGGTTTTTTACTGGCGCAGGCACGTGCTTTAAGATGCCAGAGTACCGGTGGGTGAGGACAGCACTCTGCCTGCGGCCCTTACCCAAGCTCAGGGCACCATTCCACTGTGGTCTTACTGTCACTGAGCTGCTCCTCTCACCCTCCTCCCTCTCAGAGACCTACGGCAGCCATTTTAACTCTGCAGCTACAGATCTCCGGGAACGTAGGTTCTGGTCTCCCTGTATACCTCTTTAAGGAGTCAGGTTATACAATCGGGTGTTTAGGGGTTTCTAATACTTCACAGCAACCTTATTTTGTGAAATTTGTCACAGTACTGCTATTGTTACACACTGCTTAGTGCCATACTGTGTGCTGTGCTACTTTTGCAGCTATGTCTAGCAAAGGCAAGGGTCACAAGGAGGCTGCTGCACCTCAGTTGGTCTCATGCAGGTCCTGTTCAGTGGGTTTTCCCCCTCAGGACATTGTACAGGATGGTCTATGTGCATCTTGCTATATCCCGCCTGCCCAGCCAACTTCTCCAGTCCCTGTGCAGGATCCCCCCTGGGCTACCTTTTCACAGTTATTAGGTCAGTTAACTGACCGCCTTGCAGCCCCTGTGGTTGCTCCCCCTATGGGGTTCCCCTAGAAAGTACATCCTGCTATGCCAGTCCCAGCAATGCTTCCTTCCTGGGTGGATATGCTCTCTAGCAGAGTCTGGCTATTACCTCTCCTGCTTTTCAACCGACGTTACAGGGTGAAAGACCCTTGCCCACTAATGCTACAGGCATGCTGTGCTATCCTCCCAGTGTATGCAGCTTTCAGATTCTGAGGCATCATCTGGCGGGGCAAAGGAGGCTAATGTCTGTCACTGAGTCCCCCTCAGGGAAGTAGGAGCGTTAGTCTACCTTAGATGCGTCTGCACTAGTAAGAGCTGTCAGATCTATCCTCCAAATAGAGGAGGAAGAACCTGCTCCTCCACCAAAGAAATGTCAGCTATTTAAGCGCAATAAGGTAGTGGAAGCTGAATTTCCTCAGTCTGAGTATCTTACATTGCTCCTGCGTGAAGCTTGGAATACCTCTGGTAAAAAGTTTCACCTGCCAAAGCACCTGGGTTCTTTTTACCCTATTCCAGCAGCTGATTGTGCTAAGTGGGAGCTTCCCCCAGTGGTGGATTTTCATGTGGCACACCTGGTTAAAACCTCTCTACTTTACCTATGCCTACGACATCTTCCCTAATGGAGACTATGGATAGGAGGATTGAAGCCTAGAAGGCCCTGGAATTGTTGCCTCACACTGGAGAACTCCTTTTTGGTGCATAGTTGGACAAAATCGTGGCTATGCTAGTGGCTGCCAAGACTGCTTTATTATCCTCAGCCTCTACTCCGCGGTCCCGGCCTCAAGGCAGTCCTTTCCCAGACAGTCACCTTCACAAAGAATACCAAGCCCAGAACCAAGCAGCCCTGGGTTGCCAGACGTCCAACCTTGGTTGCCCTCAGCCTGACAGGGCTAGCCTCCTCCTGAGGGATCCCAGGGTGGGAGGCCGGCTTCTTCAGTTCGCACACCGCTGGCATCAGAGGACGCCTGGATGCAGGAAGTAGTGTCTCACGGGTATGCTGTCTCATTCCGGAGATACCCCCCTCAGCAGTTCTTTTGCACAGG
Organism: Pseudophryne corroboree; assembly: GCF_028390025.1. NCBI lineage: Eukaryota > Metazoa > Chordata > Amphibia > Anura > Myobatrachidae > Pseudophryne > Pseudophryne corroboree. The sequence continues at coordinate 516,844,478 of NC_086445.1, forward strand.
CTCCCCATCAGACCTAAGCAAGGCTTCGGCCCTCCAGGAAGTCATTCAGTCCCTCCTGCTATCAGGGGTAATAATGCCAGTCCCTTGGTCACAACACGGGACAGGTTTCTACTTTTCCTATAGATTGTAAACTTGCAAGCAGGGCCTTCCTACCTCTATGACTGTTTGTTATTACCCAGTTTTGTTTAAGCATTGTGTCCAATTGTAAAGCGCAATGGAATTTGCTGTGCTATATTATCATTATTATTATCCTTTATTTATATGGCGCCACAAGGGTTCCGCAGTGCCCAATTACAGAGTACATATGCACATAATCAAAACAGGAAAACAGTGACTTACAGTTGAAGAAAATATAGGACAAGTACAGGGTAACTAAGCATAACTACACCAGTAAATGACATAGAGATAAGTTCCAGGTGGCCAAAAAACTGCGGGATTTGGGCAGTTGAGGATTATTAAAGTAAGAAAAGTATAAGCACATGAGGGAAGAGGGCCCTACTCGTGAGAGCTTGCATTCTAAGGGGAGGGTTAGACAGACAGGGGTGACACAGATGGGGTACATAGAGAGCGTGGAACAGAGGGTTAGGATGATATTTGGCTGGGTTTGGTAAAGAAATGGGTCTTAAGAGCCCATTTGAAGTTTTGTAGAGAGGTGGAGAGTCTGAGGGGGAGAGGTAAAGAATTCCAGAGGAAGGGAGCAGCACGTGAAAAATCTTGGAGATAGGAGTGGGAGGAAGTAATCAGAAGACAGGAGAGTCGGCGTGCATTAGCAGAGTGAAGAGGACGGGTGGGAGAGTAAAGGGAGATAAGGTCAGAGATTTAAATGGGAGAGGAGTGGGTGAGTGCTTTGTAAGTGAGTGTGAGAAGTTTGAATTGGATTCTGAAAGGGAAGGGAAGCCAGTGAAGGGTTTGTAGGAGAGGGGAGGTGGACATAGTGCGTTTGGTGAGGAAGATGAGCCGGGTAGCAGCATTGAGGATAGATTGGAGTGGAGAGAGGTAATTGTCAGGGAGGCCAGTTAGGAGGAGAAAACAGTAGTCCAGTCTGGAAATAATCAGTGAGTGAATAATGATCTTAGTGGCATCCTGGGTGAGAAAAGGTCTGATCCTGGGAATGTTTTTGAGATGAAAATGTCAGGTTTGTAAGAGGTGCTGAATGTGTGGTTTGAAGGAGAGGGAGGAGTCAAGGATTACATTAAGACAGCGTACTTGGGGGCTAGAGGAGATAGTCGTGCCATCAATGGATAATGAGATTGTGGGAGGTGAGGTTGTGCAGGAGGTTGGGAAGATGATCAGCTCAGTCTTAGAGATGTTGAGTTTAAGAAAGCGCTGGGACATTCGGGAAGAGATAGCAGAAAGACAGTTGGAGGTACGAGTGAGGAAAGCCGTGGAGAGATCAGGGGAGGAGAGGTAGATTTGAGTGTCATCAGCATAGAGGTGATACTGAAAGTTAAAAGAACTAATGAGTTCACCTAAAGAGGATGTATAGCGAGAGAAAAGGAGAGGACCGAGAACAGAGCCTTGGGGGACCCCAACAGTTAGTGGAAGTGGGTGCGAGGTAGCATCATGAGAGGAGACAGAGAAGGAACGATCAGAGAGGTAGGAGGACAGCCAGGAGAGGGCAGTATCATGCAGACCAAGAGAGTGAAGGATTTGCAGAAGAAGAGGGTGGTCCACAATGTCAAAAGCAGCAGAGAGGTCAAGAAGAATAAGTCCTTAGATTTGGCTGCATGGAGGTCATTGCAGACTTTTGTGAGGGCAGTTTCAGTGGAGTGGAGAGACCGGAAACCAGACTGGAATGGGTCAAGCAGTGAGTGAGAGGAAAGAAAGGCAGTGAGGCGATTATAGACAATACGCTCAAGAAGTTTGGAGGCAAAGGGGAGGAGGGAGATGGGTCACTAGTTGGAGAGAGTGTTAGGCTCAAGGGTAGGTTTTTTAAGAATAGGAGAGACAAGAGCATGCTTGAAGGCAGAGGGGACAGTGCCTGATGAGAGGGATAGATTGAGAAGGTGGGCAAGATGGGAACAGGCAGAAGGAGAGAGGTAGCGGAGGAGGTGGGAGGGGATAGGGTCGAGTGGGGAGGTTGTGAGGGTGTAGGAACGTATGAGGGCCATGACTTCCTCGCCAGATACATGGGAGAAAGATGTCAGAGTTGGTAAGAGGGAAGGGGAGGGGTGGCAAGGGATGGGTGGTGGCTGGTTGCTGGTCTGGTGGGATGTGATGTCCTGACATATGTAGTCAATCTTGGATGTGAAATAAGTGGCAAAGTCAAGAGCAGACAATGAGGAAGGGAGAGGAGGTGGTGGTGGGCAGAGGAGGGAGTTAACAGTGGCAAAGAGGCGCCGGGGGTTGGAAGACTGGGTAGAGATGAGGATTTTGAAGTATGATTGTTTAGCGAGGGAAAGGGCAGCATTGAAGGATGAGAGCATGAATTTGAAATGGAGGAAGTCTGCTTTAAAGCATGATTTCCTCCACTGTTGCTCGGCAGTACGTGAGCATTTTGTAGATATCTGGTGCATTTGGTGTGCCAGGGTTGAGGAGTTGATCTGCGAGGGTGAATAGTGGTTAGTGGAGCAACAGTAAGAGATGCATTGCATTGGGATTTGGCTTGTTCAGGGCATGTGAGAGAGAGAAGAGGAGAGAGAAGTGAGTCAAACGGGGAGGATAGGAATGAGGTGTCAATAGCCTCAATGTTACGCTTAGTGATGGTAGCCTTAGGAGGGAGAGATGGGGAATCGGAGATAGATATGTTGAAAGAGAGCAAGTGGTGGTCAGTGAGGGGAAAAGGGGAATTGGAGAAATCAGAAATATCACAGCGGTGAGTGAAAACCAGATCCAATGAGCTCCCGTTCACATGGGAGGGTGAGGTGGTCCACTGGGAGAGACCAAGTGAAGAGGTGAGGTTAAGGAGTTTAGAGGCAGGTGATTTTGTGGGGTTATCGATAGGGATTTTGAAATCACCTAGAATAATGGAGGGAATGTCAGAAGAGAGGAAGTGAGGTAGCCAGGAAGCAAAGTTGTCGAGGAATTTGGAGGAAATGCCAGGTGGACGGTAAATGACAGCAATTTGAAGATTAGTAGGTTGGTAGAGGCGTATTGCATGGACCTCAAATGTAGAGAATGTAAGAAATGGTTCTGGAGGTATAAGTGGTATGTGTAGCTTGAGGGTAAAAGGATCCCAACACCACCCCCATGGCGACCCCCGGGTCGGGGTGTGTGTGAGAATGTGAGGCCCCCAGCAGAGAGAGCAGCAGGAGAAGTGGTGTCATAGGGAGTAATCCATGTTTCTGTAATGGCCAGGAGGTGCAGGGAGTTGGAAATGAAAAGGTCATGAGTGGGGGCCAGTTTGTTGCAAACAGATCTGGCATTCCAGAATGCACAGGATAGGGGGTAGGAGTTTGTGGGAGAGATGTGAATGAGATTATCAGGATTGCTGTAGCATTGAGGTAGGAATAATTCGGAAGGAAGGGATAAAGAGGGTGTAATGATGGTGCTGGGCCCTTGGCTAGGAAGGGAGACTGGAGGAGTGAGGCAGGGAGGGAGTGCAGTATGATAGTGGTGGAGGAGAGGTGAGGTGACAGGCAGAGGAGGAAGAGAGCAGGGTTGAGTGGTGGGGTACAAATGTTGTAAATGGTTAGAGGAGGAAGAGAGCAGGGTTGAGTGGTGGGGTATAAATGGTGTAAATGGGTAGAAATGAATTGCAATGGGGAAACAGAAGAGGAGGGGAAGGGAGGCAGATAGAGGAGAGGAGAGAGGATGAGATGTAGGAGACTGGGAGAGAGGGATAGAGGTGGTACCAGGGGACAGAATAAAGGATTAGGAAGACAAGGATTAATGGGGGATGTTGCCAGCCTGGCCATAGTGTGGATGGGGTAAATAGTGGTAGTAAAATGAGAATAGGAGGAGGAGTGGTGGCTGAATGAGAGAGCAGTGAAGTTTTCAGAAATAAATACTATTTGCAAGTATTTAAACTGTCGTTAGTATCTACAAGTTAACAAGTCAAATATTCGCTGATGTTAGATGGAAAATTACACAGTGTTGGCAAACCGCAAGTCAGTGTTACTTCATTAAATATGCTTCTCAATGAAACATTTGTTTTCCAGGTATTTGCAAGGTCAGAGTAAAAGTTGCATTGCAGGTGTTTTTGCAGAAAGTGAATGTATAGTTTCCTGAGTAAGTGAGGAACTTAATTAAAAAAATAATAATAATAAATACCCTGTTCCTGGTTCAGAAACCCATTGGGTCTCAATGCCCAATCCTCAATATTAAATCCCTCAACAGGTTTGTCAGGGGACCCGGGTTTCGTATGGAAACCTTCTGCTCTATTGTCCTGCTATGGAGCCTGGGGACTTTATGGTGTCCCTGGACATACAGGATGCTTATCTGCATGTACCTATAGCATCTCATCAGCACAGGGCCGGTGCAAGGTCTCTCTGCACTCTAGGCAAATCTTCAGCCTAGCAACCCTAACCTGCAACCCCACCCACAATCACCTCCAAGAGGGGAGATGCAGGTGGCCACTAGGTGGGCTGGGGTGACTGGCATCACTATACATATACAGAGACAATGGACAACACGAACGGACTTTTAAAATGATAAAATATATTGTAAACAAGTCACAAAATTTTGTGACTTTGTTCACAATATACTTTTACTTTAAAAGTCCTTGAGTGCCATCTATACTTTATATACTGTATAATACTGTATATGGGGTCTTGTGTGGATATTTAATTAGGGATGGGTACGGGATGTCAGGGATGCCAACGGTCAGAATACCAAGAGGAGCATCCCGACCACCATAATATCGACATTTTTAATGAAATTAATTAACCTTACCCTAACCCTCCCTCCCCGCAGCCTAACCCTAACCCTTCCGGGCATGCTAACATTCAGGATGTCGGCTGTCCATTTAATTGTATATGCGTATACATAAATATTTACACACATACATATACATGTATGCTTCTTATGGTGTTCAAACCCCCATCTGTAAGTTCATTACTAACACGCATACAGAGACACACTTTAGTTTTTTGGTAGATGAATTCAGTGGTGCCCTCCAGTGACTGGCGCCCCTAGGCAGCCGCCTAAAGCTGCCTAATTGTAGAGCCGGCCCTGCATCAGCAGTTCCTGCAGTTTGCTATCCTTCAGCAGCATTACCAATTTTGAGCACTGTCCTTTGGTCTTTCTGTTGCTCCCAGGGTCTTTACCTTGATTATGACTGTTATGGCATCACAGTTGCGTCACCAGGGGGGTCAGAATACTCCCATATTTGGACAACCTCCTGATCCTTGCTAACTCTCCGGTGGGCCTTCACCGCCATCCTCAGCTGACTGTTGCCTTCCTGCAGCAACACGGCTGGCTAATCAACTGGAAAAAGTCATCTCTCTCGCCTTCACACCAGATGCTACATCTGAGAACTCTCCTGGACTCTCTGGTTCAGAGTTTTTTTCTGCCAGCAGACAAAAATGTCAGCACTACTACAACGAATACACAAGTTGCTACGCAGTCATCGAGTGTTCATCCACTTGGCTATGCAGGTGCCGTAGTCCATGGTCTCCACCATGGTGTAATACGCTGTTTCACTGTTATGAACCACAAGCAGTGGTTCATTCCTGTTTGCTTTCTGTTCATGAATTTTATATTATAGTTCTGTTTGCATGCCAGGATTTCTCTTGTACTTTTTACAAAGAAAGAGAGAATCGGATTTGAATGAGTGCACGCCGTCCCTTTAAATTTTATTGTTTAAAATACATTTTAATATATTTATTAAAATTTAGGTATAAGCATGCCAACCTTATCTGAAAACCTGTAGGGCTGTATATATTAATATCTATTCAGCCTCATATTGGACTGAGTGAAGCGAAGTATTAAAGAAAATAGAAAGATAAAAACATGACAAGAATAGTGTGATGAAAACTATATATGTGTTAGTGAATAAAGTATTAAAATTATTATTTGTATCCCGTTCTATCCTGTGGATGTGATTTATTTAAGACTGGTCCTGATGACGGTTTCAGGCTCTTGCTATTAATACTTAAAAGCCTAGAGCCAAATGTTTACATGTAGAATGTTCTGTTATTGATTGATACATTTGTCTCCATAATTGCTTTAATAGCTTGTATGTAAAACCATGTATCCAAAAGTGTGCTTTGTTATAGGGAGTTTGACGCTCCTTTATTAGCACTCTAGGAGAAATATAGCTTTACTTGTATCAATCATAAGGATACTCTATTTGAGAAAGCAAATGGTGGATTAAGTGTATACGTGTTAAACCACGATTTATAATAGTAAGATGCTTTTTTGAGCAAATAAAGGGCTGTGCTATACCGGCTGTCTATGATAATAACTGACAGTTCTCTTGATGTTTGATGTTAATGGAATGTTATTACACAAATAATGACATCTTGTACAATGCTTTTATTAGCCTGTTAAACACACAGGATTTTATGCACACAGATTTTAAGCACAGTCCCCTCTATGTGCGTTTATTATCTTTTGCGCACATAGATGATTAACTCTGCACTACCTCAACACTTTTGCTGCATATATTACTTATTATATCACTAACAGGCTTTGTATATCAACTGGTCTGGTACGGGTGGGCGTCCCCACTTGCACAAGAGCTGTTTGAGGGGGATCGGTATGAAATACCTCCAATCAAAATCCCGACGTTCAAAATCCCGACACCAATTGACCGATGGTCAAAATCCCGACAAGGTCAAAATCCCGACATGGACAAAATACCAACATTTAAAATACCGACAAGGCCAAAATACCGACATGTAAAATGCCGACAGGTTAAAATACCGACACACGTTTTCTTGTTGTTTTTTGTGTGTATGTCGACATAAGTCAACATGGACACCATATAAAGTGTACCGCGTCCCCTCGCATGGCTCGCTGCGCTCGCCATGCTTCGGGCACGGTGCCTCGCTACCCTCGTCACACTATTATATTCCCCCTCCAGGTCCACTGGGATGGTAAAGTATGAACAAGTCGGTTTCAATGAAAAAAATCATGAAAAACTCATGTCGGTATTTTGACCTGTCGGCATTTCACATGTCGGTATTTTGACCTTGTCGGTATTTTAAATGTCGGTATTTTGTCCATGTCGGGATTTTGACCTTGTCGGGATTTTGACCATCGGTCAATTGGTGTCGGGATTTTGAACGTCGGGATTTTGATTGGAGGTAAACTGACTGCATCCCGTTTGAGGTATGTTCATGGGTATTGAGTTAAATAACAGGTGCTCCAGCCGTCAGCTATTTAGCTCACCGCACGTCCATGGTCAACACCTGCAGTGACTGTGGTGGTATAATGATATACAAATTTACATTAGGCCTGTAACAATTTCAGAGATGTCTAAATCATAATTACGATCCTAGAATGGGTACAATGCTACCCATGCGCATTTTGCTTTCCTAAAGCTTCGTCAGAGCAGTTAATATACAAAGCCTGTAAGTGATATAATAAGTAATATATGCAGCAAAAGTGTTGAGGTATTGCAGAGTTAATCATCTATGTGCACAAAAGATAATAAACGCACATAGAGGGGACTGTGCTTAAAATCTGTGTGCATAAAATCCTGTGTGTTTAACAGGCTAATAAAAGCATTGTACAAGATGTCATTATTTGTGTAATAACATTCCATTAACATCAAACATCAAGAGAACTGTCAGTTATTATCATAGACAGCCGGTATAGCACAGCCCTTTATTTGCTCAAAAAAGCATCTTATTATTATAAATCGTGGTTTAACATGTATACACTTAATCCACCATTTGCTTTCTTAAATAGAGTATCCTTATGATTGATACAGGTAAAGCTATATTTCTCCTAGAGTGCTAATAAAGGAGCGTTAAACTCCCTATAACAAAGCACACTTTTGGATACATGGTTTTACATACAAGCTATTAAAGCAATTATGGAGACAAATGTATCAAGCAATAACAGAACATTCTGCATGTAAACATTTGGCTCTAGGCTTTTAAGTATTAATAGCAAGAGCCTGAAACCGTCATCAGGACCAGCCTTAAATAAATCACATCCACAGGATAGAACGGGATACAAATAATAATTTTAATACTTTATTCACTTACACATATATAGTTTTCATCACACTATTCTTATCACGTTTTTATCTTTCTATTTTCTTTAATACTTTGCTTCACTCAGCCCAATATGAGGCTGAATAGATATTAATATATACAGCCCTACAGGTTTTCAGATAAGGGTGGCATGTTTATACCTAAATTTTAATAAATTTGTATTTGTATTGTATTTTAAACAATAAAATTTAAAGGGACGGAGTGCACTCATTCAAATCCGATTCTCTCTTTCTTTGTAAAAATTTCCTAACTTGTTGTTTAATCAGAGAGTAGCACCCACAAAAGTGGTCAAAATTATGTAAGCATTATAGCTTTTCAAAAAAGGACCAACATTCCCTTAAGTCTTACTTGATTTTTGTCTCTGGTGCGGATGAAAACCTCTCTTTCTATCTTTCTTTTGTACTTGTTTAGAAGACTTTTGTTGGCCGCCGGTGGTGAGTCTGTGTAACTGCAGCCTGTTTTCTATGTGTTAAGCCTCACCTGTCAGATATTTGGTCATTATGTGGTGAGTCTGTGTACTGAAGTCTGGCTCTTGTCTGTGTAACCTCACCTCCCAGTATTTTGGCCATTACCTTGTATCTGGCTTCCAGCCATCCTGATTGGGGTGTGCTTCCCTTATTACCCAGCTAGCCCTGCAGTACAGCGCCGGTGATACAAGTTTGTTATGGTATGTTCCAGTTCTTGGTTAGCTTCCTGCAAGCTTGTTCCTGGTCCCTGTCAGCAGCTTCCAGTGGAGCCTGTCTTCCTGCCTCTGGTGTGTTCCTGCATCCAGCTTGTGTACTCCAGTGTCCTGTGTCCAGTTTCCAGAGTACGGTCTGAGGGATCGCTTCCTGCTGTCCTCCAAGTTTGTCTTCCAGTGGAGTGGTCTGGTGTCCAAAGTCTCGGGGTTCTGGTCATTTCCTGTGCGCACCTTCCGTGGTGTCGTGAGTAGCGGCTCTGCCGCACCTTATGGCTGAAGCCATATTATTCTAATCATCTTACCATTGTGTTTTCTGTGTAGGTTTCGCCACTGTTGTTCTTGCCGAACTACGACGGATTTGTATTTGGCATTTGGGCAGCGTTACTTTGGTTACGGTTTTTCTTGGTGGCCGCGCCGTACATAAATTAGTTTATTATTTTCTGTGGTTTCCCCTTTCGCTTTTGTGTCTGTCTTAGTTTTCCCCTTGTTCTCTCTGTGTCTCGGTTAACACCTTGTCACCAACTAAGACCGGGGGGCATCGGAGTTCAAGCAGACCTAATCCGCCCGTTCAAACGTGGCTGCCGTGGGCCCAAGAAACCATAGTCTTGCAGGTGTTAACCGACCACTGGGGAAGTACAACGAAGTCAGGGTTTTCCATTAGGGGTTGCTGCAAATCTCAGTCCAGTTGCAGCTTCACGCGTCTGTACTTGGAACTCTCCTGGTGCCACCCAATCTCCTGGGTTCCAAGTACGCAGAACATAACATTCACCCAGGCCAATGCAACACCTGATCATGTCCAGGAGGAATGGACTACCACATCTTATCAGGTCCCAGACTATGGTCCTCTCTCCAGAAGTTCGTCAGTCTCTAACCTCTTGACTCCAGACGGCGCACTTGAAAAAGGGTTGCACCTTTTGGATTCCAGATTGGGTCCTCCTTACAACGGATACCAGTCTTAGGATGGGGTGCAGTGTCTTCTTCAATGCCATTGGACTGCCGCAGAAAGTTGCTTACCAATCAATATCCTAGAGCTACGAGCTGTCTGCTGAGCAGCATGGCCTAGTCGTCATTGGTTCTCCGATCTCCAAGGTCTCTCCATAGATGCTCCCTTTCCACTTTCTCTACTATCAGACCTGTGGTCTCAGGGTCCCTGTCTACCCCTAGGCCTAGTCCGTCTGTCTTTGATGGCTTGGCTCTTGAGTTATCTCTTCTAAGGTCCAAAGGTTTCTCTCACTCAGTGGTCCAGACCATACTCAGGGCTAAGAAACCGGCCTCCGCCTGTATCTATTAACGTGTGTGGCATACATGCTTCCACTGGTGTGCTGCAAGATGCTATGACCCTCTGGTTTTTCGTGTTTCTCTGTTCCTTGCCTTTCGCACCTTTCTTCAGGCTGTCCTCTGTATTCAACCTCCCTTTATCCCCCCAATAGCTCCATAAGATTTGTCAGTGGTTCTGCGGGCACTTCACAAGCCTCGGTTTGAACCTCTTGAAAACTCTGGAACAGCAAAGACCCTATGCGTATTGCATCTGCCCAATGGGTGTCAGATTTAGGGGCGGGACAGGGCAGTTCTTCAAACTTAACCTAGCTACCTTCCCAAATTGGTATCCTGTTTCCGCCTTAACGAAGATATCGTGGCACCAGCCTTCCACTCTCCAGACCTCTGTGCAGGGAAGGCCTTCCTGGATGTGGTGTGTGCCCTCCGGATCTCTGTGACTCATGCAAGTTCCATATGTAAATTGGATTCCCTCTTTGTACCCTATGGATTCCACAAGAGGAGCTGACCTGCTGAAAGACAAACTCTGTCCAGATGGCTCCGCATGACTGTCTTACAGGTCTACTACGTAGGCTGGCGTTCTTGTGCTTGCTACAATCTCTGGTCATTCTATTTGCTTTGTGGCGTGTCTGCAGAACAACTCTGCAAGGCGGTCACGTGGTCTTCTGTACACACCTTTCTTAAGTTTTATGTCTTTGAGAAATTTGCCTCTCAGGATGCTTCATTTGGACTCCTTATTCTTCTATTCGCTCAGAAGCATCCTGACTCTTAAACAACGGTTTTGGAACATCCCCATGGTATTTCCTGTGGAGCCCTATGGATCCTGGTGAAGAAAAGGAGAGTTATGGTAGACTTACCTTAGTTAACGCTCTTTCTTATTATTTATTTATTTATTTACACTTTGTTATATAACATAGCATATTCCGTTGCGCTTTTCAATTGGAAACAACAGTGATAAGACAAACTGGGTAATAACAGACAGACAATCGCAAGGATACACAATGGGGGTAATTCAGACCTGATCGTAGCAGCAAATTTGTTAGAAGTTGGGCAAAACCATGGGGGTCATTCAGACCCGATCGCACACTAGCTTTTTTAGCAGCGGTGCGATCGGGTCTGAACAGCGCATGCGTGTGGTCTGCAATGCGCAGGCACGTCGGTCGTCGGCGACCGCCGGGCAGTGATGGATTGTACGGAGAAAGCGTTCGCATTGACAGGAAGAGGCCGTCCGGGGGTGTCAACTCACCGTTTTCAGGGAGTGTCAAGGAAAACGCAGGCGTGCCCGGCCATTTCCAGGGACGGTTCCGGACATCAGTTCCATCCAGGATTATTTCAGCAGCTGAGTAAGTCCTGAGCTGTGCAGAGACTGCACAAACTTTAGTTTGTGCAGCTCTCTGCACAAGCGTTCGTACCTCTGCACAGTGATTACCCCCTCCTCTGCTGGTGGCGACTACCTGATCGCTGCAGTGCAAAAAATAGCCTGCGTGCTATCAGGTCTGAATGACCCCCCATGTGCACTGCAGGGGGGGCAGATATAACATGTGCAGAGAGAGTTAAGGTGTGTACACACGGTGAGATCCTTGCTATGGCCGATGTTGACTATGATATTTCCCTTGAACTCCCCAGAGGCCAGCACCACTGATTTTGACTAACTTTTCTTGAGATATGGACTATGTGTGCTCACGATTTTGGATTATGTGAGATTTTGGCTTATGTGAGATGTAATTGACATGTGAGATCAGGGCCGAAACTAGGATTCTTGTCACCCGGGGCAAAACAGTAATCCGGCGCCCCACACACAAACACACACACACACACACACACACACACACACACACGCACAGACAACCAACCCACCACCACCACGTGTAACTCTGTGCGAAGACTGACAATGCCATCAGCCAGTACCAGCTAACGGGCTATTTCCACTCATTGGTGTCCACGACACCCATAGAGTGGGAATAGAACCTGTGGCGAGCGCAGCGAGCCCACAAGGGGCTTTTTTACACTCACCCCTGACGGCATTCTGGTGGCCGGGATCCTGGCGTCGGTATGCTGACCGTGCACCGGCCACGTAACCTCAACCCATATATACTCCATGAGAGCAAAGGGCTGGTAGCTGCTATATAGCTTCTTTTCTAGACATTTAGCTGGACTCAGGGGGTCATTTTCGACCCGTTTGCACGCTGCGGTTCATTGCAGCGGTGCGAACGGTTCAGAACTGCGCGTGTGCGGCGGCCGCATTGTGCAGGCGCGTCATTGCCTGGTGATGGCAGTCTCCGGGCAGCGACGCCGCATACTAAGAAAGCGGTCGCAGCGGCGACCGCAAGAAGATTGACAGGAGGAAGGCGTTCCGGGGTGTCAACTCACCGTTTCCCAGACCTGGAGATCCGAACGCAGGTGTATCCAGGCGTTTGGAGGGCGGATGTGTGATGTCAATTCCGGTACCTTCATCGCTAGATCCCTCGCACAGGGTAAGTAGGTCTAGGGCTGGTCTTGTTTTACACAAAACTTTTTTAGCATAGCAGGGCTACACAAGCGATCACAACCCTGCTATGCTAAAATACACTCCCCCATAGGCGGTGTCTAGTTGATTGCTACGTGCGATCAACTCGGAATGACCCCCTTAGTTAGACATTTGGGCTACAGATTAAGTTAACAAGGAAATAATACCCCATACATTGATACATATGTAAAATCACACACATACATACTGTCACACATCTAAACACGCACGCATACATTAAATTCACTCACGTACATAGTCACATACTGTCCTGTATACATACATAGTCACACATACATACATACATTATACATACATACATACAGTGACACACAAGCACGCATACAGATATGTAGTGACACACCTATTCACATACAGTCACACACATGCACAACACATTCATACACACACACACACATATAGTAGTTGCACACACATACAGTGTCACACTCACTATTTAAGCTTCGGTGTGTGCTGCTGCTGCTCCTCTCCCCTCCTCTCTTCGATGGTGCTGGCTGGCCTGGCACTGAGTAAAGTGCCGTGTAGCTCCGCCCCCTTTTCGGACCATTCATGTTTCCAGCTCAGCAGTGCAATAGTGCACTGCTGTGATTATCAAAGGCAGCAGGGGGGGCTGGGGTAACTTGTTCCATGTGCCCCGTCTTAGGGCACAACAGGCAGCACACTACAGTCAGCATAGAAGAAACTGAAAGTAAACTACAGCTCCCGCAGCAAGGGCTTCTGGGAGCTGTAGTTTATTTTCAGTTTCATCACACACAGACTGGACTGCTTTGTGCTGCTCCTGCGAAGGGACCTGTGCGCATCGGGACTCGGAGGGGGTGTAAGCATTGCGGCGCCCCCTCCAATCCGGCGCCCAGGTCACATGCCCCCCTAGCCCCCCCTTAGTTACGGCTCTGTGTGAGATGAACTAGATAGTACACTGATCTAGCAAGGATGGACTTGCCTGCACAGTCTATCTTTTCTTGCGATGCCGACCTGGCGGGACCGCGCATCGGGATCGAATCGGGATCACAAGGTGACTTTCACCTTGCGATCTGCACTAACTTTTCTTGCAATTTTGACTATATAGTCAAAAATAGGATTTTAATACCTACCAGTAAATCCTTTTCTCTTACTCCGTAGAGGATGCTGGGGACTCCGTAAGGACCATGGGGTATAGACGGGATCCGCAGGAGACATGGGCACACTATAAGACTTTGAATGGGTGTGAACTGGCTCCTCCCTCTATGCCCCTTCTCCAGACTCCAGTTAGAGAACTGTGCCCAGAGAGACAGACATTTCGAGGAAAGAATTTATTGTTTAAACACGGTGAGTGTCATACCAGCTCACATCTCGAACATACCGCATAACAAGGCATTCAATAGAATACCAGCCAACGGCATGAACAAAACACAGCCACATGCTGAGAGAATATGTAACACAACCTGTGTGTCAACACAACCAATAATAAGACACCGCAAGCCATGGCATGCACAACGTCAGCAACAGCCTGACAGAAAAGAAACACCACAAGAGTGTAACCATAACCAATAACTGCAGACACAGTACGCACTGGGACGGGCGCCCAGCATCCTCTACGGACTAAGAGAAAAGGATTTACCAGTAGGTATTAAAATCCTATTTTCTCAGACGTCCTAGAGGATGCTGGGGACTCCGTAAGGACCATGGGGTTTATACCAAAGCTCCAGACCGGGCGGGAGAGTGCGGACGACTCTGCAGCACCGATTGAGCAAACATGAGGTCCCCATCAGCCCGGGTATCAAACCTATAGAGCTTAGCAAAAGTGTTTGAACCCGACCAATTATCCTCTCGGCAAAGTTGCACCGCCGAGACTCCTCGGGCATCCGCCCAAGAAGAGCCCATCTTCCTAGTAGAATGGGTCACCACCGAGTTCGGTAACAGCAATCCAGCCATAGAATGAGCACGCCGAATCGTATCACAGATCTAGCGTGTAACAGACTGCAGAGACACAGGCGCCCCAATCACGCTGGGAGCATACTGGACAAACAGAGCCTCTGTTTCCCCAATCTGATCCAAATTGGCGACATAAATAGTCAAAGCCCTGACGACATCGAGAGACCTTGAATCCGCCAATGCTTAAGTAACCACAGGCATCAATAGACTGGTTTCTGCGAAACACCGAAACCACTTTTGGCAGAACTATTATCCGAGTTCACAATTCCACTCTATCCACCTGGAAGATCAAACAGGGCTCTTGTGAGACCAAGCGCTACTTCCAACATCCACCTTGCGGACGCCAAAGTCAAAAGCATGACCACTCTCTAAGAGAGAAATTTTAACACAACCATTCATAAGGGTTCCAATCAGTGTGACACAAGAAAACGCAACACCACCTCAAGGTCCCACGGTGCCAATGGGGGCATAAATGGATGTTAAATGTGCAGTACTCCTTTCACGAAGGTCCGAACTTCCGGAAAGGTTGCCAATTCTTTCTTGAAAGAAAATTTATAAGGCCAAAACCGCACTTAAATGGAGCCTAACCGTAGGCCTGCACCCACACCTGATTGCAAAGAATGGAGAACGACCCAGCTGAAAGTCCGTAGTAGCCTTCCTGGCTTCACACCAAGACACATATTTTCTCCAAACACGTTGGTAAGGCTTTGCCGTTACATCTTTTCTAGCCCGAAGAAGTGTGGAAATTACTTCACTGGGAATACCCTTTCTGGCTAGGATATGGCGTTCAACCGCCACGCCGTCAAACGCAGTCACGGTAAGTCTTGATACCCGCCCTGATCTTGCTGTAACAGTTCCTCACGTAGAGGAAAGAGGCCAGGGATCTTCTATGAGTAAATCTTGAAGAACTGGATACCAAGCCCTCCTTGGTCAGACCGGAACAATGAGGATCGCCTGAACCTTTGTTCTTCTTACGTTTATCACCTTCAGAATAGTGAAAACGGAGGGGACACATAGACCGACTGAAAATACCCCAGGTGTCCCGAGGACGTCCACTGCTATAGCTTGAGAGTCCCCTGACCCGGGACAATATCCCTGAGATCCCTCGTTGAGGCGAGATGCCAACATGTCCAATTGAGGCACTCCTCAAAGACTTGTCGCTTCAGTGACAACATCTTGATGACGACTGTATTTCTCCCGGATGGAGATCGCGTCTGCAGTGGAAACTATTTCTCCGTCGTTCACATCCGGAGCGAAGACTGCTAATATAACGTTTACCAGTCTTTCCACCCAGCGGAAAACTTTTTCGGCTTCTGCCATTGCCGCCTTACTCCTTGTTCCACCGTAGCGGTTTACTTACACCACTGCTGTCAAGTCGTCCGACAGAATTAACACGGGCAGATACGAAACATACGTTCATTGAAAAAGCTCTTAATTCAAGAAAGCTTATTGCAGACAAGCTTCCCAGCTTGACCTTTTCCTCTGGAAATACTTCCCTTGTAAGGACTGCTCCCCAGTCACGGAGTTCTGCATGCATGGACACCAGGATATCATCCTGGATTCCGAACTTTCGACCCTCTAGGAGGGAGAACTGAGCAGACACCACAGGAGCGATATCCTGCCATTAGGATTATATTCCGGCGTATGTGCAGGTGAGAAGCGGACCACATTTTCAACTGGTCCCGTGAAAACCACTCTGGCATTTGACCTGCTCACCTAAAAGGCCTCTTAGGCCGCACCCATCTTCTTCATCAACAAAACATATTGATGGATTGTCACTGCAAATCTGATCCAATTCCGGATCCTCAGACCTCTTTCCACAGGAACACACAGAACCTCAACCGTTCAGTATCTACTCTGATACCCACCTCCGACGTCTGCGTCGTTGGGAACAACAGCCTTCCCCTGTGTTGAAGAACAGTCAGAGAGAAACAACGATTTGCACCACTTGTGTCTAGACCTCGCCTTAATCAGGAGAGTGTCCCAGTACAGAATAACAATGGCTCTCACTATTGAAAGAATACCATCCTACCGCCATCACTCCGGTGAAATGGCAAAGACAATCCTGGATATCAACCCAGGTAAGCTGAATGCGGAGAAAAACACATCTAAACCCCTTTCTACCTTTACGTGCTGGAGCTCCCTGGTCTGAGAGATTCCATCCTGTAGTTCAACTTCGTAAGGAGAAATCTTTGTTTTTGTTTTTTTGTTTTTTTTAACAGGGACAGCAGGACAATGCCCTGAACCTGACGCAACTCTGGTATGGCGTCGCGTACTACCTCCCCTTCCAGAGGGGAAACGGCAAGATTTATTTAAAAAATCATTGAGGGAAAACATCTGTAAAGGCCAGTATGTCCCCCTTTGGATTGTATATTTAACTCACAGGTCCAAGTCCACTCCCGGACTGACTGAAGAGTAGTAGACGAGTTCCCACCGGAGTGGGCTCCAGCCAGATAGACCCAGCGACATGCGGTAGATGTGGTAGAAACAGAAAACGCCATCCGCTTCTGCGAACCTAACAAGGCTGCTGAACTCTTACCTTTTCACCTTCCACTATCTGTACCGAAAAGGAAAAAAGAACGGTATCAAACCGGTTAAAATGACTGCATCCCACAACAAAATGCGTCACCAACCGTTGTGAGGGAATCTAACTCACGAAGTTAGACTTACCAGTGGTATCCACCGAGATTGACTGAACTGAGGCCTCCCCAAACAACGGTACCCCGTCCCAGGGAAACACTCCGGTATCCCTCGGAGTCAGCCTCAGCATTTCCCCGGCCACAACTCCTGCCGTCGCACGGCAGCCTGCCGCAATGTTATAGAGAAGAATCAACATAAGAAACATTCCCTACTCTCTTTAGGGTAATTCTATCGGATGCCTTTCCGAAAACAAACACTCCCCCATGTGCATGTAATGCAAATAACTCTAAAGCATAGAAATAAAATATCACTTAGCTTCCTGTGTACGATCCTTTGTGACAGGGCCCCATGTCGACCAGGAGTTGACTTTCACAGTATTCTATCCGCGGCGGGAAAAGAATAAACATTCGGAGTCCTTGTGAGGATCTGAGACCAACTCGTCACGGCCGACCTAGAGCTTTATCAACAGAGCGACCAGCACATGAGTAGGAATACTTTTACTTCAGCATTCATTAGAAATCGTAATATGAATATACATAATGTAATACACATATACACACATATCATATATATATATATATATATATATATATATATATATATACACCATACATATAATCGGATTGTCCGGAACCGTCGGGTCCCTAGTGACATTAATGTGTTCTGAATGTGTATGACCATGTACTGAATGCCCCAGTTGTGGATCTAACAGGAAAACTTATGGTCGACAGAAAACCTAGTATTCGTTGACAGCAGGGAGTAGTAACCAGGCAAAATAACATTCTTGCGACCCTGAGGGGTCCGAGGGAAGTATACATATGTAATTTTAATAACACTCCCCCACAAATGCTACCATGTCTGTGCTCGAGCTACCGTACCATACATATACATATAAATATATATACAGGTATACGGCAGTTACAGCATGTTAATTTACACACAGTAATAACAGTTGGTGCCGACAGGGTCACCCACATACTACTGTGTCTCCCATACAGTGTTTACTTTTAAAAAACATACAACTACCGACCTGCTGACACTGCATCTACTGAATCAAGTACCAACAGGCGTCGGCATGGATCCCCATATCTGTTTGTGACAGAGCACTCCCGCATGTCGACACATGTGGACTAAAAAGCTATAGTGGGTATATCTGACAGGGAACACACAGACATATATGCACAACACAATGATTACATGCCCATTATCTAAAATAGTGCTATATTTCCCTCTATATATCACTAAAACACTGGACATGGAGAAAATGGCGCTGAATCCTGTTGTGAGGGCTAAGCCCCGCCCCTTCTCGGAGCGCTTCAGCCCCGCTATTAATATAGCTATTTATGCTGGCAGGGTTCCGTATACAGTGCCTATGCACTGTATACATGTTTAGCCAGACTCACTTGAGGTATATATTGCTGCACGGTACCTCTGAGACTCGGAAGTCTTCTGCCATCACTAAAGTCTTCTATTCTTCTCATACTCACCCGGCTTCTTTATTCTGGCTTCTGTGAGGGGGTGATGGCGCGGCTTCGGGAACAAGCAGCTAGGCGCACCAAGTGATCGAACCCTCTGGAGCTAATGGTGTCCAGTAGCCTAAGAAGCAGAGCCTTTAACTCACAGAAGTAGGTCTGACTTCTCTCCCCTCAGTCCCACGAAGCAGAGAGCCTGTAGCCAGCAGGTCTCTCTGAAAATAAAAAAACCTAACATAAAGTCTTTTAGAGAAACTCAGTAGAGCTCCCCTAGTGTGTGTCCAGTCTGTCCTGGACACATAATCTTACTAGAGTCTGGAGGAGGGGCATAGAGGGAGGAGCCAGTTCACACCCATTCAAAGTCTTATAGTGTGCCCATGTCTCCTGCGGATCCCGTCTATACCCCATGGTCCTTACGGAGTCCCCAGCATCCTCTAGGACGTCTGAGAAATCGAAAGAAAATATCTCCCCGTGTGTACACTCATTTAGATTTGGGTGGGGTGTGTTCAAACTAAAATCTAAATTGCAGTGTAAAAATAAAGCAGCCAGTATTTTCCCTGCACAGAAACAAAATAACCCACCCAAATCTAACTCTCTCTGCAAATGTTATATCTGCCACACCTGTACTGCACATGGGCCCTCATTCCGAGTTGATCGCTCGCTAGCTGCTTTTAGCAGCATTGCAAACGCTAGGCCGCCACCCTCTGGGAGTGTATCTTAGCTTAGCAGAATAGCGAACGAAAGATTAGCAGAATTGCTACTAAATATTTTCTTGCAGTTTCTTAGTAGCTCCAGACCTACTCCTAGATTGCGATCAGCTCGGTCCGTTTAGTTCCTGGTTTGACGTCACAAACACGCCCTGCGTTCGGCCAGCCACTCCCCCGTTTCTCCAGACACTCCCGCATTTTTCCCTGACACGCCTGCGTTTTTTAGCACACTCCCGGAAAACGCTCAGTTACCACCCAGAAACGCCCCTTTCCTGTCAATCACTCACCGATCAGCAGTGCGACTGAAAAGCGCCGCACAGACAACAGCAAAACAGCTAAGTTTTGAGTTAAATAACTAAGTGCATGCGCGCTGCGTACCATGCGCATGCGCATTTAGCAACAAATAGCAGCATAGCGAAAATAAATCGTCAACGAGCGAACAACTCGGAATGACCACCATAGTTTTGCCTAACTGCTAAGAAATTTGCTGCTACAATCAGGTCTGAATTACCCCCAATGATAGGTACTATCTATAGCAGGGGTGGGGAACCTTTTTTATACCAAGGGCCATTTGGATATTTATAAAATCCTTTGGGGGCCATACAAAAATTCTCAACTTAATAATGACCCTGCCCCCCAGTAGTTCTGCCCCTTAGAGGTATTGAGTGCGCGCATCGAAGGCGCGCATGCCAAAAATGGGTGTGGCCAATTAAAATGGGACGTGATACACATATGCCCCCAATACTGCAGTGCCAGATCCACAAATGCCCCCAGAGTGCCAGGTCCACAAATGCCCCCAGAGTGCCAGGTCCACAAATGCCCCCAGAGTGTTAGAGGAAAGTCTTATTGTATGTGGGAGGGCATTCCATAGGGTGGGTGCTGTCCGAAGAAATTTTAGCTTTTTTGCGAATAAAACCCTTAAGCTTCAAAAGATTGCAGGAATACCTATTATTCTTGATGAAGATGATAATAAGGGTATCAATTTGCTTATAGATCTAATGGAAGAGAGTGGTAATGATTCACAAGCAGATATTCCACAAGAGATTAAAATAGAAGACTACAGACCCTTCTACTCCTAACTCTTAAATCTACTCAACTTGATTATAACATTGCTTGGTAGCAGCGGCTGCTAACTTGGGCCCTCATTCCGAGTTGATCGGTCGCAAGGCGAATTTAGCAGAGTTACACACGCTAAGCCTACGCCTACTGGGAGTGTATCTTAGCTTCTTAAAATTGCGACCGATGTAATCGCAATATTGCGATTACAAACTACTTTGCAGTTTCTGAGTAACTTCAACCTTACTCTGCCTGTGCGATCAGTTCAGTGCTTGTCGTTCCTGGTTTGACGTCACAAACACACCCAGCGTTCGCTCAGACACTCCCCCGTTTCTCCAGCCACTCCTGCGTTTTTTCCGGAAACGGTAGCGTTTTCATCCACACGCCCATAAAACGCCGTGTTTCCGCCCAGTAACACCCATTTCCTGTCAATCACATTACGATCGCCGGAGCGATGAAAAAGCCGTGAGTAAAAATACTATCTTCATTGTTAAATTACTTGGCGCAGTCGCAGTGCGAATATTGCGCATGCGTACTAAGCAGATTTTCATTGCGATGCGATGAAAAATACCGAGCGAACGACTCGGAATGAGGGCCTTGGAGCGGATAACATAATTTGCCGTCTGGTGCTCACAACAAACAGTATATTTAAGTTGTGAGCTGCTAGTTCCATTACAATACACTATTGTTTAGGTTGGTGGTTTTTCAAGCTCTAGGGAATTTTGTGGGCTTGTTTTCAAAAGATCATGGAGCAGCTTCATTAAACGTCGGATTTTCAAAACTGCTTATGATTGGTGGCTTTGACTGATATTTTTCAAATGGCAATAATAATTAATGCTAAATAAGGTGTGTTTACCATTTATTTCTATTACTGCTTGAATAACATCGGACAAAGCTGCCGATCATCGGCTGGTTGGGAAATCTGATGTTTTTTTAAGCTGTCTCTCATGCATTCCAGGACGTCGCATAAGGGAAAAAAAGGGTACTACTGTTTACAGCAAGGTAAACTGTCCTGAGCTCTTAAGTAAAATTATTTCTTTATACAAAACACTTTGGGGTATTCATTGTTTTATTCCTTAACCGTTATTTCTATAGCACATGCATAGGCTATAGATTTACTATTGTCAAATCTACCAACAGAGCTGTTTCTAGCCAATTTGGCTCCCAGTGCGAGATTTAAAAATGCGCCCCCCCATGACATAAAAAATCCCCCCCACACACACACACACCTAGATGGAAGAAAAAAAAATCTTGCGCGCGCGCACCCGACAATGGGGCGTGGCCTCATCTAAATGGGTGTGGCCTCATTTAAATGGGCATGGCCTCGTCTGAAAAGACTACCTCACAATCCAGTTTTTGACCCTGCTCCAACAGATCACGACCACCACAGGAAAAAAAAATTCTACCATATTAAGCCCCACACAGTAATGCCCCCTGCACCATATTATGCCACACACCGCAATGCCCTTGATACATTAAATCCCCACACTACGGCAGGCAAGAGTCCCCATTTCACACATTACGGCAGGTGTCCCCAATTTACACATTGAGGGAGAGAGAGAATACTTACAGAGTCGATTACCGCTCTTCGGCCCGCCTCACCAGTCGCTCCTCGCGCCAGCCTTTCCCTCTTCCTAACTTGGATCCCCCTCTGTACTCCGCTCGCGGGGGGGGGGGGGGGGAGAGTTTCGCGGAGTGACAGGGTTGCGTCGTGACGTAACGACGCAACCGCGTCGTTCCGTGAAACTCCGCCCCCCGAGCGGGTTACTCGGGGAGAAATAGGAGGGGGAAGCAGGGAGCCACAGTTAGTGCCGCGGCGGGCGCCCAGTGCGGTTGCACTGCTCGCCTGCCCCAAGAAATGGCCCTGTCTACCAATGATTAACGGCTTTGACTGTTTCATTGGATTGGGCAACAGAAATAAATGCTAAACCTTCTTGGTTTGGGATCTATTTGTGGTGTCGCTTTAAATAAATTTGTCAAAGTGACAAATCACGCAATGCGGTAGTAAATCTAGCCCTTCTTGCTGAAGACTTTGGACCTTATGGGGGTCATTCTGAGTTGATCGTAGCTGTGCTAAATTTAGCACAGCTACGATCATCTTCCCTGTTCAGTTGTAAATTCGATCTCATGCTGGGAGCCGCCTATCATAGGGCAAGGCTGCCCAGCATGCAAAGTCCCTCCCAGCAATGCGATCGCAATTCAATTGCGATCACATTGTAGAACGAGAAATTAGGGATGCCCTCTGGCGTGCGTAGCATGGCTGCATATGGCCACTATTTTTCAGGTCGCAGTGGCCGCGTGTGTTGTCATGCGGCCGCCCCGAAAACGGTCCGGATATGCCTCTGTTATCCAGACCACGCCTTATGCATCTACGCCCGCCACTGTCAAGCATAGTGTGATAGCATCCATCAGAGATGCGATCGTAGACTGCTGAAAATTGCTCATTTGCAATTTTTGCTAATCAGCGATTGAAGCTGAATGAGGGCCTTAAGACGGTATCCTATTAGTAGCAGTACTTTACTACTGCAAATAGGATTGACGGGGGCGATTATTTAATTATTACCAGCTATTTATATAGCGCACACATATTCCACAGCGCTTTACAGAGAGTATTTAGCCATTCACATCAGTCCCTGCCCCAGTGGAGCTTACAGTCTATTTTCCCTACCACATGTACACACAGACACATTCACGCTAGGGTTAATTTTGTTGGGATCCAATTAACCTACCAGTATATTTTTGGATTGTGGGAGGAAACCGGAGTACCCAGAGGAAACCCACATAAGTACGGGGAGAATATACAAACTCCACACAGTTAGGGTCATTGGGAGTCATTCAGACCCGATCGCACGCTGCATGTTTTTGCAGCCGCGTGATCGGGTCTGAACTGCGCTTGCGTGTGACCCGCATTGCGCAGGTATGTCGGCCGCTGGCGATGGCCGTCGCCGGGCAGCGACGAAACTAACGAAGAAAGCGATCGCAAGAAGATTGACAGGCAGAAGGCGTTCGTGGTCGACAACTCACCGTTTTCTGGGAGTGTCCGGAAAAATGCAGGTGTGCCCAGCCGTTCCGGAAGAGGATTCCTGACGTCACCAGCGGACCGGATCGTCGCAGCGGCTGAGTAAGTCCTAGGCTGTGCAGAAACTGCACAAACTTTTGTTTGTGCAGCTCTTTGCATAGCCGTTCGCACCCCAGCAATGCGCTTACCCCCTCCCCTGTAGGCAGCAATTACCTGGTCCTAGCAGTGCAAAAAAATGCCTGCGTGCAACCAGGTCTGAATTAGGCCCACTGTGGGAATCGAACCCATGACCTCAGTGCTGTGAGGCAGTAATGTTAATCATTACACCAGGCATTCCCAACCTCAGTCCTCAAGGCACACTAACAGTCCTGGTTTTAGTGATATCCCGGTTTGAACACAGGTGACTTAATTAGTACCTCAGTTATTTTGATTTAACCATCTGTGCTGAAACCTGGATATCACTAAAACCTGCACTGTTGGTGTGCCTTGAGGACCGCGGTTGGGAATGCCTGCTTTACACCATCCGTACTGCCCGGCTATCTTATTAGCCCCAATGCCGGCATCCTTTTCACGCGATGCCGACCCTTATCAGGGATTATGCTTCGGGTGCGTCAGGCACCTGAAGCATAATCTGCGATAAAGGGCTGCCAGAGCCACGATAACACGTGGGATCGGGGACTTATCCCCGGTATCATGTGTTTTCGAGTGATCAAGGATCCAATTTTGGCTTATCAAAATGGCATCTAATTGCATACCGCGATAATGACCATTGATCATTAATCGCGATATCCGTCCATTTCGATCAGCCGAAATGGCATCGGGACTAATAGGTTTCGTCCTTAGGGATAGATTTACTAAGAAGTGGATTGTCAAAGATGTCGATGATCATCGGGGGTTTTGACCAAGTTTTAAAATAATAAGGAATAAATGCTTAACAATCCTGGCCTAACATGTATTTTTATTGCAATTTTAAAACTATCAGTCAAAGCTGCTGATGATTGGCCGCTTTGATACCCTGCTCTTTAGAAAATCTAACCCATAGGGATAATGTGATAGCCTAAAAACACTGCAGGTATCTGTGAGTTCTCGGCATGTCTGCCTGATGTTTTTAAGGGTTAATCATTTAAAGACAAAACCAGCCTGGTTTTGCCTTTTAAATGATTGCCCCCTTAAAAAAATCAGGCTGGCTATTACATTTACCCCTTAAGTATGGGATTCCCAAATTTATTGAATCTCTTCGCCCTAGAGTATCAGTATTTTTTTCACGGTACCCCTGGGCCAAATGTTTTTTTTACTAGGGCAGAGAAAGCTGTGATGTAGACAGTAGGGATCTCGCATTGCGATACCGCTGGCTGGAGCTAGCGTAATTATCGCAGGGCTCATTGTGGGGTTTTTTCACAATTTTTTATTTTGTAAATTTGCCCAGGTCGCATTTCCCATTATAGGTATGGGGAATGTGATCTGATTTTCACGAAAACTGCTCCAAAAGCCCTTTAATACATTTGAGTGATAATAAAATGATGTGAAAGGGTGTGAAAACACCCTTTTTCACTTTTTAGCAAAAATAATGTTAATAAATAGGCGTCAAAGTCTTTGCCCAAGGTGCTAGAAAGCCTAGGGGGGTCATTCCGAGTTGTTCGCTCGCAAGCTGCTTTTAGCAGCTTTGCACACGCTAAGCCGCCGCCTACTGGGAGTGAATCTTAGCTTATCAAAATTGCGAACGAAAGATTAGCAGAATTGCGAATAGACACTTCTTAGCAGTTTCTGAGTAGCTCCACACTTACTCGGCATCTGCGATCAGTTCAGTCAGTTTCGTTCCTGGTTTGACGTCACAAACACACCCAGCGTTCGCCCAGACACTCCCCCGTTTCTCCAGCCACTCCTGCGTTTTTCCCAGAAACGGTAGCGTTTTTTCACACACACCCATAAAACGGCCAGTTTCCGCCCAGAAACACCCACTTCCTGTCAATCACATTACGATCACCACAACGAAGAAAAAACCTCGTAATGCCTTGAGTAAAATACCTAACTGCATAGCAAATTTACTTGGCGCAGTCGCACTGCGGACATTGCGCATGTGCATTAGCGACTAATCGCTCCGTTGCGAGAAAAAAATAACGAGCGAACAACTCGGAATGACCCCCTAGATTCACCCCTGCACTAACCAGCATTTGCCTTTTTCTATTATTAGGTATTGATAGTTTACAAGGTAATTCATTGCGCCCTACAGCGCTCTTTACACCGTCACAAGGGGCTATGCCCCGTTAACCCCTGCATGCCTTTCTGGTGTTCAATATTTGTATTATATAGAGTATTACCTGCATTCTTAGTTTTGTTAGTGGTTACCCTGATTCAGGGAATCACTGGTAGCGGCTGCGGATGGAAGAGGGGTCTAGAGGTGCTGTGGCTGGGGGATGGCAGGACACGGGGGCGGTGCGGATGGGGGAGGGGGTCTGTAGATGCTTCTGGTGGGGGAGGGCCAGGTGCGGGGGGCCGCAGATGAAGGAGGGGGTCTGGAGGTGCTGTGCATGGGAGAGGGGTGGGTGCGTTTGGGGGAGGGGCAGGTGCAAGGGGGGTGCAGTTGGGTGAGGGTTCCAAAGGTGCTGCGGGTGGGTGCGGGGTGCCGCGGATGGGGTATGTAGATGCTGCGGGTGGGGAAGACGTGGCAGTGTGTGTGTGAGGGGGGGGTCCGTGGATGGGGGAGGGGGTCCGGTGGTGCCATGGGTGGGGGAGGGGTGGGTGGTTGCAGAGGGGTGCTGCAGAATGAGGAGGGGTTCCAGAGGTGCTGCGGGTGGGGGTGTGGCAGGTGCGGGAGGGCCACGGATGGGTAGGGTATCTGTAGGTGCTTCGGGTGGGGGGGTGCAGATGGGGGAGGGGGCCGGAGGTGCTGTGGTTGGGGGAGTGGCGGGTGCGGGGGTGCCATGGGAGGGGTAGGGGGTCTGGATGCATTGCGAGAAGGGGAGGAGCAGCTGTGGGGGTGCCGCGGATGGGGGAGGGGTCCGTGAGCGCTGCGGATGTGGGTGTGCCGCTGGTGGGGGAGGGGTGGAAGCGGGTGGTGCCGCGGGTGGTGGAGGGGCAGGTGCCGTGGGGCCGCTGATGGGGGAGGGGCGTGTGCGGGGTGCCGCGGGTGGGGGAGGGGCAGGTGCGCGGTTCAGGATGGAAATAAATGCAGCAGCGTGTGGTCAGGCAGGGAGCGCGACCTCTGTGTCTAAGGTGCGTCTGCTTGTCATCCACGATATTTAACGTGCTCACCACTCACCAGAAAGTTAAGGGATCATGCCCTGCATCCAGCCACCGAGATCTATGACTCAATGACTCTGACTCCGCCCAGCGTTAGGAAATGAGTCACAGAATCACAGATCTGGGCAAATATATAGGAGATAGGGGGTCATTCCGACCTGATCGCATGCTGCCGTTTTTCGAAGCGCATCGATCAGGTCACTACTGCGCATGCGTATGCACCGCAATGCACAGGCGCGTCGTACAGGTACAAAGCGGATCGTTGCTAGGCGATGGATTTAACAAAGAATCCATTCACACAGCCAATCGCAAGAAGATTGACAGGAAGAAGGCGTTTGTGGGTGTCAACTGACCGGTTTCAGGGAGTGGTTGGAAAAATGCAGGCGTGTCCAAGCGTTTGCAGGGCGGGTGTCTGGCGTCAATTCTGGGGCCGGACAGTCTGAAGTGATCGCAGGGTTGGTACTAAATCGGAGTGGGAGAAGGGACCTTCTGACGTCACTAGGGGAGGAGACATGTCATCAGGGGGAGGAGCTACGGACGAACAGGGTACCCGAAAAGTACCCTCGCGGGCTCACTTTGCTCGCCACGCTTCGGGCTCGGTGGCTCGCCACCTGTTTACTAAAGGTAATAGTTGGTGGCGTGGATAGTAGAGGTACTATCCCGCTGGCCTAGCCCCTCCCCCTTGTGTTGTGGCTCCTCACCCTGGCGTAAAAGGTCCCTTGGATCTAGCATCTACCGTGATCGCAGTGGCTGAGTAAGTTTAGACCTACTCAGAAACTGCACAAACTGTTTTTGTACTGCTCGGCTGCACAAGCGTTCGCACACTTGCATAGCTAAAATACACTGCCCTGTGGGCGGCGACTATGCGTTTGCACGGCTGCTAGCGAGGGATCAACTCGGAATGACCCCCGTATTGATTGTTGGCATTTGGAATTGCTATGAGTTATAGTGCTTCATTTGTTTTTAACTCATGTCTCCAGCATTTAATTATCGAGGGCATACACTAAGCCAAGTACCAGTTGAACGCTACTAATATAATAACTCTCTGCATGTTTACAACAGTGACAGCAGAGAACGTACACACAGTAAAAGCAACGCAGGGTTCGTGCGCGTCACATGACGTAACTCTTCAAAGCCGCCAGTAGGAACCGTGTCTCCCTTGTGTGCGTGCGCACAGTCCTCACTGGGTGACGTCATGCTCGCCTCTCATTTGTGCCTGTCACAGGTCTCACCTGGGCGTAGCGTCGCATGCGCAGAACGGACCGGGACTCTGATCACTTCCTGGTTTGGAGTCTCCGGTCCTCTCTCACCATGACAGAGGGCTCCGCGGAGCCTCCCCCCTGCCCCGGGGCCCGGCGCCGCCGGCTGCTGCTGTCACTGCCCAATGTGTTCCCAGGACGAAGTCGCTCTGTCCCCGAGCCTCCGGCACCGTCTCCCCCGCCATCACCTCCCTCCCCGACGGCGGTGCCGGCCCCGGTGCCACCCTCATCCCCAGGAGGCCAGGACTCCCTCCTCGAGTGCCCACTGTGCCTAATACGTCAGCCCCCGGAGGAGCTGCCCGAGATACTGAGCTGCCGGCACCGCTCCTGCCTACGCTGCCTGCGCCAGTATTTGCGGATTGAGATCACCGAGAGCCGGGTGAACCTGCGGTGTCCAGAGTGCGCCGAACGGCTCAGCCCCCAGCATGTCCGGGCCATCCTGCGCGACCCCCCGCTCACCCGAAAGTACGAGGAGTTCCTGCTGCGTCGCTGCCTGGCTGCCGACCCGGACTGCAGATGGTGCCCTGCCCCGGACTGCGGGTGAGAGCTGCTCCTGGCTGCCGGGGGGATGGGGGAGGCACAGCACTAGCAGCAGCATGATGGTATAAGTCGGGGTGTACATAGGGTGCAGCCTCTCACGGATAATGGTGGGGTCTGCTCACCCCTCATCATTGTGCAAAGTGACGGGCAGTGAATGGCAGCGCGAATATGGCAGCAGTATGTAGTGGAACAGGCCAGGATGTGTGCCAGTGTGTCTACAATAGAGGGACCAAACACACTGCATAAATACCATGGATGTGTTATAGCTGCTTGGTGTATATTTACATTTTCAATTTTAGAACATTAGCTATGTCTGCCATTGATAAACAGCAACAGAAGAGTGATACAGCTTTATATATCAGGCTCATTTGGTAACGGTGTAAATGGCAATGATTTGGTGTGTGACTGTATTCACAGAACAGTATTTAGCAATTGTCAATCTAGTGAAAACCATATCTGCTTACTGTGGATTAGATTATTGGTCCTACCTTATTCGGGGTAATACATTTGTTTTATTGTTTAGTGCTCATCTTCTCCTTCCAGTGCTTTCCTCTACCATTATTTTATATTGGTGGGTTCCTTTCTTAGGTCCTGTTGGGTGGGAGCTGTTCTGCAGTGGTTAAGGTGCATACACACGGTGCGATGCAGGAAATGCCTATGCGATGTGGCTGGAGCCCGGCACCACCGATATAATCAATGATGGCTTGCCTGCACAGTCCTTTTCTCTAACGTCCTAGTGGATGCTGGGGACTCCGTAAGGACCATGGGGAATAGCGGCTCCGCAGGAGACTGGGCACAGCTAAGAAAGATTTAGGACTACCTGGTGTGCACTGGCTCCTCCCACTATGACCCTCCTCCAGATCTCAGTTAGAATCCTGTGCCTGGCTGAGCTGGATGCACACTAGGGGCTCTCCTGAGCTCCTAGAGAGAAAGTATATTTTAGGTTTTTTATTTTACAGTGAGATCTGCTGGCAACAGACTCACTGCAGCGAGGGACTAAGGGGAGAAGAAGCGAACCTACCTAACTGGTGGTAGCTTGGGCTTCTTAGGCTACTGGACACCATTAGCTCCAGAGGGATCGACCGTATGGAACCGGCCATTGATGTTCGGTCCCAGAGCCGCGCCGCCGGCCACCTTACAGAGCCAGAAGCAAGAAGAGTCCGGAAAATCGTCGGCAGAAGACATCAGTCTTCACCAAGGTAGCGCACAGCACTGCAGCTGTGCGCCATTGCTCCTCATACACACTTCACACTCCGGTCACTGAGGGTGCAGGGCGCTGGGTGGGGGCGCCCTGAGCAGCAATAAAAACACCTTGGCTGGCAAATATATCACCATATATAGCCCCAGAGGCTATATATGTGATAAATACCCCTGCCAGAATCCATAAAAAAGCGGGAGAAAAGTCAGCGAAAAAGGGGCGGAGCTATCTCCCTCAGCACACTGGCGCCATTTTCTCTTCACAGTGCAGCTGGAAGACAGCTCCCCAGGCTCTCCCCTGTAGTTTTCAGGCTCAAAGGGTTAAAAAGAGAGGGGGGGCACTAAATTTAGGCGCAATATTGTGTATACAAGCAGCTATTGGGAAAAATCACAGTTATAGTGTTAATCCCTGCATTATATAGCGCTCTGGTGTGTGCTGGCATACTCTCTCTCTGTCTCCCCAAAGGACTTTCTGGGGTCCTGTCCTCAGTCAGAGCATTCCCTGTGTGTGTGCTGTGTGTCGGTACGGCTGTGTCGACATGTGGGATGAGGAAGGTTACGTGGAGGTGGAGCAGAGGCCGATAAATGGGATGTCGTCCCCTGTGGGGCCGACACCAGAGTGGATGGATAGGTGGAAGGTATTAACCGACAATGTCAACTCCTTACAAGGCTGGATGACGTAAAACAGCTGTGGGACAGCCGGCTTCTCAGCCCGCGCCTGCCCAGGCGTCTCAAAGGCCATCAGGGGCTCAAAAAAGCGCCCGTTACCTCAGATGGCAGACACAGATGTCGACACGGAGTCTGACTCCAGTGTCGACGAGGTTGAGAATATACACAATCCACTAGGAACATCCGTTACATGATCTCGGCAATGAAAAATGTGTTACGCATTTCTGACATGAACCCAATTACCACATAAAAGGGGTTTTATTTTTGGGGAGAAAAAGCAGCCAGTGTTTTGTTCCCCCATCAGATGAATGAATGAAGTGTGTAAAGTAGCGTGGGTTCCCCCAATAAGAAACTGGTAATTTCTAAAAAGTTACTGATGGCGTACCCTTTCCCGCCAGAGGATAGGTCACGTTGGGAGATATCCCTTAGGGGGTGGATAAGGCGCTCACACGTTTGTCAAAAAAGGTGGCACTGCCGTCTTAGGATACGGCCACCTTGAAGGAGCCTGCTGATAAAAAGCAGGAGGCTATCCTGAAGTCTGTATATACACACTCAGGTTATATACTGAGACCTGCAATTGCCTCAGCATAAATAGTGCTGCTGCAGCGTGGTCTGATACCCTGTCAGATAATATTTATACTCTAAGACAGGGATAATAGTTTGCTAACATAGAGCATATTAAAGACGTCGTCTTATATATAAAGGATGCACAGAGGGTTATTTGCCGGCTGGCATCCAGAATTAATGCAATGTCCATTCTGCCAGGAGGGTATTAGAAACCCGGCAGTGGACAGGTGATGCTGCCTATAAAAGGCACATGGAGATTCTGCCTTATAAGGGTGAGGAATTGTTTGGGGATGGTCTCTGGGACCTCGTATCCACAGCAACAGCTGGGAAGAATTTTTTTTTACCTCGGGTTTCCTCACAGCCTAAGAAAGCACTGTATTTTCAGGTACAGTCCTTTCGGCTTCAGAAAAGCAAGCGGGTCAAAGGCGCTTCCTTTCTGCACAGAGACAAGGGAAGAAGGAAAAAGCTGCACCAGCAGCCAGTTCCCAGGATCAAAAATCTTCCCCCGCTTCCTCTGAGTCCACCGCATGACGTTGGGGCTCCACAGGTGGATACAGGTGCGGTAGGGGCGCGTCTCGGGAACTTCAGGGACCAGTGGGTTTGCCCACAGGTGGATCCCTAGGTTCTGCAAATAGTATCACAGGGATACAGGCTGGAGTTCGAGGCGACTCCCCCTCGCCGTTACCTCACATCAGCCTTGCCTGCTGCCCTCGGAGAAAGGTAGTACTGGCGGCAATTCACAAACTGTACTTCCAGCAGGTGAAATCAAGGTACCCCTCCTTCAACAAGGCCGGGGTTACTATTCCAAAATGTTGTGGTACCGAAACCAGACGGTTCGGTGAGACCCATTCTAAAATTGAAATCCTTGAACACTTATATACGAAGGTTCAAGTTCAAAATGGAATCGCTCAGGGCGATTATTGCAAGCCTGGAGAATTTAATGGTATCACTGGACATCAAGGATGCTTACCTGCATGTCCCTATTTACCCTCTTCACCAGGAGTACCTCAAAATTGTGGTACAGGATTGTCATTACCAATTCCAGACGTTGCCGTTGGTCTGTCCCCGGCACCGAGGTATTTACCAAGGTAATGGCCGAAATAATTATCCCGTACTTGGACGATCTCCTTATAAAGGCGAGGTCCAGGGAGCAGTTGTTCGGCGGAGTAGCACTATCTCGGGAAGTGCTACAACAGCACGGCTGGATTCTGAATATTCCAAAGTCGCAGCCGGTTCCTACGACGCGTTTACTGTTCCTGAGTATGGTTCTGGACACAGAACAGGATAAAAAGGGTTTCTCCCGGAGGAGAAGTCCAAGGAGTTGTCGTCTCTAGACAGAGACCTCCTAATACGTATACAGGTGTCGGTGCATCAATACACGCGAGCCTTGGGAAGGATGGTAGCTTCTTACGAAGAAATTCCATTCGCCAGGTCCCATGCAAGGATTTTCCAGTGGGATCTGTTGGACATGTGGTCCGGGTCGCATCTTCAGATGCATCTGCGGATAACCCTGTCTCCAAGGGCCAGGGTGTCGCTGTTGTGGTGGCTGCAGAGTGCTCATCTTCTAGGGGGCCGCAGATTCGGCATACAGGACTGGGTCCTGGTGACCACGGATGCCAGCCTTCGAGGCTGGGGGGCAGTCACACAGGGAAGAATCTTCCAAGGCTATGGAAAAGTCAGGAGACTTCCCTACACATAAATATTCTGGAACTAAATGCCCTAAGTCAGGCTAGACCCCTGCTTTAACACCGGCCGGTGCTGATCCAGTCAGACAACATCACGGCGGTCGCTCATGTAAACGACAGGGCGGCACAAGAAGCAGGATGGCGATGGCAGAAGCCACAAGGATTCTCCGATGGGCGGAAAATCATGTGTTAGCACTGTCAGCAGTGTTCTTTTCCGGTGTGGACAACTGAGAAGCAGACTTTCTCAGAAGACACGACCTCCACCCGGGAGAGTGGGGACTTCATCCAGAAGTCTTCCAAATGATTGTACACCGTTGGGAAAGGCCACAGGTGGACATGATGGCGTCCCGCCTCAACTAAAAGTTACAAAGATATTGCGCCAGGTCAAGGACCCTCAGGCGATAGCTGTGGACGCTCTGGTAACACCTTGGGTGTACCAGTCGGTGTATGTGTTCCCTTCTCTGCCTCTCTTACCCAGGGTAATGAGAATAATAAGAAGGAGAGGAGTAAGAACTATACTCATTGTTCCGGGTTGGCCAAGAAGAGCTTGGTAACCAGAACTCCAAGAAATGATCTCAGAGGACCCATGGCCTCTGCCGCTCAGACAGGACCTGCTGCAGCAGGGGGCCTGTCTGTTCCAAGACGTACCGCGGCTGCGTTGGACGGCATGGCGGTTGAAGGAAAAGGGAATTCCGGAGGAAGTTATCCCTCTGCTATTTAAAGCTAGGAAAGAAGTGAACGCTAACCATTATCACCGCATATGGCGGAAATATGTTGCGTACTGTGAGGCTAGGAAGGCCCCAAAGGAGAAATTTCAGCTAGGTCGATTTCTGCACTTCCTACAGTCAGAGGTGACTATGGGCCTACAATTGGGTTCCATTAAGGTCCAGATTTCGGTTCTATCGATTTTTCTTCCAAAATGGAACTGGCTTCACTGCCTGAAGTTCAGACTTTTGTTAAGGGAGTGCTGCATAGTCAGCCCCCGTTTGTGCCTCCAGTGGCACCGTGGGATCTCAACGTGGTGTTGGATTTCCTGAAGTCGCATTGGGTTGAGCCACTTAAATCCGTGGAGCTATAATACCTCACGTGGAAAGTGGTCATTCTGTGGGCCTTGGCGTCGGCCAGGCGTGTGTCAGAATTGGCGGTTTTGTCATACAAAAGCCCTTATCTGTATTTTATATGGGAAAGGCGGAATTGAGGACTCGTTCCCAATTCCTTCCTAAGGTGGTATCAGTTTTTTATGTGAACCAACCTATTGTGGTGCCTGCGGCTACTTGGGACTTGGAGGATTCCAAGTTACTGGACGTAGTCAGGGCCCTGAAAAGTATATGTTTCCAGGACAGCTGGAGTCAGGAAGACTGACTCGCTATTTATCCTGTATGCACCCAACAAGCTGGGTGCTCCTGCTTCTAAGCAGACGATTGCTCGCTGGATCTGTAGCACGATTCAACTTGCACATTCTGCGGCTGGACTGCCGCACCCTAAATCTGTAAAAGCCCATTCCACGAGGAAAGTGGGCTCTTCTTGGGCGGCTGCCCGAGGGGTCTCGGCTTTACAACTTTGCCGAGCTGCTACTTGGTCAGGGGCAAACACATTTGCAAAATTCTACAAATTTGATACCCTGGCTGAGGAGGACCTTGAGTTCTCTCATTCGGTGCTGCAGAGTCATCCGCACTCTCCCGCCCGTTTGGGAGCTTTGGTATAATCCCCATGGTCCTTACGGAGTCCCCAGCATCCACTAGGACGTCAGAGAAAATAAGAATCTATTACTCGTAGTCCGTAGTGGATGCTGGGCGCCCGTCCCAAGTGCGGACTGTCTGCAATACTTGTATATAGTTATCGTTAACTAAAAGGGTTATTGTTGAGCCATCTGTTGAGAGGCTCTGTTATGTTCATACTGTTAACTGGGTATCATATCACGAGTTATACGGTGTGATTGGTGTGGCTGGTATGAGTCTTACCCGGGATTCAAAATCCTTCCTTATTGTGTCAGCTCTTCCGGGCACAGTATCCTAACTGAGATCTGGAGGAGGGTCATAGTGGGAGGAGACAGTGCACACCAGGTAGTCCTAAATCTTTCTTAGCTGTGCCCAGTCTCCTGCGGAGCCGCTATTCCCCATGGTCCTTACGGAGTCCCCAGCATCCACTACGGACTACGAGAAATAGATTTACCGGTGAGTAAAATCTTATTTTTTTTTTCTTGCGATGCCAATCCCGCGGGAACGCGCATCAGCATTGCAAGATGTATACACACAGGGCAATATGCTCTCTATTTTCCTGCGATATGGACTACGCACCGTGTGTATGCACCTTTAGAGTCAGACACATGAACGGCATGCAAAAATGACAAAATGAAAATATTACTTGAATAAGCCTTAACAGGATTTGATGTGCTATAATGAACATTTTGTGAAACTGTAACACACATATGCGTTATGAAATACAAACCTGTTTATGGGTTTCTTACAACTCCTTTTGCATCAAACCGCTTGCATTTGCTACAGTCAATTTCTTTGCTTCTAAAGCTGGGTGCACACTAGACAATGGGTGTGAATTATTGCATCGACAGTTTCTAGGTTGACAATGTTTGAGTCGACCACTATAGGTCGACAGGCACTAGGTCAACAGGGTTGGAAAGTCGACGGGGGTTCTGGGTCGACATGGTCTAGGTCGACAGTTCCAAAGGTCGACATGAGATTTTCATGTTTTTTTTTTTGGTGTCGTTTTCTTTGTACAGTGACCAGGAAGTCCAATTAGTGCACCATGTCCGCTCACACGGGCAAGGTGCTTCGCTCGGCACAGATTACCGTTCCAATCGTAGTCCACGTGAATCGTTAAGTATGAAAAAGTTCAAAAAAAGAAAAAAAATTGAAAAAGTCATGTCTGCCTAGAAATTATGCCGACCTAGTGACTGTCGACCAATAGTGGTCAACCTAAACATTGTCGACCTACAGACCGGATCCCCTAGACGATATGCTCCATGAGTGATATCGTCAGTGTTTGCCTTTGAACTCCCAGGCAAAGGACATCGTGCATACACACTGAACGCTATCGCTAATGATATTGTTCAGTGACCTCATCCTGCCACAACCATGAACATGCAGTTTTGGACGATATTATTGGATTGACCTGCATGTTCGGACGATAGGTGATATTGTTAACGACCTGCTGGAGCACGTATTGTTAACAATACTGTGCGTACACGCTGGACGATTATCATAAAAAGTGCAAAACCTCCTTTACTACCTCATCTTGTGACCTACTGTATACCACCTGTCTAACCCAGTACTCCATTTCCATTCCATTACATTGCACTTGTGCGGACAGACTGTTGCAAGAATGCAACCCATTGAATATAGTCTCTAAAAGAGACAAGTGGTGTTGCCTATAGCAACCAATAAAATTCTAGCTATCATTTCTCTATTGCATGCTACAAAATGATAGAATCTTATTGGTTGCTCTGGGTAACACCAACACTTGTCTAAAAACTTTAGTAAATCTTACAGAATATTCCCTGCTGGGGTTTATTTTGCATGTCTAACTCCCTTTAATATTAAACATACGTATTTCTATCCCTCATAGAACAAAGATTATCCCTAGCCTTCAAGATTAAAAGATTTCTGGGAATACTTGGCTTTCTAAGGCACATTCCCAAACCACCCTATTAATCTGCCTAGACTATTCTTTTCAGTTCAGCCAAACAAACATGGCAGCATGATTGGATCACCTAACCCAGAGGTTCTCAAACTCGGTCCTCTGGGGCCCACGCAGTGCATGTTTTGCAGGTCTCCTCACAGAATCGCAAGTGAAATAATTAGCTCCACCTGTGGACCTTTTAAAATGTGTCAGTGAGTAATTAATACACCTGTGCACCTGCTGGGTTACCTGCAAAACATGCACTGTGTGGGCTCCCGAGGACCGAGTTTGAGAACCTCTGACCTAACCCTACTAAGTATTTTTCACCTTTGCAGTCTGGTTCATTTTTGGATCCCACAGACTAGAGTGAAATGAATGGTATGGATACTCCTCTGCCAATGTATGCAGTGAGCTTGAATGCGTTTCACCCATACAATAGGACTTCATTAAGGAGAAAAGAGAGGTCATGCTGTTTTACCCCTGAACTTCTATTGTGTGGTGAATTATGTAATGTGTGTCTAATACCACTATAAGACAGAAAAATCGCAAATTTCCGGGTTAAGGCTCCTAACCATCTTTCACACAGCACATTTAACCCGGATTTTTCCCAGGTCGATCCCTGTGGCGGCGACTTCCACAGTAACATTATGCCGTTCCTATCACAAAAATGTGTGTAGCTCAAAACACCACATACCAACATATATCATCACCATACAACATCCAACATCGCATGTAGGCTGATAGAAGCGATAATATGGTATGGAGAGCAAATGTAGACCTGAAGCTCATCCATGTTTGTGCATGCCTGTTATTCCTATATTTAGCCTAAAGATTATTTAACTGTTCAGTTAAAAGAAAAATATTCCATTTTAATTTACAGGTTAAATGTATGAATACTTACCTTATTAAATATCCCTTTCACACCGCACAAATAACCAGGTATCAACCCGGCATATTGCTTTGTCGACACGGGTTGCTGTGCGGTGTGAAAGCGCCTTGGTCGAAGTCCCGGATCGCCTGACCCGGCAATTCAACCCAGGAATAAAGCAATGTTATTCCCGGGTCGAATACCGGGTCAGTGGCAGCGTGAACGGATTCACTACATAGGGAGAGGTGGCACGGAGATGAGCTCATCTACCAGTGCCGGCTCCGCCCCCCGCCGCTATGGCAACCGACTCGGCAAACTGCCAGGTCGGTAAACCTGCAGTTAGAGTCTAATGCCGGATCCCACCCGGGAAGGACCCATTTCCAATTCCTGGGTGGGATCCGGCATTGGCGATGTGAAAGGGATAAAAGTGTATTTAACTTCTAACCTCTATTGGTTGACACAAAGCCAGCATCTGATTTAAACTAAGTAGCACAAAATCCTATTTGCATTACTCTGCAAAATCTAATGCAATCATTTAAATGAAAAATATTTTAAAGTTTTATAATTATATACTGTAAGTACTTGCAATTAATGTTCATTCTGCTTCCTGACCTTGGTCTGGTCACTTATTTGATTCTTAAGGGGGGTACTCACGGAGCGATATTCTAAGCAATCTGACTAGACTGCTTAGAATTTGAGCATTATCGCTCCGTGTGTACCCCCTACAGCGATAGCGATGCGCAGCCCCGCGCATCGCTGTCGCTGCTCCTAGATTGGCCTGCTGTGCAGGCCAATCTAGCGGGTCGCTCATTTCACCTGCTGGGTGAAATGAGCGGCCCCTCGTCTCCCCCCGCACGCTCAGCACAGATCGTGCTGAGCGGCGGGAGAGATGTGTGCTGAGCGGTTCGCTCAGCACACATCTCTCCCGCATCGGCCCGTATATATGGGCCTTTAGTGAGGACAGGTTTTTACCAAGCAAGTGCCATTGTGGGAAGAGCGTAGTGAAAACAAGTGAGGCCACAGACTGAGCATTAGATGGTGGTACAGTTGCATGGGTATGCGGTTGTTGGATTGACCACACTAAGGTCGACCACTTTTTCATACTTTACCATCCATGCAGCGGTAGCGGAATGAGGCACCTTTCCTGAAGTATGCGAGGGTATGCGGTTCACTAATTGGGGTTCCCGTTCACTTTACGGCATAAACGACACCAAAAAAAAGTAAACAAATCATTTAAAAAAAACATGTCGACCTTTTTCACATGTACCTTTTCCCTGTGTCGACTTTTTGGGGTCAACCCAGACACTGTCGTCCTTTTTAGGGTCTACCCAATGAATCACACCCAGTTGTATGATTGTGATGTTAGACGTCACTCTATATGGAATTAAGATATTTCAGCCAATTTTTTTTTTTTTTCTTTAGTGGGTAGCACAGTGGTTAGCATCTTTGGTGTGGTTGTTTTTAATATGACTAGAGTGCTTTCTGTACAGTTGTATGTTTCTCCATCAATGTTTAAGGGTTTCGTTTGGGTTCTCCAAAAACATACTGGGCGGTTATTTTTTTTCTTCCTGCTAAATCAGGCCTTATTGTGTGTCCAAGCTCCTCTATGGCAAGTAATGATGATGCACAATTAAACAAGGAACTGTACTTTCCTCTTTAACCTGGTATGCTTGGTATTGTAAGGTTAGAAAGATGCTTGTTGATTGGTATCTGGACTATTGGTCACCCCATATGGTCAACAGACACAAGGTCAACATGGACAACTGGTCGACGCTGGAAAAGGTCGCTTGGTTCATATGGTTGACATGATGATAGTCGGCACATTCTTGTTTTTTCCTTACTTGCCTATCTGTGTGACACACATCATAAGCTTTCGTAACCTTGTGGCAAGTGGAGCGAGACACCGTGCCCGAAGTGTGGCGAGCTAAGCGTTTCAAAAATTGGTGGTCCCGGGTGCAAAAACTATCCATTCTAATCCCAAAAATGCACCCTTGCCATGTCAACCTAGTGACTGTTGAACATATGGGGTCAACCTAATGCCTGTAGATCTGCTGTACCACACTCTTTTTGAATACAGCTCATACTTGAGGGCAATAGTGCTCTGTTTCTTCGAGGAAGTACTCATGGTGCATTGAAAGTAGATATGAGCGGGTTCGGTTTTACTCCGATTTACCCGAATCTCCTTATTGGCTCACGGACGTCACGTGTTTTGGTTAGCCAATAAGAAAAATCCAGAAAAAAAGAACTTGTGATAATTCTGGCGTTAAGAACCGAGTAAATCCAAACCCGCTCTTCTCTAATTGAAAGTGATGTTGACTGTGGAATTGCTGGAGCTATTGCTTGTGGTTAGTGCTATTTTCACTGTTCCATAGTTCCTAGAGCGTTCTCTGTTTGGCCTAAACGAGCATTATATAAATTACCAGTCAAGTTAGATTGGGATAGCTAAACATAGGTAGTATAAGTCACCAATATATCACTTTATCAGTCACTTTTAGATGCAGTATGCCTTTAATTGTGGATTCTCTGGAGCACTTTCAATTATTTGCAAGTTGTCACGCTGTCTCTTCTCCAGGGTAAAGTGTCTGGAGCGAGTCAATTAGAGACCTACTGTAGGCAGCAGTTCACACTAGTTTCTGTTTATATGTCCAGAGGATCATATCTGCTGAGCCTATTTAAGTGGATGAATAATTTAGGACCATTGTCTAATCAATGTTCCCAAACCCTAATAGTCCAGGCTTTGGGAATATCCATGTTTGTGCATAGATGGTATGATCAAACTCAGGTACTAATTGTCGCCTGTACTTAGGTATGGATATCCTTTACACGTAGGCTGTTAGGGTGCCTTGAGGGTCGAGTTTGGGAACCACTGGCCTAAATTCATTTTAACTTGCTCTGTATTGTGAGCAATTCATAGGCATTGCCTATCTGCAAGTGACCCATTGTGCCTTCGAAAAATGTTAGTAAAAAGAACACCTCTGAATTGCACAACCAGAGCAGACAGGAAAAATTATATATTTCAGGTGGCGTCTTCCTAAAATACTTAGTGGGGTCTCCATTTAGTGGCGATAATACTGTGGTCATGAAAAGCCCCTGTTGTGGTTTTTATTATTATTATATATTTTTTTAAATCTTTTTTTTAATTTTGTATTACCAGTATCCAATTACATAGTGATGTGTTTTTGTGTCACTTATCGTGGTAAAAAAAATAGTCCCTTATCTAGGATTTGGCTTTTCCTGCTGATAAGTGCATCGGAGGATAAGTGCCGGCTATTGGGGCTAATATGATAGCACACGGGCAACCAGTTAGCTGCAATAAATTCCTGCGACTTAAGAGGATACCCCCCTTACTGTTTTCACTATACTGTAGGTCACTTTTGAATATAACATATATTTACCGATTTCTGAATACAGTACATATAGACATAAGTATAGTCTAATTTGTAAAAACGTTAATGCCATTGATTTCCAATAATAAGGAATATTATGTTAAAAATGTAAGCATGTTGAATATCAATCGTTATTTTTAAGAAGAACTGTTTTTTTGTTTCCTAAATACTGCTCATCTCTAATAAAGGTTTGCTGACCAAGTACATGTGTTTTAGTTATGCAGTGATTGCGTATGGGTGTGCCAGCTGCCCCAGGCTGACTTGTGAAAGAGAAGGCTGCCAAACAGAATTTTGTTACCACTGCAAACATGTGTGGCACCCAAATCAAACCTGTGACATGGCACGTCAGCAGCGGGCACCATCATTCGGTGTGCGACGAAAACACCCCTCTGGGATCAGCTATGGCCAAGAGTCTGGTTCAGGTGTGTACTTTAATATGATGGTTGTATAACTTTTTTTTTTTTTTTTTTTTAACTTTACGCAGTCTTACAAGGTTGATTCTTGCAACTTGCACATTTTGTTGTGTATGAATGATTGTATGATAGTAACAGTTCCTAAAGTAAAATCGCTAAATGGGGATAACATGCTTGTAAATGCAAACATTATAATTGGCTTCAACTGCAATCCTGTCCAGTCCGTATTTGTAGCACAATTTGCACAGAACGTTGTAAGGCATGGTCAGACCAAAGGTTAGATGTTAAACTAGGGAGATTGTTAGCAGGAGTGTCCTTCTAACAAATATCTCATTTTCCCAGCTGATGATATGAAATCCTGCCCCCGATGCAGTGCTTACATCATCAAGATGAATGATGGGAGCTGTAATCACATGACCTGTGCAGTGTGCGGCTGTGAATTCTGTTGGCTGTGTATGAAGGAGATCTCAGACCTCCACTACCTCAGGTAATTATACAATACAATGCTACCTTATGTTCCAAGAACATTTATAGCCCACCATTAAATGTATTCTCTTGCACCATTACAGCCCCTCAGGGTGTACATTTTGGGGTAAAAAGCCATGGAGCAGGAAGAAGAAAATCATCTGGCAATTGGGCACTCTGATTGGAGCTCCAGTTGGCATATCCTTAATTGCTGGAATTGCCATTCCTGCTATGGTCATTGGGATCCCAGTTTACGTGGGAAGAAAGGTTGGTTAAACTGTGGGGTTATAGATATGGATTCTTTGGATCCATGGGCCTGTGTGTATTATTAACAGATGAGGCTGGTCTCATCTTATTCTGTATTCATTTTCTATAGATCCATGGCCGCTTTGAGAACAAAAAAACTTCTAAACACAAGAAGAATTTGGCTGTGACAGGAGGTGTTATTTTGTCTGTAATTGCATCTCCTGTAGTTGCAGCAGTCAGTGTCGGTAAGTGCTAGGAAATGAGAAGCCAGCGTCGCGTAACATAGCCTTTACTCTCCTGATTGTCCCTGTGTATCTTCTTAGGGATCGGTGTTCCCATCATGCTGGCTTATGTGTATGGAGTGGTACCAGTATCATTGTGCCGAGGAGGAGGCTGTGGCGTTAGCACAGCTAATGGCAAAGGAGTGAAAATTGACTTTGAAGAAGATGGACCAATCACCGGTAATAGTTTGTAAATATATTATTTTGTATATTTATTTGCAAACTTAAAATTTCAGTACTTTCTGTAAGC
Source organism: Pseudophryne corroboree (assembly GCF_028390025.1). Classification (NCBI taxonomy): domain Eukaryota; kingdom Metazoa; phylum Chordata; class Amphibia; order Anura; family Myobatrachidae; genus Pseudophryne; species Pseudophryne corroboree. The sequence goes on from NC_086445.1 coordinate 516,886,574, forward strand.
GTCTAGACATCAATTATGTGATCTCATGGGGTTTTTTTTTTTCTCTCTCTCTCTCTCTCTCTCTCTCTCTCTCTCTCTCTCTCTCTCTCTCTCTCTCTCTCTCTCTCTCTCTCTCTCTCTCTCTCTCTCTCTCTCTCTCTCTTTCTCTCTCTCTACATAGTGGCAGATGCATGGCGGGCCCTGAAGAACCCAAGCATTGGGGAAAGTAGCATGGAGGGTCTGACTAGTGTCCTGAGCACAAGTGGAAGCCCCACAGATGGATTAAGTGTTTTGCAGGGAAACTACAGTGAAACTGCCAGCTTTGCTGCTCTCTCTGGGGGTACCTTAACAGGTGGCACATTAACTGGCGGCATGCTGAGTGGAGGCAGAGCCAAATACTGCAGGTATCTCGACATGTTTATCTAAAAGACCATAAAAATTGTAGGGCAGGAATGAAATATCCATTATTTTGCTTGATTTTATGGAGGGTCACTTACAAATGAGCATTAAAGAACACTACCTGGCTTGTACGATCAGTACTGATCAGGCCACCATGACCACTATCGCTGCTCATTATGGAACATTTCTTGGCTGCCTGAAGAGTAGATTGAGCAGAAGTCCCCTAGGGTTTTCCAGAAAATTAGTAGAGACTGGAATTTCAGGCTTCTTATTGTTGACTAACCTCTGTTTGAACATAGGTTTAGGTGTACTCTTCATTTGAGCTAGATACATTTAAAACAGATATTTACCTTGTTTTATTAAGTTTTTATTTGAATTGACATTTGTGTAACGGTAAATGTAAAACTCATGTTGTTTTTTACACCTTATTTCCTTGTACTGTAATATCTGAGGAGATCCCTCCTTCTTTTCTATTTGGAGAGGGGGAAACGTATAATGAGCTCTAAGCTGTTTTGTAACTGGACAATACATTTTTAAATGAGCTAGTTAGAGATAAGTGTTTTAATAGCTTAATTTACTAATTCCTTGAAAAGCAACTATTTAATGTGCACTTTGTCATCAACATACAGCCAGATATTGTGAGAGTTGAGCCAATATTAATAAAAATACAGCCTATTAATTTAATTAAGAGCTAGTACTTCATGAATATTTATCCATGACGTCCTTCAGTAATGCTAGCAAGTTGAGTAGTGGACTCCGCTTTAAGTAAACAAGTGGTTTAATTAATTTTTATTTCATATACACATTTATAATAATGTTTGTTGCTATAGGCTTTATTTTCTTGTTTTTACTGTTCTGGTTAGTCTTTTCCCCTAATTTAAATGAACCATTTTATGATTGCTGGTTTAGTATGTAACGGTATTATACTGGTGTGATAGGATGTGAATACCGGGCAGTATAGTTTGCTGTGCTTCATTCTTTAATCTGACATTAATGATTTTGATGCAGGTTGGAAGTTCAGGCAGATGTCCAGAAAGACACATGCCAGAAGGACTCTGTTAGTCTGGGAGCAGTCAGTGATAGTGCCAGCACAAGAGCCATGGCTGGCTCAATCATCAGCTCGTACAACCCACAGGAAAGGTAAACACTTATTAATGGAATACATTTTAGTGTCAACATTCTGAAGCCTTACAACTTACACTTACAGGACTTCTATTTATATATTTGGATCAGTCATAACATTAAAACCCCCTGCTTAATATTGTGTAGGTCCCCCCTGTTGCACTCAGATCAGCTCTGACCCATCGAGGCATGGACTCCACAAGTATAATAAAACAATTCCTCCTATGGCACTGTACAATGAAGCAGCACAAGTACAAAATAAGTCACCAACCTATTACAAAGGCAGATACAAGAAAAAGGTCCTATCTCACTTGCGCTCCAAAAGTCCCAAATTTATAATGGTCCTTTGTGCGATGTTTTCAAAATGTCCTCACGGTTTAAAGGAGTAATGTCTAATGGTGATCACATGAAAAGCAAAACCATATGATAGTGTAATTGATTTTATCTGCAGTATTACACTGATTGGTGATTGAAATATAAAGGGATGTGCAAACACATCCGGACACACTAATTTTGGATTACGCTGATAATTGACACAAACACTGCTATCAGCTTGAAAAAGACCCGCAGAGCGTCGAAACATGTAGAAAATGTTTTGTTTTTAATTGGTTTGACAACCCAGATCCATATTTCTGAGCCCACTGCATATTGATACTCTGGTTACATCCTCTTTCAGTGGATTCTATGTAACATCATTATGGTATGGTTGTCTTGTCCAATTTTGTCTATATGCAATATCTTTTAATAAATATTTTTGGATTCTAATACAGTCCTTTTCTGGTTATATCCACGTGACATGAGAGACATCTGCTCCCATTAATATCCAGAGAGTACCCAATAGAAGTTCAAAGAAACCTTTACGTGGTTCATATCCGTTTGTCACAAGTAAGCATACATGTAAGAATATACATAGCTTGCATCTATCGATTATTCTGATGTCTACCTAAAGGAAGGAGGAAACCTGAATATCCCTTTATATTTCAATCACCAGTCGGTGTTACTGATTTTATCTGCAGTATTACACTATCATATGGTTTTGCTTTCATGTGATCACCATTGGACATGGACCCCACAAGATCTCTGAAGGTGTCCTGTGACACACACACACACACACACACACACACACACACACACACACACACACACACACACACACACACACACACACACAGTTTTGCTGTTAGGGTCTATTAAACGTGTGGCTTTGCATGCTATGATATTTAGTTCCACAGCAGTAGGAGTGACGCACATTGCCTACCCCTACAATGTACACCTTTGGCCTAATAACTGTTAAACCTTATATAAACTGCACACGTGTATACCTACACCCTGAGAATAAAAATGAGTTCCGCTTGTAAGGTATCAGATATGCACATTTCCTTTAGCACATCTTCCTTACCACTTTTTACAGTAAACAACATTCTCACCGCTTTTTTCATTCTCATTTAGTCTTAAGATGTGTACACAGGGTGAGATAAATCTGTAAGACTTTGACAATATAGACAAAATCTTAAGGAAAGTTAGTGCATATCTCAAGGTGTTGGGCAGCTTGCGATACCGATTCGATCCCGATGCGCACTCCCGTGGGCTAGATAGACTGTACAGGCAAGTCAATCTTGACTATCTAGTGTACTATCTAGTACAAAGTATAGTCAAAATTGGCACTTAGTCAAAATCATACATAGACAAAATTGAAAGTACAGATAGTCAAAATCTGGGTTCTGGGGAGTTCAAGGGAAATCGCATAGTCAAAATCGGACATAGCATGGATCTCACTGTGTGTTTGCACCTTTAAATTCAAACTTACATAAAATTTATAAGGACATGTGTTACTGGTGAAATTGTTTTACCATACCGCAAATTCAGCACCAGAAGCTTTGCGGAGATTTAGGTCGTCGAATGATCTTTGTAAAGGTTTTACTTTTTATTTTTATTTCTCTGACGTCCTAAGTGGATGCTGGGACTCCGTAAGGACCATGGGGAATAGCGGCTCCGCAGGAGACTGGGCACAACTAAAAGAAAGCTTTTGGTCTAACTGGTGTGCACTGGCTCCTCCCCCTATGACCCTCCTCCAGACCTCAGTTAGAATCTTGTGCCTGGCTGAGCTGGATGCACACTAGGGGCTCTCCTGAGCTCCTAGAAAAGAAAGTATATGTTAGGTTTTTTATTTTCAGTGAGATCTGCTGGCAACAGACTCACTGCTACGAGGGACTAAGAGGAGAAGAAGCGAACCTACCTGACTGGAGATAGGTTGGGCTTCTTAGGCTACTGGACACCATTAGCTCCAGAGGGATCGAACACAGGAGCCGACCTCGATCGTTCGGTCCCGGAGCCGCGCCGCCGTCCCCCTTACAGAGCCAGAAGCATGAAGATGGTTCTGGAAATCGGCGGCAGAAGACTTCGGTCTTCAACAAGGTAGCGCACAGCACTGCAGCTGTGCGCCATTGCTCCTCATGCACACCTCACACTCCGGTCACTGATGGGTGCAGGGCGCTGGGGGGGGCGCCCTGAGCAGCAATATTAACACCTTGGCTGGCAAAAAATCACAATATATAGTCCCAGAGGCTATATATGTGATAAATACCCCTGCCAGAATCCATAAAAAAAGCGGGAGAAAAGTCCGCCGAAAAAGGGGCGGGGCTATCTCCCTCAGCACACTGGCGCCATTTTTCCCCTCACAGCTCCGCTGGAAGGATCGCTCCCTGGCTCTCCCCTGCAGTTTCAAGCACAAAAGGGTAAAAAAGAGAGGGGGGCACTAAATTTAGGCGCAGCAATATATGATCTAAGCAGCTATAAGGGAAAACACTCAGTTATAGTGTTAATCCCTGTGTTATATAGCGCTCTGGTGTGTGCTGGCATACTCTCTCTCTGTCTCCCCAAAGGGCTTTGTGGGGTCCTGTCCTCTGTCAGAGCATTCCCTGTGTGTGTGCGGTGTGTCGGTACGGCTGTGTCGACATGTTTGAGGAGGCCTACGTGGAGGCGGAGCAGATGCCGATAAATGTGATGTCACCCCCTGCGGGGTCGACACCTGAGTGGATGGTTTTGTGGAAGGAATTACGCGACAGTGTCGACTCCTTGCATAAAAGGTTTGACGACTTACCAAATATGGGACAGCCGGCTTCTCAGCCTGTGCCTGCCCAGGCGTCTCAAAAGCCATCAGGGGCTCTAAAACGCCCGCTACCTCAGATGGCAGACACAGATGTCGACATGGATACTGACTCCAGTGTCGACGACGATGAGACTAATGTAACTTCCAATAGGGCCACACGTTACATGATTGAGGCAATGAAAAATGTGTTGCATATTTCTGATGTTACCCCAGGTACCACAAAAAAGGGTATTATGTTTGGAGAGAAAAAACTACCAGTAGTTTTTCCTCCATCTGAGGAATTAAATGAAGTGTGTGAAGAAGCGTGGGCTTCCCCCGATAAGAAACTGGTAATTTCTAAGAGGTTACTAATGGCGTACCCTTTCCCGCCAGAGGATAGGTCACGTTGGGAAACATCTCCTAGGGTGGATAAAGCGCTCACACGCTTGTCAAAGAAGGTGGCACTACCGTCTCCGGATACGGCCTCCCTAAAGGAACCTGCTGATAGAAAGCAGGAGGCTATCCTGAAGTCTGTATATACACACACAGGTATTATACTGAGACCAGCTATTGCTTCAGCATGGATGTGCAGTGCTGCAGCTGCGTGGTCAGATTCCCTGTCGGAAAATATTGATACCCTAGACAGGGACACTATATTGCTAACCGTAGAGCATATTAAAGACGCAGTCTTATACATGAGAGATGCACAGAGGGATATTTGCCGGCTGGCATCTAAAATAAGTGCACTTTCCATTTCTGCCAGGAGAGGGTTATGGACTCGGCAGTGGACAGGTGATGCAGATTCTAAAAGGCACATGGAAGTTTTGCCTTATAAGGGTGAGGAGTTGTTCGGGGATGGTCTCTCGGACCTCGTTTCCACAGCAACAGCTGGGAAGTCTACATTTTTACCCCATGTTCCCTCACTGCCAAAGAAAGCACCGTATTATCAGGTACAGTCCTTTCGGGCCAATAAGGGCAAGCGGGTTAAAGGCGCGTCTTTTCTGCCCAGAGGCAGAGGTAGAGGGAAAAAGCTGCAGCATACAGCCAGTTCCCAGGAGCAAAAGTCCTCCCCCGCTTCCTCCAAGTCCACCGCATGACGCTGGGGCTTCACAGGCGGAGCCAGGTACGGTGGGGGCCCGTCTCAAAAACTTCAGCAATCAGTGGGCTCGCTCACGGGTGGATCCCTGGATCCTTCAAGTAGTATCTCAGGGGTACAAGCTGGAATTCGAGACGTCTCTCCCCCCCCCCCCCCTGCCGTTTCCTCAAATCTGCCTTACCAACAACTCCCTCAGGCAGGGAGGCAGTGTTAGAGGCAATTCACAAGCTGTATTCCCAGCAGGTGATAGTCAAAGTGCCCCTACTTCAACAAGGACGGGGTTACTATTCCACAATGTTTGTGGTACCGAAACCGGACGGTTCGGTGAGACCCATTTTAAATTTGAAATCCTTGAACACATATATAAAAAAATTCAAGTTCAAGTTGGAATCGCTCAGGGCGGTTATTGCAAGCCTGGACGAGGGGGATTACATGGTATCACTGGACATCAAGGATGCTTACCTGCATGTCCCCATTTACCATCCTCACCAGGAGTACCTCAGATTTGTGGTACAGGATTGTCATTACCAATTCCAGACGTTGCCGTTTGGTCTATCCACGGCTCCGAGGGTATTTACCAAGGTAATGGCCGAAATGATGATACTCCTTCGAAAGAAGGGAGTTTTAATTATCCCGTACTTGGACGATCTCCTGATAAAGGCGAGGTCCAGGGAGCAGTTGTTGGTCGGGGTAGCACTATCTCGGGAGGTGCTACAACAGCACGGCTGTATTCTAAATATTCCAAAGTCACAGCTGGTCCCTACGACACGTCTACTGTTCTTGGGGATGGTTCTGGACACAGAACAGAAAAAAGTGTTTCTCCCGGAGGAGAAGGCCAAGGAGCTGTCATCTCTAGTCAGAGGCCTCCTAAAACCAAAACAGGTGTCTGTGCATCACTGCACGCAGATCCTGGGAAAGATGGTAGCTTCCTACGAAGCAATTCCATTCGGCAGGTTCCATGCAAGAACCTTTCAGTGGGACCTGTTGGACAAGTGGTCCGGATCGCATCTTCAGATGCATCGGCTGATAACCCTGTCGCCAAGGACCAGGGTGTCTCTGCTGTGGTGGCTGCAAAGTGCTCATCTTCAAGAGGGCCGCAGATTCGGCATACAGGACTGGGTCCTGGTGACCACGGATGCCAGCCTTCGAGGTTGGGGGGCAGTCACACAGGGAAGAAACTTCCAAGGACTATGGTCAAGTCAGGAGACTTCCCTACACATAAATATTGTGGAACTGAGGGCCATTTTCAATGCCCTAAGTCAGGCAAAACCCCTGCTTCAAAACCAGCCGGTACTGATCCAGTCAGACAACATCACGGCAGTCGCCCATGTAAACCGACAGGGCGGCACAAGAAGCAGGACAGCGATGGCAGAAGCCACAAGGATTCTCCGATGGGCGGAAAATCACGTGTTAGCACTGTCAGCAGTGTTCATTCCGGGAGTGGACAACTGGGAAGCAGACTTCCTCAGCAGACACGACCTCCACCCGGGAGAGTGGGGACTTCATCCGGAAGTCTTCCAACTGATTGTAAACCGTTGGGAAAAGCCACAGGTGGACATGATGGCGTCCCGCCTAAACAAAAAGCTAGAAAGATATTGCGCCAGGTCGAGAGACCCCCAGGCGATAGCTGTGGACGCTCTAGTGACACCGTGGGTGTACCGGTCGGTTTATGTGTTCCCTCCTCTTCCTCTCATACCAAAGGTACTGAGGATAATAAGGAGAAGAGGAGTAAGAACTATACTCATTGTTCCGGATTGGCCAAGAAGAGCTTGTTACCCGGAACTTCAAGAAATGATCTCAGAGGACCCATGGCCTCTGCCGCTCAGACAGGACCTGCCGCAGCAGGGGCCCTGTCTGTTCCAAGACTTACCGCGGCTGCGTTTGACGGCATGGCGGTTGAACACCGGATCCTGAAGGAAAAGGGCAATCCGGAGGAAGTCATTCCTACGCTGATTAAAGCTAGGAAAGAAGTGACCGCAAACCATTATCACCGCATTTGGCGAAAATATGTTGCGTGGTGTGAGGCCAGGAAGGCCCCAACGGAGGAATTTCAGCTGGGCCGTTTTCTGCACTTCCTACAGTCAGGGGTGACTATGGGCCTCAAATTGGGTTCCATTAAGGTCCAGATTTCGGCTCTATCGATTTTCTTCCAGAGAGAACTGGCTTCACTACCTGAAGTTCAGACTTTTGTTAAGGGAGTGCTGCATATTCAGCCCCCTTTTGTGCCTCCAGTGGCACCTTGGGATCTCAACGTGGTGTTGGATTTCCTAAAGTCACATTGGTTTGAGCCAATTAAAACCGTGGAATTGAAATATCTCACGTGGAAAGTAGTCATGTTGTTGGCCTTGGCCTCGGCCAGGCGTGTATCAGAATTGGCGGCTTTGTCATGTAAAAGCCCTTATCTGATTTTCCATATGGATAGGGCAGAATTGAGGACTCGTCCCCAGTTTCTCCCTAAGGTGGTATCAGCTTTTCATCTGAACCAACCTATCGTGGTGCCTGCGGCTACAAAAGACTTGGAGGCTTCCAAGTTGTTGGACGTAGTCAGGGCCCTGAAAATTTATGTTTCCAGGACAGCTGGAGTCCGAAAGACTGACTCGCTATTTTATCCTGTATGCGCCCAACAAGTTGGGTGCACCTGCTTCAAAGCAGACTATTGCTCGCTGGATCTGTAGTACGATTCAGCTTGCACATTCTGCGGCTGGACTGCCGCATCCTAAATCAGTGAAAGCCCATTCCACAAGGAAGGTGGGCTCTTCTTGGGCGGCTGCCCGAGGGGTCTCGGCTCTACAACTTTGCCGAGCAGCTACTTGGTCGGGGTCAAACACATTTGCTAAATTCTACAAGTTTGACACCCTGGCTGAGGAGGACCTAGAGTTTGCCCATTCGGTGCTGCAGAGTCATCCGCACTCTCCCGCCCGTTTGGGAGCTTTGGTATAATCCCCATGGTCCTTACGGAGTCCCAGCATCCACTTAGGACGTCAGAGAAAATAAGAATTTACTCACCGGTAATTCTATTTCTTGTAGTCCGTAGTGGATGCTGGGCGCCCATCCCAAGTGCGAATTGTCTGCAATACTTGTATATAGTTATTGTTTAACTAAAGGGTTATTGTTGAGCCATCTGTTGAGAGGCTCTGTTGTTGTCATACTGTTAACTGGGTATTGTATCACGAGTTATACGGTGTGATTGGTGTGGCTGGTATGAGTCTTACCCGGGATTCAAAATCCTTCCTTATTGTGTCAGCTCTTCCGGGCACAGTATCCTAACTGAGGTCTGGAGGAGGGTCATAGGGGGAGGAGCCAGTGCACACCAGTTAGACCAAAAGCTTTCTTTTAGTTGTGCCCAGTCTCCTGCGGAGCCGCTATTCCCCATGGTCCTTACGGAGTCCCAGCATCCACTACGGACTACGAGAAATAGAATTACCGGTGAGTAAATTCTTATTTTTTTTTGCCATGAATTTCCTTCCCATGCCCTCATTAAGATGTACTTGAAAATGTCAACCTTTAAATTAAAAATATTATATACACACATACAGTGTGTGAATTCAGTGTGTTAGCTGTGGTTGTAGGCACGGAGTGTTATCTGAAACTCCGCCAATGACGCCTCCATTTTTCTTTTAGTGCCTTGGAGTTAAGCATGTTTTTGCTTGGCTAGATTCTTCTTTTCTCTAACGTCCTAGTGGATGCTGGGAACTCCGTAAGGACCATGGGGAATAGCGGGCTCCGAAGGAGGCTGGGCACTCTAGAAAGATCTTAGACTACCTGGTGTGCACTGGCTCCTCCCACTATGACCCTCCTCCAAGCCTCAGTTAGATTTCGTGCCCGGCCGAGGTTGGATGCACACTAGGGGCTCTCCTGAGCTCTTAGAAAGTTATAGTCTTAGAATTTGTTATTTTCAGTGAGACCTGCTGGCAACAGGCTCACTGCAGCGAGGGACTAAGGGGAGAAGAAGCGAACTCGCCTGCTTGCAGCCGGATTGGGCTTCTTAGGCTACTGGACACCATTAGCTCCAGAGGGATCGACCGCAGGCCCAGCCTTGATGTTCGGTCCCGGAGCCGCGCCGCCGTCCCCCTTACAGAGCCAGAAGCAAGAAGATGGTCCGGAAAATCGGCGGCATGAAGACTCTGTCTTCACCAAGGTAGCGCACAGCACTGCAGCTGTGCGCCATTGCTCCTCTCACACACTTCACACTCCGGTCACTGAGGGTGCAGGGCGCTGGGGGGGGCGCCCTGAGGCAGCAATAAAAACACCTTGGCTGGCTAAAATACCTCAATATATGGCCCCAGGGGCTATATATGAGGTAAATACCCCTGCCAGAATTCCATAAAAAACGGGAGAATAGGCCGCGAAAAAGGGGCGGAGCCTATCTCCTCAGCACACTGGCGCCATTTTTCCCTCACAGCTCGGCTGGAGGGAAGCTCCCTGGCTCTTCCCTGCACAGTAAGAGGGAAAAGAGAGGGGGGGCATTAAAATTGGCACTGTATACAGTATATTATATAAAAGCTATTAGGGACATAACTCAGTTAGTCCCTGTATATATATAGCGCTCTGGTGTGTGCTGGCATACTCTTACTCTGTCCCCCCAAAGGGCTTTTGTGGGTCCTGTCCTCGTTTAGAGCATTCCCTGTGTGTCTGCGGTGTGTCGGTACGGCTGTGTCGACATGTTGAATGAGGAGGCTTATATGGTGACAGAACAGAGGCCGATATATGTGATGTCGCCCCCTGTGGGGCCGACACCAGAGTGAATGGATAGGTGAAAGGTATTAACCGACAGTGTCAACTCCTTACATAAAAGGGTGGATGACGTAACAGCTGTGGGACAGCCGGCTTCGCAGCCCGCGCCTGCCCAGGCGTCTCAAAGGCCATCAGGGGCTCAAAAACGCCCGCTCTCTCAGATGGCAGACACAGATGTCGACACGGAGTCTGACTCCAGTGTCGACAAGGTGGAGACATATACACAATCCACTAGGAACATCCGTGACGTGATCCCGGCAATAAAAAATGTGTTATACATTTCTGACTTTAACCCAAGCACCTCTAAAAATGGGTTTTAGGTTTGGGGAGAAAAAACAGGCAGTGTTTTGTTCCCCCATCAGATGAATAAATGAAGTGTGTGAAAGCGTGGGTTCCCCCGTTAAGAAACTGGTAATTTATAAAAAGTTACTGATGGCGTACCCTTTCCCGCCAGGTGGATAAGTTACGCTGGGAGATATCTCCTAGGGTGGATAAGGCGCTCACACGTTTGTCAAAAAAGGTGGCACTGCCGTCTTAGGATACGGCCACTTTAATAGGTACCTGTTGATAAAAAACAGGAGGCTATCCTGAAGTCTGTATTTACACACTCAGGTACTAGACTGAGACCTGCAGATAGTGCTGCTGCAGCGTGGTCGGTGACCCTGTCAAACAGGGATACTAGTTGGCAAACATAAAAACATATTAAAGACGTCGTCTTATATATGGGGGATGCACAGAGGGATATTTTGCCGGCTGGCATCCAAAATAAATGTAATGTCCATTCTGTCAGGAGGGTATTAGAGACCTGTCACTGGACAGGTGATGCTGACTTAAAAAGCGCATAGAGAGCCTTATAAGGGTGAGGAATTATTTGGGGATGGTCTCTGGGACCTCGTATCCACAGCAACTGCTGGGAAGAAATAATTTTACCTCAGGTTTCCTCACAGACAAAGGTACAGTCCTTTCGGCTTCAGAAACAAATGGCGCTTCCTTTCTGTACAGAGACAAGGGTAGAGGGAAAAAAGCTGCACCAGTCAGCCTGTTCCCAGAATCAAGATTCTTCCCCCGCCTCCTGTGAGGCCACACCATGACGCGGGTGCTCCACAGGTGTAGCCAGGTACGGTGGGGGGCCGTCTCAAAAATTTCAGCAATTAGTGGGCTCGCTCACAGGTGGATCCCTGTTTCTTTCAAGTAGTATTTCAGGGGTACAAGCTGGAATTCGAGATGTCTCCCCCCAGCCGTTTCCTAAAATATGCCTTGCTGACAACTCCCTCAGGCAGGGAGGCTGTGCGAGAGGCAATTAATAAGCGGTATTCCCAGCAGGTAATACTCAAGGTGCCCCTACTTCAACAAGGACGGGGTTACTATTCCACACGGGTTGGGGTACCGAAACCGCATGGTTCGGTGTGACCCATTTTATATTTAAAATCCTTGAACACAAAAATTCAAGTTCAAGATGGAATCGCTCAGGGCGGTTATTCCAAGCCTGGACGAGGGGGATTACATGGTATCCTGGGACATCAAGCATGCTTACCTGCATGTCCCCATTTACCATCCTCGCCAGGAGTACCTCAGATTTGTGGTACAGGATTACCATTACCAAGTCCAGACACTGCCGTTTGGACTGTACATGGCACCGAGGGTGTTTTATCAAGGTAATGGCCGAAATGTTGATACTCCTTCAAAAAAAAGGGAGTTGTAGTTATCCCGTACTTGGACAATCTCGTTATAAGGGCGAAGTCCAAGGAGCAGTTGGTAGTCGGGGTAGCACTATTTTGGAAAGTGCTACAACAGCATGGTTGGATTCTAAACAGTCCAAAGTCACAGCTGGTTCCTATGACACGTCTACTGTTCCTGGGGATGGTTCTGGACATAAACCAGAAATAGTGTTTCTCCCGGAGGAGAAAGCCAAGGAGTTGTCATCTCTAGTCAGAGACCTCCTGAAGCCAAAATAGGTAGTGGTGCATCATTGCACGCGAGTCCTGGGAAAAATGGTAGCTTCCTACGAAGCAATCCCATTAGGCAGGTTCCATACAAGAACTTTTCAGAGGGACCTGTTGGACAAGTGGTCCGGATCGCATCTTCCGATGCATAGGCTGATAACCCTGTCTCCAAGGACCAGGGTATCTCTACTGTGGTGGCTGCAGAGTGCCCATCTTCAAGAGGGCCGCAGGTTCGGCATACAGGACTAGGTCCTAGTGACCATGGATTCCAGCCTTTGAGGCTGGGAGGCAGTCACACAGGGAAGAAATTTCCAGGGACTTTGGTCAAGTCAGGTTATTTCCCTACACATAAATATTCTGGACCTGAGGGCCATTTACAATGCCCTGAGGCCGGCAAGGCCTCTGCTTCAAAACCAGCCGGTACTGATCCAATCAGACAACATCACGGCAGTCGCCCATGTAAACCAACAGGGCGGCACAAGAAGCAGGATGGCGATGGCAGAAGCCACAAGGATTCTCCGATAGGCGGAAAATCATGTGTTAGCACTGTCAGCAGTGTTCATTCCCGGAGTGGACAACTGGGAAGCAGATCTTCTCAACAGACACGACCTCCACCCAGGAGAATGGGGACTTCCTCCAGAAGTCTTCCAATAGGATTGTACACCATTGGGAAAGGCCACAGGTGGACATGATGGCGTCCCGCCTCAACAAAAAGCTATAAAAGATATTGCACCGGGTCAAGGGACCCTCAGGCGATAGCTATGGACGCTCTGGTAACACCGTGGGTGTACCAGTCGGTTTATGTGTTCTCCCCTCTGCCTCTCATACCAAAGGTACTGAGAATAATAAGAAGGCGAGGAGTAAGAACGATACTCGTGGATGGCCAAGAAGAGCTTGGTACCCAGAACTTCAAGAATTTATATCAGAGGACCCATGGCCTCTGCCACTCAGACAGGACCTGCGGCAGCAGGGGCCCTGTCTGTTCCAAGACTTACCGCAGCTACGTTTGTCGGCATGGCGGTTGAACGCCGGATCCTGAAGGAAAAGGGCATTCCGGAGGAAGTCATTCCTACGCTTACTAAAGCCAGGAAAGAGGTTACAGCAACTCATTATCACCGCATATGGCGAAAATATGTTGCATGGTGTGAGGCCGAAAGGGCCCCAACAGAGGAATTTCAACTAGGTCGATTTCTGCATTTCCTGCAAGCAGGAGTGACTATGGGCCTTAAATTGGGTTCCATTAAGGTACAGATCTCGGCTCTGTCGATTTTCTTTCAAAAAGAACTAGCTTCAGTACCTGAAGTTCAGACATTTATAAAAGGAGTGCTGCAGAGTCAGCCCCCGTTTGTGCCTCCTGTGGCACCTTGGGATCTCAACGTGGTGTTGAGTTTCTTAAAATCACATTGGTTTGAACCACTAAAAACCGTGGATTTGAAATATCTCACGTGGAAGGTGGTTATGTTATTGGCCTTGGCTTCTGCCAGGCGAGTATCAAAGTTGGCGGCTTTGTCTTGTAAAAGCCCTTATTTGATTTTCCATATGGATAGGGCAGAATTGAGGACTCGTCCCCAGTTTCTCCCAAAGGTGGTGTCAGCGTTTCACCTGAACCAGCCTATTGTGGTGCCTAGGCTACTAGGGACTTGGAGGACTCCAAGTTGCTAGACGTTGTCAGGGCACTGAAAATATATGTTTCCAGAACAACTAGAGTCAGAAAATCTGACTCGCTGTTTATCCTATATGCACCTAACAAGCTGGGTGCTCCTGCTTCTAAGCAGACTATTGCTCGTTGGATTTGTAGTACAATTCAGCTTGCACATACTGTGGCAGGCCTGCCACAGCCAAAATCTGTCAATGCCCATTCCACAAGGAAGGTGGGCTCATCTTGGGCGGCTGCCCGAGAGGTCTCGGCTTTACAACTTTGCCGAGCAGCTACTTGGTCAGGGGCAAACACGTTTGCAAAAATTCTACAAATTTGATACCCTGGCTGAGGAGGACCTGGAGTTCTCTCATTCAGTGCTGCAGAGTCATCCGCACTCTCCCGCCCGTTTGGGAGCTTTGGTATAATCCCCATGGTCCTTACGGAGTTCCCAGCATCCACTAGGACGTTAGAGAAAATAAGAATTTACTCACCGGTAATTCTATTTCTCGTAGTCCGTAGTGGATGCTGGGCGCCCATCCCAAGTGCGGTTTATCTGCAATACTTGTACATAGTTATGGTTAACTAAATCGGGTTATTGTTGAGCCATCTGTTGAGAGGCTCTATTGTTTCATACTGTTAACTGTGTTTCATATCACGAGTTGTACGGTGTGATTGGTGTGGCTGGTATGAGTCTTACCCGGGATTCAAAATCCTTCCTTATTGTGTACGCTCGTCCGGGCACAGTACCTAACTGAGGCTTGGAGGAGGGTCATAGTGGGAGGAGCCAGTGCACACCAGGTAGTCTAAGATCTTTCTAGAGTGCCCAGCCTCCTTCGGAGCCCGCTATTCCCCATGGTCCTTACGGAGTTCCCAGCATCCACTACGGACTACGAGAAATAGAATTACCGGTGAGTAAATTCTTATTTTCTCTTATTCTGTTTATTGAATTTTCTTGCGCTTCAGTCTCTGCTGGCAGGGTTTAGATCAGTGATGGCTAACCTTGACACTCCAACTGTTGTTTGAACTACACATCCCAGCATGCCCTGCATCAGTTTTAGCATGGCCAAATAGCAAAACTATAGCAGGGCATGCTGGGAAGTGTAGGTCAACAACAGCTGGAGTGTCAAGGTTAGCCATCACTGGTTTAGATCGTTAGGCAGAGCTGCTGTTGGCTAAATAGGAAGCATTGCTGGAAGGTCCTCCTACTCTACCTTAACGGTGAAGGCGGTCACCACTTCACTGGACAGTGTCCAGGTCTCTCCTTCCTACTGCACAACAAGCAGATGCAGAGACTGCTGAGTTCAGGTAGGGCAGCCAGAGCCTACCATTAAGCTAGCACTGAGCTGTGTTTTGCACCACACGCAGGTTTCCCAGTACACTCTTGGGCTTCTGGGGCTGGGTCAGTGACTGGAACTACAGTGTTTACCCTTCGGACTGGCACCATTGTAATGTGAAGAGCTCCGGACCATTAAGGCGCTATTTCTCTCCCAGGAATGCATGGCGCTTAGCTCCTACCCCATACTTCTTGGCAGGCTTTCACAGTGGGACCTCAAGCTGAGGTGCCATCTTCACAGGGCTCTCCAGAGGCTGCAAGTAGTCTGGGGGGACTCGCATTTAGGCATCAAAAAATTACAATCCTTCCTGTATGCAGTAGCAAACTGCTGGGGGTTTTCACTAGCCTCTGGGGTGGGGGGGGGGTTCTCTCCTTACAGCCTCATTAGAGGTGTAAACTGTGGTTAGGCTATTTAGTGGGTCTGCATTATTTACTGATTAATTTCCCCTGCACTTTTTTTTAAAGTTTAGGCAGGTTCATTATATGCATTACTGCCTCTGCATTTCCCTGCACTAATTCTGCATGGTTTTGGGCAGGAGCATTTGTTTTATCGTGTATTCGCTAAACAATATGAATATGTCTCAAGGCTCAGTTTCAAACAATACAATAGGATACAGAACACAAAGTCCATGAATGCTTAGTCCATCCACAATGATTCAGGGGCTGTATGTGTTGCCTCTGTCTCCCGCAATACAAGCAGCTCATATACAAAAATACAGAAAACGCTCATAGTGTAGTATGTCTATAATGAATAGAACACCCTTCAGTGTAAATCATCCACAGGAAAGTATACGGATACATGTAAAAGTCCAGTCCACTAGTTCCAATGTATATGGAAATAAAATGGCATACCAGACTCTGTTATAGAATGAAAGTTGTGCACATAAAGGTATCTTTCACAGTTGCCCAACCATGCGTTAAAGATGGTCACCAGCGTGTGATAATTTCTCTAAATAATGTTTGTACTGTACTCACACAGCATTACTTGTGGACAATCATATAGCAGTTTCTTTGTGATACTCATAAGTATCTCCTTCTCCTCCTGAATAATAGATTTCTCTCTCCCTTGTAGAAATAGAAGCATGGAGGTAAAGGATAGCCATTTCAGTAGAGGTCAATTAATTTTAATAAAATAATCAAACTGAATACAGGTCACTGAAACATAGAAGATGGTATTATATAAGCATATCACCTGAACAGTGGTGGAACGCTTGATAGCCGCAGCTCAGGATAATAGCATTCCCAAGTATGAATAGGTGTTTCACAATAGTCAGTCTCTCTGCAACCCCGTTTTGACTTTGCTTAAGTCTTTATCAAGGTAAGAGAGTGACTGACCCCTTTGTACAATTTTTAGTAATGCGTATTAGTGTTAATGAGTCTGGATGTGGCCATCCACTGTATGAGCCTACCAGCACATTTCTGGTGACACGCCACTGCCAATCTAATAATAACTTGAAGTAGGGTGATTGATTGTTATCTATTAGAGTATGTAACTTAGCCTCTGCCTGCCAGCCATCCAGGCACACAAGTGAGCGTCACGGTGTCCAGTTACTGGACCACTGGCAACCAGCCAACCAGGTGCAGAAGTGATATACATTACTTCTCATTGTTAAGCCGTAGACATCCAGCCAACTATGTGTGGAATTGTGGTAACGAGGTGGTTAAACCTCATCCATGTATCCAATTGCCTAAGTGGCATGTAATATTACTATTATCAATACTCTTATCTTCTTATAAGACCAGGACCAAAGGTAACATCAAAGTACAGATGTGGCATCTCCATACATATTCATTATATGGACAAAAAATAAAATTAAATGGTGCTCAGCATAGTAGCATTTGCTACTGTGTCAATATGTAATCCTGCAAAATAAGTCCTATAGGACATACACTATGTACAGTAAAGATAAATTGTCACCTCAAAGGTAATTATGTCCATTTTTGAAGTGCAAAGAAAAAGGGTGATTTTCATCACCCTTTTTAATATTCCTGACATGTTCCAGACCACCGGACTTCAAGAGCCCTAGTGATTTTTCCTGCATAGACTTTATTACAGGAACATTTGATTGCATACACAGCATATTTAGAATTACATGTAATGAAGTGTTTTGTGTTATAAGATTGTCCAAATTGTTTCCAAAGTCAGTAATTTTTTTTTTTTTTTTTTTCTGTTTGCAGTTCCCTTATAAAAGCCCTTATTGCAAATAGTACCTCCCAATTCCGGTTCCTCCAGGTGGGCTACTCTGTTTAAGGCAGTTTGGTTTCTAGTAGATTCCGGGGAAATTCTTAGTTACCTTCCACTGGGTTTTTATTCCAACCGGTTTCTAGTGGGCAAACCGGATGGATCCCTACATTCAGCCCTAACCGCAACCAGTTGAACACTTATCTGTTTCTTCCTCTTATCAAGATCGAATCTCTCTTCTCGGTCATCAGTGCCATGGAGGATTGGGAATTTCTCACATCCATAGACATAAGGATGCCTATCTTCATGTTCCAATTTGGAAAGGCCATCAACCACACCTTTTGGTTTGCGGTAAATAATCTCCATTATCCGTTTCAGGCCTTCGTTCTGGTCTGGTCATGACCACATGATTTCCTTGTTAAGTAGTCAGGGAATTACTGTCATCCCTTATCTGGACAACCTTCTGATAAAGGCACTTTCAGAGGTTCTTCTCTGACGACACCAGCAGGTTGGGATCTCCACTCTGGAAAACCATGGTTGGATACTGAATTACCCGAAATTCAACCTACTTCCCTTTTTCAGAGAATGATTTTCTTGGGCCTAGTATTTGTTACTTGCTGTAAGAAGGTTTACCTTCCACCTTCGAAGGTTCATGATCTTCAGTCCTTAGTGAGGTCTCTTCTACCTCGGGTATCTGTTCTACACTGTATATAGCTCCTGGGAAAAATGGTTGCTTCATTCGAGGCAGTTCATTTCTCCAGAATTCATGCTCGGACTCTGAAACATCAGATTTTAAAGAGATGGTCCAGGATGAGATCTCATCTGGACAGACAATTCTCTCTCCTTTGACACACCCCAAATGCTACTTTGCTCCACACCCCAAATCATTCTTGGGGCTTTGCATTCTCAATCTAGGATTGGGTGTTACTCATTACAGATACCAGTCTTACAGGCTGGTGTGCAGTTACGCAAGGTCTTCACCTTTTGTGGTCTTTTTTTTTTTTTTTTTATGAGATGGTATTGACCCTCTATATCAACATTGAGTTGATGTGGTTAGGTACGCTCTGCTGCAAGCCAAATCACGGCTCCAGAGTCAACCCTATCAGATTCAATCGGACAATGCCATCATGGTAGCATACATAAACAAGCAGGGTGGGACGAGCAGTCATCCGGCAATGCTTGAAGTGGCCCATATTCTTTAGTGGGCAGAGCGTTGATTTCCAGCCATCCAGCGGATTTCCTCAGTCGTCACACAGTCCGTCCCATAGAATGGGTGCTCCCATCAGGATGTGTTTCAGCTGATTATCAACAGGTGGGACAGGCAGACATTGACCTAATAATAGCTTTCCGCTTGAACAAGAAGCTCCCCGGGTACAGAGCTAGCTCAAAAGACTCTCAGACGTTTTTGTCAATGCCTTGATGGAGTCATGGTCTTTCCACCAGGACTAACTATTCCCGCCATTGGTCATTCTAGCAAAGGTTCTTCAATGGGTTCACAGAGAAGGCTTCCGGGTCGTTTTTGTGACTTCAGTCTGGCCCCGCCAACAATGGTACGGTCACCTTAAGGACATGCTAGTGCAGGCCTGGCCAACCTGTAGCTCTCCAGCTGTTGTAAAACTACAAGTCCCATCATGCTTTGCCACAGTTTTGCTATTAGGGAATGCTAAAACTGTGCCAGGGTATGCTGGGATGTGTAGGCTCACAACATCTGGAGAGCCACAGGTTGGCCAGGCCTGTGCTAGTGGATGTTCCCTTCCTTCTACCTCTACGGCAATAATTACTGCTTCGGGCCTATGCCGTTACCAACATTTAAGTCATCTGTCTTTAACAGCATGGCTCTTAAGACCCAGGTCTTGAGAGTGTTGTTTTCTAGATCTGTAATCCAGACAATGATCTGAGCCCAAAAACTGGTCACTGCTCAGATTTACTAGCAGGTCTGGTGCCTTTTACATCATCTAACAGCTGACCGTTTGGGCAGATCTGTTTTATTTGCAGAGTCTTTGTCCTTACTCCAGAAGGGTCTCTCCCAGGGCCTTTTGTCTGTTCTGTCTCAAGGGCCAGGTCTTGGCCTTTTTGATGTCTTTCAAAGGCGTTTAGCTAACAACAATCTTAAGGTGTAGACTTTTCTACAGGGTGTGCTCTGCATCCAGCCTCCATATGTCCCTCTGATTCCTCCTTGGAATCTTAATCTTGTCTTGGAAGCTCTTCACACAGCTCCCAGGCAGATACAGTGGAATAACTATCTTACCATGAAGGTTGTTTTCTCTGGCTGGGTCCACAGAATAACATTGGGATATGGTTGAGCGACAGCGGAAATGGCACCACCACGGTCACAAGCTTTCTGGCCTCCCAGGATGCATCGGGGCCTCACCATATAGTCCCGCCCACTGACTCAGATCAGTTTTTTGCTTGGTGCGGCAGGAAGCCGCATGGTCACAGGGCTGCTGTGAATAAAGCAGCCTCAAGCTTTTTATTTTATTTTTATAGACTTACTTTTTTTTTTTTTTTTTTTTAGCAACTTTTCTTAATAGCGTCTTAAACGCATACTGGAATAAGTCGCTCCAACAACTCCCCACCGGGTCGCATCAACGCTTACCTTTGCGGTAATAGTGCTGTCTCAACGGGCGTCTGTGTCAGATGTTCTAGCAGCTCCAGCAGACGTAACCAGGCTGTGGCCAGAGCATGGGGGGACGGTAAGTCTATGGATTTCCTCTTACTAGGGGGGTCCGGACACAGCTACACTGATTTGGTGGAGACTACAGTGTGTTGATGCGCCGAACATCTCGAGTGCGACAGCGCTACGCTCTAGGGATCATAGGCGCCAGGACTGGTTCCGGTATGAATGGTCGACCATGTTATGGTCGACAGTCATTAGGTCGACCACTATTTGTCGACATTGACTTGGTCGACATGGACACATGGTCGACACATGAAAAGGTCGACACATGAAAAGGTCGACAGGAGTTTTTTAACTTTTTTTGGTGTCGTTTTTTGCGTAAAGTGACTGGGAACCCCAATTAGTGCACCGCGTCCCTTCGCATGGTGCCTTCGCTTCGCTCGGCACACTTTACCGTTCCAATCGTAGTCCATGTGGATCGTAAAGTATGGAAAAGTTCCCCAAAAGAAAAAAAAGTTAAACTCATATCGACCATTTTCATGTGTCGACCATTTTCATGTGTCGTCCATGTCGACCATGTCAATGTCGACCAATAGTGGTCGACCTAATGACTGTCGACCATAACATGGTCGACCATGTGAACGGATACCGCCAGGACTAGGTAGAGGCCGTGATCCTTAGGGTTTAAGTCAACAGGGGGATTCAGACGCTCTCCTGGCCGCCCCTCCTCCGAGTTCATGGCCAGTTTCCGCGCGTCTCTCGTTTCATGACCTGAATGACCTCACGTCCGGCTCAGACGCTACCACGAGGGTACTCGGTCGCAGCTTAGACGCTTCGGTTGTGTACACTAGAGATCCCGCCTAGACCGAGTCGCAGGCCTTAGCGTCTGTATACACGTGGAAGTCGCTGAGCGTCCGTGTCCGCAGGAGCGACTGTGTCCGTTACCAAGAGCGGTAGTGTACATCAGTAGCGTCTGAATCCACTCAGCGTCTCACGAGCGCATTTGCTTGGATATGGAAGTGTGGTGAGTCTCCCTGTATTCTGCTCTCCAGAGGAAGAGTATACAGTACAAAAAATTCTCTCTACTTGTTAGTATGAATTGTTAATTTTTAGTACCTATTGCATATGAGATCTTTTTATTACTGTGTTTTCTGCATGTTATGTTGATAAAGAACCAGTTAAAACAGAAGTACAATTTTCCTACTTATTTATAAGTTGTAATGGGGGTTTTATTCTCATATGACAATGTCTAATGCTTTAACATGTGACTGACTGCTGACTTTTCTGTGTAATATCAGTCCTGTTCTGACCCTCAATTCAGGTGCACTGTGGTCAGATTGATCTCTATATACTCATATATAGGTGATGTTCAGTCGCAAATTGTGTAGTCATTAACAGATTTTCTATTACGTCCTTGAGGATGTTGGGGACACCAAAAGAACCATGGGATATAGACTGATCCGCAGGAGACATGGGCACTTTAAGACTTTCAAAGGGGGCGTGACCTGGCTCCTCCCTCTATATCCCTCCCCAGACTCAGTTTAGAAAATGTGCCCTGCGAGATGGAGGCACTCGGGGGAGCTTTTAGAGTTTCTCTGAAAAGACTTAATGTTAGGTTTTTTATTTTGGGGAGATCTGCTGGCTACAGACTCCCTGCTTCGTGGGAAAGAGGGGAGAGCAGTCTAGACCCACTTCTGAGTTTAAGGGCTCTGCTGCTGTTGACAGCATGCCTTCAGCTCCTGAGGGGAGATGAATGCCGGGCTCTCCTGGATGCTCGCTCCCACAACTTGCCGTCCCCCCTCTTCAAGCCAGAAGACAGGTGAGTATGTGAGGAAAAGACATCTTCTCTTCAACAAAGACGGCATATAGAGGTACCGCGCAGCATGATATGCTCAGTGCGCGCCAGGCTCCTGGACTGTACACACTGCTGGGTGCAGGGCGCTGGGGTGGGGCACCCTGGGGAGCTAAAAATACCTCCTAAAAAAGGCTGGCATATCTGTACAGTGCCCTGGCACTGCCCGCAAACCCCCGCCAGGGTAAACATGTAAAAATAAGCGGGAAGAAGCGCGCCATGTTGGGCGGGGCTTCTTCCTCCAGGCTCACTCGGTGCCATTTGCTCCTCTAAGCAGCAGCGCTGGTCCTTCCTCACAGCAGACAAGTACCAGGGGCTATAAAAACGAGGGGGGGGGGGGGGGCAGATTATTTCTATACAGATATATAGCGATGCAGCTCTGTGACACTTGAGGGTTATTTCAGACCTGCACTTTGGCGCTGGAGTGTGAGCTGGCTCCTTTCCTTTTGTTCCCTCATAGGCTTTTCTTTGGGTGCTGTTAGGGAGACAACATGTCTGAGGCAGAATTTTCCTCTCAAGGGGATAATTTATTGGGGACACCAAATGTTTTGGGGGTCCTGTCGGCATCGCCGACGGCTGATTGGTTAACTGCTTTAAATGCTAATGTTACACTGTTAAATCAAAAGTTTACTGAATCTGACTCAACTGCAGATTTGGAAGAAATAAGTAGATGACACTTTATTTCAAGGGTCACTGAAACATAGTGTTGACCAATTAGATGACACTGATACCGACACGGACTCTGATACCGGTGCCGATTATGCTGATTCTAGGTTAGATCCTAAATTGGCTAAGAGTATTCAATATATGATTGTGGCTGTCAAAGACATATTACGTATTGACGAGGACACCTTTACACCAGAAACGAGGGTCCTTATTTACAAAGAAAAGAGGCGCTCGGTTTCTTTTCCTCCTCGTTTTGAACTAAATTACCTTTTTGATGGCATTTGGAATACACCTGATAAGAAATTTCTCATTCCTAATAGGATCAAGGTGGCATACCCCTTTCCCGCTGCGGATAGGGATAAGTGGGAAATACCACCCACAGTACACAAAGCCCTAGCACGCTTGTCTAAACAGGTTGCGCTCCCTGCGGCTCAGTCGACGACTCTTAAGGAGCCAGCTGATCGTAAGCAGGAGGCTACTTTAAAAGCTATTTTTACTACCACGGGGACGCAGCTTAGACCGCTTATTGCGTCCGCGTGGGTTAGTAGCGCCATTGAAAAATGGGCTGAAAGTTTATCTGCGGATTTAGATACTCTGGATAGGGATAGCATCCTAGTGACGCTTGGTTATATCAGGGACGCTGCTGCGTACTTGAAAGAGGCTGGCCTCCTGGGGGCTAAGGCTAATGCTATGTCAATTGCAGCTAGGCGTGCGCTATGGACTCATCAATGGAATGCTGACGCTGATTCCAAGAAAAATATGGAGTCCCTTCCCTGTAAGGGTGGGGAACTGTTTGGTGACGGCCTTGCTGATTTAGTATCAGCGGCCACAGCGGGTAAATCTACTTATTTACCGAATGCTCCTGCGCAACAGAAGAAACCGCACTATTAAATGCAGTCCTTTCGGCCCAATAAATATAGAAAAGGCAGAGGAGAACTCCCGCCTCCTTGAGTTCACAAGAGCAGAAGTCCTCCCCGGCTTCCACCAAATCCACCGCATGACGCCGGGTCTCCCTTACAGGAGACCGCACCGGTGGGGGCACGTCTAAGGCTTTTCAGTCAGGTTTGGGTTCGCTCGGACCTGGACCCTTGGGTGTTACAAATTGTGACCCAAGGGTACAAACTGGAATTCCAAGACGTTCCCCCTCGCCGTTTTTTCAAATCGCCCTTACCAGTTTAGCTTCCAGACAGAGTTCTAGTCTGTGGAGCAATACAAAAATTATGTCAAAATCAGGTTGTGATCCCGGTCCCCCGGGCGCAACAAGGGGAAGGGTTTTATTCAAGCCTATTTGTAGTGCCGAAGCCGGATGGCTCGGTACGACCAATCCTCAACCTAAAATCTCTAAATTTTTTCCTGAAGAAATTCAAATTCAAGATGGAGTCTCTCCGAGCGGTGATCTCTAGCCTGGAGGAGGGGGAATTCATGGTGTCTTTGGACATAAAGGATGCCTACCTTCATGTTTCTATTTATCCCCCTCAACTGAGTTATCTCCGGTTTGCAATCCAGGATACTAATTACCAATTTCAGACGTTGCCGTTTGGCCTGGCCACGGCTCCGAGGATTTTCACTAAAAGTCATGTAGAAATGATGGTTCTCCTCAGAAAAAGAGGAGTTACAATTATCCCGTACTTGGACGATCTCCTGATAAAGGTGAGGTCCAAGGAAAAACTGGTACAGGACATTGCACTGTCTCTGTCGCTTCTACAACAGCACGGTTGGCTCTTGAACCTGCCGAAATCACACTTAATTCCAACAACCCGGTTGGCATTTTTGGGTATGATTCTGGACACGGTCCAGCTGAGAGTGTTCCTCCCTCCGGAGAAAGCACTGGAAACTCAGAGTTTGGTAAAACTCATTCTGAAACCACCAACTGTCTCCATTCATCAATGCATTCGATTGCTGGGGAAGATGGTGGCGGCATACGAGGTCCTCCAATTCGGGAGGTTCCATGCCAGAGTGTTTCAGTGGGACCTGTTGGACAAATGGTCCAGATCCCACCTTCATATGCACCGGAGGATAGTTCTATCCCCCAACACCAGAATCTCACTCCTGTGGTGGCTACACAGCTCTCACCTCTTAGAAGGACGCAGATTCGGGATCCAAGACTGGATCCTAGTGACCACGGATGCAAGTCTCCGCGGTTGGGGAGCAGTTACACAAGGGGTGACCTTCCAAGGAAGATGGTCAAGTCAGGAAACTCTTCTTCACATAAACGTGCTGGAGTTGAGGGCCATTTACAACGGCCTTCTACAAGCGGAGCATCTTCTTCGAAACCGGCCTGTCCTGATCCAATCGGACAATGTGACAGCAGTAGCGTACATAAACCGCCAAGGTGGCACAAAGAGCAGAACAGCAATGGCAGAAGCCCTAGATTCTTTGCTGGGCAGAGACTGGGGTAAGCGCTCTGTCTGCAATTTTCCTTCCGGGAGTGGACAACTGGGAAGCAGACTTCCTCAGCAGACACGATCTACATCCAGGAGAGTGGAGCCTCCATCAGGAGGTCTTCTCCCTACTAACGAATCTATGGGGGGTTCCCCACATAGACATGATGGCGTCCCGCCACAACAAAAAACTACTAAAGTATTGTTCCCGGTCCAGGGACCCTCAGGCGGTGGCAGTGGATGCACTGACGTCACCTTGGGTGTATCCATCGGTGTACGTTTTCCCTCCGCTTCCTCTCATTGCAAAGGTTCTGAGAATCCTAAGAAAATCAGATTCCAGCGCTCCTTGTAGTTCCAGACTGGCCAAGGAGAATTTGGTACCCGGATCTTCAGGAGTTGTTAGTCGAAGATCCATGGCCTCTTCCTCTTCGCGAGGATCTGCTGCGGCAGGGGCCGTTCGTCTATCAAGACTTACAGCGGCTACGTTTGACGGCATGGCGGTTGAATGCCAGATTTTAGCCCGTAAGGGTATTCCCGATGAAGTCATCCCCACTCTTATCCCTTGCTAGGAAGGGTGTGACGTCGAAACACTATCACCGTATTTGGAGGAAATATATTTCCTGGTGCGAGTCCAAGAAGGCTCCAGTGGAGAAGTTTGACTTCGGACGTTTTCTCCATTTTCTACAAAATGGAGTGGATGCGGGCATTAAATTAGGCTCCATAAAAGTGCAGATTTCTGCTTTGTCAATTTTCTTTCAGAAACAATTGGCCTCACTTCCTGAGGTGCAGACCTTTGTAAAAGGGGTCCTGCACATCCAACCTCCTTTTGTGCCACCTGTGGCACCTTGGGACCTGATAGCGTATGTTAACCTATTCAGGTCTGATTATGAACTCTCTTCAGTCATCAGTCAGAATGCTGTTCCCCTTAGCAACCGGTTGGAGATCAGTGAATGGAAAGGTGACACAGGATCATTGTGTAACCTAAGCAGTTCATAGTTGATCTGTCTTAGGGGCCATCATGGCTTTATTTTATAGCAAAAGAACAAAGGATTCATGTGTGCCAATACATTTAGCCAATCAAAATACACCATGTATGTCTTGGAAACTGAAACACGTCATCTGTCAAACAAGATTATAATTTGCAATTAAAATATATTTATTGCTTTGCGATTATCAGCTTTCCCGGAACATCCTTTCTGGAGGTCAGGACAGGTCAAAATCCTCCCCAATGTTCAGAACTTTTGGCGATATGCTTGACTGGCCTTGGCCAATACATCTGGTGTTATAACAATGGACAATTCATGCTTTGAAATACAATGTTGCTTATAATATATCTGTGAAGCTTCTAAGGAAACACGAACCTAAAGAAGTGAGGAGCAGTAAATATCTTAGTTAATGTGAAAAAGCTTGAATCAATATATATTTGCCATTCAGAAAGGAAGCTCCCACACCATCATTTCCCCTCTTTTTGATTCCACTTTTTCTCCCTAATATCTACCTACACTATCTAGGCCTGAACTATTCTCTTTCAGTAAACCAGTCCCCTGGACTTATAGTCCAAACCTTGGGGATTACCCCTAACAACAATCAAAGGATAAGCAACTTCATTCTTCTGGCTGGAGAGTCACTGTCAACTTCTTCAAGTGGGATGCACGTAATCAAGTATCACGACCTTTCATCTTAATTTAAGGTAGACATGGTTAGCAGCACTTGATATGGACCATCATATCTTGGTTCAAAGGTCTTTCTCACATGTCTCTTTAAATAGACCCAATTTCCTGGATTTAGCTTATGCGTAGCTGATCCTTCTGGGTCTGGAATGGAAGAAAACACTCGGCAATGGAGGTTAGTCAATGTTTTACAGACCTCCTGTACATAACCTGTAAAAATCATCATGATTATGTTGTAATTGTTGTGGATAATAACAACCTGTTCTTAGAGCTGACCCAAACAATATTTCATATGGAGTCAGTTTACTAGGTTTCATGGGTGTGGTCCTAATATTAAACAAGACTATAGGTAGGCATTCTGGACAAGCTCTTTTGGTTTCTGTCATTTTCTGTAGTTTTAGCTTAAGGTCAAAGTTCAGATGTCCCCCCTCCCACTCGCCTGGGGCTGGAAAAGCACATGGAAGGCCTGCTGTACCCCCAAATCTTTCATTATATGCTGCATGACTTCTCCTGTGAAATGTGTACCTCTATCTGATTCTATAACCTCAGGTATCCCAAATCTACATACTACTTCTGCTATCAGTTTCTTTGCAGTGGTTTTTGCTGTGGCTTTGCTTACTGGCCAGGCTTCGGCCCAGTGACTAAACATGTCCGTTGCTACTAGTACATATTCATATGGACTGCTTCGTCGCCACTGTATATAGTCAATTTGTAGTCTTTCAAATGGGTAAGAGGCTTTGGGTATAGTTCCTAGAGGTGTCTTGGTTCTTTGTCCTGGATTGCTGATTCCACAGATCCAGCATCCTGCTACAAAGTTTGTTGCAGCTTTATTGAAGCCTGGAGCTATCCAATGCTCTTGTACTCTATTCACCGTGGCTTCCTTTGAATGGTGTACTTGTCCATGAGCTACTTGTAACATAGGTGGAAATAGAGCTGCTGGTAGACAGTACTTCAATTCTCTTGACTTCCAAAGTCCATGTTCATCTTCTTCTGCCCCCAATCGTCTCCATTTCTCCTTTTCTCCTTGTGATGCTTGTTGTTGAATTTTGATCAGCTCCTGTTCACTAGGCATTTGCTTCACATCTTGAGCTACGAAGACTTGCTCAGGTTCTTTTGATTGTAAGGCAATTCTCTTGGCTTCTGCATCTGCAAATGCATTTCCTTTAGCTTCCATGGTTTGGCTCTTAGTATGTGCTTGTACCTTGATTATTCCAATTCTTTTAGGTAGTTCCAATGCTCTGAAGAGTTCCATAATCAAACTGGCATGTTTGATGGGTTTTCCGTTTGCACTTTTGAAGTCCCTACTTTTCCATATAACAGCGTAATCCTGGGACTAGATGTTAGCTGTCATGTTTTCAGCATGTATGCAGGCTTTGGTCATTGCTATGAGTTCTGCTTCTTGTGCTGACATACTTGGTAGCAATGCTCCAGAGTCTATGACTTCAGTTTCAGTTGTTACTGCATATCCTGTCTTTGGGGATCCATTATCATAATATCTTGATCCATCGACGAACAGGTTCATGTCTGGATTGTCCAGTGGTGTATCTTGGACATTTAGGAAGAGGTAAAGTCTCTAATTCCATGAGGCTAGGCAATCACTTCATATTTGGTAAGTCTGGCTGCAGAAAGATGCTTGCTATTTTCTTGACTTAATATTTCTGTTACAGCGTGAGGTACTTGTATACACAGTGTAATCAGGCAATCCCAATGCTGGGGCTGTTATTATGGTTTGCTTTAGTTGTCTTACTGCTTCTTCAATGGTGTCCCTGTTTTCTGCTGACGCCTCCTTTTTAATGTTCTTGGGGTTTTAGCTTGAGTTATTGCCTTTGTTCTTTTATCAGTAAGATGCCTTGTTCCTTGAGATATGCAGTGTCCTAAGAAGACAACTTTTTTCTGTACTAGCTGAAGCTTGTCTTTTGACACTCTGCAATCTTCTTCTGCCAAAAAGATGAATAGTGATACTGTTTCCTTTTTGCACCTCTCCTCTGTCTGTGCAGCAATAAGCAGATCATCGACATATTGAACTAACTGGGTGTCTGTCAAGTGTGGTCTCCATTTCTGCAGGATTAATGCCATTGCCTCTGAGAAATCTGATGGACTAGTGGCTCCCCCTTGGGGTAATTGTGTCCAACCATATTGTTTACCTTCGTGAGTGAATATTAGAAACTTCTGGCTTTCCCATTCATCAGTAGATAATCTGATTTTCCCTCCTTTTGAATCTTGAGATTCAACACCTTTATTGATTAATGTTGGAAAAGGGTTGCTGCGTTGAGGGTAATACATCTTCTGATGGTTACTTGTCGCATTTTGGCAATGCTACTTCATACATGGTCAGCCTTGCCACTGACAGGTGTTTGGTTCTTGCTTGTTGAAGCTTCTCTGTACCTGCATGTGGACCCTGGATGATAAGTTCATGATTCAGCACTATGCCTGTGCTCTTGTCCTCTTCTAGGACTTCTGATTCATCAGTGTCTGTGCTCTTATACTCTTCTAGGGCTGTTGCTGCTATCACTGCTCTGATGCCGGTAGGTGCTCTTTGATTACCGCTGTCAAGCTTGCTTAAGTTGTAGGCCACTGGTCTTCACCTCAGTCCATGATTTTGCATAAGGACTTCTATGTATGGCCTCCTTCTTTAATAGTCAGTTAGTTCTAGGGCTTGAGATGAGGCAACTGCTGTTTCCAACTGTTCAATAGCCTAATTCATCTGTTGCTGTATGTAGGATGCGGACCCTCCTCCCTTTCAGTGTTGTCATACAATGCTTGCATGTAGACTGGTGCTAGAGGTATCCGTGTTCTGTAGTATCCTACTAGGCCCAGGAATGATCATCTGACTTGCTTGACACTAGTTGGCATCTTAGCTTGCAGTCTGAATCTTTTCCTTTTCACTTTTGTTAGATGTCTGGTACCTTGAGTGTCCTAGGAAGATTAACTCTTGCTTGACTAGCTGCAATTTCTCCTTCTGAGGCTCTGCAGTCTTGGTCTTCCAGAAACTTCACTAAGGACACTGCCCCTTCTTGGTACTTCTTTTAGTGGTGGTGGCAATCAGCAGTTCATTCACATCCTGTATTTAGCTGTGTGTTTTGTGGATATATCACTTGGTGATATAGCCCCTCCACAGGGCTATTCCGGTCCAGTAGTATTGCTTCCTTTCTTCTACAACTGGTACTGCTGGAATGAGTCAATACTGAACTTCTGTTTTAACTTGCTTCTAAATGGCTTTTTGTTCTTTCCTTTGATAAGTTGCTGGAAAGTTAAACTTCTGCTGGTGTGTACTGTATTCTCCTTGGATAAGCTTTAGTACATTGTGCTTCAGCAAAGTCACTGGACATGTACTCCGAGGTCAAGAATTGGGCTGGTATTGGTGACTGCATTTCTCTCATCTCCTGTCCCTTTAAGAATTTCTGATATCATCAGTTCTTGTGGTATCTCCCTCTGCTGTCTTCTGCGTGTGCTCCAGTATTCATTAGGCACAGACGTATTTCTCCAGTGGGCAAGGTGACTGTAATCATACCTTCTGCTGTTTCTTCTGGAGACATTATGTTCACTGGGGAGTACCTGAAGAAGCTTGTACTTCATATTGGCAGAAGAAGCATCATTCATTTGTTTTCTGGAACTTTTTCTGTCTTGTTCCTTATTATTTGCTTTAAACCCCGGAGCTTCTGTTGCTTTAAATCATGGCATTATCTCTGTAATCTTGCCAGGTAGTACTGACCACTTGTCAGATGTCTTTCTTTGTCCTTCTTAAAGCAGACTTCCTTTAGTCTCCAAACTTTCATGCAACCTTCATATTGTTTCTCAACTTTTCTTTTTTCCAATCACCTCTCTTTATGATTCATTCATTATTCTTCATACTTTGTCCTTTCTTTACTTGCATATTCTTTCTCACTGCTGCTGGCATGTCATTTTCTTAGTCCAAGTCCACCCAGGCTGGTGTTTAACATAATGATGTTTATGCTGGGAGTTGTTGTTCCTCTTTGTCTTACTTTTCCTGTGAGAGATAGTCTTGTATAGCAGCTTGTATTTCAGGTTACATCTTTGCTTTCTTGCAAGGGTAGGGCTTAACCTCTCAATCCAGTCGTTGCAATGGCTTGATCTGTAAGTAAACGTAGAGGAATCTGGTTGTGCATAAAAACAGCTCTTGAAACCCTTGGGTCTCCTGTGGGTAAAGTCACTTTTATCGAACTGCCAGTGGTGACTGAGTACACTGTTGCCGACACAGGAGTTGCACACCTTCATATTCTATCATCTTGTGTGTCGTATAGTGACTTTATCATAGTAAGTTCTGATGGACTCAGTCTTTTCCTGTTTCAAGTCTGGGGCTGCTGGTGCCCTGAGTGTCTGTGCATGACACCATCTCTTAAGTCTTGTCATGTACATCTTTCCACTTTCAAACGTTGTTCTATTTTTCTCTGTCGGAACGTCCGTTATGGCTGGGCAATCATCTACTGCATCTGCTTTTAACATGGTGCTTACTGTTTGGGCAGTTGCTGGTCCTAGTATAGCCTCACACAACTGGTGGTAGTCGACCCATGCCGGTGTCCATATGGTTTGAATTCTTTCCATATAGGCATAAACTGCTGTTGGGAAAATATGTCAGTTTATTCTGTACATTATGCACCTGGGCATGAAAAGCTGTAGAGGCTGTGTCTTAACCCCTTGCTTCTCCTCTTCACCTGATTTGCACCCTTTCGCCTATAGTTCCTGATTGTGGACAATTGTTTACTGGACTCAGCTTGATTGCAGGTGTCTACCACTCGTTTAAACATGAGGGAAGCATTAGGTAGAAAATTTCTTTGCTTTAACCTTGTTGGGGTTTCTTGTGATGAAGTATCAGGACACTGGGGCATACTCTGTACACATAGCTCAGGTAAATCATTTGAATTTTCAACCACAGATCCTTCTAAGATAGGGCTGATTATTCGTCGCTCTTTTCCTTGCTCGTATCTTTTTAATTTCACTGTTAGTGAGCTTGTAGGTAATTGCATTCTGTTCATACTAGGGGTACCTTGGTGTGCATGCATGTCTGGGTATAGGGGTGGGGTATAGTGTGCAGGTGCTGTTGCTGCAATTACAGGCAGTGAGTTTAACGCTGGTTGTGGTGCTATTGAGTACTCTGGTACAATGGGGAAATCATTTTCCTCATCTCTTCTTCTATTCTCTGCTCCTAATTCTTTTGCTACAGTGATCCAGATGGATGCTTGATCTCTACTATTATGCTTAATTATCCAAGGTCAAGTGTCCCCTCTGACGGGAAGCCTGCTCTTTTGAAATTCCTTTCAGAGATTTATTACCCTCCCTGTTATTAACAATATCCACGGGTTTGTCGGGCCCTGACATCTTTTCAGACCGCGCTCCCATGCCTGGGTGAACGTGCGCGGAACCCCTCCTGATGTGGTATTTTAATAACTCCTTTTGAGGGACTTAAAATCTCCTTTTAAAGAATCTCTATCTAGGTCAAGTGTCCCCTCTGACGGGAAGCCTGCTCTTTTGAAATTCCTTTCAAAGATTCATTACCCTCCCTGTTATTAACAATATCCACGGGTTTGAACCCATCCTGATGTGGTATTTTAATAACTCCTTATGAGGGAATTAAAATCTCCTGTTAAAGAATCTCTAAAAGAGCTTCTTCAATCCGTCTGTGGAAAAATGACTGGGGTTGTCCCATTTCTCTACTTTTGTTACAGGAGGCAAATTTTTCTAGGTCAAGTGTCCCCTCTGACGGGAAGCCTGCTCTTTTGAAATTCCTTTCAGAGATTCATTACCCTTCCTGTTATTAACAATATCCACGGGTTTGAACCCATCCTGATGTGGTATTTTAATAACTCCTTATGAGGGAATTAAAATCTCCTGTTAAAGAATCTCTAAAAGAGCTTCTTCAATCCGTCTGTGGACAAATGACTGGGGTTGTAGTGTTGCCCCTTCTTCCCTGTGTTGGTGGAGAATTTGTTAGTACTGCTCCCCAAGTGAGACCTGCATAATAGATTATTTCTTCTGGATCACTGAGATGCGTCCCTAATATTATTGTTAAGTTACTCCAAGGGTCTATCCCCCTGCCTATATAGACTCCTGCTTGTATCAGTATCCCTGTTGTAGTTTAATGCTTGTTTCTCTTCAGAAAGTAACAGCTAACACCGGGAATGCTTGGATGTGAGAAATACCTATCAGTGTGTGTAGGAGAATCTAGTTTCATTATTCAGCAGACAACCCGACTCCCCCCCACCTTTTCAAAAGCATATTGACAGAGTACATATAACAGTGCAAGGATACAAAAACAAAGATGACAGTAAATCCTATATCTGTTATCTGCGTGCACGGCAGCTGTTTGAGACTGCACGGCACATGGGTCTTAGACCTGGAATTATGTGGTTCCTAGGCCAATAGGTTATGATGTTAAATCAATCATTCTTAATGTAATGTTCCAACAATTCTCTTTTTAAAATGACACCCTTTTGTACAATAAAATTCATCATCATTTTCCACATAACCAAATGAGACTGCAGTGCTTGTAATTGCCAGCAATCTTGGTGCTACAGACCCTTTGTATTTTCTTAACACAACAACACAGGTACAAGATTTGCATATACCTCTTTGGTTATTTATCAATTCAAACTGGTTATCAGCATTAGAACATATCTTGGCCATGCGCCACCTTTATAAAACGGCTCTATTTTCTTAATAAACATGCATTAGTACTTGCACAATTTAAAGTTTTCTGCATACTTGATTAATTCCCCCTGTGCACTTGTGACAAATTATCTGAAATTATTTACCCACAATTCAACAATATAACATAATTCAACAATATAACATAATTCAACAATATAACATACTTCAACAATATAACATACATCATGGTACCTTAAAAAAAATTCTTCTGACTGACGCTGGGCTCTTTAAGATATTCTCTGACCTTCTCGACTGGACTTCCCCTTGATTTACACAAGAAGCGCTGAGTTCAAGTGAGCAGGTAGAAATCTACACAATAAATCTCACTTACCGTTTTTTTTTTGTTATCAGCGGTTCCTGAAAGATCAGAGGATTTATTGCCAGTGGAGGAGATGCTGGAATATCCCGGACGATGCTCCCAAATGATAGCGTATGTTAACCTATTCAGGTCTGATTATGAACTCTCTTCAGTCATCAGTCAGAATGCTGTTCCCCTTAGCAACCGGTTGGAGATCAGTGAATGGAAAGGTGACACAGGATCATTGTGTAACCTAAGCAGTTCATAGTTAATCTGTCTTAGGGGCCATCATGGCTTTATTTTATAGCAAAAGAACAAAGGATTCATGTGTGCCAATACATTTAGCCAATCAAAATACACCATGTATGTCTTGGAAACTGAAACACGTCATCTGTCAAACAAGATTATAATTTGCAATTAAAATATATTTATTGCTTTGCGATTATCAGCTTTCCCGGAACATCCTTTCTGGAGGTCAGGACAGGTCAAAATCCTCCCCAATGTTCAGAACTTTTGGTGATATGCTTGACTGGCCTTGGCCAATACATCTGGTGTTATAACAATGGACAATTCATGCTTTGAAATACAATGTTGCTTATAATATATCTGTGAAGCTTCTAAGGAAACACGAACCTAAAGAAGTGAGGAGCAGTAAATATCTTAGTTAATGTGAAAAAGCTTGAATCAATATATATTTGCCATTCAGAAAGGAAGCTCCCACACCATCAGACCTTAATGTGGTTTTGACATTCCTAAAATCACATTGGTTTGAACCTTTAAGTAAAGTGGAGTTGAAATTCCTCACTTGGAAGGTTGTCATTTTGTTAGCATTGGCATCCGCAAGGCGGGTGTCTGAATTGACGGCCTTGTCTCACAAGAGCCCTTATTTGATCTTCCATGAAGATGGGGCAGAATTGAGAACTCGGCAACAATTTCTGCCAAAGGTGGTTTCCTCTTTTCATATTAACCAACCTATTGTGGTGCCAGTGGCTACTGGCACTTTGGCTGAGGAAAAGTCTTTGGATGTCGTCGGAGCTTTGAAAATTTACGTTGCCAGAACGGCTCCAGTTAGAAAAACAGAGTCTCCGTTTGTGCTATATGCTCCCTATAAACTTGGGTATCCTGCTTCCAAGCAGACCATTGCCCGCTGGATATGTCACACGATTCAGCAGGCTCATTCCACGGCAAGTTTGCCGTTACCTAAATCGGTAAAAGCCCATTCCACTAGGAAGGTGGGCTCATCCTGGGCGGCTGCCGGGGGTGTCTCGGCATTACAACTTTGCCAAGCTGCTACTTGGTCGGGGTCAAACACGTTTGCTAAGTTTTACAAGTTTGATACCTTGGCCGATGAAGACCTAAAGTTTGGTCAATCGGTGCTGCAGAGTCATCCGCACTCTCCCGCCCAGTATAGAGCTTTGGTATAATCCCATGGTTCTTTTGGTGTCCCCAACATCCTCAAGGACGTAATAGAAAACAGGATTTTAATACCTACCGGTAAATCCTTTTCTATAAGTCCGTAGAGGATGTTGGGCGCCCGTCCCAGTGCGTACTGTATCTGCAGTTTAGTTCTGGTTACACGCAGGTTGTGTTATGGTTTCTTCAGCTTGTTGCTGAGTTTTGTTCATGTCCGTTGGCATGTGTTCAGTTGAATGCCATGTTATTCGGCATGTTTATGGCGTGAGCTGGTATGATGCTCACCTTGTTAATTCCCTTCCTCAAAATGTCCATTTCTCCGGGCACAGTTCCAAACGGAGTCTGGGGAGGGATATAGAGGGAGGAGCCAGGTCACGCCCCCTTTGAAAGTCTTAAAGTGCCCTTGTCTCCTGCGGATCCGTCTATATCCCATGGTTCTTTTGGTGTCCCCAACATCCTCTACGGACTTATAGAAAAGGATTTACCGGTAGATATTAAAATCCTGTTATTACCATGTCTGTGAGCGGCAAAAGTGACGAGGAGAATTTATCAAGCACTCCTACATCCCGAACATGCTTATTTTGTATGACAGGGTTTATTGATGTGGATCAATTAGTCACTTATGAGGGCTTGTGTGCGAACTGTTTTGCTTTTCAGCAAAGTAAAAAACAGGAGTTGGTTCAGCCACCAACAGAGCCACCATGGAATATGTTCACAAAGACTCTATCTTCAATAGCGGACAGGTTAGCTCCAGTAGCACCACCTCAAGGGTTAGGTTACACTATTAACCCATACATGCAGCTCCCTTCCTACGGCTTGGTTCCAGTAGCCTCTACAAGCAACCAAGGGACAGGTAAGACTAAGACAGATGCCTCTATGTGACAGACTACACAAGATGATACAACAGATGATGATACAGTATATTCAAATACTCCGTATGATGATCAGTCGCAGAGTTTTAGTTCAGAGGATGTAGCTGAATTTATTAATGCTGTGAAGGCTGTTCTCTTTTTGGAAGAGACAGCTAAAAGTGTTAAAATCTAAAGCACCTTTGTTTAAACGTACAAAATCAGTGAAAACTGAGTTCCCAGCGTCAGATGAAATGATGGATGAGTCTTGGGCGACGCCCAGTAAGAAATATAAGATTCCGAAAAGATGGAATTCTTATTATCCATTTCCAGCTGTGGATTGTTCGAAATGAGAAGTTCCTCCAAAAGTAGATGCACATGTTCTGCGACTTGTGCATAAATCTGCTTTACCACTGTCATCTACCTCGCTAAATGATGTCACAGACAGAAGGGTAGATAGTTTTTTGAAAAATGTATTTTCTCTAGTAGGAGCAGTGGTGAGACCTGCTATGGCTTCGGCCTGGGTAGCAAAGGCAGTGGGCGAATGGATAGAGGAACTAGAAAATGATATCTCTTCTCCTACTTCGGAGCAAGAGTACCTTTTATGCTGTTTAAGACAATCTGCCCAATACTTAGAAGAAGCAGCAATTGATATGG
Organism: Pseudophryne corroboree; assembly: GCF_028390025.1. Taxonomy (NCBI): domain Eukaryota; kingdom Metazoa; phylum Chordata; class Amphibia; order Anura; family Myobatrachidae; genus Pseudophryne; species Pseudophryne corroboree. Next base: position 516,923,157 of record NC_086445.1, read on the forward strand.
GTACAGTTGCTTCTAAAGCTTCAGCCTTGACAGTAGCCGCTCGCAGAGCAGTTTGGCTACTTACCTGGAAAGCAGATGAGGAATCCAAAAAAGAATTGGAAGCATTGCCTTTCATGGGTAATATACTGTTTGGGAAACCATTATCTGATATCCTAGAATCAGAGGCTGAGTCAAAGAAGGTCAGATTTCCGGCTACTTATAACCCTAAGTCCAAGGGTTCAAAGTTTTGCTCATTTTGTTGGCAAAGCGAAAACCAAAGAGGAGTCCAAGTTCAAAACTAGGGGTAGGAAGCAGTGGGCTGGCAAAAAGCCAGCTTCCAAGCCTGAACAGAAACCATCAGCCTGAAGAGACGGGCCTCCAACTGGAGGATTCCAGGGTTGGGGGCCGGCTCCTTCATTTTGCACACATATGGCAACAGTCAACAACAGATGCTTGGGTGCAAAAGGTGGTATCTCAGGGGTATGGGTTCCCATTCAGGAGGCAGCCTCCTCAAAGATTTTTTTGCACCAGCCCGTCTCGTATAGAGTCGAAGGCCAATGCCCTGCAAGAAGCAGTCCGAAAATTACTGCAGTCAGGTGTGATTGTCCCAGTACCTCCATCACAAAGGGGACAGGCGTTTTACTCCAATCTGTTTCTGATCCAGAAACCAAATGGGTCATATCGACCAATTCTCAATCTAAAAATGTTGAACAAATACATTTGGATCCCGAAGTTCCACATGGAGACGTTACGCTCCATAATGTTGGCCATGGAACCGGGAGATTACATGGTATCTCTGGATGTGCGGGATGCTTACCTACATGTGCATATAGCACTGTCTCATCAGTGTTACCTCAGGTTTGCCATCCTTCAGGAACATTTTCAGTTCCAAGCTTTACCCTTCGGGCTAGCAACAGCACCCAGGGTGTTTACCAAGATCATGGTGGTTATGGCAGCTTGTCTGCGCAAACAGGGGATAAGAATATTCCCATACCTCGACGACCTGTTAATCTTAGCACATTCACAAGATTTACTCCTGAGCCATCTTCAACAGATAATAGTTTGTTTACAGAGACACGAGTGGCTCATAAATTGGGAAAAGTAGTCTCTGAATCTGTCACAGCGGATGGTTCATTTGGGGGCCATATTGGATTCAGACCTACAGAAAGTTCTCTTACCAGAGAAGAAGATAGTCAAGGTGCAGGTCATGGCTCGGGAAGCGTTGCACGCCCAGACAATGTCAGTCCATGCAGCAATGCAACTGTTGGGTCTGATGGTATCAACCTTCGACATGGTGAAATTTGTGCAATTCCACTCCAGACCATAGCAGCACCTTATTCTGACCAAATGGAACGGAAATCATCAGACGATAAAAAAGCAGATAAAGTTTCCAGTAAACGTAAAAAGGTCTCTAGCGTGGTGGCTACAGACAGACCATTTAAACAAGGGGAGACCCTTTTGGATAAGAGTGGCAAGTCCTGACAACAGATGCCAGCCTGCAAGGCTGGGGGGCAGTACTCGGAAGCCTGTGATTCCAGGGAAGATGGACCGCAAGGGAAAGTCGCCTGCCAATAAATCTGTTGGAAATAAGGGCCATTTACATGGCTCTAGTTCGGGCAAAGGACAGTCTGCAAGGAAGACCGGTCCAGATCCGCTCAGACAATGCGACATCAGTAGCGTACCTCAATCATCAAGGAGGAACTCACAGCAAAATATTGATGGAGGAAGTAACTCCCATTCTAAGATGGGCAGAACTCCATCTTCCAGCATTGTCAGCAGTGTTTGTCCCAGGTGTTCTGAACTGGGAAGCGGATTTTCTCAGTCGACACACCATTCAGGAAACTGAATGGGCATTACACCCAGAGGTATTTCAGACACTAGTGAATAGATGGGGTCTACCAGAGAGAGATCTCATGGCGTCTCGTCTAAACAACAAAGTTCCAAGGTACGGATCGAGAACAAGGGACCCAGGAGCGGTCCTTGTAGACGCACTGTCAGTAGAATGGAAATTTCATTTGGCATATCTGTTCCCTCCAATATCCCTGTTACCCAGAGTAGTGCGAAAAATAAAGCAAGCAAAGGGAGCAATAATTCTGATAGCTCCAGCTTGGCCAAGAAGGCATTGGTACACAGATCTGCTAAGAATGTCCGTGGAAGCACCGATACTGCTCCCTCAACGTCCAGATCTGCTAATGCAGGGTCCTTGTTGCCACAGTCATCTGGATCGCCTGTCTTTGACGGCGTGGCTGTTGAAACCTCTATCTTAGAAGCAAGAGGATTTTCGAAACAAGTAATCCAAACTATGCTTAGAGCAAGAAAGCCTTCTTCAGCTCGTGTGTATCATAGAATATGGCAAGCCTATATTCATTGGTGTACTGGAAAAAATGTGAATCCAAGATCTTTTAAAGTATCCAGGATTTTGGATTTCCTTCAAGCAGGATTAGATAAAGGTTTGAAAGTTGCTTCCTTGAGAGTTCAAGTATCAGCATTAACTGTATGGTTTCAGCGAAAGATTGCTGATTTACAGGATGTATGTACTTTCTTTCAGGGAGTTGTACATATTCAACCTCCATTTGTTCCTCTTGCAGCTCCCTGGGATTTGAATTTAGTTCTTAAATTTCTCCAGGGTCCTCCGTTTGAACCGCTTAAGAGAGCAGATCTTAAATAGTTAACGGCTAAAGTGCTTTTTCTACTGGCAATGGCGTCAGCCAGAAGAGTGTCAGATTTAGGTGCATTATCGTGTAAGTCTCCTTTCCTAAGTTTTTTTTCCAGACAGAGCAGTTCTCAGAACGAGATCTGGTTATCTTCCAAAGGTGGTATCAAAGTTTCACCTGAATGAAGAGATTGTAGTCCCAGCTTTTCAGGTATCTGGACTATCTGCGGGAGAAGCGTCGCTGGACGTAGTCCGAGCTTTAAGAATCTACATAGATCGTACTAGTGCCATCAGAAAGACAGATTCTCTCTTCATCCTCTACGGATTCCATAGAAGAGGATGGCCTGCTAGTAAACAGACGCTGGCGAGATGGCTCCGAATGGTAATATCAGAAGCTTATTCTCATGCAGATCTCCCTACTCCGGCTAATGTCTCTGCTCACTCTACACGTAAGGTAGGTCCTTCATGGGCAGCACAACAGGGTGCTTCAGCAGAACAGATATGTAAGGCAGCCACATGGTCTTCCATAAACACATACATCAGACATTATGCCTTGGATACTTTTGCCTCTCATGACGCAGACTTCGGGCGAAAGGTCCTCCTGTATAATCAGGAGCGTCCCCACCACTAAAATTGGCTTTGGGAATCCCAATGTTATCCTGTGGATAATCCTGTGGACCCAGCCAGAGAAATAGACGTTATGGTAAGAACTTACCGTTGATAACGTGATTTCTCTTATGTCCACAAGTATCCACAGGGATCCCACCCTGACGCACCTGATTTGAGGATCTAGACAATCGCTAAAACCTCTTCCTTCTTGTATGGAAGGGTGTGCATGTGTGTTCTTATCGCCTAAACAGGTCTCTACCTGATGCTCCTGCCTAAATCGCTGTGGAAAGAACTGATCTGACTGAGTCAGTGGGCGGGACTATATGGTGAGGCCCCGATGCATCCTGGGAGGCCAGGAAGCTCGTGACCGTGTTGGTGCCATTTCCGCTGTCGCTCAACCATATCCCAATGTTATCCTGTGGATACCTGTGGACATAAGAGAAAACACGTTATCAACGGTAAGTTCTTACCATAACGTCTATTTTCTGCTGGCTATTACGTCCGTGTGACAGGTTTCTGAATTGGCCACTTTATCTTTGAGTTTGAATATTCTCCCCGTACTTGCGTGGGTTTCCTCCGGGTGTTCCGGTTTCCTCCCACAATCCAAAAATATATATACAGGTAGGTCATTTAGCTCCCAATCAAAAAATCAACCCTAGCATGAATGTGTCTGTGTACATGTGGTAAGGAATATAGATTGTAAGCTCCACTGGGGCAGGGGCTGATGTGAATGGACAATATATTCTCTGTAAAGCGCTGCGAAATATGTGTGCGCTATATAAATAACTGGTAATAATAATATCTTGTAAGGCCCCTTCATCTTTCATTCTGGAAGGGTGGTGTTTCAGACTAAGCCTTCCTTCCTACACAAGGTGTTCTCTAAGCTCCTCTTGAATCAGGATATCATTCTTGCAGCTTTTCCAGGGTCGTCTTCGACATCTCAGTCTTCATCATTGGCTCTCTTGGATGTGATCTGTACACCGTTGGATTTATCTGGATCGTACATGGGGGTATTTCAGAGTTGATCGCAGCAGCAACTTTGTTAGCAGTTGGGCAAAACCATGTGCACTGCAGGGGGGGCAGATATAACATGTGCAGAGAGAGTTAGATTTGGGTGGGGTTTGTTCAAACTGAAATCTAAGTTGCAGTGTAAAAATAAAGCAGCCAGTATTTACCCTGCACAGAAACAATATAACCCACCCAAATCTAACTTTCTGAAATGTTATATCTGCCTCCCCTGCAGTGCACATGGTTTTGCCCAACTGCTAACAAATTTGCTGCTGCGATCAACTCTGAATTACCCCCATTGTCTCTCCTTATTGATCCTGATTGATTGCTCCCAAACATAGTTGGCAGGCATCTAAAAACTCACTGCTTGGTGGATCTCTTCCACAGTCCGTCTGGTTTACCTCCATTTGGAGCAGCTTGTTCTTACCTCTCTCTGGGTTCATTCAACTTGTGCTGTCGGGGCTTCCTGGGCGGTTCAACATGTCGCTTTGGTGGAGCAACTGTGCAGAGTGGGTCTACCTGGTCCTCTGTACCTACCCTGTATGAAGTTTTTACAGATCTCATACTTTAGGTTCATGTGATGCTAGTATCGGGTGTAAGGTCTTACCTGCGGCTTTGCCGGACTAGACATCCGCCTGATTGGCTTGCTTTTGAAGTCTCACAGTCAACAGATGCATGTTCCCTAGATTGGATGAAAGAGGAAACTGGATTTTTGAAATCACTGTAAACTCCCTTCATCTGAATCCATCTGGGGGACACTGCGATCCCTCCCTGTCTTGTTTGTTCCATGTTCTGGTTGTGAATCATGTTTTGCTCTTGTTTTTGTTTCATTTTTCCTTGTGTAGCTTGGTTAGACCAATCTGAGCTTTCATAAGGGATGGGGGGGGGGGGGGGGGGGTAGATGGGGCCGTATTTTCAGTTAACACTTAGTGCCTTCCTGGTCAGTCCCTTTACCCACAATTAACAGGCTCAGTGATTTTATTTCTGTATATAATGTGTGTGTGTGTGTGTGTGTGTGTGTGTGTGTGTGTGTGTGTGTGTGTGTGTGTGTGTGATATAATTATTTTAACATTTTTGGAGTTGCACGAATATATATAAATATAACATCAGGGCAACATCAGATCTATGTGGTGTTGGGATCACCTTTAATCCTCTTAATATTTTTATTTTACACCAAATGTAATCACCCACAAATAAACTATTCTCATGCTGTCTGTTGTGAGAACTACAATACAAAATTAGCTTGTCTTCACTAAGGGCTAGATTGACGAAGTCCCAGTTGTGAGCTTGACCTTTAACGTAGCACTAATGTTAAGTGCAAAACACACCATGCTTTGCACTTACTATTAGAGCTGCTTTAAATTTCACATGTTTGCTTTTAAAAGCCACTTCTTCTTCATAGATGTAGTCCTATGACTAATTTTAATTGATTTCCTCCCTATTGGAATACATGTAAATTAGTCTGGTCATGAAGTGGTTAGCAGTATGCCACAGCTAAAATGCCAGTGTAGCTTGTAAAGTTATTCTGAGCCTATGTGCTGGATTAATGCACAATTGACTACATACGGTACCTCATACCCATACCTTTAACCTGTCTTGATATAATGTAACAAAATATGCTCCACAAGCATGTAACCTTATCATCATAGCCAAAGTCGGCTTTTGCTTTCATCAGGAGCGCTCAATTCAGATATTTAGAGGGACATTTAAGAACTTTGCAACTACACAAATATTGTCCATAAAAGATGAAGTTCTGCTGAGGTTTTATTTTGCTTGTGGCTAGCTGTGTTTTTACTGATTAGCTGCCAGGGGCAACTAAAGGGTAAGTGATTGTGAGCTGCTGATAGTGTCCCAGCAGGGTGACAGCTGCATGCTTTTGAAAATTTCACATTGCGTGATAGAATTCTACAACAGTATAATTACTATCGGTTACATCCTGTAGCATTGTGCTTGTATTCCTTGCTGCCTCTTTCTGGTGTAAAAACCAGACAAGGACAGACGTTCACAAAAGAGAATCGGGGGGAGGACAATTTGAAGTTTAATATGGCAAATAAAAGATATTGCATAGTGAGACATACGGGTCTATTCATATGTTGTAGAAACTATTAGTACATACAAAGGGGATGAATAGATAGGACAAGGAGAACATTACTTGATATTAAGATATTGGGGGAGATTTATCAAACCTTAGAGAAAGATAAAGTACCAACCATTCAGCTTCTAACTGTCCCTTTTCAAACAAGGGGGTAGATGTATGTAGGCTCGTTATGGAGGAGAAGCAGTATCCGCGCCATAATGTGCACTAGCACCGCTACTCTCCCATGTACAAATGCAGGGAACTGTGCTCAGTGACAAGGGGCACTAGGCGCCGCTGTCTACAAGATAGCACGCCGATATGAGGGGCAATGTATGAACGGTCAGTTGGACTGACCGTTCCAACACCTGTAGCTATCCATTTCGGCAGGTGTAGTTGTCCATACACCACAGCCAGGAACACCGTTCCTGGCTGTGGTGGCTGCTGGATCTGGCCTGCATGTGATATCTCGCAAGAGTAGCGAGATCTCATGCATGCGTGCTGGAACCAGCTGGGTGAGAGACACAGCGCATCAGGTTAGGCTGGTGTACTGTGAGACACTGGCAGAGATCGCCGAAGGTGGGGGGGTTTTACTGCCCCACTTCGGCATCTGAGTATGTTACTACATATCTGCGCTGCTGCTTCATGCTTCGCCTCGGTAAAGAGGTGAAGCACGAAGCTTTAAAGGTGGGTATAAGATCAACCCCACAGTTTGCATGGATGTTACTTTATCTCTCTCTCCAGGCTTTGGTAAATCTCCCCCATTATATTAAACCAGATATTTATATTTCATTTACTTGTAATCCAGTTTACTGGTTTGTGTTGCTTGCATAACTCTTCTTGCCATTGTGTCTTAATTTTTTTTTGTTTGCTTTTTTGCTTTCCCACTATTTGTTCTGTGTAGGGAGGTCAATAACCTGGAAATTCAAGTTCACATAGAGGCCAAACCTTCCCGATACCAGTTGATGAGCGAGAGCAGCACTGAGGAATCGCTTCATGCTGCAGCCCCTCTTGTGGAAGGGGAGGAAGATGATGCTTACAGAGGCCAAATAGCTCCTCGTGACATTACGCTAGCTCAACCCGAGAGCATTCGCAGTGACTTGGAAAGTTCCGATGCGCAATCTGATGATGTGCCTGACCTGGCATCCGAGGAGTATGATTCCCCCCATCTTCTCCCACCATCTCCTCCTGAACAGCGTCATGAAAGCCCCCCACCACGCATGTGTGCACACCAAGAAGGTCTGTGTGCACGAGAGGGGGGCCTCTCCAAACTGGAATTCATAGAAGTGAGAGTCTGAAGAAAGCAGCTTCTACCGTCATTAGAGTTTCCAACTTTTCTTTCTTCTTTTCCCAGGAAGGGAAATTCGTTACACTGCTATAAGTGGACAGGGCCAATCAATGCACCCTCCTGCTGTGCTCCATAAATGCTTTGTCTTGGACCTTTATATTCTATTTTGCCCGTCACTGTGAAAGGCCTGTGTCTCGCTCCTGTAAATTCCTTTAATTTATTGACTTTGACTGGATGTATAGAGAATTAATTTTGGTTTTGTGGAACATTTACAAAGGGATTTGGTGAATCAGATTTTTTTTTTTTTTTTCCTTTGTAAGGAATTGTTGATAAAAATAAAACTTCTTAAAAATCTTTTAATTTCTGCTGATTTTTGCTTTGAAGTCAGAGGTTTCAATATTTTATTTATTTTTTGGGGAAATCAAATTGTATTGATTTGATCAGTACTAGATGACTGAAAACGCAAAACATGCAGAAAAGTAGTAAGCTAATAGTGCGTTGTTTCACTATGCAGTGTGCAACTTCATAGGTGCAGTACACAAGGATTTAAATGAGCTAGCTACAGTAGAGCAAGTGTCCAGTGCTTGCTTTTTCCTCCGTAGCACCTGGGGCGGACCAATTATCCATGAAAACATTTTGCCTGCAATTTTCGTATTTCTTTTTGCATTCTCTGCTGTTTATTTATTTAGACCTATCCAATTCCATTTTTCCATTTTTTTTGTAATTTTTATTTTATTTTATTTTTTTAATCGACCAAAAAAATATTCTATTTTCACCAGAAAACACATAGGATCCAGGATTTTTTGCAAAAAAAACTGTGCTGATGGGTGTCGTCATTGCAGATGTTTTTTCCCGCCTGCCTCTGGCAGGTGTATAAAAAAATCCCTGGTAACTGCTGGTGTTGTGGGGCTAATTGGATAGCCCCCAGGGGATCAATTACCACAGTAAATTACAGCTAGTAATTGGATACAGCCCTCTGTATTGTAACTTCACAGTACTAATTGTAAGAAGTCAATGGCACAATATTCCATTTGCTGTGTCTTACTAAGGGGATTCAGTCACATTGTTGACAGTTACCATGTCGACTTTCATAATATTGAAACTAAAATGTTAATATTAACACTGTTAACATGCTCAGAATGTCAAGAGGTTAGGGATAGGCAGAAAATACAGAAACTACCACTCTGAGGTCTGCGCCAGAAGTAATGGTCACATGACTGCCGGAAGCTGCGCTAGAGCCACTGCATATGTCAGTACCAGGTAAGTGACTGCTGGCCACAAGGACGTTACGTCAATATTCTATCATGTCAAAATGTCATCTGTATGGACATGATGAATGCAATAGACAGAATGGGTATTAACCCCTGGTGTCCCCCAGCACACCAAAATATATATTGGTAACATGACTTGAAAACTATATATAATAGAAATCCAGAAGTCTTAGTTACATGTATTTGCAAATATATGGCAAGCCACCAGGCCCCAACAAGGCTCCTCTGATTACTGGTGGTTTCTAATACTGTATCTACATCTGAGATGCAGGACCCCAGAAGCTGGCGCAGGCCAGCCACCACAGGGCAGCACATATGTGAGAGGGTAAAGTGTTAGTATGTGTTAATAAAAGGAAAGCAAAGGGAATTCAAATTGGGAATATTGCTCTCCATCTTGCTTTATTCACAGACGATATGTTACTGTTTTTATCTAACCCTAGTCACTCCATTCCTATAGTCTTTGATATCATAAAACAATTTAGTATGTTCTCGGGATATAAAATAAACGTTAACAAATCTGAAATGTTGATCCTTAAATGCCCTCCCCCTTCTTTGCCGCCGCAAGACCAACTGGACGCTATCAAAATAATGCCAACGTATTTAAAATATCTAGGTATTTAATGTTCCCCGCACAACTTCACTTTTGCATAAACTTAATTACACAGCAGTGCTACTTTCCTTAGTGAAATCACTGGATAATTGGCAAAACCTGCCTATTTCTCTTCTGGTAGAGTGGAGGTCCATGTTACCAAAACTCACCTATATAAAGCAAATGTTGCCCATTACTCTTTCCTTTTCGAGTATTACTGAAGCCACAAAATTGTTTAGGAAGTTTATCTGGCAAACCAATAAACCCAAAATTTCGAAGATTAGACTCCAACTACCCAGACGTGAGGGTGGATTGGGTTTTCCAGATCTCTTAAATATTCCCGAGCACTCATCTTTCGATATATTACGGATTGGTTCATGGAGAGTAGTGTTTTCACAATGGGCCTAATTCAGATCTCATCGTAGCAGCAAATTTGTTAGCTAATGGGTAAAACCATGTCACACGTCCGTTTTCATGGCTCACAATGTTTTATTAATGTGCAAATTTTCATGATATGTCACCTCCCATTATTAATTACGTTTGACACTTTCGCCTTCTGGAAAGTCATCTTATGGTAGCGACTGATTTCTTCCATAGTACTTGCCTTTATATGTAAGCATGTACACCTGTTGTGTATTTTCACAATGTCGTTTTCCTTTTGTAAAAATTCTGAAAATATTCAATAAATATATATTTTTTAATAAAAGGAAAGCAAAATCTGTATACAAAAAGGGATACATTAGTGAAGGTGTGATTAAAAGACCTAAAGGATTAATGAAACTGTGAAAGGGGGTGCTAAATAAATATTATAGTGTGCTACCCCACAGCAGCCCGGCCACTCCAATCCAGGGGGAACCACCCACACCAGTCCCATCCTCAGCACTAATAATAATAACAGCCCTTCCGGGTCAGCTAATAATATAATGCCACATGGTAATGGCACCTTAAAAATATATCCAAATTGAGAGATAACTTACCTGGAGCCACCCCTAAGATCTCCAAATTCACAATGAAAGCTAGTTGGATTATTTTTTTATATTATTACAATTAAGCAATACAAATATTAACACCCATATATTGATTTCATATGCAATTGCATCATCATCATACAATATGAATATTATACCATAGGAGGTGGATCATAAAGGATCAAAAAATAATAAACATGCATGTCTTCTTTATTGGACCCTTAATTTGTCACCAGCACGTATTCATCGGGGAGTTGGAGCCGCATGGCTAAAAGCTCAACCCCCAGATGAATTACGGGAGAGTCTAGGTATTGCTAAATCCTTCATCTACAGATCGCAGTGATCGAGCGGGGCAGTATGGGGTCAGAAGCTGCTTCAGGCACATTGGGCCCTGGTCATGCAGTGTTTGGAAGTTGGTAAGCTAATCTGCCTGGCAGCTGTGTTTTGTACCAGCTGTAAGTGGTGCAATTATTTTGCTGTGAGACCAAGGTAGAGGGCATTGCAGTAGTCTAATCAAGATGATACAAATGCATGTATGACTTTTGGCACATCCTCAGAGGGAATTAAGTGCTTGATTCTGCATATGTTCCTCAGATGAAAGAATGAGGATTTGATTGTGGCTGATATCTGATGTTTATGTGGTCACCATCCAGGACAACACCAAGATTCTGCACATAATCAGTGTTTTGAAATTTTGAACCCCCAAGCATAGCTTGGTTATGCTGTAGTCTTGTCTTTTGATGTTGAGGTCCCATCATAAGGATCCGTTTTATCAGGATTCAGTTGCAGCCACTTGGCACTCACCCACTCCTGGAGCTCAGCTAGACAGCCATTTAGGGTTGTTATAGGGTTCTCAGTACCCGGAGCAAAGGACAGGTACAGTTGTGTATCATCTACATAGCAGTTGTAGACCAAGCCATGGTAGAAATTCCACTTTTTCCTATTACAGCAAGAGATCCAATTCAAAGTTATAGGGGTTTTACCATAAACAGCTCCTTTGTGGGGTGTACTATGTTCTACAGACGATCGAGATCCCAGCTCCCAGCATACCAACGCCGCGATCCCGACCGCCAGAATGCCGGCAGCGGGTCGAGCGCAAAACAGCACCACAGTATTTATTCTCCCTCCAGGGGTGTCGTGGACACCTCAAGAGGGGGAATAATTGGCGGTATGCTGGCTGTCGGGATCCCGGCACCAGCACGCAGACGTCGGGATTCCGACAGCCGTCATATCAAATCCCCCCTTTGCCCTTTGTGGTGATCTGAAGCACTTTCTTTTTTTTTTATTAATAAAAACAGAAACACTGCATAATTTAGAAGCAGAATACAAGCAATGGTAAGGTCAAATTTCACAGGGTCATAGGTACAGAGACAGTAACATATTGCATTGTGCAGTGCATGAAATGGAACCATCCATTAATCAAGTAATCGATTAAGGAAGGGAAACGAGGGCTACACAAAGACAAATGGGTAGACAAGGGAACAAACATAGACAGTACATTGTGCATGTCAGTTAAGGTTTGTACAGTAGAGTGGGTTTAGGGAAAATTATGGGACAGAACGATCTGGTGCAGTGCCGTAACTAGACATTTTAGCACTGTGTGCAAGAAACAGCATCGGCGCCCCCCCAATATACAAAACAGTGCCAACGCTCATCGTAATATAGGGGTGTGGCTTCATGGGGAATGGGCGTAGCCACAGAGCTCCCTTTTACACATTACAGCAGGCAGAGCTCCCTTTTACACAGTATAGCAGGTAGAGTCCCCCTTGTACACATTAGGCAGGTAGAGTCCCCCTTTTACACAGTACAGCAGGTAGTCCCCTTTTGCACAGTACAGCAGGCAGAGTCCCCTTTTGCACAGTACGGCAGACAGTCCCCTTTTAAACAGTACGGCAGAGTCTCCTTTTGCATTTGCACGGTAGAGTCCCCTTTTATACAGTATGGCAGGTAGAGTCCCCTTTTATACAGTATGGCAGGTAGAGTCCCCTTTTATACAGTATGGCAGGTAGAGTCCCCTTTTACACAGTATGGCAGGCAGAGTCCCCCTTTTTCACACATTAGGTAGGCAGAGTCCCCCTTTTTCACACATTAGGTAGGCAGAGTCCCCCTTTTTCACACATTAGGTAGGCAGAGTCCCCCTTTTTTACACATTAGGCAGGCAGAGTCCCCCTTCTTTACACATTAGGCAGCAGAGTCCCCGTTTTTTTTACATATTAGAGCAACATAGACCCTTTTTTACCCATAAGAGAGTGTGAGTGAGTGAGCAAGTGTGTGTGTGTGTGTGTGTGTGTGAGTGTGTGTGTTATTCACCTGTTGGAGCGATTTCAGGCACAGACACTCCTAGCTCCATTACAGTGGCGGCGGAGGGACTCACACACTGGGAGCTGTGTGCTACATGGCAGCTGCGGCACCACTCCCTATCCCTTCCACAGGCGACAACGGGACTCACAGATGGGAGAACGGAGCAGGGGGTGTGAGCTACATGGCAGCTGCAGCACCGCTACCCGTCCCTTCCACAGGCTGCGACGGAACTCACAGATGGGAGAACGGAGCAGGGGCTGTGAGGTACATGGCAGCTGCGGCACCACTCCTCATCCCTTTCACAGGCGGCGACAGGACTCATAGACGGGAGAATGGCACAGGCAGCTGCAGAGGTAGCAGACAGACGCCGGCGGAGCGGGACTTTCACTAGTGCCTCACTGGGTACAACGGCCGTACGGGATGGTGCTGCCAGATGGTGCGCCTGCAGTGCATTTGCGCTGTTGGCAAGGCACCATCGGCACACACCTAGTTACGGCCCTGATCTGGTGAATGTAAAACCGTCAGATCCACAGGGCCACTATATATAGTGGACTGACCCCTACTCTCTTGGTATTCCCTCCACTTGGACCACTTCATGTGTATAGAAAAGGCAGAGGAAGAATATTTACAAGCAGCTGTTTCAAACAGATGTTTGTGGACTTTAGTCTCAATATCCTTTATACATGGCGCGGAAGCTGATTTCCATAATTGTGCTATAGCAGCCTTAGTATATATCAGGATGTGCCCTAAAAGATAGGCATCACCGCCAAGAAGCCGCTGCGTAGAATAATGAAATAGTGCAACTACAGGGTCAGCAAGAATTGTCACCAGTAACACATCTTCTATAAGAGATCTGAAGCACTTTTAATAAAAAAAAAAAAAAAAATCCCTAATCACACAATTTATCAATAAATTATTGTTGGGGTAACTTAGTGATACTCAGATACTTCAGTGTTACTGACTTGAGGCTTTGACAATCCAGCTAGAGTGCCAGATTTCTCTTTCATTTTCACTATAGTGGAAATAATTTTAAATTTGATAAAAAGCAAAAATACATTTATACAGTAAAAATGCTTTATCCAAGGAATAAAAAAAAAATTTATATGATTTTTTTTGTTTAAAGTTATGTACATTTTTATTGTGTTGAGTTGGAAATACACATAAAGAAAGAACAATACAAGAAAAAGCAAGTACCAAACCAATACAGAAAAGAGGTGGGAGATAATGTACGATAGTAACCGTGAAGCAAAAGAGAGAGAGATATATAAAACAAAGAACAGTAAGCAGAAACAAAACTGTAATGAGAGTCAGCGGCGGTTACACAAACTCAGCGAGACGTCTGAGACATCTAACAAGGAAACGCATAGATATATAAACATGAATATAAATCTGAGTATTACCAGATGTGCAAAAAAAGATAGCATGGTGAAGAGAGGAGAGATGGGAAAAAGATTGGAATATGGGGGGAAAGGGAGTGGAGGGTGGTAAGAACCCCCTAACGAATCGGGAAACACACAAAAAAAAAAGGGTAATAAAGCAAATGCTTACAGGTTCAGGTATAAAATTAGACCTGGGAGAGGAGCATTATGAAATCTAAACCAGGGGCGCCAGACGGAGTGGAATTGTTTAACTGTATTGTGTTGTAGACTGGTAATGTATTCCATTTTGTTAATGAACCATAGTCTATTTATTAGTTCCTGACAACTGGGCGCAACAGATATTTCTCTGGCTGGGTCCACAGGTTATCCACAGGATAACATTGGGATATGCCGGAGCGACAGCGGAAATGGCACCAAACGGTCACGAGCTTTCTGGCCTCCCAGGATGCATCGGGGCTTCACCATATAATCCCGCCCACTGACTTTTTTTATGTTATTTTTAGTCTTACTATGTTTTTGATTGACTTTTCTTAACAGCGTCTTAAATGCATATTAGAAAGAGTCGCTTCAACAACTCCCCACCGGGTCAAAACAACGCTTACCTTCGCGGTACAGTGCTGTCTCGACGGGCGTCTTGTGTCGGATGTTCTAGCATGTCCAGCAGACGTAACCAGGCTGTGGCCGGAGCATGGGAGGAAGGTAAGTCTATGGATTTCCTCTTACTAGGGGGGTACGGACACAGCTACACTGCTTTTGGTGGAGACTACAAACAGTGTGTTGATGCCGAACACTCTCTGGTGCGACAGCGCTACACTCTAGGGATCATAGGCGCCAGGACTCGGTAGAGGCCGCGATCCTTAGAGTTTAAGTCAACAGGGGGATTCAGACGCTCTCCTGGCCGCCCCTCCCCCGAGTTCATGACCAGTTTCCGCGCGTCTCCTGTCCATGAACTGAATGACCTCACTTCCGTCTCAGACGCTACCACGAGGGTACTCAGTCGCAGCTTAGACGCCGCAGTTGTGTACACTAGAGATTGCCGGACCGAGTCGCAGGCCTTAGCGTCTGCATACACGTGGCATTTCACTGAGCGTCCGTGTCCGTTAGTGAGCGTCCGTATCTTGCATCAGTTATCAGAACGGCAGTGTACACCAGTAGCGTCTGAATCCACTCAGCGTCTTGCGAGCGTATTTGTTTGGATATGGAAGTGTGGTGAGTCTCTCTGTATCCCGCTCTATGGAGGAAGGGTATACAGTACTAAAAATTCTCTCTACTTGTTAGTATGAATTGTTAATTTTAGTACATATTGCATATGAGACCTGTATATTACTGTTGTTTCTGCATGTTATATTTGAAAAAAACAGTTAAAAACAGAAGTACAATTTTCCTACTTACTTGTAAGTTGTTATGGGGGTTGTATTCTCATATGACAATGTTTAATGCCTTAACATGTGACTGACTGCTAGTATGTGTGCTGACTTTTTTATGTCGTCAGTCCTGTTCTGACCCTCAATTCAGGTGCACGGTTGTGGTCATATTGATCTCACTTCTATGTATCCATATATAGGTGATTTTCAGTCATAAATTGTGTAGTTATTAACAGAATATTACCATGTCTGTGAGCGGCAAAAGTGACAAGGAGAATTTATCAGGCACTCCTACATCCCTAACATGTTTATCTTGTAAACCAGGGTTAATTGGTATAGGCCAGCTGGTCACTTATGAGGGGTTGTGTGCGAACTGTTTTGCTTTTCAGCAAAGTAAAAAACAGGATTTGGTTCAACAACCAGCAGAGCCTCCATGGAGTATGTTCGCACAGACTTTGTCTTCAATAGCGGAGAGGTTAACTCCGGCAGCACCACCCCAGGGGTTAGGTAACACTATTAACCCATACATGCAGCTCCCTTCCTACGGGTTGGTTCCAGTAGCCTCATCAAGTAACCAAGGGACAGGTAAGACTAAGACAGATGCGTCTATGTGGCAGACTACACAAGATGATACAACAGATGATGATACAGTATATTCAAATACTCCGTATGATGATCAGTCGCAGAGTTTTAGTTCAGAGGATGTAGCTGAACTTATTGATGCTGTGAAGGCTGTTCTCTCTTTGGAAGATTCAGCCAAAACAGTGTCAAAATCTAAAGCACCTGTGTTTAAACGAACAAAGACAGTTAAAACTGAATTCCCAGCGTCAGATGAGCTGATGGAAATGATGGATGAATCTTGGCCGACGCCCAGTAAAAAGTATAAGATTCAGAAAAAATGGGATTCTTATTATCCATTTCCAGCTGCGGATTGTTCGAAAAGAGAAGTTCCTCCGAAAGTAGATGCACATCTACTGCGACTTGTGCATAAATCTGCTTTACCACTGTCATCTACCTCATTAAATGATGTCACAGACAGAAGGGTAGATAGCTTCTTGAAAAATATATTTTCTCTCTCAGGAGCAGTGGTAAGACCTGCTATGGCTTCGGCCTGGATAGCAAAGGCAATGGACGAATGGATAGAGGAACTAGAGAATGGCCTCTCTCCTCCTAATAGGGAGCAAGAGTATCATTTGAGCTGTTTGAGACAAGCCGCCCAATATTTGGAAGAAGCAGCTATTGATATGGGTACAATTGCTTCTAAAGCTTCAGCCTTGACAGTAGCCGCTCATAGAGCAGTTTGGCTACGTACCTGGAAAGCAGATGCTGAATCCAAGAAAGAATTGGAAGCATTGCCTTTCATTGGTAATATATTGTTTGGAAAACAATTGTCTGATATTCTAGAATCGGAAGCTGAATCGAAGAAGGTCAGATTTCCGGCTAGTTATAACCCTAAGACTAAGGGTTCAAAGTTTCGGCCATTTCAATGGCAAGGCAAAGCGAAAGCTAAAGAGGAGACTAAGCAACCCCAGTCCAATAGATCGGCCAGGAGTAGGAAGCAATGGGCTAGTAGAAAGCCAGGTTCCAAGCCTGAACAGACACCATCAGCCTGAAGAGACGGGCCTCCACCTGGAGGATTCCAGGGTTGGGGGTCCGACTCCTTCATTTTGCACACATATGGCAACAGTCGACAACAGATGCTTGGGTGCAGAAGGTGGTATCTCAGGGGTATGGGTTCCCATTCGGGAGGCAGCCTCCTCAAAGATGTTTTTGCACCAGCCTGTCTCATATAGAGTCGAAGGCCAATGCCCTGCAAGAAGCAGTCCAAAAATTACTGCAGTCAGGTGTGATTGTCCCAGTACCTCCATCACAAAAGGGACAGGGGTTATACTCCAACCTATTTTTGATTCAGAAGCCAAATGGGTCATTTCGACCAATTCTCAATCTCAAAATGTTAAACAAATACATTTGGATTCCAAGGTTCCACATGGAGACATTACGCTCCATAATGTTGGCTATGGAACCAGGAGATTACATGGTATCTCTGGATGTACAGGATGCTTACCTACATGTGCCTATAGCACGGTCTCATCAGTGTTACCTCAGGTTTGCCATCCTTCAGGAACATTTTCAGTTCCAAGCCTTGCCCTTCGGGCTAGCTACAGCACCCAGGGTGTTTTACCAAAATTATGGTGGGTATGGCAGCTTATCTCCGCAAACAGGGGATAAGAATATTCCCATACCTCGACGACCTGTTAATCCTAGCACATTCGCAGGAGTTACTTTTGAGCCATCTTCAACAGACAGTAGTTTGTTTACAGAGACACGGGTGGCTCATAATTGGGAAAAGTCGTCTGTGAATCCGTCACAGCGGATGGTTCATTTGGGGGCCATATTGGATTCAGGTCTACAGAAAGTTTTCTTACCAGAGAAAAAGATAGTCAAGGTGCAGGTCATGACTCAGGAAGCGTTGCACA